>NC_039368.1:107711479-108335050 GCF_003573695.1 Papaver somniferum
TTATGGTCCATTTACTAAGCATTCTCTAGATTTGGATGTCTAGTTTTGCTGTTTCCAGCTCTTGAATGTCCTGGTGGTCCATGCTAAGTATTTTGTCTCATAGATTGGGATGTGTATTCATTGCTCTTGTGAATTGTGGCACATGCTGAGCATTCGATCTCTTAGGTTCTGATGGCTCAGTTTGCATCTAAGGGAATGCCATTTTGTAAATGCCCTAGTACTACCTCTATTCAGTCACTTTATTTTTTATTTTTTCCTGCCAAATTAAAAAAATGAAAGCACCAGTTTTCTGAAATGGAGGCCGTATATGATAAATAGTTTATTAGAGAATCATTTTGCAGTTGTAGCAGCGGCCTATACCAATTATAGGCTGTTGGCAGGGTCAAGTTGGGAGACAGTGTAGATGCAGTCTTTTATATCTGACTTGAACTAGATCGGGGTTAATTAGGCCCGTATCTATCATATGGTATCATATTTGTTGACAGTGATCCAAGGTCCTCTGGATATTTGTATCCCTGGGCATCCATTAAGCGTCTGCTGATACCTTTTTTTTTCTAAGGAAAGCAGGCACATTAATAGTAATAATAACAAGTAGTGAGCACGTGCGATGCACGTCGGTAACATTAATTTTTCATTCCATTTCTGAAATGTGGTACCTTCGTTTTACTTTTCAATTTAGCCTAATACTAGGTAAAAATGGAAAGAAAATAAATAAATTAAAATATCACTTTTAATGAAACGGAAGTAATCTTTCGTATCGAAACTAAAATCTATTAAGTATAAAATCTATTAAGTAATTTTATAGTATATCAAATGAAGTATTTGAGCATAATATAGGCAACATACAAAAAGTACATAAGCTCTTTCAATTTACCTATAAATTATAGCTATTTTTTCGGAGAATTATAAATATATTAAAAAGTACAAATTTGATATGTTTTGTCTACCCGTTGCATAGGTGATTGAAAGATCTTTCCAAATATATAAAATTCACAAAAATTCGACGTACTATTTGGAAGATACGAAGTTTTAAAATATTTATCTTATTTTTTTAATAAAAATAGCATTTCTATAAATAAATGATTTCATATATTATTATTTTTGAGTCCCTATTCTGTTAAGCATTTCAATCCTTATTTATATTTCTTAACTAAACAGTCCATATTTTGTTTAACATTCTAGTCCCTAATTTGTTTGGTGAACCAAAAATAGAATAAGGATTTCAATTAAGTTTGCTTGTCTTAAACAAGGGGGGGGGGGGGGGGGGGGGGGGATCAACTTGGTTACAGGACTAAGAAGGATTAAAAACAAATTTAGAATCATCAAGCAGACCATTAACATTGATACATAAACTGATTTCAAAATGACATATAATCTAACCAACCGGTTCGTATTCATAACTAACAAGATTAGTTTGAATGACTGATCTGGATTAAGAGTATCATATCCACATCGTTATACAAATCTATATATGCTAGAGATGTTACACCAAGCACAATAACAACACATTTCTCTTTGTTATAGCTTATTTGAAGCCAAGCGAAATGGGTGGGACGTGCTCCCCACTATGGGTGATGGGCATTCCTAGCTTAATCACACGAAAACTCAATAGTGCTAAGTTTCAGGGTTTTCTATTTTCCAAATTTTATTTCAATTGATTTTGATAAATATTACTTTACGAGTAAAAAAAAATTAAAAGAAAAATATGGAGATATACTAATAGGAAAGAAGGATTTTAGTAAAATAAAAGAGTTAAAAGTGAAATAGTAGGAGTAATGCTGAAAATTCAGAAACAAAAACTAAGTATTAGTTTGAAATTACAAAAAAACTGAGTTTTCGTAAACTGATTTTTTCGACGGAAAAAAACTAATTATTCGTGTGAAATTACAAAGAAACCGAGTTTCCGTAAAGCGAATTTTTCAGGGTTCAGGGTACACGGTTTCTGTGTGATTTACCTTAGCTTAAAAGGGGATTACATCTGATCAACGTTAAGAGTAACTAAGCGATTTCTCTACACTAAAGCGAAATGGAAGACCGTAATAATTGGATTTCGCTAGAATTAAGCTATAGTGAAGCGAGACCGCTTACCATTGTGCATGGCCTTATGATCCAAAGATCCAACCATTTCCAAAGATTTTTTTAAAGTTATAGCTAACACAATAGATAATGGAGTAACGGGATTCATAGATCCCACCGATAATCAATCATTTTTCCAAACATACAATGGAACATGTAATTCAAATAACCAAAATATATTATCTTAGGGCCGGGCTGAATATGACTTGATCATTCTAAAGCTTTATCGGGTTCAGTATTTTGAATCTTTGTGTAGTTGGTGTCTTTGGTGCTCTTGTTGCTGCTAAGTGCACCACCTATTAGCACCACTTGACTTTGCATCAATCAAACACCTCTGTTCTGGAAGTAACCCTTTATAGAAGTATTGAATGGTGACTGGTGGAGTGATGTTGTAGTGTGGGCAGCTTGTATATAAATTTTTGCACCTTTCCCAATATTCGTAAGTGTACCACCTGGCAGCTTGCTTCAACTTTAGAAGCAGGAAAATAATTTTCTAAGAATAGTTTCTTAATATCAGAGCTTATTTATTTTCTTGGAACATTCTCTCTCTTTGCTAAACTTAGCAAGTGCTCTTTTGGGCAATCTCAAATTGAATACTTGGGGTACATCATTTCTGGTAAAAGTGTTGCATCTGACCCAGAGAAGATAGCATGCACGGAGAAATGGTCCGTTCCTACTACCTTAAGAGATTTAAGAGAATTCTTGGGCCTTACAAGAAGTTTTTCAACAATTATAGGCTTATTTGCAAACCCCTGACTAAATTATTTAAGAAGAATAACTTTCATTGGAGTACAACAACTCAAGCAGATTTTCAAACAACTTAAAACAAATGTCACTTGAACTCCTATCTTAATACTCTAAACCTTTTAATCTAGATACAAATGTTTGTGATTTGAGTGTAGGAGTTGTCCTCATGCAGGAGAAGAGATCTATATATAGTATTTTTCAGCAAAGGTATGGGACACAAGATTTTTAACATGTCTACTTATAAAAAATAAATGATGCAAACAGATGGCAGTCAATTAATGGAGGACATACTTGATGGGCAATAAATTTACCACTTACACTGATCATCAAAGCATTAAATATTTCATGGAGCAGAAAGTCCATTCAATGCTACAACTGAAATGGCTTGCTAAATTGTTAGGATATACCTATGAGTTGAAGTGAAAATAAACTGATAATGTAGTAGATAATGCCCTCTCCATAGTTGATATAATAGAATCTTCTACTTATCAATCTATCTCCCAGGTGCAACCAGTTTGTTTACAAGACATTCAAGAAAGTTATACTGATGATACCTTGGCTCAAAAATTAATTCCTGAAATATTAATAGAAAGGATTAATAATATATAAACATAGGATGTATGTTGGTAGTACTGGTGACATTAGAAGCGAAATCCTTGTTACAATTCACTAATTAGCCATCGGTGGCCATTCAGGAGGGCAAACAAGTTATTATAAGGCCAAGTTATACTTTTATTGAAGAAACATATTGTCATTTATGTCAAGAAATGTGACGTATGCCAGCAACAAAAAGGGTTCAATACATCTCCAGCAGAGCTACTTTAACCTCTACCAATTCTAGATGAAGCTTGGAAGCATATTAGTATGGACTTCATATCAGGATTTCCAAAGTCAAAAGGTAGGGAGGTGATTTTGGTAATTGTGGACAAATTTACAAAATATAGTCACTTTATTGCTCTCGTTCATCCATATACTTCTTCAGTGGCTAAAAGATTTCTAGATAATATCTCCAAGTTGCATGTCATTCCTAAGTCCATAGTCGCAGACATATGTAGTGTTTTCATCAATAATTTTTGGCAAGTGTTGTTTGCTAAAGTAAGTACTTCACTGCATTTAAGTACTGCCTACCACCCTCAAATAGATGGGAAAAAAGAAAGAGTAGACGCTTTTATAGAATCTTATCTGAGGTATATGACCAACTTTAATCCCTACAAATGGGTCTCATGGTTATCTCCAACAGAGTGGTGGTTGAAAACCTCATACCATACCAGTCTAAAACTTGCTCCTTTTCAGGAACTATATGGATATTCTCCCCCACAATTTGGAATTCTTTCTCCTAAGTATGGGATACATGTTGCAGTGAATGACTATCTACAACAAAGACATGATATGTGGCAGTCCCCGGCAACGGCGCCAAAAACTTGGCAGGCCCGGAGAGGTGTGTATAAAATTATGCGCAATGAAACGGGGGCCTACAGTAATACCGCAAGTGCACGGTCGTCGGTTGTAGCTCGTGCAAGTACGGGTCGATCCACAGAGATCGGGTGTGTTTTGGAAGTGATTTAGCTAATTGGGTTCCTAGATTTGCTTTGGGCTTAGAAGCCTTTTGGAAGTGTTGGGCTTAATGTACTATTGGGTTTGTTCTCAATAAAAGGAACTGAGCTTGGGCTCAGTTTGTTCTTTGAAGTGCAAATGGGCTTTGGGCCTTAAACTTAGGCTTTTGATTAAGCCTGAATTGGATTGGGTCTTAATAAAGAACTTGGGCTTTGGTTTTGGTCTTCTGATGAGCCCAAGTTATGCTCTGGGCTTTTGGTCTTAAAAACTGGGCTTGAGCTTTGAAAGCTGGGCTTTGTTTCAGTGAACTGATTTGAGCTTTGGGCTCAACAGTTCAACTGTGAATTGGGCTCTTGAGTTAATCAACTGAACTTGGCTTGGCAGGAGAAGAAGTGGCAGGGCAGCAGCAGGAGCAAGAGCTGCACAGCAAGGCCAACAGCAACTGCAGCAGAACAAGCAACAGCAGCTACAGCAGCAGTGCAGCAGAAGTGGCAGCAGGAGAAGCAAGTAGTAATGCAGCAGTGCAATGCAGCAATAGAGAATGCACAGCAGTGCAGCAGCAACAGAGTTGCAGCAGCAGCTGCAGCTGCTCAAGCAGTGCAGCAGCAACAGAGTTGCAGCAGCAGCTGCAGCTGCTCAAGCAGTGAAGAAAAATGCAACAGAGGAGCTGCAGCAGGCAGGAACTGCACTGCAAGGCCAACAGCAACAGCAACAGAGTTGCAGCAGGCTAAGTGCAGATAGTGATGCAGCAGAAAAAGGCAGCAATGCAGCAGAATGTACAAGCAATGAAAGGCAGCAGGAATAACAAGGCAGAGGCAACAGTGTAACTAAACAGCAACAAAAGGGAAGATACAACAAGTCAACAGCAAAAGCAAAGAACAAAACAAGATAACCAAGGCCTAAGGCCAAGGGCAGGGTTGTGGTGAAGAAACTGAAATGAAGCAAGGCTAGGCAAAAACAGGCAAACAGGAGGTATACTAAAAGAATGGAAGAGAACTAGCTTGCTATAAGCACTAGTTTATCCCAATGCACAATCAACACTGCATCCTAAGCATACAACAAAATGGCAAGAAAATCAGCTTGCTATGAGCACTGATTCTTCCATTACACAATTAGCACAAAGCTTCAAATGTATCTAGCCTAGCATTCCATTATGTAACTGACAGTGACAGGGGCAACAACAAACATGATCACAACTAACTGAACTAACATTGAACAACATACAAACATCTACACATTACAGGATACATTTAACAGGCATTAACAATTAACATAACAGAAGACAAGCAACATGAGCATGAAACTAAACTTTGAACTGAAATTGATATTTAACAGAAACTAACTGAAATGTGAAAATTAAGAACTTGAAAGTTCTGGATGCAGGCTAGTCCAAACATAACTATTACAACACACCCACACCCATTTATATACCCACAACACATTAGGGTTATCACCCATTTCCAAAATGCCACAATATAGCAGTACAATTAGGTTTACTGCTTATCTAATGTCATGGGTCTAATTTGAGCCCTTCCCCTACTCTAATTCTCTCCTGGTACGGTTCCAACATGAATTAGGGTTTCTAGAAAAAATCCCCAAATTACAGAGAATTAGGAATTGAAATTGAACTCACCTAACATGTGATTTGACGAGTCTGCTTTCGACCCATTCTTCTCCTCAGTCTCCTGCTCCATTCCCATGCTTCAATACGTCTTTCCAACTCGTCCTATTTTATTGATTTCTTCCCTAGGTTTTTAGAGAGAAATTAGGGGAGAAATCTATATAATAGGAGGCTAGAACAAAGGGGGTAATGATGGTGGAGGATAGGTGTGATGATGGTGGAGGTGTGGTGGTGAAGCGGCAGTGGCAGAGGTGGTGTTCTGGTGGTGGCAGGACATGGTTGGTTGAAGACGGTGGTGAAGTTGCAGAGGGAATGGGTGAGAGAGAGTGGCTCGACTGAGTTTGGGGTAGGGGGCGTGTTTGGTTAGGTGGTAGGGCTCGGGTGTTGAGTGTGAGGCGGCTTCATCGAGTCTTGATGTTCTGTGACTCTGAGCTGCGAGATGCGAAGATGGTAGGTAGATCGGACGGTGATGCGGAGGCAAGCGATGAGCGACCGTTGGATTATATGATACAACAAAATCAACGATGCAGATGGAGTTAGGTGTTGTAGTGTAGGCGGAGATATCAAACTTGATGCACAGCAAGGGAGCGACCGTTGGATTCAACTACCATCTAATCTGAAGGCTTGGAATTTCAGCGCTGTGGTGCTCGGCAGAGACTTCAGATTTTGATGCTCTATGAAGGAGCGACCGTCGGATGCTTCTGAGAACTGATCTGATGGCTGAGAACGGAGGCGCTTTTGTGTGTAGAAAATGAGGTTGTGCGCACCATTCTTCGCGGCTTCCTTGCGTAATTTCTCCCGGCTTTTCACTACTTTTCTGCTCTTTTCGCTCCGCGACTCATCCGAACTTTATTTATTACCTAAAAATGCAAAATTAATTAATAAAAATATTTATTCTTGAAAACAATGAAAATACAGAATATGGGATAAAATGTAGAATTAATGCATAAAAGATGAGTTAAATGCCAACAAAAAGGGATAAATATATACAATATTTGGCACTCATCAAATACCCCCAAACCTGAATTTTACTTGTCCTCAAGTAAAACAAAACTAAGGAAATCCTAACTATACCACTGTCGCTGGTCTCTCGAATGCATTTAGCGTATGCACTAAGCCTTTTAAACCACTAAGTGTCCCTAGTGGACGAGTTGAAGTCTCGTGAAGGTTTACCAGAGGTGTGCCTACAAAACCTAAGGACAAAATATAAGCTCAGATTCCATCAAACGTGACATGTGCAAAACAGTTAAGCTCACAGCAAAATGGAGATGTCAATCTAGCTATCGAAGGCACAATCCTAGCACTGATAACAAATAAGGACATGTGATAAGAGTGTAAAGTGTATCTACACATGTGTAAAGAAAGATCTGAAGTCATGACTACTAATCACCAAGAGATAGTTTCTCAGGCTAAGAACTGAGGTCGAAATCTAGCTAGCTGTCCGGACTTTACGAGAATTGTGAATGAGTTGGAGGTATTTCACAATTACTCGCGTTGTACATCAATGGCATACACCCTCCTTGCTTATTACAACAAACAACAAAAGATGACTATTTACATGACTCTTATTTACATTGACTATTCTCTTTTTATTTTTGGAACAAGAGATGATGGAATTGATAAATACTTGATTTTTTTGTATTTTTTGATTTTTTTTTTTTTTTTTTTTTTTTTTTAAGGAAACACTTTTGATACATAACAAAAGAAACAAAAGATTACATGACACTTTGCAAGAGGTAGCCCTTTTTGATGCACCCAGTTAAATTCGATGGTTGTCTTTCTTAATGTAACCTCCACCTTCTATCCCAACCAACCAAAGAACAAGCTAGTCAAGTTTCGTTCAGTATTCTAAAGTGATTGGCAATCGTAACTTCCTATCCAACACCTTGAAGATCGAGGCCATACATGTATTGGTAGATCGTGCGCGTGCAAATTTCTTATCACTATGTGAATTGTGCTAGAATCAGGGTGCCTAAATATCTAGACTAAGACTCCTAATAAAAATACATATTTGCACAAGAGTCAACATTTCAAGGTAAATGAGCTCCATTTTTATGATTTTTTTTTTCATTTTTTTTCAATTTTTTTAATTTTTTTTGAATTTTGATTTTTCAATTTTTTTTGATTTTTTTTTTTTTGGAATTTTTCAATTTTTTCAAAAAGAAGAAGGAGTTCGTTTTCAATTATGGCATATTATCGTGGTATCTACTCTATACCCCCAAACCTAAACTAAACATTGTCCTCAATGTTTCAAAATATGGAAAGAATTAAAATGCAACATATGGAAAGGGACATGCTGAGTAGAGTAAAAGGAGAGAGAATACCCGATTTCGGCGAAAGCAGAATTAAAACTCCGTTATTCAAGGCAAAAATCCAACATATTTCAGCCGAGATCATATTGGATTAGCAAAATATATACAAAAGGAACAAAAGGGTTTTTAAAATTTTATCTACTGGATTATATACAAAAAATTCACCATACACTAACAATCTAAAGAGTTGAGGATCAACCCAAAAGAAAAAGTGTAGAGACAAAGGAAGTTTCAAAACACTAAAATTGGACTTAAATGGGAATGAGAGTGAAAAACCGAATGAATTACCCCTAAACCTAAATTGTTCAACAGGTTTACTTTTAAGCACAAAATCTAACAATTTTAAGGGTTCAGGATTCAAAAGGTCTAACTCATAATGGACTGTTTTCGGGATGGGCAAACATGCAATTTCCAACTGTGGCTCTTTAAAAGTGTTATATTTTGAAGCAAAATAGTCCAGGAGGACTTGGGAAGCACACAGTTCCAATCCTAGATTAGGAATTTTCAGAAAAGTTGGTTTTACAATATGGGTACAAACCAAATCTAGGTTGGGTGGAAGGCCACCAGATTGTGACTTAGGTAGAAGAGTAGGCATATCATTATCAATCAAATCAAAATCTTCTAACTCATCTACACATGTCACATCATGCTCACAAACATCAATCAAATTGGCAAGATCACAATCAGAATTATCAACATCATCAACAGATTGATTTTCATGTATCGGCACAGCAGGGGAAACATCACATGGAATACTAGAAGAAATATCATGCATTAAGGTCGGGGCAAAGAAGCCTAATGTATTTGAACCCAAAGGTTCCATAACATTTTCAGTATAGACATGTTCTTCTAACATAACAACATAATCATCATCATCATCATGATAGGCATTTTGCAATCTAGGATAATTTTCAATCCTAAGGTCGGAGCTATTACAAGAATAAAACTCTAATTCATGAGGGTGATTCATATCATGTGGTGTTGTTCCTGTTTCCCTAACGGATTCCCATTGATGGGTTTTGTCTGCAATCTCGGCTAAAAAATTCCATGCATCATCCACAGATTTATCAATAAACTCACCATTACACATAGACTCAACCATGGTTCGAGATTTAAAGTCTAGTCCCTCATAGAGGATGACGACAAGTCTCCACTTCTCAATTCCATGGTGCGGACATTCACTCAACAAATCATTAAAACGTTCAAAATAGTGAAAAACAGTTTCCTCATCCAATTGGACAAAACAATTGATATTTTGACGAATAGCGATGGTCCTATGGTGTGGAAAATTTTTTTGGAAAAATTGATTAGTGAGTTGTTCCCAAGTGGTGATTGATTGTGGTCTCAAACCGTAAAACCATGTTTTGGCCCTTTCTTTTAAAGAAAATGTAAACAAACGCAATTTCAGAGAGTCTTCGGACAAATGATCAGGTTGCATAGTCCGACAAATTTGTTCAAACTCTCTTACATGAGTATAGGGGTTCTCAGAATCGAACCCTCGAAATATGGGAAGTATTTGTATCATGCTTGCATTTATTTAAAAAGGGTTATTGGTTTGAGGTAAGACAATACATGATAATGGAATTTGTATTGATGGATACATGTATTCATGGAGAGCACGAGGTTGGTCCATTTTGAAATGACAAAAAGCCCACTATTTGGTTTTAAATGGGTTAAAAAAATTTGGTTTTTGATGGGTTTGGATTTTTGGGAAAAATTTGGTTTTGGTGGGATATAAAAGAAATTTGGTTTAAAATTGGGAGCAAAAGATTTTTTTTTTTTTTTTTTTTTTTTTTTAAATAATAAAAAGAAGAAAATAAAAATTTGGTTTTTGAAATGGGAGCAAGCCCACTGTGCAAGCCTCTAATGAAGTGGAAGGAAGGCTGCGGCCGACGAAACACTAAGTTTTAATTTTGAAAGTTTAATTTGGCCCAGTTGGTTAAGGCCCGACGTTTGTTTTTAAAACTTTGGTTTCGAGGTCCACTCTTGAGTGGAAGCAAGTCCACAATCAGTTATAAGCTCAGCTGGGTTTAAACCCAGAGTCCAAAATACAAGTCCAATGGAAAAATTTAAACAAGCCCACACAAAATAAATACAAGCCCACAAATTAAACAACAAGCCCAAAAATAAATTATTACAAACCCAAAATAAAAAGATAAAAAGCCCAAAAAATTGGGTTAATTATTACAAGCCCACAATTAAAAATTTGGAAGCCCACAGGTTGGGTTCTCTCAATGAAATGGGTTTAGGCTTACCTTTTTAGCACAGCCCAGCTGCTCTGATATTGTTGCAAAAACCCAGTTGGGTTTTGGTTCTTTTCCTTGGTGGCGTCCCAGCAGAGGAAAAACAGGTTCAGAATCAGCAGGTCCAACATCAAATGAAGTGAAGCAGATGCAGATGCAAATGCTATGAAATGAAATACAAATTAGCTAATAAAAACACAGATAAAACACAGCACCAATCCCCGGAAACACAGCACAAATTAGCTAATAAAAACACAGATAAAAACTTGGTAGGCTTCTAAAAGGTATAGAAATTATCCCCGGCAGCGGCGCCAAAAACTTGGCAGTCCCCGGCAACGGCGCCAAAAACTTGGCAGGCCCGGAGAGGTGTGTATAAAATTATGCGCAATGAAACGGGGGCCTACAGTAATACCGCAAGTGCACGGTCGTCGGTTGTAGCTCGTGCAAGTACGGGTCGATCCACAGAGATCGGGTGTGTTTTGGAAGTGATTTAGCTAATTGGGTTCCTAGATTTGCTTTGGGCTTAGAAGCCTTTTGGAAGTGTTGGGCTTAATGTACTATTGGGTTTGTTCTCAATAAAAGGAACTGAGCTTGGGCTCAGTTTGTTCTTTGAAGTGCAAATGGGCTTTGGGCCTTAAACTTAGGCTTTTGATTAAGCCTGAATTGGATTGGGTCTTAATAAAGAACTTGGGATTTGGTTTTGGTCTTCTGATGAGCCCAAGTTATGCTCTGGGATTTTGGTCTTAAAAACTGGGCTTGAGCTTTGAAAGCTGGGCTTTGTTTCAGTGAACTGATTTGAGCTTTGGGCTCAACAGTTCAACTGTGAATTGGGCTCTTGAGTTAATCAACTGAACTTGGCTTGGCAGGAGAAGAAGTGGCAGGGCAGCAGCAGGAGCAAGAGATGCACAGCAAGGCCAACAGCAACTGCAGCAGAACAAGCAACAGCAGCTACAGCAGCAGTGCAGTAGAAGTGGCAGCAGGAGAAGCAAGTAGTAATGCAGCAGTGCAATGCAGCAATAGAGAATGCACAGCAGTGCAGCAGCAACAGAGTTGCAGCAGCAGCTGCAGCTGCTCAAGCAGTGAAGAAAAATGCAACAGAGGAGCTGCAGCAGGCAGGAACTGCACTGCAAGGCCAACAGCAACAGCAACAGAGTTGCAGCAGGCTAAGTGCAGATAGTGATGCAGCAGAAAAAGGCAGCAATGCAGCAGAATGTACAAGCAATGAAAGGCAGCAGGAATAACAAGGCAGAGGCAACAGTGTAACTAAACAGCAACAAAAGGGAAGATACAACAAGTCAACAGCAAAAGCAAAGAACAAAACAAGATAACCAAGGCCTAAGGCCAAGGGCAGGGTTGTGGTGAAGAAACTGAAATGAAGCAAGGCTAGGCAGAAAACAGGCAAACAGGAGGTATACTAAAAGAATGGAAGAGAACTAGCTTGCTATAAGCACTAGTTTATCCCAATGCACAATCAACACTGCATCCTAAGCATACAACAAGAATGGCAAGAAAATCAGCTTGCTATGAGCACTGATTTCTTCCATTACACAATTAGCACAAAGCTTCAAATGTATCTAGCCTAGCATTCCATTATGTAACTGACAGTGACAGGGGCAACAACAAACATGATCACAACTAACTGAACTAACATTGAACAACATACAAACATCTACACATTACAGGATACATTTAACAGGCATTAACAATTAACATAACAGAAGACAAGCAACATGAGCATGAAACTAAACTTTGAACTGAAATTGATATTTAACAGAAACTAACTGAAATGTGAAAATTAACAGAACTTGAAAGTTCTGGATGCAGGCTAGTCCAAACATAACTATTACAACACACCCACACCCATTTATATACCCACAACACATTAGGGTTATCACCCATTTTCCAAAATGCCACAATATAGCAGTACAATTAGGTTTACTGCTTATCTAATGTCATGGGTCTAATTTGAGCCCATTCCCCTACTCTAATTCTCTCCTGGTACGGTTCCAACATGAATTAGGGTTTCTAGAAAAAATCCCCAAATTACAGAGAATTAGGAATTGAAATTGAACTCACCTAACATGTGATTTGACGAGTCTGCTTTCGACCCATTCTTCTCCTCAGTCTCCTGCTCCATTCCCATGCTTCAATTACGTCTTTCCAACTCGTCCTATTTTATTGATTTCTTCCCTAGGTTTTTAGAGAGAAATTAGGGGAGAAATCTATATAATAGGAGGCTAGAACAAAGGGGGTAATGATGGTGGAGGATAGGTGTGATGATGGTGGAGGTGTGGTGGTGAAGCGGCAGTGGCAGAGGTGGTGTTCTGGTGGTGGCAGGACATGGTTCTGTTGAAGACGGTGGTGAAGTTGCAGAGAGGAATGGGTGAGAGTGGCTCGACTGAGTTTGGGGTAGGGGGCGTGTTTGGTTAGGTGGTAGGGCTCGGGTGTTAGAGTGTGAGGCGGCTTCATCGAGTCTTGATGTTCTGTGACTCTGAGCTGCTAGATGCGAAGATGGTAGGTAGATCGGACGGTGATGCGGAGGCAAGCGATGAGCGACCGTTGGATTATATGATACAACAAAATCAACGATGCCAGATGGAGTTAGGTGTTGTAGTGTTAGGCGGAGATATCAAACTTTGATGCACAGCAATGGAGCGACCGTTGGATTCAACTACCATCTAATCTGAAGGCTTGGAATTTCAGCGCTGTGGTGCTCGGCAGAGACATCAGATTTTGATGCTCTATGAAGGAGCGACCGTCGGATGCTTCTGAGAAATGATCTGATGGCTGAGAACGGAGGCGCTTTTGTGTGTAGAAAATGAGGTTGTGCGCACCATTCTTCGCGGCTTCCTTGCGTAATTTCTCCCGGCTTTTCACTACTTTTCTGCTCTTTTCGCTCCGCGACTCATCCGAACTTTATTTATTACCTAAAAATGCAAAATTAATTAATAAAAATATTTATTCTTGAAAACAATGAAAATACAGAATATGGGATAAAATGTAGAATTAATGCATAAAAGATGAGTTAAATTGCCAACAAAAAGGGATAAATATATACAATATTTGGCACTCATCAATATGGTATTGTTACTTAAATCTATATTGGAGTCTACTCAACATAGAATTAAACAACAAGATGATAAGAAGAGATCAGAAAGATCATTTTATGTGGGTGATTGGGTTTACTTAAGACTACAACCTTATATATAGTCTAAAGTGCAGTTGAGGAGAATTTGAAGTTAGCATCCAGATTTTTTTGGTCCTTACCAGGTGGTGGCTAGCTAAGGTAGGAACTGTAGCATACCGACTAAAATTTCCAGCAGGGCCGACAATCCATTCAACATTCCATGTTGATAAGTGCATAATTTACTATAATTTTGTTATCAATTCCATGCATTTATTTACTATGTTTCCTTCATATTACCTTGTATTACTCTTGTTTTTTTTTTTTACCTTATTTAGGTAGAATTATCCAAAATGAGCGAAAAGAGTGCTGAAACGGACATAAACGAGGCGCTGGACTAAGTACCAAGAGGAACTAGACCAAATTAAGGAGTATCTAACTCTATGTTGTAGAGAATGAATAGACGAAAAGAACGCAAAATATGAGGTTATTCTGAATTAGTATGCAAAAGTTATGGGATCAAGTACAATCCCTACCTAGGCCGGGAAATAGGGTAGGATCGATCCCTGCCTCCAAGAAGTGACGAAAATAATTTCCAAAATTGGATTTCTTAGTTTCGGACTATTCCCAAGCCCTAATATTCTTAGGGATATTTAAGAAAACTTCAAAATAATTTTCAAGGGAGTACATGACAGAGATTTTATCAAGATACCAAAGAGGAGAAAAGCATACAAGTAGCGTAAGCTCTTAGAGCATAGCTCGGTTGAACTCACCAAGCATTGGTATGTCAAGTTTGGTTGTCATATTTTAGTGTGTCAAAACTCATCTAAAGTCGTTTGATTGTAAACTAGAGTCAACTTCGTTTAGGTTAGACTATAAAGTATAGGAATGTTGAGACATACAAGTATTACTCTGAAGACCTGAAGAATATGAAGAAGAAGCGAACTACAACGACAACTTCATCCTTCCTCTTGAGGTTAGTAATATTGACTTGAACTGCTTCATTCCTAACGTATCTTTCAAGTCGTGCTATATTGAAAAACATAACTGCGAAGCTGTATATACTGTACAATTGTATAATACTCTAGTGATGTGACATGGTCATATTTATATGATAATGGTATTAGGGAATTAGATTACAAAGTATAACACTTATCTTTTGAACTTCGTAGATATGACATCGACATAATCTTGTATATACTGTTATGATTATGTGAATGGGTTATGGTGAAGATTCCATCCAAGGAAAAAATGTTTTACATTAGCTTAAAGTGAGTACATTCATGAACTTGTTTTATGAATCGAAAAGGAAATCGTTAGGATTATTGGTACGGCTATTCATTGCAAATCTTTGGATTACCAATATGTGTGAGATGGTAGAACCAATCGTAACTTTGTTATGTATCTTGGTACAACTAATCACAAGTTCATGACTTATGATTTGGTATGACTAGTTTTTATTAATTAGTGTAACCGATCCTAAGTAATCATCATGAGATGTATGATCGATATTTTTAATTGGTGTGACCGATCCTAGTAATTGTTGTGACCGATCACAGAATGTTGTGTAATCGATCATTGTAATTGGTGTAACCAGTCCTGGTAATTGGTGTAACCGATCCTGGTAACTAGTGAGACCGATCACAAGCAATACCATGAGAATATGATAACCGGTCCTGGTAATTGATGTGACCGATCCTGGTAACTGATGCAACCGGTCCTGGTAACTTGTGTGACCAATCACAAGTGTTTTCATATTAGGGTATAACCGATCCTAGTGATTGGTAGAACCGATTGAACCCATGGATGTGATTTGGTATTTGATCAATTACATAGTAATCTTGGAATACATGTGAACCAATTCTAAACTTGTTTGGAAGTGTCGTATAACCGATTCCAAGAATGTAAATCCATGTAAATATGAATAAGGATTTACAGTGAAGAGATGTCAACATACTTTGAACACGTACAATAACTCTTATCTTTTATTGTTCAAAGATATTCCTTAGTACTCAAGGAGATCCTGTACCGAAATAAATTGAGAATCTTTTAATTAAGGTTTTTGGTTTTATATGCTTTAATTACCAGCAATTAAATGCATATCTCTAGAGAATATAAATTAGTAATGTGCATTTACTAATTGGAGATTTTCTATTGAGAGATTTCAGAAATTTTATACAAGCCTTTATTGGAGTTAGAAAAACCGAATTTTGCTATTCATTGCATATTTTGAGAATATTTTCGGTTTTAGAAATTCCTTGGTGTCCAAACATCCTTGGTCCATAAATACCTAAGTTTTCATTTCTAGCAAACTATCCTAAGAGCTAAGTAAACTTCATTCTTTTTGTTTCTGGTGGATCCGTCTAATCGGAGAGGAAAGTATCCTAATTAGGTGAAATATCTGACGACCGCTCGTTTAAAGACTTTTGTGGAATCAAGAAGCTCTACGAGTACTGTTGGTGGGAAACTAGATAATTGCAGTGTTATTAGTTTTCGATTGATTTGATTGACTAACGGTTGTTGAAACTTTGATTTCACCTAGTTTGTTTATTCTTGAGAATCTTCTCTTCCGCCAAGACCCAGCCAGATGATGTCTGTTGGTTGGTAGTGTGAGGACTCTTAGTACCCGCCGAGGCGCTGGTTAAATAAAACTAGATCGAAGTATCGACGGGATCTTTAGAATTGTTTGTAGATCTAAAGACATCTTGTGATAATCTATTGTTAACAAACTCTGTTCTGTGTGTGATTGATCGATTCAAGTGGTGTCGTGCAGGTGTTTATTGAAGATCAAAGAATATTTGAAGACGAAGAAGATTTAGTTCTCATATCTTTGGTGTGCACAAACCTTGATCGGCTGGGATCCAACTAGAATCGGATTTATTCGATTGATTTGTTGCGTGAGATCGGCATTCTCAATATATCTCTTTGAGATTTATTTGGATGAGTGCAAATCCAAACTTGACTACTTTGGTAGTGATTAAAGATTTAATGGGGGTTGTAGTAATAAAGGTTCGAACTCTAAGACTTGTGAAGGTAAAGGATTTTTTTAGACTTATAAAAATATATATACAAAATATTAACAATTTTGGGCGAGAGGTAACCAAGACACTAGATTCCACTACTACGCAAGATTGAATGATAAATATTTCAAAACTCTATTCAATTCTTAAGTCCTCTTTTATCTTTAATTCACTATCAATCATACAAATTCTCAAACATTATTTGTAAACCTTAAGCATAGATTATCAAGAGATTAAACCAAGAATAACCTATCAAACTGAATAACAAATAATTAAGACAATCATTCAAACAATTTAAAACTCTGCAAAAGCAGCGATTAGGTGAATTATATAATTAAATGAAATAGTTACCCATTTATGTTGCGTGAATAGCTTCCTCCATTGCCTTGGTTACGAGGGAATTAACTCATCATGTTGGAAAACCTCTCAAAATATTTTATTAAGCTCAATTGATGTTTACAATAAAGAGAAAGATAAGTAAATGTTCTAAAAAAAGATTCTGCGACCCACAGAAGGCGTCCAAAAATTAACGACAAAGCTGAGGTGCTGTTGTCGCTGAAATGCTAAGACCCACACCTACGACCCACGGATGTGAGTCATTTTCGCTGTTGATAAACGACTGCTGCTGCGAGTCCGTTCTTCGTGTTCTTGGTGTTCTTCATCAGCAGCAGCAGAGTTTGATCAACTCTTGATTTCTGCGTCTGTGGATCTCCTCTCTTCTCCCAACTCTCGACAGCCTCTCTAGTACTCCCAGGGAACATATTTATACACATACAGCTCGTTGAATCTCCCTCAATTACTCCATATAATTCTCTTTAACTCGGCAGTAAAGAAAAATATTCTTGGGAATATTTTCTTTCCATTCTTGCTCTGGTACGCATAGATTTCCATCCTGGTCACTCTATAAGTGCTTAAACACGACCCAAAACGTTTCTAGAGCCCTCATGCATGAGAAGAACACGCTCAAATCTTCTCCAATCCCGTGTCCAACCCGTGTTTCCCTGTTTTGCTTCCGTGAATTGTACAGCTAATTATGGCCAAATTTGATCGAACCAAAAGCCCAAAACGTGTTCCTTATCCTATATCACATCTTCTTACCAAGTTTGAGCCATTGAATCGCACCACAACACCTTCATTTTGTCGATTGAAATTCTGCCAGTTGATGAACCAATTTTCCCGCCAAAAAGTTTATTTGAATTTGAGAAGAAGGTGCCCCTTATCCAGAGTGCTGGGGTGCGAATAGTAATTTGGGTGGAAATAGTAATTTTGGGGTGGAAATGATAATTTTTCTGGGATCCTCCGGTACATTTCTGGGACGTTTCCGGTGCATTTCTGGGGTGCCTTTCAGTGCATTTCTCCGGGGTGTAAAACATTACTTATTGAGCAACTCTTTCTACACAAGGGGTATTTCTCCAAAAACACCTAAACAAACATAAAAACACCACAATAAGCAAAAATGGGTACTAACAAAATACACAAAAGAGATGAAAATAGACACATAAATGCGTCTATCAGGTAGTTATTGGATAGATTGATCTAACCAGTCAAAGGAGTTTATTAGATTAAACGGAAGATCCTTTGCATATGACTTGAGATATCTTTATCTTAAAAGAATCGAAAGAGTTGTTACCAAACAGATTTTTTGTTCATTTACTGTTTGGAATACGATCCAAATGAATTGTTCCAGTACGAGCACTCATCGAAGTTGGTTTAGATTTTGTATAACGGCTTAGTTATGAGAGTATCAAATTATGTACCAGGTCCCGGGGTTTCTCTGTATTTGCAGTTTCCCTCGTTAACAAAATCTTGCTGTGTGATTTACTTTTGTTTTCCGTAATTATATTTGTTTATATAATTTAAAGTAAATTACAAATCTTAACTCCGATATACTTGATAGTGATCCTATAGAGTTTGGTTAAGTCCGAACCTATTATCAAGTATCACACTTTGGTAGTCGTATTGTCTCGATCTCGTATCCATAGACAATCACACAAAGTGTGAATACCACTTTGTTGCATTTTCTCGACGTTAGACGATCACTTTCAGTAAGAGGACTTCTAGGTGGATATTTAAAAGATTGTGGTGTATTTGGGTACTCTCGTCTTTTCAAAAGCTACGTTTTGGGTTCTTCCATTGCCGAATTTATTTCTTTATTATCGCTTATGTATATCATGGCTTCTAATAAATCCATGATTCTATTCTATTTGATTGAGGATGAATTCTAAGTTCTAAAAAATATTTGATTCAATATATGTATCTATTTTGATTTCTTCATATGATTATCGTTTGTTTCTACTATGATGGATATTTATGATTGATTGATTGATTTAGGTGGATAACTAAACTGATACCTTGATTGATACATTTCTAG
The DNA here is from genome assembly GCF_003573695.1 of Papaver somniferum. Taxonomy (NCBI): domain Eukaryota; kingdom Viridiplantae; phylum Streptophyta; class Magnoliopsida; order Ranunculales; family Papaveraceae; genus Papaver; species Papaver somniferum. Next base: position 107,730,548 of record NC_039368.1, read on the forward strand.
TGACAGGTTAGGATATCCATATTTTTTGAATTACCCTTACACAAGTAAAGCTTTTGTTATTGTTGTAAATAAGCCCATAATTCAGTCAGGGGTTTAGGCACAAACCTAACATTGAATTGTGATTGTTGTTTTACTGAGATTTCGAAGGATTGACTTGTTTCCATCTGCTAGTGCCACTTCAAAGTGACTATTAAGTTATAAATAACAAATACTCTGCCTAGCAATCTCTGGATCAAGGAAACTATGTATATTTCCACTATCTACTAAAATAGTCAGGGATTTCTTATTTTTGGTATTACCCAAAATTTTGATGGTGTTATGAATGAAGTTTCCTGACTAGGCATGAACTGATATTTCCATTTCATCTTCTGTCACCTCTTGTATCAGGAGAGAATTTGTAGGTGATTCTTCAGAAGTAATCAGTTCAACTTCATCTGCTACCAATATGAATAATTGTTGTCAGATGCATTTATGGCCTTTCTGGTAGACTTCATCACAATTGTATCTAAGTTCAGAAGTAATCAGTTCATCTTCATCTGCTACCAATATGAATAATTGTTGTCAAATGCATTTATGGCCTTTCTGATAGGGGGCATACTGGGACTATTATTGGTATTACCTCTTGATGATGGAGATTTTGGTTGTGGGATGGCAAAGACTAATTACGATAACCTAGCAATTTAAGACTTCTTAGCAGTATTCTCTAACAACACCTCTTGTATCATGGCCAAGTATTTGATCGTTGCTCGATCGAACTCACAAGTGTTGCTATATCAAGCTTGTTGTCAAATTTAGTTGTCAAAACTATATTTTGATTTCTAGTCTACAATTAGTTAAATCTCGGTCTAGGATAGTGGAGTTGAGAAACGAACCAGTCATTAATTGTGTTCTACCATTTGAAGGCGAAGATCAACCGAAGCTTTTGGAGAACTTCATCAACAAAAGGTAAGTGAAGACTGAACCATCTATTTCTCAAGTTATATTCACTTTTCTATCTTGAGACGATTGCCGCATAATTAATTAGACTAGCGTGCATAGACAAGAATTTCGAGTTGAGAACTAATTATTTAGTTAACGAATTTCTCTAAATATAATGACTAAGCTTAATGAACATTTATTCATACTTGATCAAATTCGGTGGAGAACAATTTATTGTCTGGAACCAAATCATGATTCAAGTTTATCATTCGAAAATATCCTAGAACAGTGATAAGTGTCATCGATGTTATTCAGGAATGTTTCGAATTGATTTAGAGAAATATAGAACTACTATATTCATAATGTGTCTGAAGTTGTACTACATGTATTCGTACACGTAGTGGAGTAGCTATATATTGACTTTCAGATTTGTGTGATATGCATACTCGTATGTACATCATGAGAAAATATGTTTGTTTCGTGATCCGGATAGGTATGTATATTCGCATACAAAGCATTGTGGAACTGTGGTAAGGGAACCAGATTAAAATAATCAAACCGGTAGGCGAGCTAAAACAGTTCTATGTTCCAGAACCAGTTTAGTACCCAAACCGTTACATCAATTGAACGTTCTGTGGACTCCAGAACCGGCAAAGGTCCAAAGTTTGCAAACCGGTACGTGAACTAAAAAGTTATGTAGACTCCGACACTTTGAATCAGTTCAAAGTTTGCAAACCGATACGTGAACTGAAAAGTTCTGTAAGAGTCCAGAACTCGGTAATTGCATAAGTTTGCAAACCGGTTTATGAACTGAGAAGTTCTGTTGACTCCAGGACACGGTCATTGCATATAGGTTTGCAAATCGGTTTTGCATATTATGACTTGGCAGATTACGAACAGTTCAAGTAATTGTACTCTGTACACTTACAAACTATGTCTATAGTGATTCAATTGCGATTAAATTTATTTCCTTGAAGTAATTTGCATTTGATCAATTATCTAATTAATACTAGACTCATTTGATCACATAATTTTGATTCAATATTAATGTCTTGTGAACATGAAAATGAGTGTTAAGCCTTTAAGTTCAAATAGGCTAGTTTCGGCTAACCATATTGAACATAGTCTTTATACATGGTTCGGTTATGGTTTACCTAACCATAGTGTGTATCTTGTATATGTGAATAAGATTCAAAGGTTTCATCCAACGGTGAATATTGATTCCTTGCTTCCAAATCTATCTTAGATTAAACTTAAAGCACCATATGCTTTGAAGTATATATAAGGGGAACTCTTGGAAAATGGGATCTTTGAATCCTGACACTACTTTTTTGGCGTGTCCTAATTGTATCTAGAGTCGTCCTCTCCAGAAACCATATTAGGTTTTAGCAACTACAAAGACTTCATTGGGATTCGTCAAGCCAAGTCCAGTTATCTTTTATCTTGATAGCTTGAGTATCCTGATCTTGATTGTTTGTAGAGCCTTGCTTCATCAATCAAGATAGATAGTAATCAACAAAGTTTGTTCGTATCGTACTTTGTTGATTCCAAAAGTTTTATACTTGTGAGGTGAATAATAATCTAGAATGCACTTCGTGTTGCATGAGTATGGATTTTGAGGATAACCAAACTTTTGTCTAAGTTGCTATCGACTTTCATCACCTGATCTATCGTTTGATATAATCATCCGTTTAGATCGTAAATCAGGAAATCAATAATAAGCTTAATCTGTGGGAGGCAGATTTGGTTTAAGGTCTTGAATTGAGTTGAATCAAATCTTAGTTGATGTGATACCGTCTAAGGTAATCAATTGCGCAAAGTTCTTCTAGGATTCAAGAGTCGTAAGGAGCGCGACTGTACTTGAATTTGTGGGAGACTTAGTTTGGAATCAACTACATTCCAGACCGAAGTTAATTGGTAGCAGGATAGTGTCTGTAGAGGTTTAATACAATTTGGTGTTCAATCTGGACTAGGTCCCGTGGTTTTTATGCATTTGCGGTTTCCTCGTTAACAAAACTTCGGGTGTCTGTGTTATTTCTTTTTCCACATTATATTGTTTATCTTTATAATTGAAATATTACAGGTTGTGCATTAATCAATCACAGTAGCTAGGTCCAACCTTGTTAGTTGGAAAATACTTGATTGATCCTTGGACATTAGTCTTTGGTACCGTCTAAGAACTGTCTTTGTAGTGAGGTTCACGGATTCAATTCTGTAAGCGTTCTAATAACAAGAGAGAGAGAGAGAGAGAGATATAACTCTAAGAACTTTCCTTGATTGAGTTTTTAATCTCGGAGTTGTGTTGAGTTTGTCTATACAGATTGCCTAAGAAAAAGTTGGTGGTGTGTTCTGGTACCCGGCGTTCTCACCAAGTATATACCCTTCTCCAATATTAATGGAAAAACATCTGAACTGCTATTCTCAACTTGTCTTTAAGCCCACTGATGAATATGGAAGTAAAGTACTCCCCTATAAGATGTTTGTTCTTAGCTAACATCAGATCCTTCAAATCCTCAAACACTTCTTGATACTCTACGACAATACCTATTTGGCTTAATTTATTAAATTCCCCTACTATATCATCATGGCATAACTCTTGAAATCATGAACAAATAGCTTTCTGAAACACTTCCCATACTATGTACTATTTATCCACTTGATATTCCTAAAACCATATATCAGCCCTGCCTTATAGATACATTCCCGCTATATGAAATTTATATAACTCATCCATATTATGCAGTTCAAGATATTTTACATTTCTTACCCAAGATATAGGGTTAGTTCCATAAAACTTTGGAAAGTCAACCTTAAGCTTATGAGTATGAGGCAAACCAGAAATCTCACTAGATGAAAAACTTTCTTCAGATATGTCTTGCATAGTTTGATAAACATGGTTTAAAGTATTCCTCCATTAGATCCAGATGCTTATTCCTTCAGCTCGCCTAACACTTTTTTATTCTTAGATCGAAACAAACCCATCATATAAGATAACAACAACGGTGATGGATTATCCTGTTTTGTTTTGAGTTCCTGAAGTTCTTCAGACAACATTTCGATCTGCTTGGTTAAAGTTTCAAAATCAGTTCTTGTCACCATGGTAAAAAGGTCACTCAGAATTGAGTGCTCTGATACCACTTATAGTGATCTACACTACAAATAGATCTCAGGCAACCGGTTTCTGCCTATAAATATTGGGAGCGAAGAAAGAAGAAGATAAGAAAGAAAAGGTGATTAATTTTTGATAGTTTTCCTTACAGCCACACACTAAATAAAAGGACTACAATCCCCTGACCTACTCTTGTGAAACACACAGATAATAACCAAATTAACTAACAATATTAAAGACTAATAACTAGACTAACATCACCTACATACTTACTTAGGGCATGTTGGGATACTGACACCACTGATTACTCTAGTTCTTTCCTTATTGTTGTAGCTAGTTGATTTCCTAACTTAGTTCCGTATTTTTTTTCTTAAGATAGGTGTGTTTCTTTATATATTGTCTTATTTTTATAGGTCAGTAGTCTATAAGTACTCTTCTGTAGAACTTGACACAAACACAATTGAATTCGATTTATATCAATCTATTAATTTTTCTTAATATAGGTGGCTAATCCCCAATTCAAAGGATTTTATCAATAGGGTTCTACTGTCTTCTGTTGAATCCTACCATCTGGATCAGAGCAGGTTAGGTCTTCGTCCTTAAAAAAAAGTTTCTTTATTTTTTCTTCCATTCTCTTCCGCTCCTCTTTTATCATTGAATAACATCCACTGTATTCAAATTTATTTATTTTATCAAACAAAATATCCTTCCTTCTGTAAATCCAACAATGACAGTTCAAGATTTGAGTAGGCATATTCAAGGTTAACTGAAAAAATAGTAATCGAGGATATGAAACATGATCGTATAGTTCCAGATAGAAAACTGGAAACCTTTTGAAAAAACTAACAACTAGTATCGACGGTCTCACAACTACTTATAAGGAGTCACGACAACCTCATGACAGTGCTCACGCACATAGTAGTGGTTTTGTGGAAGCTGCCTTAGTTTATGTGGTGCTACTGGTTCTGGTTTCACGATTCGTGCAGGCACAATACTATTTTTGACGGAGATGATCCTGAAGACTGTATTTTTCAGGTTGAACAATATAAAACTCTCCATGGTATATCAGATGCTCAAAATATACCATTGGTTGTTGTCCATTTCAAATTACAGGGATGCAAATTCATGGTATCGATGGCTCAAAGACTCTCTTACAAAACCAACCTGGGAAAAATTCTCTTGTAAACTTCGTTCTGGATTTGGGTCTCGTAAGCATATTGATCCCTGTAGTTGTTTATCCAGATTATCGCAACAAGGTAACATCCACAAACTCGTTATTGGATTTGAAAAATTAATGAATTTTGTGTGTGGTATACCTGATAAATATTTGGTTAGTATCTTTATTTCTGCACTTCGCCCCGATAATGATACCGTTGTTCGTATATTTTTGTTGAAGACTCTTTCCGAGGCATTTGATATGGCTTTACGACAAGAAGATTCTATTACTGCTACTAAAACTTCTCCGAGAGTTAAGGGTTTATTAACAGAAGGAACGCCGTGAGAAAGGTCTTTGTTTTAACTGCGATAAGTTATATAAGCTTCACCATGTTTATGTGAAGTTTTATTTATTGTACTTGGAAGGTTCTTCTAGCGTGAGTATTACAGAGCTCGATCATGATTATAGTGGTGAAGATTAAACGAATGCTGTAACTGAACTTAATAGAGATGTTGGAAATAAACTTGAAATTTCACTTTTTGCGCTCATGGGTTCTCCATTCTCAAAAATAATGCGCAATACGTGACATATAAAGGGGAAACCAATCACCATTTTAATTGATTCAGATTCGACACATAATTTTATGCACCCTATAAATGTTAAAAAACATCGTACTATATTCAATCTAGTGATGCATCTATGTGAGTAATTATAGGAGATTGTGGAGTTCTCCAAACTCGCAGGTGATATAGTAATGTATTTTTTAAGTTACAGAACTATATATAGTTTTCTCAAAAATTTATTTCTATTAGCAATTAGTGATTGCGATGCGGTGTTAGGTATTCAATGGTTGCAAAGTTTGGGTGATATCCGTTGGGATTTCAATAAGTTACATATGGAATTTTGCATATCAGGTAATGAGTTCTTATTGAAAGGTGACAATTCACCGGCGATTATGATGTTAGACAATAATTCTATGCAACGTTTATTATGTCTTGAGAAACAAGGTGTTATGCTACAGTTATCTTCGAATCCTAATTTGAGTTCCTCAACTCTTTCAAAGGTACCTTCTAAAAATTTTCGTTTTAATATTATAAATTTCTGATGTCTTTGGTTCTCCTACGTCTTTACTACCTATACGGTCCTCTGATCATCGCATTCCTTTGGTTTCAAATTCTGCACCCGTGAATGTAAGACCTTATAGGTACCCACATTTTCAAAAGGAAGAAATATAGGAGATTGTTTCAGAGTTGAAAGATGCAGGTCTTACTCGTACAAGTTCTAGTCCATATTCTTCGCCAATTTTACTAGCACGTAATAAAGATGGCTTTCGGCGTACGTGTGTCGATTACCATACATTAAGCAAGATTATAATAAAGAAAAGATTTTATATTCTAGTAGCGGATGAGTTACTTGATGAGTTTCCCGGTTCAAAAATTTTCTCCAAAGTGGATATGCGCTTAGGTTATCACCAAATTCTTCTTCATGGTCCGGATATACATAAAACAGTGTTTCTTACGCACGATGTCCACTATGAGTTTCCGGTAATGACATTTGGTCTCTCTTATACTCTTGTAACCTTTCAAAGTTTAATAAATGATAAATTTCAGCCATACCTTTGCAAGTTTGTCCTCTTTTTCTTTGACGATATACTAGTTTATAGACGCACCATGTCGGAACATATTCAACATTTAACACTTATTTTGGAGATCAAATTAAACCGTTACAACAATTCTGTTACAGTCACGCTCCTCACGCCTCTTGAATCCCAGAAGGACTCCGCGTAATTAATTTCCTTAGATGACATCATTTACAGCCTAAGAGTTGCTTCAACTCAATTGAAAACTTTAAACCAACCTGTCTCCCACAGATATGCCTATATGTGATTTCCATTCTGATCATAGATCAAAGTTAGATAGGAAATCGATTACAATATACAAAGTCTAGAAAATCTAAAAATCTGGTATTTACGACCTCGAAGAGCATCCTAGGTTATTATTCACCTCACAAGTAAAAACTTATGAAATCACAAAGTCTGAGACCAAGAAGCTTTGAGATATCTTTCTATCTTACTATATGGAGCAAATGGATCAAAAATCAATACCAAGATCAGGATACACAAACTACCAAGATAAAGATAGTTGGACCTGGTTTCACGAATCCCTAAGTGAAGTCTTTATAGTCGCTAAACCCTAGAAGGGTTTTAAGGAGAGGACGACTCTAGTTTACAACTAGGACACACAAGAAAACTGTCGGGGATTCAAAGACCCTGGTTGCTTGAGGTTCTTTTAATATATACTTTCAAAACATAGGTTGATTTGGATTTAAGCTAAGTTAGCTTTGGAATCAAGCAACCAATATCCACCATTAGACTAATATTTGTTTTGAGATTAACACAACAAAATATACCCTATGGTTAGGATGAACCGTAACCGAACCGTGTACACAGACTTTTTCATAAAAGATTAGTTGAAACTAGTCAAACAAACTATAAGCTTAATTATTTTCATATAACACTTAAGACTTTAATCATGAGCCACAACCATAGGTTATAATGTGATTAAATATGTCTATAAATTATTTTTAGAGAGTTGTTCAAAGTCGATTATCTCATAGAAATATTATGATGTATCTGAAAATATTCGACAAGGTAAGTATGTGTGTCGGGTACGTGTACTTACTTCATGTCCGTGACTATTCTTGTCAAGGTACATTTACCAGGTATGTATACCCTTAAGACAAAAATGGGTTCAAGAAACCACAGATCTTTTTCGGTTTGCATACGAGGTACGCGTACCTTTCCGGTTTGGAAACCAACAAATCTTTTCGGTTTGCATTCTAGTATGCATACCTTCCTGGTTAACGAGTCAACATAATTTTTATGGTATAGATACTGGGTATGCGTACCAAAAAGTTATCTATGAACAATAGCTACTCTGGTACGTGTACTGAGAAGATGTACTTCGGCTCCGAACTTATAACATTTGTGCCAATATGTAAGCTGGTATGCATATTGCCTTGTATCCATATTTACAATAGTTATATTTTTCTCTCTTACTAATCGAACCTTGGAGTGTTATCTCCGTTGTTTTGCTGGAATGAGACCTCGTGAATGGTTTAAGTGGTTTCCCTGAGATGAATGGTGGTATAATACGACTTATCATTTAGGAATCAAAATGACTCCTTTCGAAGCTCTATATAGTAGACCTTCACCGATAATTTCAACCTACCTACCAGGTTGCACAAGTGTCCATACTGTGGATATTAACTTGCAAGCTCAAGACCACACTCTTCAAATTCTGAAAACTCATTTACAAGATTCTCAAACTAGGATGAAAAACTATGCAAACGCCCACCGCATTAAATGAAGTTTTGAAATAAATGAGTTGGTTTTCCTTGGACTACAACCATATCGTCAGACTAGTGTAGCTGGTCAGTCGTTTTCAAAACTTTCACCAAGATTTTAAAACTGCCACCTACCATCCATATACATCCTATTTTTCATGTTTCTTCCTTGAAATTGAAACTTGGATATGTCATTCCTGTTGATGCAAGCCTGATTACATCCGTGGATTAGTACCAATGGGAACCAGAGGCAATTTTAGTATCAAAAAGCACAATCATAAAAGAACTCGTTGGCTGGATAAGTGGAAAGATCATCTGCAAGAAGAATATACTTGGAATAGTGCAAATGACTTCCTTCTTCGCTTTCCAGATTTTGAGGCTTGAGGACAAGCCATGTTTGTAGGCGAGTGGGATGTTGGGATACCGACACCACTGATTACTCTAGTTATTTATTTATCGTTGTAGCTAGTTGATTTCCTAATTTAGTTATCTATTTGTTTCTTAAGATAAATGTGTCACTTTATTTATTGTTCTTATTTCTAGAGGTCAGTAGTCTATAAGTACTTCTCCGCGAAACTTGAAACAAACACAATTCAATTCGGTCTATATCAATGTATTAAGTTTTCTTAATATAGGTGGCTAATCCCCGATTCAAAGGATTTTATCATTAGGGTTCTATTATCTTGTATCGAATCCTATAAGGACACCCCTCTTTCAGTGGTTGCCCATAACAAGGTCATGATATAATTCCTCTGAAAGGACACATATGTGGACGTCTAGATAAGAGCAGGGATTTCATCTTCCTGATGGGTATGTCTTGTGCATAAAGTTCAGTTTACAAGCAAAGGATCGAAGCTTATATATTTTCCTTGAAGAAATCCAAAAGATCGCTCCATATCTTTCGTCCTTACCGTCTGATACTTGTTAAATATTTCATGGTATGAAATCTCAAATGTTACCTTGTAATCTTATATAATTTTCTTCAATTTTGGGTAGATAGCATTAGCTATAAAATAATTTGTTGGCGTGATGGTACTATCATATGGTAACAAAACCATAAATCATAAGATGCCCCCAACTTTCTAAAAAAAACATGTTAAAACCATATATCATATGATTCCACTGCCTCTAACATCAGAATTGCTCTTGTCTTTATCCCGATATGTTCCTTTACAAGCTACAAGACAATTATTTCATGAAAAATGCATATATTCCAAACTACCAAGCATTCCAGGAAGTCTTCTCTCGGTATTCTCCGTTTCAAACCTACTTACATCTTTAAGCAATACTCTCTTTGTCTCTTTTTTATCTGTATATACCCTTAATTTTTTATAATATAAAATTACTTTTAATATAAACCCAATCTAAAATCTTAAATAGCATCTCCATATAAAAATAAACAAATTCATTTAATATCTTTCGTATTAACCTTCATTCGTTTTTTCATAAAAATATTTATGGCTAACCAAAAATAAGATTGATAATATAACCAAAATTAGTGAAAGGTATTTGTTTTTATTTTCTTTAAAAAAATTCCAAAAATAGTAAAATTACTCCATACGTGTTTATTTTTTATATTAAACATGTTAGTCTTAATTTTAATAATAATCTAGCATTCAATAAGGGTAGTCATGGCAATTCCTCCGGTCTCCTTAATATTTTGACTTAATCAGAGCGGGCATATAAAAAAATACATATGGAGTAATATATTGTTGTACAAGTTCAGATGCAATCGTCTATATTATCGACAACAATACTTTTTTACAAACATCTCATCATGACAACCATTTTCATATGAATGATACGTAGTACCATTAATTAACATCTGGACGTTCATGTCATTCTTCATCCACTTGAAGAATTATTTCTAACACTTTATGAAACAAATCTTGTTTCCTAGATGGTTATACGTTGTTTTAATTATCTTGGAGTAAAAGCAGCTCCATCGTAAAATAACCCGTCAGCATTAGTGCATTAAGCAACACTCGATCTCATTCAATTCATTGCCATCTTTGCATTTTCCTTGGCACAGGTTGATGGAAAATACGCCTATGAACATCAATATATTCGCTAAACAATATTAATAGCCTTTTTCTCTTCACCACTAAAACTAGCCAAAAAAAAACCATAGATGAATTTCACGCAGGCATGAAGGTATAAATGATGATTTTTTTCGACCAAAAACGAAATGTCAATTTATGACCAAGGGGATACTAGTTATTTTACGATAAGGGGGAAAATATTCATTTTAAAGTCTATTCCAAGATTTACGACAAAATCAAGATCATGAATATCGAGACCTGAACGTATGAGTATCACTTAGCCCAGATTTACATGGTTGGAATTCAGGTAAATGGATGAAGCTCAGTCTTCCTTCTCAAAACTCAACGCACATGGATGAAGTTCAGTTTGTATGCTCGGATTTCACTTTGCATGCATTAATCCTAGTCAGCATGCCTTACTCGCGGCCGAGCTCCGCCTTAGTCTGGACGACCTCTACGTGTAAAAATGAGTATTCCTCTAGGTCACACTTGACATCATTTAAGTATGTGCTCTTCTCATGATAAACACGGTTATAACAAGCCGACTTGAGCTCTCCACATGACTCAGGTTGACCTTCATTCGCAAACGTGAGTAATCCGCCTTGAGATCTCCACAACTACGAAGAACACTACCATGTCATACGACATGAAGGCTAATTACGTGAAAAATGGGGGATACCTTTAGGATTTTGGTTTGACCGTCTAAAAGAAGTTCGTACTCACAAAAAAAGAAAATAGTCGGTCAAAAAGAATTTGATGCGTAGGATAAACTCAATCCTTGATCTATCTTTAGGTATTCCCGATAATAAGGACGAGCTATGTGCTTATCTCCAATCCTCATCCTTATCTCATCGACTAGATATTAAGGTTTTGAGAAGTTATAAATATACCAAGTCTCAGTTATTCTAAATAGAACACCAAACAAGCACAATAGATTTATTCAGTTCTCTCTTAGATCTTTTAGTCTGGAACTTCTCTGCAACTCAAACTAATCTTATCTCTTTTAGCTTTCTTCCCCAGACCAATCATACCTCTCCATATGTGACTAAATCATCTCTTAAACGAACATCTTCTTGGTTTAGGTATAGACCATTCGTGCTGCCTCCTACATTTCACACACGAAATCCTAAATCTTTATCTCACCCTCCATCCTATTTATGTATCTACAGGAGGATATTTCAACAATAATTGTAATATCAATTCAATGTATTCAATATTAAGTACCAATATTAAATCATACTACAACCATTCATCACCAACACACCACAGTTTTTTATTTATTAATTCTATGTCAAGTGTTACGATTTAGTTTTATACGATGAAATAATCAACCTAAGAACAGAAACATCATGATTATTAATTTTGTTTGCATTTTAAATCCCAAAATTACAATTTCTAACGTTTGAATCGTTTGTGGATGGAATTCAAAATGGGAAGATGTAGTAGAATCATCTGTGAATATATAACGAATCCTTTTAATTTCACTATAGGATTCCACGTAGCACACCTTCAACATCAAAAGGGACAACAATTTCTCTATTTTATGATTTGAAGAACAAAGTGAAGGAAAGGGAGAAGTGAAGGATTCAATCGCGTGGTTTTTGTTAGATATAAAGCGTTCGTCCGAAACTTGATTACCGCCTAGTCAAGGTTAACCTTTGACTTTGTTGGTAGCATGGTTTCCACCTAGTGCTATCTCTAGTTAGGCTAAGTCCTATGGTGTGCTAATCTATCATCTAGATTAGCATTTCACGTCAGCTAGGACTACCTCCTAAGTCTTATGGGAGTGCTAATCTAGCTGCCAGATTAGCTGTCCGCGTCAGCCCAACACTATTTGGTTCAGCAATTTAAATTTCAGCCGTCAGATTAAAAGATAAATCGTCCAGCGCTGAACCATTCAGCGAAAAGGTGTTTTTTTGGCGCACCATTCAACGCTTCAATCTCCCTGCTATCTCAACTGCGAACACTTACTAGGAGAGAGAACTAGTGTTAATACATAGACAACACTTTTTTTTTGCACTGTAACACTTAACTGCTAATCTAGTAGTTCAATCTATCCCATAGGACTTAGCCTTAACCAAGATCAAGGACCACTACGTTTGCCATTTTCTCCCCACTTGACTATATTTCCACATTTCTTTATTCGAGCCAAAAGAAAAAGGCACCACATTACTTGTTCTTAAGGATCCAGAACCATCTCATGTTTCCAAACAATATTTTTTATTTGATAATTTTATATCCGAACATATTCTCTCCAAGACGTGTTTCCAACAAGAAACTCCCAGCCCACTTGACAGTAATGGATATAACACTTGGAGTTGGAGGTTACCCCAATTAGTGGGGTTAGACATGGATATACAAATAATTAATGTGTACTTTCTTGCTACATTAGATTATTTTCGGAAAGGTCGAGGATAAGGCGTGACTTAATATAATTCCATTAGAGTTGAGTTCAGATGGAAAGAACAATCACACTTGTTGTCGCATGCCCATTTAATCGTAAAAAATATTCATGGAACATGACCGGCAATGATTGAGGTTCATTGAATCAACTTCACCCAAAACCACTCAGCCTTGCATACTTGCATCAAAGTACGCATCTGCCTTCATTCTAAAGTCTTTGCATAACGGAAGTCTTTACTTCTTTCTCTCTAACTCTTCATGCCCCCATAAGCATAAGAGGTTATGCCATGTACTTGAACAATTCTCACACGAATCAACCACACAATTAATATAAAAAATACTACAACAAACCCATTTTATTGCACTAAAGGAAGATTACAAAACTCGTCCATCACATGGACCAAAACAGGCTATTCACCCTCTTGGTGAATGCCTAAAACACTCTTTACATTAGTGGTTCTTCTATCAATTGAACAACACCAACATTATTGATTCCTAAGCTATTTATACTAACTAGGATCAGGCTAAAACTTTTGTGCAACCGCTTTCACAAGCCTTGGATAGCCAAGTGTCCAAGTAGTTTCCATAACCCCCAACTTCAACTGCTACCTTTTGTGTTGTCACGCCAACTGGCGGCAAACCTATTCTTGGTGATTATGAACACTCACAAATGGTTATAAGCTCCTTGTATAACCGTTCTCCTTTGTCTCACACATTTGGCATGCTTGTAAAGCCAACAACCAACTCCTAACCGTCACTTGAGCCATATTGCACCACTGTTGTGCTTTACTGGACTTGGCCTCTGTATTGCGCTATTGCTGCGCTTTACTGAACTGTTGCACAACTGTTGCGCTACAATCATGTCGCCACTTCCTTAGCTCATTTTGGTTATCTGGTGCCATATGCTCCACTTTGCCAATTTGTTTGACAATAGCAATGCCACTCTTGCATTACTAGCTTGTTTGCATTATTCAAGCTTTGGACAGCCTTGAACTAATTTCATAGACCAACTCTTGGACTATTCTACCTTCTTGCATCATCCTTGAGTTTGGGCCAGCTCTATTCCATGGATATGCCTTAATAACATCGCATGTTGCATCTTGCCACCTCGATGAAGCTTCATTGTGTAGGCGAATAAGCTTCATTACTTAGCCAAATGTTTTTACAGTGTAACGCCACCTTTGAGCTTCACTGGCCCTGCAGGCTTTTTTCATTCTTAGCACTTGACAGTCTGTGCAGTGTCGCACAATCATTGTCATACACTGACTTGGCCTACAACACTATAACGCGCAATCATTATGCGTCACTTGCCTGGCACGTTAAAGACCCCCCCCCCCCCCCCCCACATACACACATAATCCGTTCAACGCCCTTGTTGAACGCAACCAAGTATAAACTCTATATTGGTCTCAATCTTCACTGCATGCACTTTCAGAACCCTTTCTGAAATTCACCAATCTTTGCTAGCTTTTACAAAACACACTTAGCCAACTTCTATGCTTTACCATCATCACCACTTATCTTTACTGACTTGCCATTGATCCTACTGATCTTTAACTTTGTTGTTACGCCACGACCGCTTTCAACTCCATTGCAAATCATATATCAACAACCAAGTGCAAACTGAAATTTCTCTTAGCCAGTTCCATGAATTAGGATTGAACTTCGCATGAATCATTTGTGCCTAAGTATACACAAGTAATGATTCTCCCCAATTGATCACAATGATCATTGCCATAGTCTTTTGCCTTCATTTTCCGACTTTAGTTGCACCATGCAACGTAACAGGACTTATGCAAGACTTGGCCTCATTCTTTAATCATATGCGCCTACGCCAAATCATGCCATGTCCTAGGTATGCATGTTATGATTCCATACCACTCTGGTATGTGCCTCAACCCATAGCCTTTGTTGCACTGTGCCAACATCAGTACTTTCACTAGATTTGGCCTCCAAATCATATTGCAAACTTCACCTTCTTGGACTTGCATCATTTGTATGCTAAAGAACCAGCACCTCGCTGTTTTTGCTTGCATTGCCGCGACATCATGATTGAAATGCATGACTTTGATATAGTCATGATTTAGGATTACCCGGGACATCCCACCGTCATTTTGGACCAGGCATCCTCTTCACGCGCCTTTGAAACCAGTTATTTTAAGCATCACTTGCTTTTTCAAACTGCTAAGATTTATTATGGAGGAAAAATAACATCATGTTCTTCCTAACTATGAGTTACTCTTAACTCATGTACTTGATGGACTTACATCTTCATTCTTGCTGCGTTACACCATGTTATCGGTGCCAAATATCATCGCACTTCCACATAACTATCAACAACAAACTCGACTGTGCCACCAACTCTATTTGCTTCTTTCACTTTCAGCGTCTTCTATTGCATATTTTGGATTAATATGCTATGTAGCATCTTCCACTTGAACTAGCTTTACTTTGAACGAAAGAGACAAGAACTCTCCTCTCAAATACCCTCATTCACTAATACCTTACATAGAGAGACAACTCCCAACACCGAGGTCCACTCGACCCAAACTTAAAGTATACTTAAACTTGAGCAAATACTTGCGCCAACTGATTGCAACTTGTAAGACCTAACAAGACTTGCAATATTGACTTCATTTTCGCTTCTAAGTAACAAACAAGGAAGCGAGACAACACCTACTGTCCCCAATATAACAATTCATTTTGTCACATGCACTCTTCCAACTATCAACGTTCTTATGCAACTCCCATAAAGAAGCATAATATAATTGACACTTAGTTGAATACTCCTTCAAAATTATGCTATCATGTTGATTTAGCTTTCATGAAGATTTTTCCAAAAATGACCCCATGTCATTCTTATGCATCACCACTACTTTGTCCTTCCTTCTCCACGCATCTATGATTCGTCCTAACTTGCATATCTAAACGCATTATGCATCTTGGCCATGCCCAAATCCTATTTGGCGCATGCTAATGTTGCATACCTGCCATGCCAAACAACACCCAAATCTTGACACAATATTGTGCACCTTCGCACAACTGTAACAAACTTAACTTGGTGATTCTGAGCATCATCATAGAGCTCATCAAAGCCATGTTATACAATGAGTTTCACGGATAAGTCCTTTGGACAATCTCAACAAGGCTACAATACTTGCAAATGAGGCATCCACTGCCTACATTCCATGAAGAAAGAATATCGCATTCTTCTTCAAAATTAGAACTCATTTATTGTCCATGCACATCTGGTTACTCTTGTCTTTCCCCTCCTCCAAAATCAGCTTTGTAGCAATACTGATTTGTAGTTGACAAGAACATCCGCTTGTGATTATGATCAAATGCAGGTCTTTGGACACCCTTGTCCAAGCATATTTATCCCACTCATAAACCAGGTGAAAACACACTCCTTGTGCGCATATAGCATCAACGAAGAACTCTTTGCAAACGCAAGACCGTGGTGTATCGGTTTTTCCCTAACTTGTACTTCTTTCTTCAGCATTTCCATAAGCTTTATGATTGATAAGAATTCGCCATCCAATTCTCCTTTTATGGCATCACAATTGCCATTAAAATGCTGGTTCACAACCAGGCTTTGCATTACCACCAAGGTACATGCATTCGAGAGAGACAACTTTAAAGGAGACAAGGGAAACTGCGGATCCACCAACGCACAATAGCTCTGCAACGTCACCCTGACGTTTGCAACTAGTCTCTTGTTTATGTTCATACTCACAACAAATCTGTTCTTTGGTTTCAATCTTACTAAGCATCAACAATTCCTGTTTTTCATTGTTATTCTTCTTAGCAGTTACATCATCTACAGATCTTTGTTCTTTCTCACTAGAATATCAAACAAAGTTCAAGCTAAATTTGAATTTAATAACAGAGACTTAAAGCATTACTTAAACCTCCTTAAATTGAACAGAAATCAGCTCATTGAGCATTAAAAAAAGAGTTCCCAATTTCATTTTCAGTGTTACATTCCCACCCAGTTTTCAATCTTACATAAAAAAACCAACAATCATCAACATTCATTCAATATTCAAGTTCATCAGATTACCTCAACCCAATTCTCCGCTATCCTAAAGTACCATCACAAACCTGAAATTCCTTCACTCCCCATAACTTTTTATACATCATACCCAAAAAAACTCCAGGAAAACATACTACATGTTCACATATTTACCATAAAAACAATAACAGAAACAACACCGTCCGAAAAAGCATCCACAAGAGTAAGAAACTTACCAGCAACAACAATAAAATTCAAAAGACGAGGAGTAAGTATAGAGGCAGCCGCTTTGGAAAAAACTTGTTAATCATTATCAAACTTTTTTCAAAGTCTGAAAATCTGGTTTCCCTCTATACCCCAGAAGAGAACATCAATAGTCCTCATCATCGTAACTCCAGTCTATCTCATCCTCTTCATACTGTTCACTGCAGCTGCTGCCTGAGGAAGCAGGGGATGTATAAATATCTTCTGATGACGACCCATCATCATCATCATCATCATCATCATATTCTTCATCATTGGACTGTCCAGGAAGTTCTTCATCAGAATCACTTGACTGAGCAACTTGAGGGTGAATTATCACAGGATCTCTCTTCTCAACCTTGGGTCCCCCTTCGTGCATGGTTCTGGCGAATATCTTGGGATTGGCTCTCTCGAATTCAAAACGTCTTCGTATCTTCCAATCAAGATATTTCTTCATTCTTCTCTTATCTTCAGCAGCAACATAATCATCTTCACTTGTACTCACTTCTTCTATTGGGTACTCAAAGCCTGCATCAGAACCTTCCTCAGATCTTCTTCAGTTTCACTGCCATAGATTGGACCTCTCTGATATATCTCAGATCGTTCTTCTTCCTTCTGATCAACCCTTGCAAAGTGATGCGATAACCATGCTTGATAGAGCGACTCAGTCTCTTCCTCCTCTCTTCTCTTCTTCTCTTCATTTTTCCTCTGTCTTTGTGCATTCTCACTGGTACGCCTGTTTATTTCACTCTGCACCTCATCTCTCAATCTCATTAAATCATCCGTCGGAAGTGATAAAGCTTGAGTTTTGGCAGACTGGTAGTGATCGAGAATTACAGCATTGGTCGGATTGGTGTTACGGGAGCTTGCCATTTTTAGATATCTTAAACCTAATCTTTCCTTCTTCTAGTAAAATTGCTAATGGTAATGCTAATTCCATCCAAAACCACCCTTTTAAAGGGTGAATGTTCTCATTAACTGCCATTTAAGGCCTTTGGTTATCAGTCCCGTCGCTTGGTTACTCACGCCCCTTCAAAGCCATGCGTACCCCTTCCAACTTTCTCTTCATAATTACCCTATAAACCCCTATTTTCAATACCTAACCTCTTCATTACCCTTAACTTCCCACATAACCGGCTTCAAGTGCTGTAGTGGTAGGTCATCTAACTCTTACAAAGTGTTTTGGGGTCTAATTAAAATTTTGTGTTTTATGCAGACTAGAAGAAGGCAACATCAGTTGAGAGGCACCATTGCGATCTGGGGCATGTCTGCCAGATGGGTAACTAGCAATAAAACCAAACATGTGTTACCTAATGAACCACAACAATACCCTCTAAACCATCTTCACTACCAAACCTTTTCCCTCCATTTCTTTCTTTACCTTTCTTTCTATTTTTCTACTACCATTATCACGTTTGGCGGCTTGTATCACTATAGAAATGTCTACCAGATAAAAGACAAAACCAATAAATATCCAACAATCTCAAATTACGTCATACATTACCACCATAACCTACCTCAGAAAACCCAACAATGTATTATTGGGTTTGTCCATACATGGATTTCTATCCATAATACTCATGTGAATATCTCAAATCTGATAGTGCCTATGAAACAAGGATACGAAAGTGACATTCCATATGTTAACTTTATCCCCAAAAACAAGTTTTGCAGTACAATAACAACTACCTTACACCAAATTTCCCCTGAACTCTTTTCAGTTCATAGTCAAAAAATTTCTCATTCCTTTTTTAAGGTTCAAATCCATAAACAAACAAACCCCCCTTGTCTCTCCTTCATTCATATTGTCTGTAATCAATATCAACACAGTACCAACCAAAGATTCTTTTCTCTACAACTGTATTTTATATTAGTTACTTGGAATACTGATCTCTATCAACCCATATTCATATATATCCAATTATCTTACAGTATGGAAATCCTAAACTCATCAGAGAACACTCAAAACTTGAACCAAGAAATCCAAACCCTCTCTGCTCAAATGGCTGAGAAATTAACCCTACCATCTACACTTGCCAAACCAGTTTTCATCGAAAAAAATGTTGTTCTAGCTGAAGCTAATAACAATTGGAAATGGTGCATGGTGGAATATGTTTGCTGTGAAACTTTGATTCCAACCTCTTCCATCAGATTTTATATCTGCAATAACTGGCCTTTAGCTCAACATCCTTCTATTACCACCTTTAATATTCAGCGAAACAAAGTTCTTATCCGTTACTTATCTGAAGAGGATTTCAATAGGATTAACTCACAAAAGCCTTGGTTTGTCTGCGGTTATCTTATGGTGTTAAAAGTGGTACCAGTTGAAGGATGGCCTGTAAACCATCAACTCTCGTTTGATAAAGAAATTATGTGGTTTATTTTGTGTAATATTCCAAACGAATGTATATAATTTGAGTATCTACAGAAACTCACTCTCAGTATGGGGGAACTAATTGAAGCCCAAAATCCTTTTGGTAAACATCCCCTTAAGAAGAATGTCAAAGTGTGCATTAGAATCCCAGTGCAGAAAGCCTTACCAACAAGCATTCCTCTATTTACAAGTGGTAGAAGTGAACCATTCCTGATTGAATGTATACACATCATAGTTCCAAGGTACTTCTGTACCTCATGTCGCATCCTTGATCATAAAGATCAGAACTGTCCTGCTTGGAAGTTAAAACAAAAGAAGATCAAAGAACTTGATGCTTCATGCAGCAAGTATGTTCTCCCAGCCGTTTCAAAGCTAATGATGCCCCTTACAACCAAGCAATTAGACGATTCTTCTACTGCCATCACCGATACCATCATGCAACAAAATGAAATAATACTAGAAACACAGATTGAATCACCAGCTATTGAACTGTGCAATAAAGGAAAAGCAGAAGCTATTGATCAAAGAGTGGAAAACACTATCCAGAAGAGTTTATCAAACACTTTTCAGATGGGCCCTTTTGTTAACAGATCCACTACCCTGAAGATCTTTGATGTAGGTCCTGTCCAGCAACATTTGACTCAGTTGGAGAATGGTCTGCCAATTGTTCTCAAACAAGTTACCACTCAAAATGTTACTGTTGCTGCCTCTATTTATGGTACTGAGCCAATCCCTAGTGGTACGATTCGTACCACTAACTCATCAAGAAGGTTCAAAACTGCTGCAATCCCAAATACCAACCAAATCATCACTAGAGGATCAGTTAACTCAGCTGAACAAGATGCTCTAGTAAATCTCAAAAGGAAAATTAACCCCAGGGATGATTTAAGGAAACGTACTAGAGCTAATTCTAATTTGGCAAGCATAGTGGTTATCTCTTAAGAACAAACATCTACTGAACTTTATTATGCTCAATTGTGTCCTCCAATTACCAAATTGGGGGATTTACCAGCCATTGACCTTTCAACATGTTCTCTCAATACCCAACCAATGTTCAACTCGTTTGGAAACTATAACGTACCTGCTGACAATCCCCCAAACAACAATGATGTTCGTGACAACTCTCTTCTCAATGCTGCTAGTTCTAGTCTCGATTCATCCCAACATACTTCTCAGAGTGGTGATGGTACCAGTATTTCTCTTGGTGGTGGATATGATTCTACCACTCAGGTAAACTCAATACCCTCAAATCCTTCTTCTGATAATATCAATTATATTTTAAATCAATTTCCTGTCAACAACATCAACATAGTAGCTTGGAACATTAGAGGCCTTGGAAAAAAATCTGCAAATAAATAACTTAGTCTGCTATGTAGGAATGTTAACCCCGATATCATCTTTCTCTCTGAGACTAAAATGGGTAAACATATGGCGGCTAGGAAACTTAAAAATATGGGTTTCCCCTGCACCTTCAATGTCCCTAGTTTGGGTAGAAGTGGTGGTCTGGTTTTGAATTGGAAAAAGGAAATTCACCTGAATGTTATCTCATCCAGCTTGAGGGGCATCTATGTGACTTCAACTGACATCATACACTCAAAAAACTGCCATATTCACTTTGTTTATGGAGAACCTAATAGTAGCTTAAAACCTGATTTTTGGGAACAACAGTGCCTGCAACCTAATGCTCCCATATATGATCCTGTTTTCTTCATTGGAGATTTTAATACTTGGTGTGGATTGGAAAACACACAAAAACTCTTGCAAGTATACAAGGCCAAGCTTTATAGTATAGGGATGAGTAGGGGTTAGTCCACAGGGAGCGGGAGCATACAAGAAGTTTTCCTAAGCTAGCAAATGATGTAAAACAAGATGCAAGATCACAATGTTATAGTGGCAGTGAATCAAAGAGGGCAAATGGCATGAACCAAGGCTGTGAGCCAAGGGCAGGGGTGAGTTTGTGCACTGACTTCAGTGCACACAGCTTCAAAATGCAAGAAAAACAGGCAAAACAGGCAAGGAAATAAACTGAACTGAATTTAAGTGACTGAAAAAGGGATTGTGGCTAAGCTAAGGCTTAGTATCCACCTTGTGTCCTAATCAAACAACATATTTCTAGGTTGAGTTAAAAATCCTATGCATACATCTAGAATGGGAGGAAAACTAACTTGCTCACTAGTTTGCCCCTAGCATTGACTGTCTTTTGACAGAACAATCAATCACAGGCACTAAGAGCATTAGTCTCTTCCCAATGCTCAAGCAAAACAGGGCAAGGAGTTAACTATCTAGCAACATGTCAATTGACAGTGCATAAGGCTTCAACTGAGCCTCAGCCTAAAGCAGTTTAGCTCATGCTAAACATGTGAACAACAATCAATATCATACAGGATAATTCAAACAACACACACATAACATTCAAAATAATTGAAAACAACATGCACACATTCACTGTTAACTGCATAAGAAGAACTGAAATTGGAATTGCAATGAAAACAGAACAAAATGTTTTTCTGGCTAGTCCAGAGATATCTATTGATGCCCCCCCTCACACAAAACATTACAAATTTATACTCCCCATATCAGAATTAGGGTTCCAACCCCTTTTCCCCAAAAACAGAAAATTAGGTAAAATTAATTTACCTAATGTGTTGAGATACTCACTCCATCTCGTCGACCCACTCTCCAATTACTTCTCCTCGTTCATCTCATGCTCCAATTGTTGCTTTAACATCACTTATATCCCCAATTTCTCACCTTGGGTTTCAGTGAGAAGAAAGATGAGAAATTGGAGAAATTAGTGGTTGATAAAGAGATAGGACGTGATGGTAATGATGGGTTTAGGTTTAGGGTTGGTTTGGTGGCGTAGGGAGTGGTGGTGGCGAGGTCAGAGCAGGTGGAGAAGGTGGTGGTGGTTCTGCACAGGGTATGGAGGAGGAGATGTCGATGGAAGAAGGGGAAGGGGATGTTTGGTATGGGTATAGGTATCGGGTGCTCTGGTGTTGGGCGGTTGTAGCAAATTGGATGAACAGCGAGGATGAGCCGTGGGATGTGGAGATGATGGATCGATCTAACGGCTAAAAGTGAAGAGGCTGGCAGCGACCGTTGGATGCAGATATACAACGAAACTAACGGTGCCAGATGGAGTTAGGTGCTGTAGTGTTAGACAGGAGCTTCCGATTTCGATGAACGACGATGAAGCGACCATTGGATGATGAGATGGATCCAATCCGACGGCTGAAGATGGAGGCGGGTTTGGATATTGGAAATGGGTTTGGGTGAGGGTTTTGGGCCTTGGGTATGCCAAGCCCATATCTTCTTTAAGAACAATTCTTCCTTCTTGAGCCCATTCCTAGCTTTTTGGACGTGTGTGATTATAGTATTTTTCAAGAGGTAAGTAAAAGTTCGTTGCTCGGACTTGTAAAGATTTAAAAATGAAAATACATACACAATATTTGTCACAATGGGCGAGAGGTACTGGGACTAGGATTCCGCCAATTTCATTTCTTAAGGTTCAAATAATAATTCTTTTATCAATAATAGCTCAAAAAATATATTAAATATATCGACTCTAATTTTTTGCCAAGATTGATTCTCAAAACATTGATTGTAAGTCCTAAGCATAATGTATCAAAACACTTAAGCCAAGCATACATCATCAAATTAAATAACAACCAATTAATTCAAATCATATTTCAATTTTAAATTAATGCAAAAGTCATAAAAAAGAATTAAATGAAATTACCCCAAGTATGAAGTTTGGCCTCCTCCGTCGTCCCAGTGTTGGGTTTTAGCTCATCATAGTAAAAATGCTCTCAAAATAATTATTTATTGCTCAAAAAGTTGTTTACAAATGATAAAAATGAGTAAAACAATTGAACAGAAAAATCGCAACAGAAATAACTGTTGCAAAGGCGCTGTTCAGCTGTTACAAAAAGAACGATAATTGATAACTGCTGTTGTACGAAGAACTACGACCCACGCGTGTGCGTCTTAGACACTGTTGATAAACGACTGCTTCTGCGAGTCCGTTCTTCGTGTTCTTCATCTTCATCAATGGCAGCAGCAGCAGCAGCAGAGAGAAATCATGGTTCTCGATCTGCAGCGTTCCTTCTCTCCTCCCAACTCTCGACAGCCTCTCTAGTACTCCCAGGGAACATATTTATACACCTATAGCTCGTTGAATCTCCCTCAATTACTCCATATAATTCTCTTTAACTCGGCAGTAAAGAAAAATATTCTTGGGAATATTTTCTTTCCATTCTTGCTCTGGTACGCATAGATTTCCATCCTGGTCACTCTAGAAGTGCTTAAACACGACCCAAAACGTTTCTAGAGCCCTCATGCATGAGAAGAACACGCTCAAATCTTCTCCAATCCCGTGTCCAACCCGTGTTTCCCTGTTTTGCTTCCGTGAATTTTCCAGCTAATTATGGCCAAATTTGATCGAACCAAAAGCCCAAAACGTGTTCCTTAACCTATATAACATCTTCCTACCAAGTTTGAGCCATTGAATCGCACCACAACACCTTCATTTTGTCGATTGAAATTCTGCCAGTTGATGAACCAATTTTCCCGCCAAAAAGTTTATTTGAATTTGAGAAGAAGGTGCCCCTTATCCAGAGTGCTGGGGTGCGAATAGTAATTTGGGTGGAAATAGTAATTTTTGGGGTGGAAATGATAATTTTTCTGGGATCCTCCGGTACATTTCTGGGACGTTTCCGGTGCATTTCTGGGGTGCCTTTCAGTGCATTTCTCCGGGGTGTAAAACATTACTTATTGAGCAACTCTTTCTACACAAGGGGTATTTCTCCAAAAACACCTAAACAAACATAAAAACACCACAATAAGCAAAAATGGGTACTAACAAAATACACAAAGAGATGAAAATAGACACATAAATGCGTCTATCAAATACCCCCAAACTTATTATTTGCTAGTCCTCGAGCAAAATTTATTCTTGAAAAGTGACCGAGTTAATCTCGGGTGGGTTTATCAGAGGTGTACCCAAAAAACCAATACTCCAGACCCTAGCTATCTACGCAGAACCTTGGAAAGCACTAAAGAACCTCCTTGGTTGGCATACAATTATTGACTCTAAGAGGAAGAACCCTGATGCGAAATTCCAATTGCTGTACACGAGTTTGCACTCAAGCATACTAAAATCCATATAAGTGACAGAGCTCTACTAAGATAGTTTCACGATGGACATCATACTCGGAGTCAGACTAATCACATGAAAAGATTAAGAAGATGGAAAAAGAAAAATGTAGATGGTTGAAAAGTGAACGGTGTTTCCCATATCTGTCTGAAGGCCTCTGCCAAGATGAACCTAACCTAAATGACTGAGATACCGGTCTGACTAATATTAACACACTGGCATATACAAGGGAACCAGTGGTCAATAACTTAAATTTAGATCAACAAACTGGCAAATACAAGGGAACCAGCAGTTGACTACACATAACAATAACCATTTTTATTTTTATTTTAACTTAACGGCATGAATAGATCTTTTGGATCCAAGCGCATGCTTCTTGTCAGCAGATTACACGATAGTTCCCACGGGTCCTGCATTCCACGCTTGCTTAGGCGACGGAAACAGGGAGAACACACGCATATTGCTATCCAAGTGTTAATACTTATTCCGATTGGTCTAACTGGTCCGGTCTAATTTTTTTTTTTTTTTTTTTTTTTTTTTTGAAAAGGTAACTCAGTCACTCTATTTCACCCTAGCAAAGGTAACAACTTGAATCGTGTGCCCCACCAAATCACTTGAAATAAAAGAAAACTAAAAATAGAAAGTGAAAAGGACTCGACGAGATATGGCGAAACTATCATGTTATTTCTAACACCTGAGCTCTGTGCTTTTATGAATAGACTCTATAGATGTTTCCATCTAGTCAGATTGGTTCCTCAACTCCTAAAACAAAAATGTTTCCATCCACTTAGATTGGTTAGTGCTATCCTTAATAGGCGTAAATTTCTAGGCTCTGAAGTTTATTTATTGCAACTAAAAAGTTTCTCCCATACCCCCAAACTTAAATCTAACATTGTCCTCAATGTTCTAAAGATGAAACTAAAAGCATGAACAAGGAGAAACTGTTACCATTTGAAGCGAAAGAGTTAAGGAAAGATATTACCGTGTTGCATGAGATTGGGTTACTTCCCAAGAAGTGCTAAGTTTAAAGTCTTCAGCCAGACTTAGGAAAGGTTTAGTCAACTCGAACCGTATAACAGTAGCCGGAATAACTGTGGATCTTTAAAACCAAAAAGAGCTGACAAAAGGAAACTGCAGTGAACCAAGAAAATGTACAAGACTAGCATGCCCTTACCTAGTTTCCTGATAACTATCGCTAATTGTGGTTCAGGTTCAGGTTCTATGAAAGGGTCTAAATAGAATATTTTCATTGGCTGTGTTTCTTCATAGGTTGGATCCAAATTATTAGGTCTTAGAGTCTGTAAAAACTCAAATAAGAACTTAAAATCACAAAATAATAATAACCTAAATAACTGAGGATCCTCTAAGTCAATCAGGTTTGACTTACATAATTGACCACAGTGAGAGTAGTGGTCATTCTTAGGAAAATGTGTCGATTCTAATTTCCTAAAGTACTTAGGCTTAGTCTCAGAACTTAATAAGTGACACATTCGAAATCTATATGTTCCCACAATTGGAAGAAAACTATTTGGTGGGAAAACAAAGTCAATCTGGGTATCATAGCCTGGGCAAACCACATCGACCATAGGATGGGTTTCTAACGACTGAACCTTTTTCAGGACATCATTAGGTTCGGGAAAACGAGTATGAAGGTAATCTTGTAAAATTGTCGAGGCAGAGATATCAAGTCCTAAGTGAAGGGACTTTCTGAGAGTTAAAGGTAAGGCACTATGAAGGTGATAATCACCCCCAAACTTAGAGTTTTTAGTGTCTCTAGATAGACTAGTTACAATCTCCCTAATTTCTGGATCATTAGATTCTTGAAAATGGTCAATTGATTCTTCTAATTTATTATCAGGTAGTGCATCTTTACTCATCTCTACGAGTCTATGTTCTTCATTCAAGATTATTGTTTCTAAGTCGCTAGACTCTAAAACACATTTTCAGAATAAACCCGTCCTCTAAACCACTATCGGCTTCGTAATCAAAAGGAAATACTACATCGTCTAAAACGGTGGTATTCCTAATCAAATCCTCGTCCTCTTGAATAGGTGAATAATCATAAAAATTATTTGGATTTGAAGTAGAAATAATATAATCACTATAAAGCTCAATTGGATTACTAGATTCTTGATCACTATGCCTACATAATTCAGATTCTTCATCACTACTATCCTCATCATCATAATAGTACGAAGATGATTGAACCTTATCTAAATAAGTATGTTACCAATTATAACCTCGTTCTCTTGATGTGTAAATAACTATCTTCATTCTCAAGGGTATTATTGGATACACTATATTGGAAATTCAAGTAATTTCGAGCAATTCTTTCGTTCGTCTCAGCTATCCGCTTGAGTTGGTCTTCTAAAGAAGGTTCACTCATTATTGTAGTTCTTTCGTCTATAATTATACTATTCATATCAGCTAACTTACGCGTCGACTCAGCTAACTTACGTGTTGATTCTAGTAAAGAGGAATTATCAGAAGGATCATAAAAAGGACTACTTTTCAATAGTTTGATTGTATCCTCTAGAGACGAAGAACTAGTACTATAATCTTCTTGCTCGTAAGACTGATGCATGTGTGGATAGTAATTGGGATCACCATGGTATGAACCATAACCTTGAAAAGGTGGCGTTCCCAACTACTATTCCCACCATGGTCATAAAACTGATGATGTCCATATTCAAATTCAGGTCGATACTCATTGTATTGGCTTCTATCATACAGTTCGACATTCTTAATTGCAAGGGAATTCTACACAACCACAAACAAGGCCGACTCGACTCCACCAAAGCAAACCTAAAGATTTCTAGCAAACAAAAAGCATAATGGCTCCACTTAGATTGTTTCTAGACCAGCTTCTATCTTTCGAAAGGGAATTCGTTGCAATTTGAGCAAAACCCCTCTGGAATCAATCCGAGTCAAAGTAAGTAGAATTGAGGCGAGGGAAGCTCAGTGGAGCTTTGATACCCAAGGCCTCACCGCTATCACAAGGCGGCGCAGTCACGCATTCAACTCACATAAACCATCATGAACTTTGGAGTGTGCTTAAAGAGCAACCAATATTTTTCGAACGAGTTTCCTATTAAGCTCGTTACCCTATCGTCTCGTTCTATTCCATATTTAAAGCTTGGGTTCGCGTTAGGTTTCGTTTTCCTAAGGCGGGCAGAAGAGAGCGGTGATGAAATCCGAACCCTTATCTTGTTTAGGCCAGGCCTTGCCCTTTACTAGGAAAATAAAGACAGTCCGGTTCGTCCTCAAACAATTATCACCTTAAGGCAGACAGTAACCCGCTTGCAGGAGATTCGCGGGTGTTTTCGATTGGACTTACCTCCCGTACCAGACGGGCGATGAACCGTTGTCGTCGACTCGGGCCACGACTCCTATGCCGTGTGCGAACCCGAGGGGCCGAGACGATATAGTAATCGTCGTCCTTCCCTGCACACAGTTTATAATATTTTTTTTTTAATAATAATACCCTTCGTAGGGTTAAAAAAAATAAAGTCCAATTGTCCAGAATAAGTCCAAAATAAATTAAAAAATAATAATTACAGTTTTCCTCACACCACTCTAAAAAAAAAATAAAAATTAAATCCTAAAATTGTCCTTTTTTCTTCTCTTTTCGCTTTTCGCTTTAAGCTTTTTCCTCTCCAAGTCCTTAGTGCTCCACTTCGAACCTGCAAAATAAAGAAAAAAGAAACGTAAAAGGAACAAACAATTCTAAAAAAATAATAAACCTAAAAAAAAAATCAATCTATATACAAGTCCGCGTCGGCGGCGCCATTTTGATTATAGTATTTTTCAAGAGGTAAGTAAAAGTTCGTTGCTCGGACTTGTAAAGATTTAAAAATGAAAATACATACACAATATTTGTCACAATGGGCGAGAGGTACTGGGACTAGGATTCCGCCAATTTCATTTCTTAAGGTTCAAATAATAATTCTTTATCAATAATAGCTCAAAAATATATTAAATATATCGACTCTAATTTTTTGCCAAGATTGATTCTCAAAACATTGATTGTAAGTCCTAAGCATAATGTATCAAAACACTTAAGCCAAGCATACATCATCAAATTAAATAACAACCAATTAATTCAAATCATATTTCAATTTTAAATTAATGCAAAAGTCATAAAAAAGAATTAAATGAAATTACCCCAAGTATGAAGTTTGGCCTCCTCCGTCGTCCCAGTGTTGGGTTTTAGCTCATCATAGTAAAAAGCTCTCAAAATAATTATTTATTGCACAAAAAGTTGTTTACAAATGATAAAAATGAGTAAAACAATTGAACAGAAAAATCGCAACAGAAATAACTGTTGCAAAGGCGCTGTTCAGCTGTTACAAAAAGAACGATAAATGATAACTGCTGTTGTACGAAGAACTACGACCCACGCGTGTGCGTCTTAGACACTGTTGATAAACGACTGCTTCTGCGAGTCCGTTCTTCGTGTTCTTCATCTTCATCAATGGCAGCAGCAGCAGCAGCAGAGAGAAATCATGGTTCTCGATCTGCAGCGTTCCTTCTCTCCTCCCAACTCTCGACAGCCTCTCTAGTACTCCCAGGGAACATATTTATACACCTATAGCTCGTTGAATCTCCCTCAATTACTCCATATAATTCTCTTTAACTCGGCAGTAAAGAAAAATATTCTTGGGAATATTTTCTTTCCATTCTTGCTCTGGTACGCATATATTTCCATCCTGGTCACTCTAGAAGTGCTTAAACACGACCCAAAACGTTTCTAGAGCCCTCATTCATGAGAAGAACACGCTCAAATCTTCTCCAATCCCGTGTCCAACCCGTGTTTCCCTGTTTTGCTTCCGTGAATTGTCCAGCTAATTATGGCCAAATTTGATCGAACCAAAAGCCCAAAACGTGTTCCTTAACCTATATCACATCTTCCTACCAAGTTTGAGCCATTGAATCGCACCACAACACCTTCATTTTGTCGATTGGAATTCTGTCAGTTGATGAACCAATTTTCCCGCCAAAAAGTTTATTTGAATTTGAGAAGAAGGTGCCCCTTATCCAGAGTGCTGGGGTGCGAATAGTAATTTGGGTGGAAATAGTAATTTTTGGGGTGGAAATGATAATTTTTCTGGGATCCTCCGGTACATTTCTGGGACGTTTCCGGTGCATTTCTGGGGTGCCTTTCAGTGCATTTCTCCGGGGTGTAAAACATTACTTATTGAGCAACTCTTTCTACACAAGGGGTATTTCTCCAAAAACACCTAAACAAACATAAAAACACCACAATAAGCAAAAATGGGTACTAACAAAATACACAAAAGAGATGAAAATAGACACATAAATGCGTCTATCAGTGTGCTCCATTCTTTGCGGCTTCCTTGCGTAATTTCTCCCGGCTTTTCACTACTTTTCAGCTCTTTTCCGCTCCGCAAGTCATCCAGACTTTATTTATTACCTAAAAATGCAAAATTAAGTAAGAAAAATATTTATTCTTGAAAACAATGAAAATACAGAATATGGGACAAAATGTAGAACTAATGCACAAAAGATGAGTTAAATGCCAACAAAAAGGAATAAAAATATACAATATTTGGCACTCATCAATACTCTTCTAAGAACTGAGGATAAAAATGGGGGCCTTGAAGTTAATGATTCTGATTTTGAACATCTTAGAAACTTCTGTTCTGCTTTCAACTTGCATGATCCTGGTTTTTCTGGCCCTAGATTCACTTGGTCCAATATGCAACAAGGTCCTGATTTAATTCTTGAAAGGTTAGACAGATGCTTTATAAACCAAATTGCTGGAGATTTTGTATTAATAACCTTCCTAGCTAGGGATTCTTCTGATCGTTTCCCCATGCTTATAGGATTTAACTATGAGAATATTTGTATGCCTAGACCTTTCCATTTCATGGCTATGTGGATCCCACCTGCAGGGACATTATAGATAATTCTTGGTCTGTTAATGTTATAGGATCTCCAGCCTACAAACTAAGAGATAAGCTTCTTAGTACTAAAAAAGGTCTTAGATATTGGAACAAATATTCTTTTGGTAATATTCAAACTGATATATCTACCATTAGGAAAGAGTTGTTAGATTTACATATTTCTGATCCTAATGATACTAGTAGTACTACTAGACTTAAAGCCAAACTAGAGTATCTTTACACTCTGGAAGAACTCTATTGGAAAGACAAGTCTAGAGAGGTATGGCTTATGGAAGGTGACATAAACACACCCTATTTCCATAGAGTCACTCTCTTGGGGAGAAATGAAATGCTATCAGTTGGATCAAGGATTCCTCTAATATTATTTTAACTCATAGAGATGATTTTGGGAATTATTTCATAGATTATTTCAAAAATCTTTACTCTTCTCAACCACAACATTTTCAGGATAAAATTTTGAATGATTTGCCTGTTAAATTCTCTGCTGATGATAATGATATTTTAAACCTACCTCTTACAGCTGAGGAAATTAAAAATGTTGTCTTTCGAATGGGAGGGAAAAAAGGCCCTGGACCAGATGGTTTTACAGACTTATTTTATCAAAAAAATTGGGATATTATTGGAGAAGTTGTTGTTGATATGACCCAAACCTGCTTCAGAACAGGGCATATATTTAAAGTGTTTAACCATACAAACATTGCTCTTAGCGTATGCACTAAGCCTTTTAAACCACTAAGTGTCCCTAGTGGACGAGTTGAAGTCTCGTGAAGGTTTGCTTAGAACGTACCTACAAAGTTCTAGGTCAAAATATAAGCTCAGATTCCATCAAATGTGACATGTGCAAGTCAGTTTAAGCTCACAGCAAAATGGAGATGTCAATATAGCTATCAAAGGCACAATCCTAGCACTGATAACAAATAAAGACATGTGATAAGAGTGTAAAGTGTATCTACACATGTGTAAAGAAAGATCTGAAGTTATGACTACTAATCACCAAGAGATAGTTTCTCAGGCTAAGAACCAGGTCGAAATCTAGCTAGCTGTCCGGACTTTACGAGAATTGTGAATGAGTTGGAGGTATTTCACAATTACTCGCGTTGTACATCAATGGCATACACCCTTCCTTGCTTATTACAATGAACAACAAAATGACTCTTTACATGACTCTTATTTACATTGACTACTCTCTTTTATTTTTGGAACAAGAGATGATGGAATTGATAAATACTTTTTATCATTTTTTTTTTTTTTTTTTTTTTTTTTTGAAATTGATTTTCATATGGTAGCTCTTTTGATACATAACAAAAAGAAACAAAAATTACATGACACTTTGCAAGAGGTAGCCCTTTTTGATGCACCCAGTTAAATTCGATGGTTGTCTTTCTTAATGTAACCTCCACCTTCTATCCCAACCAACCAAAGAACAAGCTAGTCAAGTTTCGTTCAGTATTCTAAAGTGATTGGCAATCGTAACTTCCTATCAAACACCTTGAAGATCGAGGCCATACATGTATTGGTAGATCGTGCGCGTGCAAATTTCTTATCACTATGTGAATTGTGCTAGAATCAGGGTGCCTAAATATCTAGACTAAGACTCCTAATAATTACATATTTGCACAAGAGTCAACATTTCAAGGTAAATGAGCTCCATTTTTATGATTTTTTAATTTTTTAATTTTTAATTTTGATTTTTCAATTTTTTCAAAAAGATGGAGTTTTGTTTTCAATTATG
The DNA here is from genome assembly GCF_003573695.1 of Papaver somniferum. NCBI lineage: Eukaryota > Viridiplantae > Streptophyta > Magnoliopsida > Ranunculales > Papaveraceae > Papaver > Papaver somniferum. Next base: position 107,762,967 of record NC_039368.1, read on the forward strand.
GCATATTATCGTGGTATCTACTCTATACCCCCAAACCTAAACTAAACATTGTCCTCAATGTTTCAAAATATGGAAAGAATTATAAAACAATATATGAAGAGGAACATGCTGAGTAGAGTAAAAGGAGAGAGAATACCCGATTGTACGGCGAAAGCTCGATTAAAACTCCGTTATTCAAGGCAAAAATCCATCATATTAGGAGTCACAATGGATGAGCACAAAATATATACAAAAGGAAATTTAACTAACACATTATCTACAAGAAAATTTGGTTTTTAATGGGATTGGACTTTTTGGAAAAATTTGGTTTTGTGGGAGACATTTGGTTTTGATGGGAAAACGAAAAATTTTGGTTTTTAGGGAAAGATTTGGAAAACTTTTTGGTTATTTAGGGAAAGAGTGGACCAGTTTAGTCCACATAGACTGGGTCCTCCAGGTTGGTTGTTTCAATGTCGGGTGGAAATGGCTCAAGGAATGGCTTTAATCTCTGCCCGTTGACTTTGAAAACGTTCTTGTTGGAGACATCCTCCAGCTCTACAGCTCCATGAGGAAAAACTGTGCGTACTAGGTACGGACCCTTCCATCTGGAACGCAGTTTTCCTGGAAAAAGATGTAATCGGGAGTCATACAGCAAGACTTTCTGACCAGGAGTGAAGGATTTGCGCAGAATACGCTTATCATGAAACATCTTCATCTTCTGCTTATATAACTTGGCACTGTCATAAGCCTCATTTCTCAATTCTTCCAACTCGTTGAGTTGAAGTTTCCTTTGAATTCCAGCTTCGTCCAGAGAAAGTTCAGCTCTTTGATTGCCCAGTAGGCACGATGTTCTAATTCCACAGGTAGATGGCACGGCTTTCCATACACTAGACGATAGGGGGACATGCCAATTGGTGTCTTATAAGCTGTTCTATAGGCCCACAAAGCATCATTCAATTAATGACCAATCTTTCCTGGACGGGTTGACCGTCTTCTCCAGAATGTGCTTAATTTCCCTATTAGAAACTTCCACTTGTCCACTAGTCTGAGGGTGGTACGGAGTAGCAACCTTGTGAGTTATGCCATACTTGCGTACTAAAGACTCAAAGTACTTGTTACGAAAATGTGAACCGCCGTCACTGATGATAGCTCTAGGGGTACCAAAACGTGAAAATATGTTTCCTTTAGAAATGAAAGTACCACCTTGTGGTCATTTGTTCTGGTTGCTATGGCTTCTACCCACTTAGAAACGTAATCAACTGCGACTAGGATGTACAACTGCGTCAGAATGGGAAATGGACCCATGAAGTCTATCCCCCAAACATCAAAAATCTCCACAATCAAAATGGGGTTCAATGGCATCATGTTTCTCCTCGAAATGCTTCCTAGCTTTTGACAGCGTTCACAAGCAACACAATAATCATGGCAATCCTTGAACAATGATGGCCAATAGAATCCACACTGCAAGATCTTTGCAGCGGTTTTCTTGGCACTGAAATGGCCTCCACATGCTTGGTCATGACAGAAAGATATCACATCTTTCTGTTCAGTGTTGGGGACACATCTCCTAATGATTTGGTCGGGCAGTACTTAAACAAATATGGGTCATCCCAAAGGAAATGTTTAACTTCAGCCAGAATTTAGAGCGGTCTTGTCTCGACCAACGTGAGGGCATCCTACCTGTAGCGAGGTAGTTAACAATATCAGCAAACCAAGGAAGGTCTGAGATAGACATCAGCTGTTCATCTGGGAATGATTCTCTAATCAGCTCAATTCATCAATAGACTCTAAAGTTAATCTAGACAAATGATCAGCAACCACATTCTCACAACCTTTCTTATCACGGATTTCGAGATCGAATTCCTGTAATAAGAGTATCCATCGAATAAGGCGAGCTTTAGCATCCTTCTTGGAAAGAAGATACTTCAAAGCCGCATGGTCTGTGTATATGATGATCTTAGACCCTATCAGATAAGATCTAAACTTGTCTAATGCGAAAACGACGGCAAGCAATTCCTTCTCGGTAGTTGAATAATTGAGTTGGGCATCATTAAGGGTTTTGCTAGCATAGTATATCACATATGGTAGTCTATCAACTCGCTGTCCTAAAACAGCACCAACAGCATAATCAGAGGCATCACACATAAGTTCGAACGGAAGCTTCCAATCGGGTGGTCGGACTATAGGAGCGGTGGTGAGAAGGGTTTTTAATTCCTCCCATGCCTTCACACAGCAGCATCGAAATTGAAGGCAACATCTTTGGAGAGAAGACTGCACAGAGGTCTGGAGATTTTGCTGAAATCTTTGATGAATCGCCGGTAAAAACCAGCATGACCTAAAATGATCTGATCTCCTTCACAGAGAGGTTGTGGTAGATGTGAATGAGGTCAACTTTAGCTTTATCCACTTCAATTCCTTTTTCTGAGATGATGTGTCCTAGAACTATTCCTGAATTCACCATAAAATGGCATTTTTCCCAATTTAGAACAAGGTTCTTTTCTTTACATCTGGATATCACGAGGGCAAGATGCTTCAAACATTCGTCAAACGAGGAACCAAAAACAGAGAAATCATCCATAAAGATCTCGAGAAAACTATCTATCATGTCAGAAAAAATGCTCATCATGCAACGCTGAAAAGTAGCAGGTGCATTACACAACCCGAAGGGCATACGTCTATAAGCAAACGTCCCAAATGGACACGTGAATGTAGTTTTTTCCTGATCTTCGGAGCAATGTGAATTTGGTTATAACCGGAAAAGCCATCTAGAAAACAGTAGTGACTGTGTCCAGACACACGTTCTAGCATTTGGTCAATGAAAGGGAGCGGGAAGTGATCCTTCCTTGTTACTGTGTTCAACTTCCTGTAGTCGATGCATACTCGCCATCCTGTGGTTGTACGAGTAGGGACTAATTCATTCTTGTCGTTCTGAACTACAGTAATGCCTGACTTCTTAGGCACAACTTGAATGGGACTAACCCATTTGCTATCGGGAATTGGGTATATGATACCCGCATCAAGTAGTTTCAGGATTCTCCTTTGACTACATCTCTCATGTTAGGATTAAGTCTCCTTTGCATTTCCCTCGATGGTTTGGCATTCTCTTCAAGGTTAATGTGGTGCATGCAAATGGTGGGACTAATTCCTTTGAGATCTGAGATGGTCCATCCTAAGGCCTCTTTGTGTTCCTTAAGTACTTCTAAAAGCTTACTTTCCTGTTCCGTGTCTAAACATGATGAAATAATGACAGGTAAAGTATCAGAAGAACCTAGGAATGCGTACTTCAACGTACTAGGCAATGTTTTCAATTCAAGCTTGGGTGGCTCAACAATGGATGGAATAAGCTTGGAATCAGAGAGTAAGGGTGGTTCCACTTCATATTTCCTTTCAGTGACGTCCATTTGAGGTACAGATTCGAGCAGAGATAGGACGTCACTACAGTATGCATCATCATAGGAATCTGAGTTAAAGTTCTCCATACATGCTTGAAAGGGGTCGACGGATAGAATGTTAGTCAACGAATCTTGCATTAATCCTTCAATCATATTAACTTCATGCACATCATCATCATCAAGATTCACAGGTTGTTGACTAATATCGAACACATTCAATTCTACCGTCATGTTGCCAAAAGACAGTTTCAACACTCCATTACGACAATTAATGATCGCGTTGGACGTAGCCAAGAAAGGACGTCCTAAGATGACAGGAATGTGACAGTCTGGGTTTTGTACAGGTTGAGTGTCTAAGACAATGAAGTCTACGGGAAAATAGAATTTGTCAACCTTGATCAAAACGTCTTCGACCACTCCACGAGGAATCTTGACAGATCGGTCTGCCAGTTGTAGAGTGATAGATGTTGGTTTCAACTCCCCAAGACCTAACTGCTCATAAACAGAATATGGCAGTAGGTTAACACTTGCACCTAGGTCTAATAACGCTTTATTGACCGTGTGTTCTCCTATAGTGCAAGAAATTGTTGGACATCCTGGATCCCTAAACTTGGGTGGAGTTTTGTTCAGAATGATGGAACTCACCTGCTCAGCTAAGAAAGCACGTTTTGCACATTGAGCTTGCGCTTTTGAGTACACAAGTCTTTGAGGAATTTGGCATAAGCAGGGATTTGCTTGATTGCTTCAAGAAAAGGAATGTTGATTGACTCTTTGAACAGATCTAACATCATTGTATGGGTACTTTTCTGTTGATAGATCAATCTTTGAGGAAATGGGGCAACAGGAGAATGAGTTGGCAAAGGGACATTCACAGCAGTAGAATTGTCAGATTTTCCAACTTGCTCAGATTCTTTGGTTTTCTGGGGTGTGTGGAGACGTGGTCAGATTCATTAGGTTCGCCCACGTTGTTCTCACTTTACCACTTCGGAGGGTGGTAATGGCATGGATTTGATCGGGTGAGGTTTCAGTGCAGGATGTTGTGCCTGTTTGAAATATCCTCTTTGGATTTTGTTGGGGTTGGCTCGGAAGTTTACCCTTTTCTCTCTCACAATTTGATCCATCTTTTGATAGATTTTTCTGACTTTGCATCAACTCTGGAACATTCCTCTAGGGTGGATAATCTCTTGTCGGTATTGTGTTGAGGATATGATTGTTGTTGAGAGTTTGATTGTTGTTGAGGGTTTCTGGTGTTGATAACCTTGATTGTTCTGATCCCTGATTGTTTTGATAGCTCTGATTGGGTTGAGATGGTCCTCCCTGAGTGGGTCCTTTGACCATGAAAAGTTAGGGTGGTTTCTCCATCCTGGATTGTAGGTCTGTGAATAAGGGTTATGCTCTGGTTTTTGAAACATGGCATGTGCCTGTTCAAGCCTAGATTCCTGGACTGCAAGCAAATCGGGACAATTTTGGAATTGATGGTTGGGATCGTTACAAGCGGCACAACAGACGAAGCGACATGTTCTCGGAGAGTAGTGGTGGAAGGTTTTGAATTTTTATGTAGTTCTAACTCTTCTAATCTCCTAACTATTGATGCCATGTTTGCTCTTCCCTCGAAATCGCTTCAATCCTAAAAGCCTTGCTTCGGATGTAGTCTTTCTGGTTCACGGATGGATTCCCACTGTTGCGTCTTTTCAGCTACTTCAATCAAGAAGTCCCAAGACGCATCAGCAGTTTTGTCTACGAATAGACCATTACACATCGACTCAACCGTTGTTCGGGTGGACACATCTAGACCTTCATACAAAATTTGCACAAGTCTCCATTTTTCAAAACCATGATGGGGACATTGGAGCAATAATTCATTGAATCTCTCCAGGTATCTAGCTAAGGTCTCACCTCTAATTGCACAAAGCTATTCAGACTTTGACGAATTGTCGCAGTCTTGTGATTTGGGAAAAACTTTTTGAAAAACTCCTTTATGAGGTCATCCCATGTCATGATGGATTGAGGCTGTAAAGCATAGAGCCAAGCCTTTGCCTTATCTTTCAGGGAGAAAGGAAAGAGCCTTAACTTTAGAGTTTCGTCGGACATTTGAGTGAAACGTAGAGTTCCACAAATTTCCTCGAATTCTCTCACGTGGTGGTATGGGTTTTCATTCTCAACACCTCTAAAAATAGGAAGCATCTGTATTGTGCTCCATTTCAGCTCATAATGGCCATTATCCTCGGGTAGCACAATACAAGAAGGTTGACTGGCTCTAGTTGGGTACATATAATCCTTGAGGGTACGGGGTTCTCCCATTGTTTCGAATTGATCTGGGCTGTCTACCTCAGAACTCAGAATTTCGATAGGTTCTTCTTGATTAATTCTAACAAGTATGTTTGTTTGGTCTCTATAGGTCACAATCATGTCCTTGTATGTACCTCAACTATCATGTTGGTCAGACAGAGCAATCGGAAACAATTTGGCCCACAAGGGTTACGAAGATTTGGTTTTGAATGGGTGTTGGACTAACAAGGGATTTTGGTTTTTTTTTTTTTTTGGTTTAAAATTTGGGCTTTGGAAAAATTTTTGAACTAAACCTAGCATAAATTAGCACAACCCATAAAAGAAAATAAAAACAATAATAATAATTAAGACAAGCCCATAAAAGAAAATGAAAAAGAAAAAGAAAAAATAAAAGAAAAATAAAGACAAAAAATAATTACAGTCCCAAAGAAAAAAAAAAGAAAATAAAGGAAAAATAAAAATTATTACAATCCCAACTAAATAATTAAATTAATTATTACAAGCCCGAATTTGAATTTAAATGAGGCCCAAGTGGGTTAACTCATGGGTTAGGCTTACTTGATTTTTGGAGGGAAGCCTAGTTAGGCTTTTGGTCCCCTTTTAGTTGCACAGCCCAGTTGGGCTTTAGGATCGTCCTTAGCAGCTCAAGCTCAAGCCCAGCAACAACAGGTGGAACAGAGCCCAGCAGCAACGAAGCCCAGCTCACAGAAGACCACGAGCCCAGCAACAGAAGAAGGCAGAGCCCAGCAGCACTTGGCAAGCCCAATTCAGTTGAAGTTGGTGAAGCCCAGTTCAGAGAAGTACAAGCCCACCAGTAGAAGGCAGAGCCCAGCAGCTTCAGTTGGCAGCCCAGTTGCTTTGGCTTGGCAGCAGCAGGCTTGGTTGACCAGCTCCAGCAATAGCAGCAGCAGCAGCAGCAACTCAGTACAACTTCAGCAATAGCAGCCCAGCAGCTTCTCCTAGCACCAGCTCCAACAGCACCTGCAAGTGAACAAGATTGCAATGATCTCAGACAACTTCAAGCACAGCAAGGCCACAACAGCTTCAAGCACAACAAGGCCACATAACAACAATGAAAACTTCAAAAATATGGCAGCCAGCTCCCTGGCAGCGGCGCCAAAAACTTGGTGTGGATTGGAAAACACACAAAAACTCTTGCAAGTATACAAGGCCAAGCTTTATAGTATAGGGATGAGTGGGGGTTAGTCCACAGGGAGCGGGAGCATACAAGAAGTTTTCCTAAGCTAGCAAATGATGTAAAACAAGATGCAAGATCACAATGTTATAGTGGCAGTGAATCAAAGAGGTGTTGGGGCTAGAAATGTAGTCCTAAAAATTCTACTGCAAGTGCACAGTGTCGGCAAGCAACACAGGGCAAGCACAGGTCAGTTCCACAGGGACAAGGGGGTGCAGGTGCTATCTTTCTTATTGTGACCAAATTCTTGCTGATTACACTAACCAGGGCAAATTACATTAAACAGAACTAATCATTAGCATTCAACAGAACTAATCATTAGCAGTTATTAACTTCCCAATCATTACACAGAATTAGCATTTACTTTCCACTAACAACCATTAACAGAACAAGCATTAAATTCACAACCATTAACAGTTATTAACTGAGCTAGCATTAATTTCTCAATCATAAACAGAACTAGCATTTATTTGACAGAACTAACATTAATTTTCCACTAACATTAAACATTCAATGCATTGACTTCAGGTTAGCATCAAAATCAACACAGTCTTTATTCTTGAAGCATTAATCACTAACTACTAATCATTTACATTAACTGAACATTAACATTAATCATTAACCATTGACTGAACATTAACATTAGCATTTATTTGGAGCACTAATCATTAATCATTGATACTAATCATTCACATTAACTGAACAGCAGATTTGGATGCAGAACATTACACTAATTCAATCATTGAGATTGAAGCAAGGTTACACAGATAACTGAAGTGAACAAGCAATGATGAGGAGAAAATTTCTGAACAGCAATAAGGATATGGTGAATCAGATGAATGGAAACTAGGATTTGAGAATTCACCTCTCAGCCCATACTAGCATGTTACTATGCACTACTCAGCTTCTTAAAGTGGATAAATCACCTCCAATCACTCAATCAAGGCAAGCATTAGTTGTCTGTTTAAAGCACAACTAATCAAACACAGTAACAAGCAATTTAGAGTCAGTGAACATACATAGGGGAATTCTAACTACCTAGGATGCTTGACATTCTAGGTGAAAGCAACATGTTGTTCATCAACAAAAATTATATCCTACACAGTGATCTTGGCATAAACAGCAGCAATAGACATACATTCTAGTATTAAGGCTAAGGGTTTCATCTTAACCCCAGTTAGGATGCTTAGTTCATAGTTAGAGAGCCTAACATGATACTAAGAGGTGGATATACATGGAGAAATGCAACAGGACAGAACACAGAACAAATCAATTGAAGAGAAATTTCCACTGAATTAAACTTGGGTCTCCTCCCTCTCTTCTCACAATGTTACACAGTGTACAATTTATACTAGAACACTAACCCTAATTGTAAATCCCCAAATCAGAAAATTAGGGTTTTTTTAAATTACACAAAATTTAACTTACAAACTCCCAAAATCTGCTCGACCCATGCCTCCTCTAGTCCTTGATGCTCTTCCTCTGCTCCTATTGTCCCCTAATTTCGAGTTATTTTACTCACCCCAAAACCTAGGGTTTCAGAGGTTGTGAGGAGAAGAAAATAACTAGGCTAGGGATATGGGGGTGTTGTCGGTGAAGAGATAGTAGTGGCAGTGATGGAACTGGTGGTGGTGACGGAAGTGACAGCGGCAGAGAGGGGAGGTGGTGGAGTTGCAGAGCTCTGCAACTGTCGGGTGAAGGAGATGAAGTTTTGGGAAGAAGGAGGTGTTTGGGTGGTAGTATAGGCATCGGTGCTAGGGTGTGAAGCGGGAACATCTGATTCGATGTTTGGCGAGCTGATCCGTAGGATGTGACGATGGTAGGTGGATCCAACGATGAGATGGGAGGCTGTGGGTAGCGACCGTCGGATGGAGGAATGCAACGAAAAGGACGGCCCAAGATGGAGATCGGCGTTGCGATGTAAAGCGGGAGCTTCGGAGTTTGATGTGCGATGATGGAGCGACCGTAGGATGCTGAGATGCTTCAATCTGACGGCTGAAATCCGATACGGGCTTGGGTAGTGGAAATGGGTTTGAGAAAGGGTTTTGGGCCTTGGGTATGCCAGGCCCATAACTTCTTTAAGAACAATTCCTCCTTCTTGAGCCCATTTCTACCCTCTTGGTCTTGTGCACAACATTCTTCGCGGCTTCCTTGCGTAATTCCTCCCGGCTTTTCACTACTTTTCTGCTCTTTTTGCTCCTCACTTCATCCAGATTTTATTTGTTACCTAAAAATGAAAAATTAAGTAAGAAAAATATTTATTCTTGAAAACAATGAAAATACAGAATATGGGATAAAATGTAGAATTAATGCACAAAAGATGAGTTAAATGCCAACAAAAATATATATAAATATGCACTATTTAGCACTCATCAAATACCCCCAAACCTGAATTTTACTTGTCCTCAAGTAAAACAACTAAGGAAATCCTAACTATACCACTGTCGCTGGTCTCTCGAATGCATTTAGCGTATGCACTAAGCCTTTTAAACCACTAAGTGTCCCTAGTGGACGAGTTGAAGTCTCGTGAAGGTTTGCTTAGAACGTACCTACAAAGTTCTAGGTCAAAATATAAGCTCAGATTCCATCAAATGTGACATGTGCAAGACAGTAGAAGCTCACAGCAAAATGGAGATGTCAATCTAGCTATCAAGGCACAATCCTAGCACTGATAACAAATAAGGACATGTGATAAGAGTGTAAAGTGTATCTACACATGTGTAAAGAAAGATCTGAAGTCATGACTACTAATCACCAAGAGATAGTTTCTCAGGCTAAGAACTGAGGTCGAAATCTAGCTAGCTGTCCGGACTTTACGAGAATTGTGAATGAGTTGGAGGTATTTCACAATTTCTCGCGTTGTACATCAATGGCATACACCCTCCTTGCTTATTACAAAAGAAACAACAAAAGATGATTATTTACATGACTCTTATTTACATTGACAAATCTCTTTTTTTTTTTTATTTTTTTTTTTGGAACAAGAGATGATGGAATTGATAAATACTTGATTTTTTTGGTATTTTTCTGATATTTTTTTTTTTTGAATATACATCGTTTTTTTTTTTTTTTTTTTTTTTTTTTTTTTTTTTTTTTTGATAGAAAGAACACTTTTGATACATAACAACAAGAAATCAAATTACATGACACTTTGCAAGAGGTAGCCCTTTTTGATGCACCCAGTTAAATTCGATGGTTGTTTTCTTAATGTAACCTCCATCTTCTATCCCAACCAACCAAAGAACAAGCTAGTCCAGTTTCGTTCAGTATTCTAAAGTGATTGGCAATCGTACTTCCTATCCAACACCTTGAAGATCGAGGCCATACATGTATTGGTAGATCGTGCGCGTGCAAATTTCTTATCACTATGTGAATTGTGCTAGAATCAGGGTGCCTAAATATCTAGACTAAGACTCCTAATAAAATACATATTTGCACAAGAGTCAACATTTCAAGGTAAATGAGCTCCATTTTTATGTTTTTTCATTTTTTTTTTTTTTTTTTGAATTTTTATTTTTTTTTTTTTTTGGAATTTTTCATTTTTTCAAAAAGAAGAAGGAGTTCGTTTATTATGCATTTATCATGGTATCTATCTACCCCCAAACCTAAACTAAACATTGTCCTCAATGTTTCAAAACATGGAAAGAATTACAACAATATATGAAGAGGAACATGCTGAGTAGAGTAAAAGGAGAGAGAATACCCGATTGTACGGTGAGCTCGATTAAAACTCCGTTATTCAAGGCAAAAATCCATCATATTAGCAGTCACAATGGATGAGCACAATATATACAAAAGGAAATTTAACTAACACATTATCTACAAGAAAATTTGGTTTTTAATGGGATTGGACTTTTTGGAAAATTTTGGTTTTGTCGGGAGACATTTGGTTTGGATGGGAAAAATTTTGGTTTTTAGGGGAGAAAAACATTTGGAAAACTGTTTGGTTATTTAGGGAAAGAGTGGACTAGTTTAGTCCACATAGACCGGGTCCTCCAGGTTGGTTGTTTCAATGTCGGGTGGGAATGGCTCAAGGAATGGCTTTAATCTCTGCCCGTTGACTTTGAAAACGTTCTTGTTGGAGACATCCTCCAACTCTACAGCTCCATGAGGAAAAACTGTGCGTACTAGGTACGGACCCTTCCATCTGGAACGCAGTTTTCCTGGAAAAAGATGTAATCGGGAGTCATACAGCAAGACTTTCTGACCAGGAGTGAAGGATTTGCGCAGAATACGCTTGTCATGAAACATCTTCATCTTCTGCTTGTACAGCTTGGCACTGTCATAAGCCTCATTCCTCAATTCTTCCAACTCGTTGAGTTGAAGTTTCCTTTGAATTCCAGCTTCGTCCAGAGAAAAGTTTAGCTCCTTGATTGCCCAGTAGGCACGATGTTCTAATTCCACAGGTAGATGGCACGGCTTTCCATACACTAGACGATAGGGGGACATGCCAATTGGTGTCTTATAAGCTGTTCTATAGGCCCACAAAGCATCATTCAACCTTAATGACCAATCTTTCCTAGACGGGTTGACCGTCTTCTCCAGAATGTGCTTAATTTCCCTATTAGAAACTTCTACTTGTCCACTAGTCTGAGGGTGGTACGGAGTAGCAACCTTGTGAGTTATGCCATACTTGCGTACTAAAGACTCAAAGTACTTGTTACGAAAATGTGAACCGCCGTCACTGATGATAGCTCTAGGGGTACCAAAACGTGCGAATATGTTTTCCTTTAGGAATGAAAGTACCACCTTGTGGTCATTTGTTCTGGTTGCTATGGCTTCTACCCACTTAGAAACGTAATCAACTGCGACTAGGATGTACAATCTACCGTCAGAAATAGGGAATGGACCCATGAAGTCGATCCCCCAAACATCAAAAATCTCCACAATCAGAATGGGGTTCAATGGCATCATGTTTCTCCTCGAAATGCTTCCTAGCTTTTGACAGCGTTCACAAGCAACACAATAATCATGGCAATCCTTGAACAATGATGGCCAATAGAATCCACACTGCAAGATCTTTGCAGCGGTTTTCTTGGCACTGAAATGGCCTCCACATGCCTGGTCATGGCAAAAAGATATCACATCTTTCTGTTCAGTGTTGGGGACACATCTCCTAATGATTTGGTCCTGGCAATACTTAAACAGATATGGGTCATCCCAATGAAGTGTTTAACTTCAGCCAAAAACTTATAGCGGTCTTGTCTCGACCAATGTGAGGGCATCCTACCTGCAGCAAGGTAGTTGACGATATCAGCAAACCAAGGAAGGTCTGAGATAGACATCAGCTGTTCATCTGGGAATGATTCTCTAATCAGCTCAGATTCATGAATAGACTCTAAAGTTAATCTAGACAAGTGATCAGCAACCACATTTTCACACCCCTTCTTATCACGGATTTCGATGTCGAATTCCTGTAATAAGAGTATCCATCGAATAAGGCGAGCTTTAGCATCCTTCTTGAAAGAAGATACTTCAAAGCCGCATGGTCTGTGTATATGATGATCTTAGACCCTATCAGATAAGATCTAAACTTGTCTAATGCGAAAACCACGGCAAGTAACTCCTTCTCGGTAGTCGAATAGTTGAGTTGAGCATCATTAAGAGTTTTACTAGCATAGTATATCACATATGGTAGTCTATCAACACGTTGCCCTAGAACAGCGCCAACGGCATAATCAGAGGCATCACACATGAGCTCGAACGGCAGTTTCCAATCTGGTGGTCGGACTATAGGAGCGGTGGTGAGGAGAGTCTTGAGTTCTTCCCATGCCTTCACACAAGAGCATCGAAGTTAAAGACAACATCTTTGGCAAGTAGGTTACACAAAGGTCTTGAGATTTGGCTAAAGTTTTTGATGAATCGCCGGTAGAACCCAGCGTGACCTAAAAATGATCGAATCCCCTTCACAGAGTGGGGTTGAGGTAATTGCTGAATGAGGTCGACTTTAGCTTTATCTACTTCAATTCCTTTTTCCGATACGATGTGTCCTAGAACTATGCCGGAGTTCACCATGAAGTGGCATTTTTCCCAGTTTAAAATCAGATTCTTTTGCTTACATCTTGATAGCACAAGGACTAGATGGTCCAAACATTCGTCAAAAGAGGAACCAAACACAGAGAAATCATCCATAAAGATCTCGAGAAAACTATCTATCATGTCTGAAAAAATGCTCATCATGCACCGCTGAAAAGTAGCGGGTGCATTACACAGCCCGAAGGGCATACGTCTAAAAGCAAATGTCCCAAATGGACACGTGAATGTAGTTTTTTCCTGATCTTCTGGTGCAATGGGATTTGGTTATAACCGGAAAAGCCATCTAGAAAACAGTAGTGACTGTGTCCAGACACACGTTCTAGCATTTGGTCTATGAAAGGGAGCGGGAAGTGATCCTTCCTTGTTACTGTGTTCAACTTCCTGTAGTCGACACATACTCGCCATCCTGTGGTTGTACGTGAAGGGACTAACTCATTCTTTTCGTTCCGAACCACAGTAATGCCTGACTTTTTAGGCACAACTTGTATGGGACTAACCCATTTACTATCTGAAATCGGATATATGATACCCGCATCGAGTAGCTTCAAGATCTCACTCTTAACGACTTCTCTCATGTTAGGGTTAAGTCTCCTTTGCATTTCCCTAGATGGTTTGGCATTCTCTTCAAGATTAATGTGGTGCATGCAAATGGTGGGGCTTATCCCTTTGAGATCTGAGATGGTCCATCCTAAGGCTTCTTTCTGCTCCTCAAGGACTCCTAAAAGCTTGTTTTCCTGTTCTATGTTTAATTGTGAAGAAATGATAACAGGTAAAGTATCAGAAGGACCTAGAAATGCATACTTCAAAGTCTCAGGTAATGGTTTCAATTCCTGGTTGGCCTTAGGCGACTCATCCGAGATATAACAAACTCCTCAGAAAGTGGGGGTTGTTCCACTGTATTCTGCCACTTAGTGATGTCCATTTGAGGTACAGATTCGAGCAAAGATTGGACTTCACTAGTGTATTCATCATCATACAACTCCATGTTAACACCTTCCAAACATGCTTGCAGGGGATCTTTTGACATAATGCTAGTCAATGAATCTTGTATCAAACTCTCAATCATATTGACTTCATGTATCTCCTCATCATCAAGATTCACAGGTTGTTGACTAACATTAAACGCATTCAATTCTACAGTCATGTTTCCAAAAGAGAGTTTCAACACTCCGTTCCGACAGTTGATGATCGCATTGGACGTCGCCAGGAATGGACGTCCTAGAATGACAGGAATGTGACAATTTGGGTTTTGGACAGGTTGGGTATCTAAGACAATGAAGTCTACAGGAAAATAGAATTTTTCAACCTTAATCAAAACGTCTTCTACCACTCCACGAGGAACTTTGACAGATCGATCTGCCAATTGGAGAGTTATAGGTGTAGGCTTCAACTCTCCAAGACCTAACTGCACATAAACAGAATATGGCAGGAGGTTCACACTTGCACCTAGATCTAATAAAGCTCTATTGACCGTGTGTTCTCCGATAGTGCAAGAGATGGTTGGACAACCTGGGTCCTTAAACTTGGGTGGAGTTTTGTTGAGAATAATGGAACTCACTTGTTCAGCTAAGAAAGCACGCTTGTGCACATTAATCTTGCGCTTTTGAGTGCACAAATCTTTGAGGAATTTGGCATATGCAGGGATTTGCTTAATTGTCTCAAGAAAAGGAATGTTGATGTTGACTCTTTTAAACAGTTCTAACATCTCATTGTAGTGGGTGCTTATCTGTTGGCGAACTAACCTCTGAGGAAAAGGAGCAATAGGAACATTAGGAGGTAGAGGGACATTCCTAGCAGTAGGTTTGTCGGCTTCACTAATGTGCTCGGATTCTTTTTCTGGACTAGAGGTTTCCTTAGGTGGTGTAGGCAATGCTAAGTTTGGCTCAGATTCACTTGTTTGTGGTATGCCTACATTGTTCTCAACAACTTTACCACTTCGGAGAGTGGTGATGGAATGGACTTGATCGGGTGAGGTTCTTTCGCAAGATGATGATGTTGTGCCTGCTTGAAATATCCTCTTTGGTTCTTGTTGGGGTTGGCTAGGAAGTTTACCCTTTTCTCTTGTATTCAATGCATCGCAAATTTGACCCATCTGTAGTTCTAGAGCGGTGACTCGCTGATCAGTTGCTTTCTCGTTTTTCATCAGATGTTGGGTCAATTGATTGATACTTTCTTCAATGCTGGACAATTTCTTATCAGCAGTGTATTGAGGGTACGACTGCTGTTGAGGATTTCTAGGGTATTGGTAGCCTTGGTTGTTTTGATAGCCTTGATTTGGTTGAGATGGTCCTCCTTGGGCAGGGCCTTTGGACCATGAAAAGTTGGGGTGGTTTCTCCATCCTGGATTATAGGTCTGTGCATATGGGTTGTGCTCTTGTTTTTGAAACATAGCATTTGCTTGCTCAAGCTTAGATTCCTGGAATGCATGCATTTCCGGACAATCATTGACTTGGTGATCAGATCCACTACATAGAGCACAGATAGCCATTTCGACATGTTCACAAAAGGTAGTGGGAGAAGGGTTTGCGTTTTTCTGTAGTTCTAACGCTTCTATTCTTCTTGCTAGCGCAGCCATCTTTACACTTCCTTCAAAATCAGACTCAATCCTATGGACCCTAGCTACAGGTGTAGTCTTTCTAGGTTCACGAATGGATTCCCACTGTTGCGTCTTCTCAGCTACTTCAATCAGGAAGTCCCAAGACGCATCAGCAGTCTTATTTACAAAAAGACCATTGCACATTGACTCAACCGTTGTTCGGGTGGACACATCTAGACCCTCATACAAAATTTGCACAAGTCTCCATTTTTCAAAACCATGATGGGGACATTGGAGCAATAATTCATTGAATCTCTCCAAGTATCTAGCTAGGGTCTCACCCTCTAATTGCACAAAGCTATTCAGACTTTGACGAATTGTCG
This sequence comes from Papaver somniferum, assembly GCF_003573695.1. Lineage (NCBI taxonomy): Eukaryota > Viridiplantae > Streptophyta > Magnoliopsida > Ranunculales > Papaveraceae > Papaver > Papaver somniferum. Next base: position 107,778,777 of record NC_039368.1, read on the forward strand.
CAGTCTTGTGATTTGGGAAAAACTTTTTGAAAAACTCCTTGATGAGATCATCCCAAGACATGATGGATTGAGGCTGTAAAGCATACAGCCAGGCCTTAGCCTTATCTTTAAGGGAGAAAGGAAAAAGCCTCAACTTTAGGATTTCGTCAGACATTTGAGTGAAACGCAGAGTTCCACAAATCTCCTCAAACTCTCTCACGTGATGGTACGGGTTTTCATTTTCTACACCTCTAAAAACTGGAAGCATTTGTATTGTGCTTGATTTCAGCTCATAATGGCCATTGGCTTCTGGTAGCACAATACAAGATGGTTGACTAGTTCTGGTTGGGTACATATAATCCTTGAGTGTACGGGGTTCTCCCATTGTTTCTGATTGATCTGGACTGTCTACCTCAGAACTAAGGATTTCGATTGGATCGTCCGGGTTAATTCTAACGAGTCTGTTGGTTTGGTCTCTGTAGGTCACAATCATGTCCTAGCAGGTACCTCTACTAACATGTTGGTCAGAGCAGTCGGAAACAATTTTAGAACCGTAAAAGGCCCAATATTTTGGTTTAAAATGGGTTTGTTGACAATTTGGTTTTGAGTGGGTTTTGGTTTATAAAATGTAGAGCCCTAAAAAAAATATCTTTTTGTTTTGTTATAGAGTTGGGGGCCTAATGGATGGGATATACACCTAAAGTCCAAATTAAAAGACAAGCCCACAAAAGATAAGAAAAAGAATAATCACAAACAATAAATACAAGCCCATAAAAGAAAAGAAAAAGAAAGAAAAAAAGAAAGAAAATTAAAAATTATTACAGGCCCAAATAGAAAGAAAAGAGAAAAATTGAAAATTATTACAAGCCCAGATTGATACTTAAATACAAGCCCAAATGAATTTAATGAGGCCCAGTTGGGTTATCTCATGGGTTAGGCCTACCTGAATAGCACAGCCCAGCTGTTCGGTTTTAGTTGCAAAAGCCCAGTTGGGCTTGGATCGTCCTACGCGGCTTTGGTTTGTCTGAGGCCCAGTTGGGCTTTTGGTTCAGCAAGGCTGCAAGTGCAGCAGCAACAGCAACACAACAGCAGCAGGAGGAGCAGCTTGGGAGAGGCTAGCAGCAGCAGCACAACGCAGCAGCAGGACAAAGCAAGCAGCAGCAGGAAGAGTAGGTTGACAGGGAAAGAAAACTGCAGCAGCACAGCAGCTTGGCAGCCCAGTTCAGCAACAGGCTTAGCACAACAGCAAGAAGAGGAGCAGCTCCACAGCACAGTTCAGTGAACAGCAGCAGTTCAGCAACACAACACAAGAAAGAAAGAGCAAGTGCGCCGCAACCGAGTCCCCGGCAGCGGCGCCAAAAACTTGTTGGGGGCCTGAAATGTAGTCCTAAAAATTCTACTGCAAGTGCACAGTGTCGGCAAGCAACACAGGGCAAGCACAGGTCAGTTCCACAGGGACAAGGGGGTGCAGGTGCTATCTTTCTTATTGTGACCAAATTCTTGCTGATTACACTAACCAGGGCAAATTACATTAAACAGAACTAATCATTAGCATTCAACAGAACTAATCATTAGCAGTTATTAACTTCCCAATCATTACACAGAATTAGCATTTACTTTCCACTAACAACCATTAACAGAACAAGCATTAAATTCACAACCATTAACAGTTATTAACTGAGCTAGCATTAATTTCTCAATCATAAACAGAACTAGCATTTATTTGACAGAACTAACATTAATTTTCCACTAACATTAAACATTCAATGCATTGACTTCAGGTTAGCATCAAAATCAACACAGTCTTTATTCTTGAAGCATTAATCACTAACTACTAATCATTTACATTAACTGAACATTAACATTAACCATTGACTGAACATTAACATTAGCATTTATTTCTGGAGCACTAATCATTAATCATTGATACTAATCATTCACATTAACTGAACAGCAGATTTGGATGCAGAACATTACACTAATTCAATCATTGAGATTGAAGCAAGGTTACAAAGATAACTGAAGTGAACAAGCAAATGATGAGGAGAAAATTTCTGAACAGCAATAAGGATATGGTGAATCAGATGAATGGAAACTAGGATTTGAGAATTCACCTCTCAGCCCATACTAGCATGTTAGCTATTGCACTACTCAGCTTCTTAAAGTGGATAAATCACCTCCAATCACTCAATCAAGGCAAGCATTAGTTGTCTGTTTAAAGCACAACTAATCAAAACACAGTAACAAGCAATTTAGAGTCAGTGAACATACATAGGGGAATTCTAACTACCTAGGATGCTTGACATTCTAGGTGAAAGCAACATGTTGTTCATCAACAAAAATTATATCCTACACAGTGATCTTGGCATAAAACAGCAGCAATAGACATACATTCTAGTATTAAGGCTAAGGGTTTCATCTTAACCCTAGTTAGGATGCTTAGTTCATGAGTAGAGAGCCTAACATGATACTAACAGTGTGGATATACATGGAGAAATGCAACAGAGACAGAACACAGAACAAATCAAATTGAAAGAGAAATTTCCACTGAATTGAAACTTGGGTCTCCTCCCTCCTCTTCTCACAATGTTACACAGTGTACAATTTATACTAGAACACTAACCCTAATTGTAAATCCCCAAATCAGAAAATTAGGGTTTTTTTAAATTACACAAAATTTAACTTACAAACTCCCAAAATCTGCTCGACCCATGCCTCCTCTAGTCCTTGATGCTCTTCCTCTGCTCCTATTGTCCCCTAATTTCGAGTTATTTTACTCACCCCAAAACCTAGGGTTTCAGAGGTTGTGAGGAGAAGAAAATAACTAGGCTAGGGATATGGGGGTGTTGTCGGTGAAGAGATAGTAGTGGCAGTGATGGAACTGGTGGTGGTGACGGAAGTGACAGCGGCAGAGAGGGGAGGTGGTGGAGTTGCAGAGCTCTGCAACTGTCGGGTGAAGGAGATGAAGTTTTGGGAAGAAGGAGGTGTTTGGGTGGTAGTATAGGCATCGGTACTAGGGTGTGAAGCGGGAACATCTGATTCGATGTTTGGCGAGCTGATCCGTAGGATGTGACGATGGTAGGTGGATCCAACGATGAGATGGGAGGCTGTGGGTAGCGACCGTCGGATGGAGGAATGCAACGAAAAGGACGGCCCAAGATGGAGATCGGCGTTGCGATGTAAAGCGGGAGCTTCGGAGTTTGATGTGCGATGATGGAGCGACCGTAGGATGCTGAGATGCTTCAATCTGACGGCTGAAATCCGATACGGGCTTGGGTAGTGGAAATGGGTTTGAGAAAGGGTTTTGGGCCTTGGGTATGCCAGGCCCATAACTTCTTTAAGAACAATTCCTCCTTCTTGAGCCCATTTCTACCCTCTTGGTCTTGTGCACAACATTCTTCGCGGCTTCCTTGCGTAATTCCTCCCGGCTTTTCACTACTTTTCTGCTCTTTTTGCTCCTCACTTCATCCAGATTTTATTTGTTACCTAAAAATGAAAAATTAAGTAAGAAAAATATTTATTCTTGAAAACAATGAAAATACAGAATATGGGATAAAATGTAGAATTAATGCACAAAAGATGAGTTAAATGCCAACAAAAATATATATAAATATGCACTATTTAGCACTCATCAAGAGGGCAAATGGCATGAACCAAGGCTGTGAGCCAAGGGCAGGGGTGAGTTTGTGCACTGACTTCAGTGCACACAGCTTCAAAATGCAAGAAAAACAGGCAAAACAGGCAAGGAAATAAACTGAACTGAATTTAAGTGACTGAAAAAGGGATTGTGGCTAAGCTAAGGCTTAGTATCCACCTTGTGTCCTAATCAAACAACATATTTCTAGGTTGAGTTAAAAATCCTATGCATACATCTAGAATGGGAGGAAAACTAACTTGCTCACTAGTTTGCCCCTAGCATTGACTGTCTTTTGACAGAACAATCAATCACAGGCACTAAAAGCATTAGTCTCTTCCCAATGCTCAAGCAAAACAGGGCAAGGAGTTAACTATCTAGCAACATGTCAATTGACAGTGCATAAGGCTTCAACTGAGCCTCAGCCTAAAGCAGTTTAGCTCATGCTAAACATGTGAACAACAATCAATATCATACAGGATAATTCAAACAACACACACATAACATTCAAAATAATTGAAAACAACATGCACACATTCACTGTTAACTGCATAAGAAGAACTGAAATTGGAATTGCAATGAAAACAGAACAAAATGTTTTTCTGGCTAGTCCAGAGATATCTATTGATGCCCCCCCTCACACAAAACATTACAAATTTATACTCCCCATATCAGAATTAGGGTTCCAACCCTTTTTCCCCAAAAACAGAAAATTAGGTAAAATTGATTTACCTAATGTGTTGAGATACTCACTCCATCTCGTCGACCCACTCTCCAATTACTTCTCCTCGTTCATCTCATGCTCCAATTGTTGCTTTAACATCACTTATATCCCCAATTTCTCACCTAGGGTTTCAGTGAGAAGAAAGATGAGAAATTGGAGAAATTAGTGGTTGATAAAGAGATAGGACGTGATGGTAATGATGGGTTTAGGTTTAGGGTTGGTTTGGTGGCGTAGGGAGTGGTGGTGGCGAGGTCAGAGCAGGTGGAGAAGGTGGTGGTGGTTCTGCACAGGGTATGGAGGAGGAGATGTCGATGGAAGAAGGGGAAGGGGATGTTTGGTATGGGTATAGGTATCGGGTGCTCGGGTGTTGGGCGGTTGTAGCAAATTGGATGAACAGCGAGGATGAGCCGTGGGATGTGGAGATGATGGATCGATCTAACGGCTAAAAGTGAAGAGGTTGGCAGCGACCGTTGGATGCAGATATACAACGAAACTAACGGTGCCAGATGGAGTTAGGTGCTGTAGTGTTAGACAGGAGCTTCCGATTTCGATGAACGACGATGAAGCGACCATTGGATGATGAGATGGATCCAATCCGACGGCTGAAGATGGAGGCGGGTTTGGATATTGGAAATGGGTTTGGGTGAGGGTTTTGGGCCTTGGGTATGCCAAGCCCATATCTTCTTTAAGAACAATTCTTCCTTCTTGAGCCCATTCCTAGCTTTTTGGACGTGTGCTCCATTCTTTGCGGCTTCCTTGCGTAATTTCTTCCGGCTTTTCACTACTTTTCAGCTCTTTTCCGCTCCGCAAGTCATCCAGACTTTATTTATTACCTAAAAATGCAAAATTAAGTAAGAAAAATTTATTCTTGAAAACAATGAAAATACAGAATATGGGACAAAAGAATTAATGCACAAAATGAGTTAAATGCCAACAAAAAGGAATAAAAATATACAATATTTGGCACTCATCAATACTCTTCTAAGAACTGAGGATAAAAATGGGGGCCTTGAAGTTAATGATTCTGATTTTGAACATCTTAGAAACTTCTGTTCTGCTTTTAACTTGCATGATCCTGGTTTTTCTGGCCCTAGATTCACTTGGTCCAATATGCAACAAGGTCCTGATTTAATTCTTGAAAGGTTAGACAGATGCTTTATAAACCAAATTGCTGGAGATTTTGTATTAATAACCTTCCTAGCTAGGGATTCTTCTGATCGTTTCCCCATGCATATAGGATTTAACTATGAGATATTTGTATGCCTAGACCTTTCCATTTCATGGCTATGTGGATCCCACCTGCAGGGACATTATAGATAATTCTTGGTCTGTTAATGTTATAGGATCTCCAGCCTACAAACTAAGAGATAAGCTTCTTAGTACTAAAAAAGGTCTTAGATATTGGAACAAATATTCTTTTGGTAATATTCAAACTGATATATCTACCATTAGGAAAGAGTTGTTAGATTTACATATTTCTGATCCTAATATACTAGTAGTACTACTAGACTTAAAGCCAGACTAGAGTATCTTTACACTCTGGAAGAACTCTATTGGAAAGACAAGTCTAGAGAGGTATGGCTTATGGAAGGTGACATAAACACACCCTATTTCCATAGAGTCACTCTCTTGGGGAGAAATGAAATGCTATCAGTTGGATCAAGGATTCCTCTAATATTATTTTAACTCATAGAGATGGTTTTGGGAATTATTTCATAGATTATTTCAAAAATCTTTACTCTTCTCAACCACAACATTTTCAGGATAAAATTTTGAATGATTTGCCTGTTAAATTCTCTGCTGATGATAATGATATTTTAAACCTACCTCTTACAACTGAGGAAATTAAAAATGTTGTCTTTCGAATGGGAGGGAAAAAAGGCCCTGGACCAGATGGTTTTACAGACTTATTTTATCAAAAAAATTGGGATATTATTGGAGAAGTTGTTGTTGATATGACCCAAACCTGCTTCAGAACAGGGCATATATTTAAAGTGTTTAACCATACAAACATTGCTCTTATCCCTAAAGTCCCTTTAGCGGAGTTGGTTAGCCAGTATAGACCCATAGGACTCTGTAACTTCATTTACAACATCCTATCTAAAACTCTAGCTAACACGTTAAAACCCTTTATGAACAATATCATATCCCAAAACCAAAGTGCCTTCATACCAAAGAGGAGTATTTCAGATAATATTATTCTAGCTAATGAAGCCATATATTCTGTCAATCATAATGACAAAGTTGAGGGTATTGTTGCCATTAAACTTGACATGTCTAAAGCTTATAATAAATTAGAGTGGTCTTTTATTGAAAAAGTTTTGAGAAAAATGGGTCTAGCGGAAAATTGGATTAAACTCATAAACCAACGTGTTTCTACAGTCTCTTATTCTGTTCTTTTAAATGGTAGTCCTACTGGTTTTTTCCAACCTGAAAGAGGTCTAAGGCAAGGGGACCCTCTATCCCCATACATATATATTATCTGTTCTGAGGCCCTTTCCTCTTATATAGATAATCTTCAAAGGAAAGGTAGCCTGAGTGGTATCAAAGTTTGTAAAAATGCCCCTGAGATGACTCATCTCATGTTTGCTGATGATTCTCTTTTGTTTACTTCTGCTACCATAGAAAATTTCACTGTTATAAAAGACTAACTTCAAAAGTATTGTCTAGCTTCTGGGCAGGAAACTAATTTTGATAAATCTGGTATTTTATTCAGTAGAAGAATTCCTGAACATAGGAAGGCCCTTTTGGCTAACATTCTGGATGTTCAAAGCAGAGATTTAGGGGAGAAATATCTTGGGACTCCAACTGTTTTCCAGATTTCAAAAATCCAAAACCATATGGGTATTCTCCAAGCTGTGGATGCCAGAATTACTGTCTGGCTATACAAGCTCCTTTCTCAGGCTGCTAGAACTACTTTGGTCAAACATATTGGCCAAGCCATTCCTTTATTTCAGATGAGGGCTTTCTTAATCCCAAAACAACTTTGTAGACAGATGGATACTCACCTTTGTAAATTCTGGTGGGGAGAGACTATGGACCCAAAAGATAGGAAACTTCATCTTTTGGGTTGGGATACTCTTTGCTCTCATAATTTAGAAAGGCTGAAATAAACAATCTAGCTATGTTAGCCAGGAATGTCTGGAAAATTATCGAGAACCCTGATTGCATCTTAGGTAAGATTATAAAAGCTAGATACTTTCCTAAAACTGATTTCTGAATGCTAAGTATCCTGATAAGTGTTCTTGTACCTGGAAGTGCTTACATGCTATAAAAAAGTTGATAAAAACTTTATTTCCTGGATTGTTGGAGATGGAATATTTATTGACCCTTGGTGTGATAAATGGATTCCATCTTTGGGTTCTGCAACCCCCAACCCTCTTGTCCCACCTGACCCTAATATCAAAGTTGACCATTTCATTCATGAGAATACTAGAACCTGGAATGTGTCCAGACTTAACACACACTTTGATGATGCTTCTGTTAAGAAGATTGTCACTATTCCTTTAGGCCAGCTTTGCACTCCTGATAGGAAGGCTTGGGATCTTTCGAAGTGGTAAATTTTCTTCAAAATCTGCCTACTTGGGACTCAGAGGCATCAAACCCTCTCCCTGTAAAAATATTTGGTTGCATATTTGGAAAATTAGAGTTCCTTATAAAATTCAATTATTCCTTTGGAAAGCTGCTAAAAATGCTTTACCTGCTTGAATTGTCCTTCACACTAGAATTCCTATGCACTCTGTTGAACGTGCAAGGGGCAAGGATCTTCATGAAAACATCATGCATGCTTTGGTTTTATGTCATTTTGCTTCTAAGGTCTGGTTTTTATCCAGTTTCTGCATAAACACTTCTTTCTTTTCTCAGAAAAGTTTTCATCATTGGCTTATGTTTTGGCTTCTGAACCAAAATTCCAGATTGCTCGATGATTTTCAAGGTCTCTTTGTTGCCATCCCGTGGTCTCTTTGGACTAGTAGAAACAACCTGATTTTTCAAAATTTGTCTGAAAATCATACTTCTGTTTTAGAAAGAGCTAGAGCTATGTTACTCACTAGGAAAATTATCCATGTAGTTACTACTACCCCTATAGTTCTAAATGACAGATGGATGCCCCCATCGTTTGGTTGGATAAAATGTAATACAGATGGAGCCTTTGATGACATTACTGGAGATAATGGTGCAGGTTATGTGATGAAGATTTCACAAGTAAAGCCTCTTTCTGTGCTGCTATGGTGTTTGAAGTCTCGTCTGCAGAAGAAACGGAAGCTAGAGCTATCTGGGGAGTTCTAAAGAAAGCAGTGGAACAGAAGATGACTCATATCATCATAGAAAGCGACGAAAAGAAACTGGTGGAATAATTCTTCTGGACTTTTTGACGGTGAACCTAGTACAGATGTCATATTTAAAGACATTAAGTTGTATTCTTCTAAGCTATATTCTTGTATTTTTAGCTTTCAACCTAGAATTTGTAATTATGTTGCTCATGAGCTAGCTCAATGGGCAAAACGTAAGAAATCCTCCATGTACTGGTCTCTGCCTCCTGCTTGGCTCACACCAACAGTTGAGGGGGACCATTAGCCTTTTTGAAGGCCTTTCATTAGAGAAAAAAAAGAGAGACAACTCTAATCTTCCATCTAACTGGCTACAATGGGGAACCTTTAACTATCATAAGCCTCATTTCTCAATTCTTCCAACTCGTTGAGTTGAAGTTTCCTTTGAATTCCAGCTTCGTCCAGAGAAAAGTTCAGTTGCTTGATTGCCCAATAAGCTCGATGTTCTAACTCCACAGGAAGATGACACGGCTTTCCATATACTAGACGATAGGGGGACATGCCAATTGGTGTCTTATAAGCTGTTCTATAGGCCCACAAAGCATCATTCAATCTTAATGACCAATCTTTCCTAGACGGGTTAACTGTCTTCTCGAGAATGTGCTTAATTTCCCTATTAGAAACTTCTACTTGTCCACTCGTCTGAGGGTGGTACGGAGTAGCAACCTTGTGGGTTATGCCATACTTGCGTACTAAAGACTCAAAGTACTTGTTACGAAAATGTGAACCGCCGTCACTGATGATAGCTCTAGGGGTACCAAAACGTGAAAATATGTTCTCCTTTAGAAATGAAAGTACCACCTTGTGGTCATTTGTTCTGGTTGCTATGGCTTCTACCCACTTAGAAACGTAATCAACTGCGACTAGGATGTACAATCTGTCAGAATGGGAATGGACCCATGAAGTCATCCCCCAAACATCAAAAATCTCCACAATCAAAATGGGGTTCAATGGCATCATGTTTCTCCTCGAAATGCTTCCTAGCTTTTGACAGCGTTCACAAGCAACACAATAATCATGGCAATCCTTGAACAATGATGGCCAATAGAATCCACACTGCAAGATCTTTGCAGCGGTTTTCTTGGCACTGAAATGGCCTCCACATGCTTGGTCATGACAGAAAGATATCACATCTTTCTGTTCAGTGTTGGGGACACATCTCCTAATGATTTGGTCTGGGCAGTACTTAAACAAATATGGGTCATCCCAAAGGAAATGTTTAACTTCAGCCAGAATTAGAGCGGTCTTGTCTCGACCAACGTGAGGGCATCCTACCTGTAGCGAGGTAGTTAACAATATCAGCAAACCAAGGAAGGTCTGAGATAGACATCAGCTGTTCATCTGGGAATGATTCTCTAATCAGCTCAATTCATCAATAGACTCTAAAGTTAATCTAGACAAATGATCAGCAACCACATTCTCACAACCTTTCTTATCACGGATTTCGAGATCGAATTCCTGTAATAAGAGTATCCATCGAATAAGGCGAGCTTTAGCATCCTTCTTGGAAAGAAGATACTTCAAAGCCGCATGGTCTGTGTATATGATGATCTTAGACCCTATCAGATAAGATCTAAACTTGTCTAATGCGAAAACGACGGCAAGCAATTCCTTCTCGGTAGTTGAATAATTGAGTTGGGCATCATTAAGGGTTTTGCTAGCATAGTATATCACATATGGTAGTCTATCAACTCGCTGTCCTAAAACAGCACCAACAGCATAATCAGAGGCATCACACATAGTTCGAACGGAGTTCCAATCGGGTGGTCGGACTATAGGAGCGGTGGTGAGAAGGGTTTTTAATTCCTCCCATGCCTTCACACAAGCAGCATCGAAATTGAAGGCAACATCTTTGGAGAGAAGACTGCACAGAGGTCTGAGATTTTGCTGAAATCTTTGATGAATCGCCGGTAAAAACCAGCATGACCTAGAAATGATCTGATTCCTTCACAGAGCGGGTTTGGTAGATGTTGATGAGGTCAACTTTAGCTTTATCCACTTCAATTCCTTTTTCTGAGATGATGTGTCCTAGAACTATTCCTGAATTCACCATAAAATGGCATTTTCCCAATTTAGAACAAGGTTCTTTTCTTTACATCTGGATATCACGAGGGCAAGATGCTTCAAACATTTCAAACGAAACCAACAGAGAAATCATCCATAAAGATCTCGAGAAAACTATCTATCATGTCAGAAAAAATGCTCATCATGCAACGCTGAAAAGTAGCAGGTGCATTACACAACCCGAAGGGCATACGTCTATAAGCAAACGTCCCAAATGGACACGTGAATGTAGTTTTTTCCTGATCTTCTGGAGCAATGTGAATTTGGTTATAACCGGAAAAGCCATCTAGAAAACAGTAGTGACTGTGTCCAGACACACGTTCTAGCATTTGGTCAATGAAAGGGAGCGGGAAGTGATCCTTCCTTGTTACTGTGTTCAACTTCCTGTAGTCGATGCATACTCGCCATCCTGTGGTTGTACGAGTAGGGACTAATTCATTCTTGTCGTTCTGAACTACAGTAATGCCTGACTTCTTAGGCACAACTTGAATGGGACTAACCCATTTGCTATCAGGTGGGTATATGATACCCGCATCAAGTAGTTTCAGGATCTCTCCTTTGACTACATCTCTCATGTTAGGATTAAGTCTCCTTTGCATTTCCCTATGGTTTGGCATTCTCTTCAGGTTAATGTGGTGCATGCAAATGGTGGGACTAATTCCTTTGAGATCTGAGATGGTCCATCCTAAGGCCTCTTTGTGTTCCTTAAGTACTTCTAAAAGCTTACTTTCCTGTTCCGTGTCTAAACATGATGAAATAATGACAGGTAAAGTATCAGAAGAACCTAGGAATGCGTACTTCAACGTACTAGGCAATGTTTTCAATTCAAGCTTGGGTGGCTCAACAATGGATGGAATAAGCTTGGAATCAGAGAGTAAGGGTGGTTCCACTTCATATTTCCTTTCAGTGACGTCCATTTGAGGTACAGATTCGAGCAGAGATAGGACGTCACTACAGTATGCATCATCATAGGAATCTGAGTTAAAGTTCTCCATACATGCTTGAAAGGGGTCGACGGATAGAATGTTAGTCAACGAATCTTGCATTAATCCTTCAATCATATTAACTTCATGCACATCATCATCATCAAGATTCACAGGTTGTTGACTAATATCGAACACATTCAATTCTACCGTCATGTTGCCAAAAGACAGTTTCAACACTCCATTACGACAATTAATGATCGCGTTGGACGTAGCCAAGAAAGGACGTCCTAAGATGACAGGAATGTGACAGTCTGGGTTTTGTACAGGTTGAGTGTCTAAGACAATGAAGTCTACGGGAAAATAGAATTTGTCAACCTTGATCAAAACGTCTTCGACCACTCCACGAGGAATCTTGACAGATCGGTCTGCCAGTTGTAGAGTGATAGATGTTGGCTTCAACTCCCCAAGACCTAACTGCTCATAAACAGAATATGGCAGTAGGTTAACACTTGCACCTAGGTCTAATAACGCTTTATTGACCGTGTGTTCTCCTATAGTGCAAGAAATTGTTGGACATCCTGGATCCCTAAACTTGGGTGGAGTTTTGTTCAGAATGATGGAACTCACCTGCTCAGCTAAGAAAGCACGTTTTGCACATTGAGCTTGCGCTTTTGAGTACACAAGTCTTTGAGGAATTTGGCATAAGCAGGGATTTGCTTGATTGCTTCAAGAAAAGGAATGTTGATGTTGACTCTCTTGAACAGATCTAACATCTCATTGTAATGGGTACTTTTCTGTTGATAGATCAATCTTTGAGGAAATGGGGCAACAGGAGATGAGTTGGCAAAGGGACATTCACAGCAGTAGAATTGTCAGATTTTCCAACTTGCTCAGATTCTTTGGTTTTCTGGGGTTGTGGAGACTGTTTGTCAGATTCATTAGGTTCGCCCACGTTGTTCTCGATGACTTTACCACTTCGGAGTGGTATGGATGGATTGATCGGGTGAGGTTTCATGCAGGATGTGTGCCTGTTTGAAATATCCTCTTTGGATTTTGTTGGGGTTGGCTAGGAAGTTTACCCTTTTCTCTCTCCATCATTTGATCCATCTTTTGATCAGATTTTTCTGACTTTGCATCAACTCTGGAACATTCCTCTAGGGTGGATAATCTCTTGTCGGTATTGTGTTGAGGATATGATTGTTGTTGAGAGTTTGATTGTTGTTGAGGGTTTCCGGGTGTTGATAACCTTGATTGTTCTGATATCCCTGATTGTTTTGATAGCTCTGATTGGGTTGAGATGGTCCTCCCTGAGTGGGTCCTTTGACCATGAAAAGTTAGGGTGGTTTCTCCATCCTGGATTGTAGGTCTGTGAATAAGGGTTATGCTCTGGTTTTTGAAACATGGCATGTGCCTGTTCAAGCCTAGATTCCTGGACTGCAAGCAAATCGGACAATTTTGGAATTGATGGTTGGGATCGTTACAAGCGGCACAAACAGACGAAGCGACATGTTCTCGGAGAGTAGTGGTGGAAGGTTTTGAATTTTTATGTAGTTCTAACTCTTCTAATCTCCTAACTATTGATGCCATGTTTGCTCTTCCCTCGAAATCTGCTTCAATCCTAAAAGCCTTTGCTTCGGATGTAGTCTTTCTGGTTCACGGATGGATTCCCACTGTTGCGTCTTTTCAGCTACTTCAATCAAGAAGTCCCAAGACGCATCAGCAGTTTTGTCTACGAATAGACCATTACACATCGACTCAACCGTTGTTCGGGTGGACACATCTAGACCTTCATACAAAATTTGCACAAGTCTCCATTTTTCAAAACCATGATGGGGACATTGGAGCAATAATTCATTGAATCTCTCCAGTATCTAGCTAAGGTCTCACCTCTAATTGCACAAAGCTATTCAGACTTTGACGAATTGTCGCAGTCTTGTGATTCGGGAAAAACTTTTTGAAAAACTCCTTTATGAGGTCATCCCATGTCATGATGGATTGAGGCTGTAAAGCATAGAGCCAGGCCTTTGCCTTATCTTTCAGGGAGAAAGGAAAGAGCCTTAACTTTAGGGTTTCGTCGGACATTTGAGTGAAACGCAGAGTTCCACAAATTTCCTCGAATTCTCTCACGTGGTGGTACGGGTTTTCATTCTCAACACCTCTAAAAATAGGAAGCATCTGTATTGTGCTTGATTTCAGCTCATAATGGCCATTAGCCTCGGGTAGCACAATACAAGAAGGTTGACTGGCTCTAGTTGGGTACATATAATCCTTGAGGGTACGGGGTTCTCCCATTGTTTTGGTTGATCTGGACTGTCTCCCTCAGAACTTAGAATTTCGATAGGTTCGTCTGATTAATTCTAACAAGTCTGTTTGTTTGGTCTCTATAGGTCACAATCATGTCCTAGTAGGTACCTTAACTAACATGTTGGTCAGACAGAGCAATCGGAAACAATTTGGCCCACAAGGGTTACGAAGATTTGGTTTTGAATGGGTGTTGGACTAACAAGGGATTTTGGTTTTTTTTGGTTTAAAATTGGGCTTTGGAAAAATTTTGAACTAAACCTAGCATAAATTAGCACAACCATAAAAGAAAATAAAACAATAATAATAATTAAGACAAGCCCATAAAAGAAAGAAAAAGAAAAAGAAAAATAAAAGAAAAAAAAACAAAAATAATTACAGTCCCAAATAAAAAAAAGAAAAAGAAAATAAAGGAAAATAAAAATTATTACAATCCCAAATAAATTAAATTAATTATTACAAGCCCGAATTTGAATTTAAATGAGGCCCAAGTGGGTTAACTCATGGGTTAGGCTTACTTGATTTTTGGAGGGAAGCCCAAAAATAGGCTTTTGGTCCCCTTTTAGTTGCACAGCCCAGTTGGGCTTTAGGATCGTCCTTAGCAGCTCACGCTCAAGCCCAGCAACAACAGGTGGAACAGAGCCCAGCAGCAACGAAGCCCAGCTCACAGAAGACCACGAGCCCAGCAACAGAAGAAGGCAGAGCCCAGCAGCACTTGGCAAGCCCAATTCAGTTGAAGTTGGTGAAGCCCAGTTCAGAGAAGTACAAGCCCACCAGTAGAAGGCAGAGCCCAGCAGCTTCAGTTGGCAGCCCAGTTGCTTTGGCTTGGCAGCAGCAGGCTTGGTTGACCAGCTCCAGCAATAGCAGCAGCAGCAGCAGCAACTCAGTACAACTTCAGCAATAGCAGCCCAGCAGCTTCTCCTAGCACCAGCTCCAACAGCACCTACAAGTGAACAAGATTGCAATGATCTCAGACAACTTCAAGCACAGCAAGGCCACAACAGCTTCAAGCACAACAAGGCCACATAACAACAATGAAAACTTCAAAAATATGGCAGCCAGCTCCCCGGCAGCGGCGCCAAAAACTTGGTGTGGATTGGAAAACACACAAAAACTCTTGCAAGTATACAAGGCCAAGCTTTATAGTATAGGGATGAGTGGGGGTTAGTCCACAGGGAGCGGGAGCATACAAGAAGTTTTCCTAAGCTAGCAAATGATGTAAAACAAGATGCAAGATCACAATGTTATAGTGGCAGTGAATCAAAGAGGGCAAATGGCATGAACCAAGGCTGTGAGCCAAGGGCAGGGGTGAGTTTGTGCACTGACTTCAGTGCACACAGCTTCAAAATGCAAGAAAAACAGGCAAAACAGGCAAGGAAATAAACTGAACTGAATTTAAGTGACTGAAAAAGGGATTGTGGCTAAGCTAAGGCTTAGTATCCACCTTGTGTCCTAATCAAACAACATATTTCTAGGTTGAGTTAAAAATCCTATGCATACATCTAGAATGGGAGGAAAACTAACTTGCTCACTAGTTTGCCCCTAGCATTGACTGTCTTTTGACAGAACAATCAATCACAGGCACTAAGAGCATTAGTCTCTTCCCAATGCTCAAGCAAAACAGGGCAAGGAGTTAACTATCTAGCAACATGTCAATTGACAGTGCATAAGGCTTCAACTGAGCCTCAGCCTAAAGCAGTTTAGCTCATGCTAAACATGTGAACAACAATCAATATCATACAGGATAATTCAAACAACACACACATAACATTCAAAATAATTGAAAACAACATGCACACATTCACTGTTAACTGCATAAGAAGAACTGAAATTGGAATTGCAATGAAAACAGAACAAAATGTTTTTCTGGCTAGTCCAGAGATATCTATTGATGCCCCCCCTCACACAAAACATTACAAATTTATACTCCCCATATCAGAATTAGGGTTCCAACCCTTTTTCCCCAAAAACAGAAAATTAGGTAAAATTGATTTACCTAATGTGTTGAGATACTCACTCCATCTCGTCGACCCACTCTCCAATTACTTCTCCTCGTTCATCTCATGCTCCAATTGTTGCTTTAACATCACTTATATCCCCAATTTCTCACCTAGGGTTTCAGTGAGAAGAAAGATGAGAAATTGGAGAAATTAGTGGTTGATAAAGAGATAGGACGTGATGGTAATGATGGGTTTAGGTTTAGGGTTGGTTTGGTGGCGTAGGGAGTGGTGGTGGCGAGGTCAGAGCAGGTGGAGAAGGTGGTGGTGGTTCTGCACAGGGTATGGAGGAGGAGATGTCGATGGAAGAAGGGGAAGGGGATGTTTGGTATGGGTATAGGTATCGGGTGCTCGGGTGTTGGGCGGTTGTAGCAAATTGGATGAACAGCGAGGATGAGCCGTGGGATGTGGAGATGATGGATCGATCTAACGGCTAAAAGTGAAGAGGTTGGCAGCGACCGTTGGATGCAGATATACAACGAAACTAACGGTGCCAGATGGAGTTAGGTGCTGTAGTGTTAGACAGGAGCTTCCGATTTCGATGAACGACGATGAAGCGACCATTGGATGATGAGATGGATCCAATCCGACGGCTGAAGATGGAGGCGGGTTTGGATATTGGAAATGGGTTTGGGTGAGGGTTTTGGGCCTTGGATATGCCAAGCCCATATCTTCTTTAAGAACAATTCTTCCTTCTTGAGCCCATTCCTAGCTTTTTGGACGTGTGCTCCATTCTTTGCGGCTTCCTTGCGTAATTTCTTCCGGCTTTTCACTACTTTTCAGCTCTTTTCCGCTCCGCAAGTCATCCAGACTTTATTTATTACCTAAAAATGCAAAATTAAGTAAGAAAAATATTTATTCTTGAAAACAATGAAAATACAGAATATGGGACAAAATGTAGAATTAATGCACAAAAGATGAGTTAAATGCCAACAAAAAGGAATAAAAATATACAATATTTGGCACTCATCAATACTCTTCTAAGAACTGAGGATAAAAATGGGGGCCTTGAAGTTAATGATTCTGATTTTGAACATCTTAGAAACTTCTGTTCTGCTTTTAACTTGCATGATCCTGGTTTTTCTGGCCCTAGATTCACTTGGTCCAATATGCAACAAGGTCCTGATTTAATTCTTGAAAGGTTAGACAGATGCTTTATAAACCAAATTGCTGGAGATTTTGTATTAATAACCTTCCTAGCTAGGGATTCTTCTGATCGTTTCCCCATGCATATAGGATTTAACTATGAGAATATTTGTATGCCTAGACCTTTCCATTTCATGGCTATGTGGATCCCACCTGCAGGGACATTATAGATAATTCTTTGTCTGTTAATGTTATAGGATCTCCAGCCTACAAACTAAGAGATAAGCTTCTTAGTACTAAAAAAGGTCTTAGATATTGGAACAAATATTCTTTTGGTAATATTCAAACTGATATATCTACCATTAGGAAAGAGTTGTTAGATTTACATATTTCTGATCCTAATGATACTAGTAGTACTACTAGACTTAAAGCCAGACTAGAGTATCTTTACACTCTGGAAGAACTCTATTGGAAAGACAAGTCTAGAGAGGTATGGCTTATGGAAGGTGACATAAACACACCCTATTTCCATAGAGTCACTCTCTTGGGGAGAAATGAAATGCTATCAGTTGGATCAAGGATTCCTCTAATATTATTTTAACTCATAGAGATGGTTTTGGGAATTATTTCATAGATTATTTCAAAAATCTTTACTCTTCTCAACCACAACATTTTCAGGATAAAATTTTGAATGATTTGCTTGTTAAATTCTCTGCTGATGATAATGATATTTTAAACCTACCTCTTACAGCTGAGGAAATTAAAAATGTTGTCTTTCGAATGGGAGGGAAAAAAGGCCCTGGACCAGATGGTTTTACAGACTTATTTTATCAAAAAAATTGGGATATTATTGGAGAAGTTGTTGTTGATATGACCCAAACCTGCTTCAGAACAGGGCATATATTTAAAGTGTTTAACCATACAAACATTGCTCTTATCCCTAAAGTCCCTTTAGCGGAGTTGGTTAGCCAGTATAGACCCATAGGACTCTGTAACTTCATTTACAACATCCTATCTAAAACTCTAGCTAACACGTTAAAACCCTTTATGAACAATATCATATCCCAAAACCAAAGTGCCTTCATACCAAAGAGGAGTATTTCAGATAATATTATTCTAGCTAATGAAGCCATATATTCTGTCAATCATAATGACAAAGTTGAGGGTATTGTTGCCATTAAACTTGACATGTCTAAAGCTTATAATAAATTAGAGTGGTCTTTTATTGAAAAAGTTTTGAGAAAAATGGGTCTAGCGGAAAATTGGATTAAACTCATAAACCAACGTGTTTCTACAGTCTCTTATTCTGTTCTTTTAAATGGTAGTCCAACTGGTTTTTTCCAACCTGAAAGAGGTCTAAGGCAAGGGGACCCTCTATCCCCATACATATATATTATCTGTTCTGAGGCCCTTTCCTCTTATATAGATAATCTTCAAAGGAAAGGTAGCCTGAGTGGTATCAAAGTTTGTAAAAATGCCCCTGAGATGACTCATCTCATGTTTGCTGATGATTCTCTTTTGTTTACTTCTGCTACCATAGAAAATTTCACTGTTATAAAAGACTAACTTCAAAAGTATTGTCTAGCTTCTGGGCAGGAAACTAATTTTGATAAATCTGGTATTTTATTCAGTAGAAGAATTCCTGAACATAGGAAGGCCCTTTTGGCTAACATTCTGGATGTTCAAAGAAGAGATTTAGGGGAGAAATATCTTGGGACTCCAACTGTTTTCCAGATTTCAAAAATCCAAAACCATATGGGTATTCTCCAAGCTGTGGATGCCAGAATTACTGTCTGGCTATACAAGCTCCTTTCTCAGGCTGCTAGAACTACTTTGGTCAAACATATTGGCCAAGCCATTCCTTTATTTCAGATGAGGGCTTTCTTAATCCCAAAACAACTTTGTAGACAGATGGATACTCACCTTTGTAAATTCTGGTGGGGAGAGACTATGGACCCAAAAGATAGGAAACTTCATCTTTTGGGTTGGGATACTCTTTGCTCTCATAATTTAGAAAGGCTGAAATAAACAATCTAGCTATGTTAGCCAGGAATGTCTGGAAAATTATCGAGAACCCTGATTGCATCTTAGGTAAGATTATAAAAGCTAGATACTTTCCTAAAACTGATTTTCTGAATGCTAAGTATCCTGATAAGTGTTCTTGTACCTGGAAGTGCTTACATGCTATAAAAAAGTTGATAAAAACTTTTATTTCCTGGATTGTTGGAGATGGAATATTTATTGACCCTTGGTGTGATAAATGGATTCCATCTTTGGGTTCTGCAACCCCCAACCCTCTTGTCCCACCTGACCCTAATATCAAAGTTGACCATTTCATTCATGAGAATACTAGAACCTGGAATGTGTCCAGACTTAACACACACTTTGATGATGCTTCTGTTAAGAAGATTGTCACTATTCCTTTAGGCCAGCTTTGCACTCCTGATAGGAAGGCTTGGGATCTTTCGAAGTGGTAAATTTTCTTCAAAATCTGCCTACTTGGGACTCAGAGGCATCAAACCCTCTCCCTGTAAAAATATTTGGTTGCATATTTGGAAAATTAGAGTTCCTTATAAAATTCAATTATTCCTTTGGAAAGCTGCTAAAAATGCTTTACCTGCTTGAATTGTCCTTCACACTAGAATTCCTATGCACTCTGTTGAACGTGCAAGGGGCAAGGATCTTCATGAAAACATCATGCATGCTTTGGTTTTATGTCATTTTGCTTCTAAGGTCTGGTTTTTATCCAGTTTCTGCATAAACACTTCTTTCTTTTCTCAGAAAAGTTTTCATCATTGGCTTATGTTTTGGCTTCTGAACCAAAATTCCAGATTGCTCGATGATTTTCAAGGTCTCTTTGTTGCCATCCCGTGGTCTCTTTGGACTAGTAGAAACAACCTGATTTTTCAAAATTTGTCTGAAAATCATACTTCTGTTTTAGAAAGAGCTAGAGCTATGTTACTCACTAGGAAAATTATCCATGTAGTTACTACTACCCCTATAGTTCTAAATGACAGATGGATGCCCCCATCGTTTGGTTGGATAAAATGTAATACAGATGGAGCCTTTGATGACATTACTGGAGATAATGGTGCAGGTTATGTGATGAGAGATTTCACAAGTAAAGCCTCTTTCTGTGCTGCTATGGTGTTTGAAGTCTCGTCTGCAGAAGAAACGGAAGCTAGAGCTATCTGGGGAGTTCTAAAGAAAGCAGTGGAACAGAAGATGACTCATATCATCATAGAAAGCGACGAAAAGAAACTGGTGGAATAATTCTTCTGGACTTTTTGACGGTGAACCTAGTACAGATGTCATATTTAAAGACATTAAGTTGTATTCTTCTAAGCTATATTCTTGTATTTTTAGCTTTCAACCTAGAATTTGTAATTATGTTGCTCATGAGCTAGCTCAATGGGCAAAACGTAAGAAATCCTCCATGTACTGGTCTCTGCCTCCTGCTTGGCTCACACCAACAGTTGAGGGGGACCATTAGCCTTTTTGAAGGCCTTTCATTAGAGAAAAAAAAGAGAGACAACTCTAATCTTCCATCTAACTGGCTACAATGGGGAACCTTTAACTCTATCGCATAGATATGTTCTCAATTCACTTTGCCACTGCATAGACCAACAACATCTTTGCATTCAGGAATTTTCGCAAAATTCCCATTACTACTTGTAATGTACTCGCTAATGATAACACAACAAAGATATGCATTCCAAATGCGTAATCTTTGCATATTTGTGAGAAACTTGGACTCTAAACACCTGACTTGCACCATAAAAGTCAGCATACTCTTCAGTTTTGTCATGCAATCACTTGAAAACCCGGTTTTCAATGATTCTTGCGTGTTCATCTAACACTTTGGGCAGGAATTTTGACACCTTTGTCACAAACTTTCTGGCCTGTCGCTACTTCAAGATTCAAAGTTCATTACAATTGATCTTTCCACACAAGACCAACTTCTTCTAGTCTCCATACTAGCGAAACCCAAACAATTCTTCACTGAATTTGACAAACAAATGACACCAACTTGAGTAAAAGAGAGAAAAATCAGTAACTGTGTCCCCAAACACAGCTCTGATACCAGCTGTCACATGCCCATTTAATCGCCTAAAATTTTCATGGTACATGACCGGCAATACTCTATGGTTCAGTGAATCAACTTCACCCACAAGTACTCAGCCTTGCATACTTGCATCAAAGTACGCATCTGCCTTCACTCTAAAGGCTTTGCACAACGGAAGTCTTTACTTCTTTCTCTCTAATTCTTCATGCCCCCATAAGCATAAGAGGTGTTCTTCCATGTACTTAACAATTCTCACACGAGTCAGTAATACAATGAACACAAAGAATACTGAAACAAACCCATTTTATTGCACTAAAGGAAGATTACAAAACTCGTCCATCACATGAACCAAAACAGGTCATTCACCCTCTTGGTGAATGCCTAAAACACTCTCTACATTAGTGGTTCTTCTCTCAATTGAACAACACCAATATTATTGATTCCTAAGCTATTTATACTAACTAGGATCAGGCCAAAAATTCTATGCAACCGCTTGCACAAGCCTTGGACATCCAAGTGTCCAAGTAGTTTCCATAACCGCCAACTTCAACTGCCACCTTTTGTGTTGTCACGCCAACTGGTGCCACACTTGTTCTTGGTGGTTATGAACACCCACAAATTGTTATAAACTCCTTGTATAGCCGTCCTCCCTTGTCTCACACATTTGGCATGCTTGTAAAGCCAATAACCAACTCCTAACTGTCACTTGAGCCATATTGAACCACTGTTGTGCTTTACTGGACTTGGCCTCTGTATTGCGCCACTGCTGCGCTTTACTGAACTATTGCACAAATGTTGCGCTACAATCATCTCGCCACTTCCTTAGATCATTCTGGTTATCTGGCACCATATGCTTCACTTCGCCAATTTGTTTGACAATAGCAATGTCACTCTTGCATTACTAGCTTGTTTGCATTATTCAAGCTTTGGCCAGCCTTGAACTAATTCCATAAACCAACTCTTGACCTATTCTACCTTCTTGCATCATCCTTGAGTTTGGGCCAACTCAATTCCATGGATATGCCTTAATGCCAACATCGCATGTTGCATCTTGTCACTTTGGCCATGTCTTGTCTTTTCCTCAATGAAGCTTCATTGTGTCAGCCAATAAGCTTCATTACTTAGCCAAATGTCTTTATAGTGTAGCGCCACCTTTGCACTTCACTGGCCATGCAGGGTTTTGCCATTCTTAGTACTTGACAGTCTGTGCAGTGTCGCGCAATCATTGTCGGACACTGACTTGGCCCGCAACACTATAACGCGCAATCATTATGCGTCACTTGCCTGGCACGTTATACTTGTCCACTTCATTTTTACGTGGTGCCCTTCTTTCTTATCAATACATTTGAGAGCGGGGCCGGTGGATCTTTTTGGATGCAACACCCAGACACAAGAAAAGCAGCTTCGGCAAACTGCACAACGAAGTGAGCAGCGATAAACATAGGTGTTGTTGATTGTTGATCCCCAGCCTACAATACCGCCACTAGAGTATGAGGTAAAACCTCATATTACAGAGATTTACTCGTGTGTATTCACTGCAAGAGAATTCCTCCTCATACAAGAGCAGGGCTTTAATTTTCCTACTGAGCATGTCTTGCGATAAACCACCTCCTGAAAAGTGCAGGAGTTCCTTTGTATCCACACTCCCCAAACAAATGCAAAAGGAAGAAGCTCCCGCAAGATCTTGCCATTCTCGGTAAGCCCCTTCAATGACCTTGAGATATATCGGTGACAGTGTTGCTTGTAACCCTTTCTAGACTAAATTCATCCATGAAAAACAACCAGACAAAATGTAGGATAATGCGTTAATGGGCTTTGAATCTTTTATTTTATTATTATTATTTTTTATTTATTTTTGCGGTAGACCATTAGCCAGCTTCCAGCCTTCCACCCTCTTTTGCTAGGTTGCTTTAATAATGGCTCAACCACATAGAGATAGCAACTTTTGACTAAGGCATTCCAAACTCTAGTTCGAGGAAACCAGGAACAGTCGGGGTTCTCTTTTTTGCACATATGGTTTTGGCCCAAGCTTAGGTGAATAATTTGCGTAGATCCTTATGATGCCATAGCAAGCAAGAGTAACCACATAGGGTATCATATAATTTATCAGGGAAAGGGTCTTGAAAATTTTGCCTACAAAATTCAAACGTCAAGTTACCATTAAAAACTAGTGCCAGTACCAAAAGGTGCTCGACCAACTCTGTTTTTATTATTATTATTTTCTATTTCTAATCTTTGTATCATATTTCTTTGGGAAAATTGGGAAAATGCCCCAATATGAGATGCAATGTTGGAAATCTGCCCCAACGTTAAAAAAAGTTGGAAAAATGCCCCATTTCGTTAACTTTGACATCCAACCCAGTTAAATCACATGTGTAAGGCAACGATCACCACCGGAACCACTACAAAAACCACCGTCACCACCACTTGAACCTTAAACCCTGAACCCTCAACATGAATCCTGAATTTTAAACCCTGAAACTTGAATTATGAAGGGATTTTTCTCGCGTGTGAGAGCTTACACATGTGACTTAACTGAGTTATTGACGGAATGGAGCATTTTTCCAAATTTTTAAATGTTGGGGCAGATTTCCAACATTGCACCCGGTATTGGGGCATTTTCCCATTTCCCCTATTTCTTTTATATAACATTTCTTCTTACGAAAAACAATATGCTCTTCTATTATTTTCTAGTTCTACATATTGGGGCATTCTTATTTCTTGGTAGATCATCGAAAGATGAGGTTGACTTTGAATTGTTGAACTAATTGTCCAGTTGTATCCATTTCACCTCTTAGGTTCCTTGCAATTCCAGTATGTTAATGATGTGCATTCCGATTACACTTATGAATTCACGATGTTAAAATGATCTGACGATTATAATTCCTCAAACACGAGCTAAGATACTGATATATATATAAAGGGTACCCATATATAAATTCAGAAATTTAAGTTTTACAAATTCCACAAGACACTGCCAGGCTTTATTAAAATACACCCTCTAGAACAAGCCACGCACACTATCCAACCTGAAGCAACATCAGTAACTACTAATATAGTGAGAAGAACCTTAGTTTTGGTACCTATCATTTTCCCACCAGTACTTGTCTTCAACTTGGATCAAGGTAGTGTGTAATCTGCATAAATACAGCAGAACAGAAGTTTTTTAGAACCGAAGGAAACAAATAAATCAAAACAGAATAATATCAGACCACTGGGAATTACCTCCACACTTGTAACCTATAGGACGATCAGCGATAGCGCAACGCTTTGGGATTGTAACAGCAATACCAGGTTTGGCTCCTACAGTCTTGGCGGTATTGGAGAGCATTACAGCACAGAGGCAGCTTGGATTTCGACCCATTTTTTTCACCACGGAACAGCAATTGCTAGATACGTCCGCGTCCTCACTTTGTGCTGCAGAAGCGCAGGGAGCTAATTTCCAGGCCTCCATATCTGGGTTAGCTTTTCCACATGCACCAGCCCCATCAGCTCTCTCTATCCCAGCAAGACCTGCTACAACCAAAATAAAACCTACAAGGCAAATGTACTTCATCTTCTTTGTAGTTGCTTGTTTTCTTCTTCTTCTTCGTATTGTGATTGTGTTCTCCAGATACCTGCAATTATATACTACAAAAAGGTGCTTCACCTAAAATCCCACTTTGTTCTAATGGAGGGAGCACTTGGAGCATGCGCCATTGTTTATTGCAGCACTGAGCTCTTTCGGGAACACTTATGAGGGTTACCTGGCAGTGTTTAGACAAGGGAAGTGGGTAAACATTGTCCTCCACTCTCAAATTATCATTACAAATGCCATAATCAGGTATTAGAAAGAGCCAAGTGCCTCTTCAGTTCTTCGCCTACATTATTACCACCATCTCTCGATAGTACTATATGCACTCAAGTGGTTCAGGTTCTACATGTGCTTCTTTAGTACTTCTACAAGGGCTGCCGACAACATTCCCAGCCTGATATTTTTCACAGGTTAACAAGAAAACTGCAAGTCAAATTGCAACACTTCAACCCACCACCAGACCAGTGACAGTTTAGGTAACCCAGGGCCAAATGGTTCTGCAATGGCTCCAAACTACCAAACTGGCAAAGATTTTGCACATGAACCAAAAATGGCAACGACCCACCCACATAAACAATCAGAAGAAAAACAATTTTCTGCAATCCTCCAATCCTCAGTCTGTACCACTTCACCAGTATAATTTCTCACCCAGCTATGGGAAGGTATGCAAATTAACAAAACCACACAGAGGAATATCCATCTCTAGGGAATTTCCAATTTTGAATTCTTTAGGATATTAAACTCGTCTCCAAGCATACAAAATTCCCTAGTGCTGAGACTGTGATGTATATACCTAAGCATACAAAAGAACGTTCATTGACACAACGATGCCTTGCAGAAACAAAATAATCCTCAAAAAATGAAGCATACTCAGATCGTCTCAATGTGCAAAGATTTCATTTCATTCAATACAATCAATAAATCTAGGTTCAGGAAAGAAAAAAACAGCAACAACTAGTAATTAGTGAATGAAAGCATAAACTACAATAAGTGAATAAATAACAAGAGCAGAAGGAACCAAGATAACAAGAGGAACAACAGCTTGAAGTGTAAACCCGTTATTAGGGCAAGACAAAACCCCCAATTTAATCTGAACCAAATTGACAAGCCCCAACATCAAGAAAATAAACCCCATCAAAGAACCAATTGCAGAACCTAGAATCACAACCCTAAGAACAGTCTTATTAACACGAGCCATGGTACTATTATGAGCCATCTCATAAATATGTGTATTGTTTCTTGCAATCTTCAGAGCTTGTTTCAGTGCTAAGGCTATAATACTTGAGAAGACGAAACAACCGAAAGAGAAAACTTGAAATGAGATGAAATCTTCACGAACGTTGTTTCCTGGACTACATTGAGGATCATTGATGAGAGTATTGTTTGGATCTGATGGGTTCCAAGCTAAACCAATGAATACTGCGAAGGCGAAGATTGAGTTTACGTTGATTATACTGTCTAATGCTGTTACATAAATTCTTGTTCCAAATCTGCTCGTGTCTTCGTTATATTTCGACTCCATGATTTGAGATCTGCTGTTATTCTCTGTGTGTCGAAGAAGCTCTGAAGGAACTCAGTGCTACCACCTTTACTATCTCGGAAGGAATAGAGAGATTCTTGTAGAGACAAAAGAAAAAGAAAAGAATTAAAAAAAAACAAATGAAGAGAAAGAAAAAAAATTGCGCCGCTGCCGGGGATCGAACCCGGGTCACCCGCGTGACAGGCGGGAATACTTACCACTATACTACAACGACTGCTTTGTTTGATCGGCTAAACATTCTGAATATTAACTTGAACACAGTGGTATTGTTTACTCCATAACCACTTCGTACTCGCATTCCATATGAACATGCACAGCAAACCAGTGATTTCAACGTCCCTTGGTTTTTTACGGGTTATCATGACAGTCCTTGTGAATTAATGAAGAAATTAATCACAGTAAAATGGGATGAAGTAAATGCTCCAATTTCAGAAGGAGGTTTGGGTTTGAGGAGATTAGAAGTTATGAACAAAGCATTATTAATGAAGCTGCTATGGAAAATTGAAACTGAAGATGTTGAATGGACTCAATTTATGAGAGCTAGTTGGAAATGGGTAATTCCTGAATTTAATGGGATTGCGTATCATCTATATGGCCTGGAATATCACAACCAAGAAAGGTGAATGGGATTGCATATCACAAACAATCATCTATATGGCCTGGAATCAAATGGGTAATTCCTGAATTTAGTGAAGGAAAAAGATGGTTAGTTGGAAATGGAAAAAACATCTCAGTTTGGCATGACAAATGGATCAAAGAATATGCTCTGATAGAAAGACATGCAGATGATGATTATGTGTCACAACATCCAGATTTAAAAGTTGAACATTTGATTGTCAATGGGATATGCCAAATTCCAATGGAGATGTATAGGTTCTTTGAGAGAGATGAATTACCTGCAATAAGTGGGGAGCAAGATAAGTTGATATGGGCAGCTGATTTAAAAGGCAAGTTCACTGTTTCTAATGCAGCTCCACTGGTAAGAAAGAAGTATCCTGAATATCCTTGGGACAACAAAATTTGGAGTCCAAGTGTGCATCTTTACACCTCAACAAACTTATGGAAAATTTTGAGAGGAACTTGTGCAACTGAAGAATCAGTCCGGAAAAAAGGTTTCACAAGTGTATCCAAATGTTATTTTTGTGGAAATGGACAGGACATGATGGAACATATATTATGGCATTTTGATTTCAGCAACAAAATATGGCACTGGCTGGGTGGCATTTTTCAGTTTGTGAATCCTTTAAAAGTTTGAGGAAATTATTCACTTTTCAAAAGGCAAAAGTACTGCAATTAAAGCAATTTGGTTCAAGTTTGCTTTCAACGTAGTGGTGGAGCTACGGCATACAAGAAGTAGAGTGATATATGATGAATAAGAGCCAAATTTCCACAAGTTCAAACAGAAAATCATCACCTTCACGAGAGAATGTGCTATAAGGATAAATGGTACTAAATGGGGGAGTATGTAAAAATTAAAAGTTACATCATATTTTGGTATCACTGAAATCCCAACTCAGATAACTAGTGTGAAGCAATGTTTTTTTAAACTTCCTACTGGCGATCAAATTCTCATCTTATATTCTTGACGAAAGTAAAAAGATGATCATGTGAAAATCGTCGAGTAACATCTTACATGGTTTGTGTGATACAATCATTTGGTGTAGACTTGGAATGTTTCGTTATGATTATTTCAGTAACTTGAAAATAGCTTTGATGCTAATAGTGTGTGAATACGGATATTGTCATCCTGTAAGAAAGTTTCAATGATTGAAATAAAAGTTTAGAATACTTAACCATCGTTGGATTATAAAAATAGTGTACATTCTTGCATGTATGTGATCCATGACCGGAACTAAAGTATGCATACCCGTATGCGTACTTGTAATTGTGAAATTCCGTGTACAAGTACACATACCGATACGCATACTTGCGTATCGGTATAGGTCCGTGAACTTATGCTGGGTTTTGGAAGTGTACTAAGTATGCGTACCCGTTTGCATACTGGCGAACCCAAACTCAGACGGGCTACTTAAGTATGCGTACCCGTTTGCATACTTGAGTGGTTAAAGTTCTAAAATCGGTTGGCTCATGAACTAATACATTTATATATTAAGGAATGCATTCTTTGCAAACCGTGGCTATAATGTTCATGAATTGATTCGAGTGAATCAAACCAATTTTTATTCAATTGTGTTACTATATACTTCTATGAAAATATAGCAATTGAACAACTCTTTAACTAGTTTCATTTATGTCATTTGAACTAGTTATGGTTAAGATGAATATGGTTTATATGAGAGTGTTCATATAGCTAACCTCGGTTAACTACGGTTGAGCCAACATGGTGTACACGTTTAGGTACGGTTACTAAACCTAAATGAGTGTACATTTCATTTTTGTATAACAAGCTAAGTTTGATCTAACAGTTGAAAGATATTAGCTTGAATCTAATCATGTTTTCATGTAACGGTGAATATTGAATGCTTTGTTACCAAGGTAACTTAGATTGCAAACCCGGATTTGAAAACTATATAAATGAGAACTCTAGCAACTGTGAAAACCTAATTCCCACACCTCATGTGTGATACTGATTGTATAAGTTAGAGTCGATTCTCCTTTAAACTTTGGTTTTTCACGAAACCCTGTAAGTTAACGACTTAAAGACTTCATTGGGATTGTGAAGCCAGGCCCAACTATTTTCTTTGTAGTTGTGTGATCTGATCTTGATGTTTCTATCGTATTTGAGTATTATCTTCTCTAAGATTGGCTCGAGATTTAAACTCTGATAGGAAAGATAAAAAGTAGTCACAAACATCTTCGTCTCATCGTTTGTGATTCTACAATATCTTGTTTCGCTACCATAGGATTAAGATTATTGTGAGGTGATTGATATTTCTAGGCTGTTTTTCGCGAATATAAGTCCGGTACATCAATTGGTTCATGTTCACCTTGATTTATCAAAAGACGGAAGAAAACTCGTAAGTATTTATGTGGGAGACATATTTATCTATTCCTATAAAATTTTATGTGTGAGACAAATTTATTTATCAAGTCTTCGACTTTGGGTCGTATCAACTCTTGGTTGTGGGTGAGATCAACTAAGGGAATCAAGTGCGTACTATCCTGCTGGGATCAGAGATGTAAGGAGCGCAACTGTACCTTGAATCAGTGTGAGATTGATTAGGGTTAGACTACAGTCCAGTCCGAAGTTCATTGGTAGTAGGTTAGTGTCTGTAGCGGCTTAATACAGTGTGGTGTTCAAATATGGACTAGGTCTCGGGGTTTTTCTGCATTTGCGGTTTTCCTCGTTAACAAAATTCTGGTGTCTGTGTTATTTCTTTTCCGCGTTATATTTTGTTATATAATTGAAATATCACAGGTTGTGCGCAGAATCGATCAATTGGAAAATCTAACCTTTGGTTGTTGATTGAAATTGATTGATCCTTGAACATTAGTCTCTTGTACCGTTCAAGTTATTTCTCTTATATTCAATCGGGCTCGCAAATTCCTATTTGCTGATTGCAGATTGAATTGTGTGATAGAGATATAAAACTCTTTGATATACTTTTCTCTAGATTGAGTCTAACTGTCTAGTTGATTCTCTTGAAAGTATATTGGAGTTTGTCTATTCAGATTGCCAAACGAAATATTGGGTGTGGTTGTTAGACCCCCGCTTTTTCACCAAGAAATATGAATGTAATCAAGTGAGGTCTGAACACCCACCTAGATGTATACTCTCTATTTTAAAGATGTATAACTCTCTGTAATTGTTTCCTTATAGCAACGAATTTGCTTTCACGATCAAAAAAAAGTGGCATAATGTTGGAGGATTCAAGAGGCAGAAGAGGAAACCGGCATCCACCAATTGCTAGAAAACAAAAGTCATCATCTCACCACATCATCTCTTCTCATGAATCATGATACTAAAATTTCAGTTTGAAACAATTGGTATCACAAGCATTGACTACCAACTCATTGATTGTTTACTCCCAATTCAACCGACCAGTGTTTA
The DNA here is from genome assembly GCF_003573695.1 of Papaver somniferum. NCBI lineage: Eukaryota > Viridiplantae > Streptophyta > Magnoliopsida > Ranunculales > Papaveraceae > Papaver > Papaver somniferum. Next base: position 107,809,008 of record NC_039368.1, read on the forward strand.
AGGTTTGTAGTTAAATTGTTTTGGGAATCTATCTCCTAGACAACTAACAAATAGAGTTTTCAAGAACCAAACTATATTTTTCAAAAGGTATAACATCTATGATTCGATTTATATAAGGGATATTTTGACTTTGGTTCCCACAAAATGGTATACCTTTGTGTTTGGTGCCTAACTTTGTCCAACTTTGAGTTTGGTGCCCAGTCAAATGATTAACTGTGTTTGACCGTGTTGGCCATTCAATTTAGAATCAAAATTATGAAATGACCAACGAAAAAAGACTTTCGATTTGTCATTTTCCAATTATTGACCATATGATCAGTATGAACCCACGTGTCTAACTAGGTAACTCTAGTAAATAAATCGAAAATCTTTTTTTGGTTGGTTATTTTACAGTTTTAATTCTGAAATTGGATGGTCAACACGGTCAAACAAAGTCAATCATTTGACTGCGCACCAAACTCAAAGTTGCACAAAGTTAGGTACCAAACACAAAGATGTACCATTTTATAGACACCAAACTCAAAATATCCCTTTATATAATAACTTTATAATCTTTGATTTTCCATTATGGTATCACTAAAGGTTTTTCAATCCCATCTATCGATCAAATTCTAACAAATCATATCATAACAATTGTTAATATATAAAATCTGGTGTTTGCCTACCTGGTGCAAAGCACGGACACCAATCTAGTTCTATTTATAGGGACGGAGCTAGAGCTGCATATGGGTCGGGCGAGTCGGGTTTTAACTAATACCAACTACCAATCCAACTATAGTGGGTTTTTATTTTCATAACCAATCCCGCACCCACAAACATCAGGTGGATTTTTGACCCACCTGCTACGGATCGGACGGGTTCAGGTTTAAACCCGCTTAAACCCTCTTCAGATTGTAGTTCAATATTTTCTACAAGTTTTTCACCTGTAGTGTTTATATCTGTACCCGCTTTATATTCAATGAGCATTCACACACACCTGTTTTAAAGTTTAAACATATTTCTTACTTAAGTTCTTAATTACTTAAAAAATTAAACCATAAACATAAGTCTTCGTTGTTAAGCTTAAACAAGTACTAGTGTACTAGATTCGAAGTAGTTGTTATTGCTGTCATAGGTGAAGAAGAAGAACTGAGGAGGAACAAAAAGAACCGAGGAGGCCGAACAGAGAGGAAGAGACTAGAAAGCGGAGAGAAAGAGGGCTATCTTATCTACTAGTACCACTAGGATTTCAATAACGGGTTAGGATTAGTTTTATCAATGGTGTATATTTAGCTGGTTTTTTTGGACGGATTCAAACGGATTTTAGCTACTACCAACCCAACTATAACGGGTTTTATTTTCATAACCAACCCCGCACCCATAACGGACGGATTCGGATAAAAAAACAACGGATTTAGCAGGTACGAAACGATTAAGTTGGCGGGTCTTGTGCAGCTGTGGACCGAGCTTTTGCCTACCTCAAACAAAAATAAATAAAATAAACATATACCAATAGAAAATCCTGCAATTTCGTCAAGTTTCAAAATGGTTTCTCTAACAAATTTTTGCATCTTTGTGTTCATTTGTTGATGCATTTTGATTATTTATTTTGGAGCAATTTCAGCAAATACACTTGCAAGAAGCTCACATGGATGGTTCGTATCTTCCATAATGTGTAACAAAAATCCAGAGCTGTAGAGCATCAATATAATCAAGAAGAGTAGAAAGCATGATGTTGATCATGAACACCCAAAATAATTTAAAAAAAAATAGTAAAAACAAGACATTCCCATATAAATTGTTCCAAAAACAACACAAACAGATGATCATAACACCCAATCGAACACTTATTTTCAGTAACATTTCACTGATCAAAACAGAACAATTTCATTTCGATCTTCCTGGATTCAATTAGCTACGGTCTTCGACATCTCTTGACTAGTGGTGGGCAGGATCCTTGACAACAGTCACCGGACAATTCGCACTCGTTATCACATGATTTGTCACACTCCCCATTATAATCCTACAAAATCAACCAATTTTTTTTAATAAATCAAACAGCCTAGATAGATCCCCAAAACCAAATCTCAGATTAAGCTTAATTAATTAAAAAAAATGTATAATTACCTCTGGAGTGTACCAAGTCCACGGCTACCCATGACTAAAGAATCAAGTTTCAAATCCTCAACTGCTTGACATATCTTCTCCCTCGCATCACCCCAATATATCTTTGTAACGATAGTCACCTTCTCCTTCTGTCTAGATGTAGTATCAAGCGTGTCAAGAAGTTCTGCATCGCACTTCATCCCGTACTTCTTCATCACTTCCGATTCTCTGAATTCCGTCAATGGAATCAAAGCTACAATGACAAATACCCGAAACAAGATTAATCACCCAAACAACAAAAAAACATAGACAGATGTTTAGATCAGTTTGAGAAACTTACGAGAACCGGATTTGGCCCAGAGAAGATTGCCAGTCTCAAGACTATCCTCATGTTTGCAGTGAATGATGTAGATGGTATCACCCTTGTCAAGTAAGTTATCAATTGCCCATTGCAGAGCAACCTTACTACTTGTTGAGAAATCCATAGCTATTCCAATCTTTCTGTCTTTTACCATCTTGAATCTAAAATGTAAACTCTAAAAAATATTTGAGGTGAAAGAAAATGATGGGATGATCAAAATCAGAATGGCAATACAAGTGCTTTATAGTTGTAGACACACAATGTCTTTGTGCGTAGAAGTACTAGTACTAGGAGTGACGCCTTGAAATACAGTGTATGACACGTGTTGATATCTAACTGGGTGAGATCACCGCTGAAGATGCCGGTTTCTCTCACGTGGGTTTCATGTGAGTGCGTCCTTGTAACACGGTAGAGTTTGAGAAAATATTAATATTTGGTACTCGGAATAAATATGTTAATCTGTAACCGTTTACTTTTGTAACAGCATTTACAGCCGTTCATTGAGAAAGATGATGATTAATTTTTTTGAAAAAATAAAAAAGATGATCATTGTTTTCAGGAAAAGAAAAACATGATCATTGATTAAGGTAGTTGTGAGCTGTATGGGTTTTTTTTTTTCTGTTTAAAAAGGATCCTAAAATTAGTTAAGAGTTTAGAGGGGGGGCGCCCACCATTTTTGTTATAGATGTGGGGGATGGTATTCGTTTTAGGGTAACTGGGATGCGATAGGAACTTCATAGGATAGAGATAAGCATGAAGGTGCTAGGTTGCTTCCTAAGTCTTTGTCAGCAAGTAATAACAAGGCTGGAATATCTTCATTTCTTACACGTATGATAGAAAAATACCAACAATGGCAATGAGTAATGTGATCCGCTAGTAGGTGAATAATAGAGAAATGCAGGGCAGAGGGATCATGCGTAAGTGAGTAATTATATCTGGATTAACTATTGTGTTTTTCGCGAATTCATGGCGTCCTTCGTTAGTTAAAGTTTGATTAATGACTCAAATTGATATTCGTGCCATCATCACACACATTAGAGCACATAGGTGTGTACACCTAGCATAATGATAAGTACTCCCCCGTCCCTGTTATATAGGCGGAGAAGTTAAAATCCCGTAGAATAAGAAATTGTTTGGTTTTTATAAAGTTTCATGTGTTTTCCTGTTTTTATCCCTTGTCTTATTCTCAATATAATTTCCAATACAACATAAATAAGATTATATGGGTCAAAAGGTATCTTGGAATTAGAATTCCGCTTATTTAGTGTGACTAGGAAAATTCAATATTTTGCCTATATAATAGGGACGGAGGGAGTATATGATATGTATTTAGGTTTTGAGTGTTTTGATAGAATCCAAGAGCGCCTTATTAGAACTATAACAAACCGACAACAACCACACATTTATCGCGGATAGCCTCAGATCATGTACCTACCTTTCTACGATTAAAAACAGATAATAATCCCAACTTCAAAATCATGAACACATTTTGTTACAGTCTCTTTATATGTCGAGTTGAGCTCTGTCTGTCAGCATGACGTAAGCTTGTCATCTCGAAATCCTTTGTTTTTGTTTTTCGTTTAGTTGAATTTCTTCGATCCCTGTTTATCTATATTTAAATCAATACCCTGGTTTCGGGTTAAGTCAATTTCATAATTGTATGTATAGGTTTTCAAATCTATTTCATTATCAAGACTAACGAAAACAATCAAACTAAAACTATAAAACATCTTTCGTTCAGTATCCGTAATATCAGTTTTTACAAGCTTTTCAATTATACAAAAGAGATCTCGTTCATTACAAGCGTGACCAACACATGTATGATTGTTACATCCCAAACTAGATCTCTTTCTAAGTGTCTAAGATATCTCCGGACTGAAAACTTAAAAATTCACACCCAAAATACTTCTTCTACCTATTACCTTCCCAATTACAAACCAAACATTCTTGCTACCAATTTTGTTCGAAAGTACCATTCCAACTACATGAAGACTACAACTTGCTTTTTCCGGTAAAACAACAAGAAAAAGAAAGAAAGCAACACTACACAACATCACACACAAACTATGAATATCAATAGTAAATATTGGAGACCTTTGTTACCAGGAAAATTGTTAAACTTTATTTTGAGTCAACAAACCTTGCTCATATCGGTGCATCGAGCGAGTTTACCAGTCATCCTCCCTGTCATAACTATCTCAATTTTCTTCATCATCATAACCTGCACTGTATTCACTTCCTGACGAAGCCATACTCCCGTAGACGTATATGTTGTCTCCTCCAAAGCACCACTATCCTCATTATCAGCACTTTCTTTTTCTGAATCTCCATTGTTCCCTGACTTATCACTTTCTCCAGGACCATCAAAAGCATCTCCAGCCGATTCCCCTATCAACAGCTCTCGCATGGTTCGTGCAAATATTGGTGGATTGGATTTCCCTGCCAGATACCTTTCATACAAAGCATCATCAATTTTCAGAGCATCCTTCTTTTTCTTCTCCTCTGCATAGGAATCACCAGAGGAAGAACTTATCTCTTTAGTGTGATACTAAAAATTCCATCAGAACGTTCAGAATCACTTTCTGTCTAGCTGCGCCTTCTCTTCCACTGATATCAATCATCATTATCTACCCTTTCCCCATCGTTTCTTTCTGTTCTTTTCTTTCCAGCGAGCAAACTCTTCTGTATTCTTCTCTCTGTTTCTCTCACACTCAGTTAATCCACTTCGTCTTTCTACGTCCCTATGCATATCATCCATCAACCTCTCTAATTAACGTATTTCCAACCCCATTGCATTCTTTTTCAAAAACTCAAAAATGCTTGAATTTTGATTTTCTGATGGTGCACTTCCTCCCAATCCTACCATCTTCTACTAATTTTATTTCTCTCTTCAAAAGTATATCCGTTTCTGGCTTAATTTTTTATGTTCCGAGTAAAATTCCCCTAATCTCTTTTTATAAGACACTAAATATATCCTTAAATGGTCATTTATGGCTCTTGGTGAAGTATTTCGTTTTTTGAAAATTCACGCCTATTCAAAGCCATGTCCACCTTCTCCATAGGCATCGTTACTCCTCTAAAAATCACTGTCAAAGTATAATTCTAGACGTTTCATTAGTTTTATATCTCTTCATATTTACCATTAAAAGACGCATTGGTGGACCCCTAATCTGGATACGTTATTTTGGGTTATAATAAAAGTCTTGTATTTTCTTTTTGCAGATTCAGAAAAGGCAACACCTGTCAAGAGGCACCATTGCTAGATGGAGTACATTGGCTAGGCCGTGGGTTATTAGTCGTGCCATTATCTTAACCAAAACCCCGCTCCAAAACTATATTTACTTTTCCCTCTAAACTCCATAAACTCATTCTTGATATTCTTATTAGAAATTCTTTTCCATCCCAACACTTATTTCATACCACCATCAAACCCACTTATTTTCAACCTTGATACCTATTTCAAATCACCCTTAAACCTACACGTAATACTTTAATCACATTTGGAAAAATATGACAACAATATCAAGTTGGCTATAATAAAAACAAATACAATTATTATTCAACTACTACATTTTATTGGATACTTGCATATGTGTTTTACTTCATGCTATGCTATCATAGAAGTACCGTCAGTATAAGTGTCCTATTTATACTTATGCCACCAAGTTATGTGAATAAATATTCTTTTCCATGTAGCGATCCTAAGGTAGTGAAGAGTAAAGTGGTATCTCTGATGAGAAAGGTATCACGGACAACAGATATGACAACAAAACCCTCATACTTTCATCAACTTCATTTCCTTTTATTTTCAAAAACTATTTTCAACTTTCAAACATTTACCAGTTTAAGGTTCAAGCTTCGATAATTGCCAAACCTTGTATTTATCTGGATAGTTTTGTGATGTGTCATAACCACAAAACATGCCTCTCTATCACATGGTATTGTTGTTTTCAGATGTGCATTTATAAATATACTCTAACCATTCATTTCAAAATATATCCTAGACTAATCCTCTTCATTCTTCTCAATTAATTTATTTATATGGAGTCATCTAAATCTCAAGAAAATACCCAATCCACAGCTAATGTTATTCAATATCTATCCTCTCAAATGGCAGAAAAGCTCACTTTACTTCCACATCTTCCTCTACTCTTACTGAACCAGTTTTCATCGATAAAGCAGTTGTTTTAGATGAAAATGATAATAATTAGAAATGGGTTATGTGTGCATTGAAACTATGGTTCCTACATCTTCTATTAGACATCACATTTGCTCGCAATAGACGCTAGCTCAATCTTCAATTGTCACTACTTTCAGCGGTTCAAGAAATAAAGTTCTTATAAGGTTTATAGAAGAGAATGATTTCAACGGAGTGAATGAGCAACGTCCTTGGTTTGCTTGTGGTTTTCTAATTGTTCTGAGAGTTGTTCCTCCAACTGGTTAGCCATCCAATTATCAACTAGCCTTTGCTGAAGAGTTAATATGTCTTATCATTTGTAATGCTCTTAAGGAATGTACAAAATTTAAAGATCTCCAGAAGATCACCCTCAATCTTGGTGAACTTGTTGAAGCTAGGGATCCCTATGGTAATAATCCTTTAAAGAAGAATGTCAAAGTATGTGTTTGTATCTCCGTTCAACATACATTACCAGCAGGTATTCCTTTGGTTACTAGAGGCATTATGGAACCTTTTCTTATTGAATGCAGATATTATAAGGTACCAAGGAAAATCTGTACTTCATGTCCCATCATTGATCATAAAAATGTTGTTTGTCCTAACTGGTTAGCTAAACAAAAGGCTATTAAAGAAGCAATTTTGTCTAGCACCAACTATAGCTTACCGAGGGTTTCAAAACTGATAATGCCACCTCCACCTACAGTACATCTTCTTAAAGATGATACCATTAAGACTCCGAGTGACTTTATAATGATTTCAACAGAAGTTGGATTGGATACTCAAGTTGAAACTCAAATATGCAATGATAATGTTAGAGGAAAGACAGTTTTTATTGAGCAAAGTTTTAATTTAGTTAATCATGATTCCTCGGAACGAAATCTCCATGTTGGTCCTTTTACCAATAAATCTGTTATCCTTAACTTTTTTGACGTGGGTCATATTCAAACAGAACACCTTACTCCTTTGAACAACGTTTTATCAGTCATCCTTAAGGAAATCCTCATTCAGACATAAAAACCAGCTGATTCGATTTTTACCTGATCTGGTCAACACGGATCCGATCGCACATCTAACTCAACTAGGCGATTCAAAACAGTAACTACTCCAACTAAAAAAACTAGCATCTCTAGAGAAGAAGTTATTTCTCTTACTACTGAGCATGATGCTATTTCTAATCTCAAAAGGAAAATTAACCGGAGAGCAGATCTCCATTAACGTACTAGGGTAAGTACTTCTACTTTGGATAGCATTGTTGTTATTCCGAAAAAATGTTGATTGCTCTGACCCATATTAAACCAACATTTGTCCCCTTATCACTAAATTGGGGAATCTCTCTAACTATTCCCTCAACACTCATTCCCTGGTGGATCCTTATGGTAATTTCAATGTGGCTATTGATTCTTCCCCAACTAATGATGGTGTCTGCAGTAATTTTTATCATGAGGCTGCCAAATCTGGATCTAATTATTGCCCAAGGTTCTAATCCCTATTATGGTTCTACTAGTTCTCAACTTAATGGTCGCTTTGATTCCCAATCAGGTTAATTCTTCTATCACTTCTCCTTTCAGTACCTATTTATCGATGGCTTGACTATTGCATCCACTTTTCCTTTGAATAGTGTCAATATATTATGTTGGAATGTGCGTGGCTTAAGAAAAAAATCTGTTAATAAAGAGCTCAACCACCTTTTTAAAAACATCAACCTGGATTTTTTTTTTGTCTGAACAAAAATGAAAAAGGATATTGCTGCTAGAAAATTGAGGAACATGGGATTTCCTTGCACTTTTAATGTAGCTGGTGTTGGAATAAGTGGTGGCCTTGTATTGGCTTGAAAAAAAGAAATTGACCTTAACATTTTATTCTCTAGTTCTAGGGGCTTATACATCACTACCAACGATATTATTCACTCAAAACTATGTCATATTCATTTCCTTTTATGGAGAACTTAATACTAACACTAGACAAGATTTTTGCGAGAGTTGATGCCAATTACCACCTATCCCTCTTAGTAAACTAGTTTTCTTTGTAGGTGATTTTAATGTTCTGCTAGGTACTGATGACAAAAATTGAAGTTTTGGAGGTTGATGACAATGATTTCTTTAACCTGAGAGATTTCTGTAATGTTTTTTCTCAGCATGATCCCGGTTTTTCTGGACCTAGTTTTACTTGGTCTAATATGCAACAAGGCCCTGATATTATACTTGGGAGATTTTATAGATGCCTTATAAATCGAATAGCTGAATAATTATTTCCCAATCTTTGTATTAATACTTTCCTAGAGACTTTTCTGACCACCGCCATTTTGAAGATGTTTGCCTGCCTAAACCTTTTCTACACTTTTAATTACTAAGAAGGTCTTAGAGATTGGAACAAATACTCTTTTGGCAATATTCAAACCAATATAAATACTACCAGGGAGGAACTTGCCCATATTCGGACTTCCAATCCAACTGATTCTAATTTTGTCTATATTTACAGCTAGATTATAATATTTGTATAATTTGGAGGAATTGTATTGGAAGGACAACTCCAAAGAAGTATGGATTTTGGAAGGATATAGGAAATCTCCTTGTTTTCATATAGTCACACTTTTCAGAAGAAATAGAAATGCTATCAGTTGGATTAAAAGTGCGACTGGTACCATTTTAACTAATAGAGATAATATATGTAATTCTTTTGTCGAATATTTTAAAACCTTATATTCTTCTCACCCTCAACAATACCAAGACGATTTTTTTTAGGAACTTCCTTTGAAGTTCTTTGATGAAGATAACTCTCACTTAAACTTGCCCCTCACTACTGAGGAGATTAAGAATGTTGATTTTAAAATGAGGAGAAAAAAATCTCAGGGTACTGATGGTTTTACTGGTTTATTTTATCAAAATCACTTGGATATTATGGAGGGAAGCTATTTCCAATATGACACGAACCTGTTTTCGCACAGTACATACAACAAAAGCTTTTAGTCGCACCAATATCACTCTCATCCCTTTAGTTACTCTATCTTAGTTTGACTCCTAATATAAACCAATAGGTCTCTGTAATTTCATTTATAAGATCTTGTCCAAAACTTTGGCTAATAGATTACAACCATTTATGGATTATTTATTCTCTCAAAATCGGAGTGCTTTTGTTCAAAAGAAGTATCTATGATAACATTCTGTTAGCCAATGCATTTATATTGTTAGCCATCACAAAGATAAAGATGGTATTGCTGCTAGCAAACTTGATATGTCTAAATCTTATGACAATATGGTCTTTTCTTGAAAAAGTCTTATGAAAAAAGAGTATGTCTGATCATTAGGTCAATCTAATTACTCAATGTCTTTCTACTGTTTTACTAAATGGTATCCCTACTGGATTAATTAAACCTGAGAGAGGTTTGAGACAAGGAGATCCCATGTCTCTATACCTTTATATTATTTGCTCTGAAGCCTTATCTGCCTGCATTGTTTCCCTCACTAAGAAGGGTCTTATGAAAGGCAATAAAGTTTGTAAAGATGCTCCATGTATGACCCATCTTCTGTTTGCTGGTGATACTTTGTTGTTTTCTAAGATAACTGTTAAATATTTTTAAACAATTAAAATATTATTTCCAAAAGTATTTTTTTGGCTTCTGGTGAGGAAATAAACTTTGATAAATATGATATCTTGTTTTGCAAAAAGTTGTCTGAGTCTTTTATCTATCATCTTTCTAATATTCTTGATATCCATAATAGAGATTATGAGAGAAATATCTTGGCACTCCTATAGCCTTTCAAGCTTCTAAAATTCAAACCCATATGGGAATTTTGCAAGTTGTGGATGCCTGAATTTCTACTTGGTTTCATAGACTTCTGTCTCAGGCTGCTAGAACTACCTTGATTAAGCATGTTGGTCAGACCATCCCTTTGTATCAAATGGTAGCTTTTCTTATTCCATTGTACCTTTGTAGGAAAATGGATTCCCATCTCTGCAAGTTCTGGTGTGAAGAAACTTTATACCCCAAAAATTTCATATGCTAGGTGGGGATATCCTTTGCTCCCCTAAATATGAAGGAAAATTAAGTTTTAGGAAAACTGAACTGAACAACCTAGCCATGGTTGCCAGAAAGGCCTGTAAGAACATGAAAAACCATAATTATTTATTAGGTAATGTTCAAAAAGATATATATTTCCCTAATACTGATTTTGTCAATGCTAAGTTTCCTAGCACTTGCTCGTGGACTTGGAAATGTTTGCATGTTATAAAAGAGATTAAGCCCTTCATCTCTTGGATTGTGGGAGATTGGCACTTATTGATCCCTGACGTGACAAGTTGATACCAACTATGGATTCTGCCACTCCTAACCCTTTGATCCCTCCAGACCCTAGTCTTAAAGTTTCATACTTCATTAATCTTGTACTAGATCGTGGGATATTAATAGGCTAAATACTCATATTGATGATTCTTATGTTAAGAAGATCTTCATCATTCCCTTAAGCTAGTTGTACACTCCTGATAGGAGGGGTTGGGAGTTGTCAAAGAATGTCATATTTTCTTCTAAATCTGCCTACTTGGAACTTAGAGGATTTAGATATTCCCGTTTTAATAAACTCTGGAAAGATGCTGGAAATGTTATAATTGCTAGAAGTGTCTTGGATTATTGAAACAACATCTTTTCCACCAAATAGGAAACGGTTCAAACACCCAAATCCAAGCAAACTAGATCCCCCAATTCAATATTGATATTGACCCAACACTTTGCTACCCCATACAATCATTTGCTGATATCATCGACCCTTCAGCACAGTCTTGGTACCATGAAAAACTGAATATCCTCCACTTACAGTGCGAAGAATCGCCAACCTTCACCTTCCATAAGATAACCAGCCAAATAGTATAGTATGGATTTTCACCAAATAAGGAAAATACACTACGACTTCAGGATACAGTTGCCTCACAATCACTTCAGATCAATTTATGCACCACCCACTCCCCCACCCCACCAACTTCCTATAGACATTACCTTGTCCACTTTTTCTTGTGGAAAACACTTAATGAGAATCTACCAACCCTCCACATCCTCAACTGCATCAATCTTACCAACTGAAACTTGAGTGCCCAATGCAATTTTGATCCTGAAACTTCCGCGCATATCCATCTACATTGTACAATAGCTACCAATTCATAGAATCTCATACTTCCCCTTATATACACTTCCAAAAATACCCCTCAAAGAATATCAACCTCAGTTAACCCTCAAACAACTATATCCAAACTCCTTCAAGCAAAAACCAATGACGAAGTCAGTACAACATTTTGCTTTCTTTTTTAGTCCCTATGGTTAGTCAGGAATGATGTAGTATATAACAAAAAAAAAATCCAACAAGTATAATGCGAATGGATACCAAACTTCAGCAGGAATATACATGGGCTCAATACAACCTCCTACCGGTGCTACCTGAAATGTAGCTATCTTCAAACCCCGCACATAAGATCCCCAATTCAACTATAATCTTAGTGGGATGGAGCAAATCTCACTTAGATTGGATAAACATCAACAGAGATGGGGAAGCTAAAGGAGATATAGGACTAGCAGGAATGGGTATTATATGCAGAAATCATGAAGTTATCACAATCTTACCGATTACCCAACCTCCGGGCATAACCACCGCCCTTACAACCGAAAACTTGGTCCATGCTTATTGTGCCAAACACGGCTACAGAACGAGGATGTAAGAAGGTGTAATTCGAAACATATTCAGAAAATATCTTGAGATTTCTAGCCTCGTCCACCGAACCACCTTGGTACTTAGTCAATATGATAGATGAAATTAAGCTTAGATCGACCCACATCCCACATTGCACCATAAAACACAGTTACAGGGAAGAAAATCAAGCGACAAATAGAATGGCAAACAAAGCATCGGACGACAGTGCACTAAGAAATCTATTAAAAATAATTTGGGACCATAAAATACCTGGCGTTTTTAGGGGCCACCCCAAAGGATTTAGGGGCCATCAATTTATACCCAGCCAAAGACTCTAGTTAAGGGGTACCCTATATGATATTGAAGTTACATAAATACCCTTCTGGTAAAACTGTATAAAAACCAAATCAAAAACAATTCAACTCATTTCAACTCTTCTTCTTCCAGTTTCATATTATCTTCCGATTGTGGAAGAAAAAAAAAATTCCTCGTTCAACCGAAACATCGCCGCGAATCGTAAAATCAAAACATCGTTGATTCGTTTATAAAACAATGGATAAGAGAAATGAAACCCACAGACCTAGAACCAAAAATGTTGCTCGGGGTATCGATCCAAACATTGGAATTTTAGCAAGAAATAAATAAATTGTTGCTGCAAATGAAGAAGAACGCGAAGAACCCGAAGAACGCGAAGAAGAAGTACCCGGCAATGTAGTCGGTGGTGGCGATTCCGATAGTCAAACACTTCGTCAACTTCAAATGGCACCAATTAGGTAAGAATCTATCATTTTTGGGGTTTATTTCGCTTTAATTCGTCGAATCGAGAAAAAAAATTTCTAGGGTTTTCGGTTATTTATCCAGATTCGGACGATATTCATGCTCATTTACTTCCGAATGTAGTCGTGTTCTTCATTTCTCAAGAACATCGACAGTATTCAGGAGAAAGATTTGATGATTATCTGCCGAATATTGGTGGCCATATGTTCCTGGATACAAACTGCTAATAATCGGTAGTTTAATGAATTTTTTGGCTACCGAATATATTTAAGTAGACACACAGTATTCGGAAGAACACTCACTACCGAATGTATATATTGAAAAAAATCTCAAAATTTCTGATATAGGAAAAATCCCATTTTGGGGCCAGTATTTATTCGGAAGACAATATAATGTTTTATACCTCCGATTGTGTAGGATAAAATTTTAGAGTTTCTGAACTCTAGTTGATGAATATTCGGTTATAAACATGTTTAGTTATGTTCCGATTGTTTTTTATTCAGAAACATTTGTGTCTTCTTACTTTCGAATTTGTACATTCGGGTTATAGTTGTGCACTTTGTCTTCCGATTGTGTAGGATGAAAAATTTACAGCTTCTGAACTCCAATTGATGTATATTCGGTTGCACATATGTTTAGTTAGTTTCCGAATGTTTTGTATTCGGGAACAATATATGTCTTTTTACGTCCGAATGTGTTTATTCGGGTTATATTTCCATACTTTGTCTTACGATTGTATAGTTTGTAAATATTGTTCCTTTCTTTGTTGTTTAGACAAAGTCGAGAAGGGAGGAAAAAAGTGACAGCTAGTGCTAGGAGGGAAAGGAGTGCCAAAGATAATTCAAGTGCTCAACAAAGCGAACAAGAACAAAGCAGTCAACAAGGAGTGCAACCAAGTGTTGAACAACAAGGCAGTGAACAAGGGGTGCGACCAAGTGTTGAACAAGCCGCTCAACAAAGTGCAGGACCAAGTGTTGAACCAGTTGATCCAGTGCCAAGAGTAGAAGAAGGACAACCAAGTGGTACCCAAATAGCCAAAAAAGGAAAAGATGTTGTAAGGAAGGATATTGCTAAAAAAGCATCACATCTTGTCCCTCAGTACTTGAAGAAGAAGGGTATTCCAGCAGGCACAATCCTTGTACTACCAGCGGATGGAGGAAAATTGCTATTTGGATACAAAGACTCATGGGCCAGAGAAATATACGAAACCGAGGTAATAAAATTACTATTTTTTATTAATGTATTGTCTATGTGTTATATCGTAATATTTGTATTAAGGATTTTTTTATGTACTTTAATAGGATCATCAAGATGCGGTCCGTCTACTCAAACCTACCGCCGCACCAACAAAAATGCTTGCGTGGCCTTTATCCGGTGAATGTGAAAGGTTCAAGACAATTGTTTCCAACTCGGGGTTAGCTAATGCCGTCGAGAATTCATTGTTGGAACATGATCGTGTGGCCATATCGGTGTTCGTGGAGAGAATGTATCCTGAGACCGATACTTTCCATATGCCGTTTGGGGAGATGACGATTACCCCGGATGATGTTGTGCAGATTCTTAACCTTCCCGACCAAGGCACAGCTGTGAAGTTTAACTACACAAAGCGGTTAAGTTGGGCACAACTTTATTCTCTAACTAAAAAGTGCTTAGGTTGGGATGAAGAGACAACAACAGCAGAGTTTAGGAGGCATGCCAGTTATAGAACAAGACATATCAACATTACAGCTTTGATGAATATGTTCCGAGGCACCTTGGAGAAGGAAAAGAATGGAACGTTAACTGATGAGCAAGTGAACCACGCTGCCACTGCATATATCCTCTGTGTATTGGGATGTGTCATATTCCCCAATACTTCTGGCAACCGGATCGACGCCAACCTTATACAACTTTTGGATCCTCTCCATGAAGTCGGTGACTATTCTTGGGGCACGGCATGCCTAGCATTCTTGATGGAAGAGTTGAGAAAGGTGTCGAGGCTAGGAACCTGCCAAGTTGCCGGGAACGTGGCTCTATTGCAGGTTTTTTCTTTAACTCTATAACTCACTCTATAGTTATTCGGTAGACAATACATATGATGCATATTCATAACTCCAAAGGACGCATATTCGGTAGGAATTGATCCATCTTATTTTTCCGAATGTTTGTTATTTGGTGGCTAGGTACTTAGTTTTATTTCCGATTATATATAATCGGAAATATGTTTTTGATATTACTACCGAATATACAGGCCAGAAAAACTAGAGGTTACTGAACTCCAAATGACGCATATTCGGTAGGACATGATCCATCTAATTTTCCGAATGTTTGTTATTCGGTGGCTAGGTACTTAGTTTTATTTCCGATTATATATAATCGGAAATATGTGTTTGATATTACTACCGAATATACAGGCCAGAAAAACTATAGGTTACTGAACTCCAAATGACGCATATTCGGTAGGAAATGATCCATCTAATTTTCCGAATGTTTGTTATTCGGTGGCTAGGTACTTAGTTTTATTTCCGATTATATATAATCGAAAATATGTGTTTTATATTACTACCGAATATACAGGCCAGAAAAACTATAGGTTACTGAACTCCAAATGACGCATATTCGGTAGGAAATGATCCATATATATTTCCGAATGTTGGGTATTCGGTGGATAGCTACTCAGTTTTATATCCGATTATATATAATCGGAAATTATGGTTGGAAATTACTACCGAATATACACAATCTATTTACTAAACCTTGGTTTCTTATGTATATAGGCATGGATCTATGACCACTTCCCTATCCTGAAGTTGGCCGGAGAGAACCCGGGGTGGTGCAAAGGTACTCCTAGAGGAACAAAGTATATATTTGAAGACAACCGTTCTAGGACAAAGGAGCAGCAGTTGATTCGCATGAGGGAGATTTTGGACCAATTGAAGGACTCGGACGTATGCTTTGATCCATACAAGGAAGATCGAGTCAGTGGGCATATAAATGTTCGGTCGGACTTGTCCCTTTATTTTGGACCATTGTGGCACCCCACAGGATATGTGATGTATAACCCCTCTAGGGTGATGCGACAACACGGGTATATACAACATCAACCTCTGGAGAAAATGGGGGATTACTACAAATTGGAGTTGGAGTTGTGTTCTTCTAGTGGTGACAATCTCACGATTGTTCACACAGGCCCACCTACTGTTCTTGATAACTGGGATAAGAGGAATGACTTCATTATCGACACTGGTAGACGAACCACCCGAGGTGATGAAAATTCTCCAGACTATATGAGTTGGTATAACAAGGTATCACATCCTTTGGTTATCCGTGAAATCAAATCCAACACTACTGCGGCGGGTTCAAGTTATAATTGTATCATCAAAGACAAACCAGCTGGTTATGATAGACTGGTGCGTGTTCTTATATTTTTGTTCATTTTATATTATTCCTATAAATCTTAGGTAATTACCGTTTGATGTTATGTCATTACGTATAAAAAACAGGTGAATAGGTTCAAGCGTGTTTCCAAAATGTTAACTGCATGCCTGAAGAGCGGAGATCCCATGCCAGCTGAGAAGATCAAAGAGGCTAGAGATCTAGTTGATAATATGGATAACGAAGATTATGCTGTCCAGTTTGGGGAGAAAGTAACGAAGAGGCATCCTCCCAAGGTGGCAGTATCAAAGACGGGTAAAAGAACTCGAGCTTCATCGAGCGCTGAAGCTGCTCCAACTGAAGGTGCTCAAACCCGTGGTCGTGCAGGAATGGGAGGTAGTCACGGTCGTAAAGTAAATAAGAGCAGATAAATGAAAATGATTTTTGTTGTACATTCGGAAATTTGTTTGGGTAACTAAGTTAGACAAGTTCAAATGACAATGATTTGTGTGGTATATTCGGAAGTTTTGGTAACTAATTTAACTTCCTATTATTTCAAAGACAAAATTTGAAAAGTATAAGTTTTTCCAAATTCTGATTTTTGGGCCATCGTACATTCAGAACTTTACAAAAAAATTATCCTCCGAATATTACAAGTTCAAAACAAACCACGCCATGGCTCCAGGTGGTTCCAAGGGCCAATATTGAAGGTTAGACAACCCATAATCGGAAGTTTTGGTAACTAATTTAACTTCCGATTATTTAAAAGACAAAATTTGAAAAGTATAAGTTTTTCCAAATTCTGATTTTTGGGCCATCGTACATTCGGAACTTTACAAAAAAATTATCCTCCGAATATTACAAGTTCAAAACAAACCACGCTATGGCTCCAGGTGGTTTCAAGGGCCAATATTGAAGGTTAGACATCCCATATTCGGAAGTTTTGGTAACTAATTTAACATCCGATTATTTCAAAGACAAAATTTGAAAAGTATAAGTTTTTCCAAATTCAGATTTTTGGGTAATCGTACATTCGGAACTTTACAAAAAAATTATCCTCCGAATATTACAAGTTCAAAACAAACCACGTCATGGCTCCAGGTGGTTCCAAGGGCCAATATTGAAGGTTAGACAGCCCATATTCGTAAGTTTTGGTAACTAATTTAACATCCGATTATTTCAAAGACAAAATTTGAAAAGTATAAGTTTTTCCAAATTCAGATTTTTGGGCCATCGTACATTCAGAACTTTACAAAAAAATTATCCTCTGAATATTACAAGTTCAAAACAAACCACGCCATGGCTCCAGGTGGTTCCAAGGGCCAATATTGAAGGTTAGACAGCCCATATTTGGAAGTTTTGATAACTAATTTAACATCCGATTATTTCAAAGACAAAATTTGAAAAGTATAAGTTTTTCCAAATTCAGATTTTTGGGCCATCGTACATTCAGAACTTTACAAAAAAATTATCCTCCGAATATTACAAGTTCAAAACAAACCACGCCATGGCTCCAGGTGGTTCCAAGGGCCAATATTGAAGGTTAGACAGCCCATATTCGGAAGTTTGGGTAACTAATTTAACATCCGATTATTTCAAAGACAAAATTTGAAAAGTATAAGTTTTTCCAAATTCTGATTTTTTGGACATCGTACATTCGGAACTTTACAAAAAAATTACCTTTCGAATATTACAAGTTCAAAACAAACCACGCCATGGCTCCAGGTGGTTCCAAGGGCCAATATTGAAGGTTAGACAACCCATATTCGGAAGTTTTGGTAACTAATTTAACTTCCGATTATTTCAAAGACAAAATTTGAAAAGTATAAGTTTTTCCAAATTCTGATTTTTGGGCCATCGTACATTCAGAACTTTACAAAAAAACCTATCCTCCGAATATTACAAGTTCAAAACAAACCACGCCATTGCTCCAGGTGGTTCCAAGGGCCAATATTGAAGGTTAGACAGCCCATATTCGGAAGTTTTGGTAACTAATTTAACTTCCGATTATTTCAAAGACAAAATTTGAAAAGTATAAGTTTTTCCAAATTCTGATTTTTGGGACATCGTACATTCGGAACTTTACAAAAAAATTATCCTCCGAATATTACAAGTTCAAAACAAACCACGCCATGGCTCCAGGTGGTTCCAAGGGCCAATATTGAAGGTTAGACAGCCCATATTCGGAAGTTTTGGTAACTAATTTAACTTCCGATTATTTCAAAGACAAAATTTGAAAAGTATAAGTTTTTCCAAATTCTGATTTTTGGGCCATCGTACATTCAGAACTTTACAAAAAAATTATCCTCCGAATATTACAAGTTCAAAACAAACCACGCCATGGCTCCAAGTGGTTCCAAGGGCCAATATTGAAGGTTAGACAGCCCATATTCGGAAGTTTTGGTAACTAATTTAACTTCCGATTATTTCAAAGACAAAATTTGAAAAGTATAAGTTTTTCCAAATTCTGATTTTTGGGCCATCGTACATTCGGAACTTTACAAAAAAATTATCCTCCGAATATTACAAGTTCAAAACAAACCACGCCATGGCTCCAGGTGGTTCCAAGGGCCAATATTGAAGGTTAGACAGCCCATATTCGGAAGTTTTGGTAACTAATTTAACTTCCGATTAGTTCAAAGACAAAATTTGAAAAGTATAAGTTTTTCCCAAATTCTGATTTTTGGGCCATCATACATTCGGAACTTTACAAAAAACCTATCCTCCGAATATTACAAGTTCAAAACAAACCACCATGGCTCCAGGTGGTTCCAAGGGCCAATATTGAAGGATAGACAGCCCATATTCAGAAGTTTTGGTAACTAATTTAACTTCCGATTAATTCAAAGAAAAATTTGAAAAGTATAAGTTTTTCCAAATTCAGATTTTTGGGCCATCGTACATTCAGAACTTTACAAAAAAATTATCCTCCGAATATTACAAGTTCAAAACAAACCACGCCATGGCTCCAGGTGGTTCCAAGGGCCAATATTGAAGGTTAGACAGCCCATATTCGGAAGTTTGGGTAACTAATTTAACATCCGATTATTTCAAAGACAAAATTTGAAAAGTATAAGTTTTTCCAAATTCAGATTTTTGGGTAATCGTACATTCGGAACTTTACAAAAAAATTATCCTCCGAATATTACAAGTTCAAAACAAACCACTCCATGGCTCCAGGTGGTTCC
Source organism: Papaver somniferum (assembly GCF_003573695.1). NCBI lineage: Eukaryota > Viridiplantae > Streptophyta > Magnoliopsida > Ranunculales > Papaveraceae > Papaver > Papaver somniferum. Next base: position 107,828,622 of record NC_039368.1, read on the forward strand.
AAGGGCCAATATTGAAGGTTAGACAGCCCATATTCGGAAGTTTTGGTAACTAATTTAACATCCTATTATTTCAAAGACAAAATTTGAAAAGTATAAGTTTTTCCAAATTCTGATTTTTGGGCCATCGTACATTCGGAACTTTACAAAAAAATTATCCTCCGAATATTACAAGTTCAAAACAAACCACGCCATGGCTCCAGGTGGTTCCAAGGGCCAATATTGAAGGTTAGACAGCCCATATTCGGAAGTTTTGGTAACTAATTTAACATCCGATTATTTCAAAGACAAAATTTGAAAAGTATAAGTTTTTCCAAATTCAGATTTTTGGGCCATCGTACATTCGGAACTTTACAAAAAAATTATCCTTCGAATATTACAAGTTCAAAACAAACCATAATCGGAAGGTTTAGTTTTTATTACCCTTTCGATTATTCTATGTAAAAAAACTGTTTCCTGGAACCAAACAACACCATAATCGGAAAGAAAGTTGACTCATAACATAACCGAATATTACAATCGGTAGGTTGTTTAACAAAATAATCTACCGATTTCGTATAATCAGCTAGTTTTTATATTAATAATACTCCGATTACATCCATTACATAAAATTCAAACGGCCTTAACCTTACAATTTCGTCAAAAGCACCTAAATCCATACTCCTAATTGACCATAAAAGTATTAAAACAGATCATAACTTCCAGTGACCATAGAAATTGTCCCTCTTGATTTTGTAGCATCCTTCATGTTCAAATCGTTTCCCGTAGAGGTCCACATACCGGCGATCCGCAAGATTTCTCTGAAATTACGAATGAGTAACAAGTCAGTACTAACTTTTGTTAATGTGAGTTGGAGTTACAGAGATACTTACTCGTTTTTCATACGTCCACCAAGGAAAAGCGTTCCTAACAAACCGTTCCTCATCTTCAAGTTTGTCAATCTCCTTATCGAGCGCATTCTTTCTCATCTTAATGTCATTGGATGATCTTCGAAATCGATTACCATCTAAGGCCTCAAATACCATTAAGATATGGTTCCATATCTGCTCTTCGGATTCCGATTTGTGGAGCTTGTGAACACGATCATGAGCAGTTACCACAACCCACGCTCTATAAATAGCACAATCTTCTTCTTCGGCAAAAGCAATATCCATGTTTTTTGTTATGAAAATTAAAAATGAAGAGAGGAAAGAGTTTGGTGCAATTGGGGTGATAGATATGAGTTTCTTCATATAGGTTTAGGGTCCAACGGCTCTTTCTGTTTTTCCCAAAAACTCTAACGGCTAATTTGACGAAAGTTGAATGTGGAGAAACCAATAATCGATAGGTATTGTATTTAGCATATCTACCGATTATGGTAGCTTTCAAAATTTGAATTTGGGGCAACTTATAATCGGTAGGTTTTGTAATATATTTAACTCCCGATTAACGCTGCATCCAAAACACGAACCAAGTGGTTATGGTTGGCTGTGTACACTCAAAACATATGAAATATGGCAAGGGTTCGATCTTTGGCTCCTTATAATCGGTAGGTTGCTAAGTTGTATTCCCTTCCGATTATAGCAGCCTTCACCTTCTTCTCTATAACTCTAACAACTCACAAATGAAAAAGAAATGGAAAAAATGAAACAGAAATCATTCTAATACTGCACCGACTACAATCGGAAGTCTGGGAAATATTTTGGCTTCCGATTGCAATCGGAGGATAACAATGTTATCATATCCTCCGAATATATAAGGGTAATTTCGCCATTACGAATTACGCGAGATAAGGGCTGGCTACATTTTCCCTTTGGGTGACCTTTTTTGTTTTATTGTTGGCCCCTAAATCCTTTCGAGTGGCCCCTAAAAACGCCAGGATAAAATACCCCCCTTAGTAGTTCTATTGTAATGGTTGACGCTATGGGTACAACGTACCCACGTGTAATTTCGTCATAGTCTTAATAATTATCATGATTAAAAAAAAATCATATTCTTTTATTTTAAGAAAAAAATTTTATTCACTGGTTAGAGCCTAATCTTGATAAATGAATATTTTTGGACCGGGAAAAAATATTTGTTAAGCGAATTTATTCATTTATTGGTAAATGAATATTTATTTATTTAGAGAGTATTTTTAGCTTTTTATATATATGATTTTGATTTTTCCAAATCAGAAGTTGCATGATCAGAAAAAGATATTCATGTTGTAGGGGTGAAAACGCGGGCTACCAGGTACACCACCGATTTTTCGTTCGGCAACTTGTATAGACAAAACATAATACAATTGAAACTAGACCAACTTAATGATCCTTGAAAATATATATCTATAGTTTATATCTCTATGTGAGGACTCCAACACCTCTTACCTGTCTACTCTTTCCTAAAATACTAGCTTGCTTAATTTAGCTTTGTTTTCCTTTTCTAGGTGATTTCTTTTTATAGTTTTTGTTTCCTATTTTACTGAAACTCTAAGCTATTTAAAGCTTCTCTATAGAACTAAGTATCTCATCAGAAATTGAATTCAAATTTAAGGTGGTTAATCCCCAATTAATGAATTAAAAGTCTTAATTTATCTGTTTTAGTATTAGAACTCTAACACCTGGTATTCAGAGCATTCGATCTGAGACCACTCTTCCTACCCCATTTTTTTTTCTCTTTACCGTCTTCCATCAATTCTCTATTCTTCTTAAAAAAAAAGAAAAAAAAATGATGACGGTCAAAACTTTAGAAGAACAGGTTGCTAACCTTACAGAGAATTTAAATTATGTTCTTACCAAGATGAATGAAGATCGACTGACTTTAGAAGTATGATTAAAGATTTGAATGATGGTCGACAAGAGACTAATCAGGCGTTGAAGTCTATTGCTTATTTATTTAACAAACAGGGTTTTGAAACTTTTGTCACTCAACCAGTAAATCCGCGATTAAACCAAAGTAACGGTTCCAATGGTGTTGTTGGGGCAGTTGTTTGTGGAAGCCAGATTAATTTGAAGTTTCCCGTATTCGATAGTATGATAGTACTTATCCGGAAGGATGGATCTTCAAAGCTAAAAAATATTTTTCCTTAATGGGTGTCCAAGAGGATAGAAAGGTACAAATTGCTGCTATCCATCTTACTGTTGACTCAATCTCATGGTATCGTTGGCTTCATCAATCCTTAGGTGAGTTACAATGGACACAATTTTCTCGTTTACTTCAAGCACGTTTCAGTTCCCGCAAGCATATTGATCCATGTAGCAGCTTATCCAAGTTGGAACAAACATGTATGGTTCGTGAATTTATTACCGAATTTGAGAAGTTGCTTAATTTTGTTTCTGGTATGTCTAAATCACATCAAATAAGCATCTTTATGTCGGGCCTTCGAGCTGACATTCGTGCGGGAGTTTGTTTGTTCAGTCCTGGAACTTTATCTGAAGCTTTTGATTATGCTTTAAATAAAAAGGATGCTATTTAGTTGCAACATCTATTTTCACAAAATCTTCTACTCGAAAATTCCAACCAAGGCCATCATTACCTACTATTGCAACGACACCACATACAAAGACTGGTTTACCCCGAGGTGTTCAGAGGTTGTCATGGACTGAACAGAAAGAATACCGTGAAAAGGGTTTATGTTTTAATTGCGACAAGATTTACAAACCTGGGCATGTTTGTCTTAAGCCAAGAATAATGATGTTGGAGGGTGCTCCTGGTCTAATAATTACATATTTTAATATGGATTCCAGCTGTGAAGATGAAATAAATGACTCAATTGTTGAACAAGGAGTTAATGAATCTGCAATTTGATTGCATTCACTTATAGGATCACCACAACCTAAGACGATGCGCATTACTGGGTTTCTTAAAAGGAGTTCCATTACAGTTCTTATCGATACCTGTTTTACTCATAATTTTCTTTATCCATCTGTAGCTAAGCGGTGTGGTTACCCTATTAAATTGGCTGATGTACCTTTAAGTGTTATGATTGGTGATGGAGGACTTTTACAAACACATGGTTCATTCTTGAATGTTACTGTAAATTTACAAGGTTATGTCTTTTCCACTGATTTTTATCTTTTAGGCATTAGTGGTTGTGATGCAGTCTTGGGCATACAAGGGTTGCAAAATTTGGGCACAATTTTTTGGGATTTTTCTAAGTTGTGTATACACTTCACATCAAGCGAATAAGATGTGTCATTAATTGGGGATAATTCACCAACAATAATGATGTTGTTGAATGGTGTTCCTATGTAACGTTTGCTTTGTCAGGAACATTACGGTGTTGTTTTGAAAATGGTTTCGACTACTACTTCAGCACCTGTAGAGCCGTTAGTCGTACCTCCTGAAATCAAAGATTTAATTTCGAGTTTCAAAGTTATATTTGAAACTCCGGCAACGTTACCTCCTAAGTGTTCACATGATCATCATATACCTTTAGCTCCGGGTTGTTCTCCTGTCAATGTACGACCTTACCGTTACCCACATTTCCAAAAGGATGAAATTGAGAAGATAGTATCTGGACTACTGATAGACGCATTTATGTGTCTATTTTGTTCTCAAGGTTCTGTATTGTTAGACTCGATTAAATACTTATTGTGTTATTTTATGTTTTTGTAGATGTTTTTGGAAAAATAAGCTCTTGCGGTGAAATTGGCTCGAAAAGTGGTGTTTTACACCCCAGGATAGAGATTAAAAACACCCCAGAAATGCGCCAGAGGAACCCAGAAAAAATGCTGGAAACACCCCATAAAAATTACTTAAGGCACCCAAAGGACATGTGTTATTCGGACTCCAGCAACGGATAAGGGGCGACCACTGGATAAGGGGTGTCATTCTTCTAAAATTCAAATTTCATTTTTGGCGGGAAAATTTCCCTCTTCACTGCCAGATTTTTGATCGAAGTTTTGAACGTGTTCTAGGGAGATTAAATGGCTGATTTTTGGTAGGAAGTTGTGATATGGCCTAGCAAACACGTTTTGGGCTTTTGGTTCGATCAGAATTAGCTAGAATCGGCTAGGCAATCCACGAGTTGCAAACAGGGAAAACACGTACAGGGAGAAGATATCCACGGGTCCTGGAAGAATTTGTACGTGTTCTGAAGATGTGTAATGACTTGAACATCCTGTTGGAGCGTGAAGGAGTTAAATATGGTAATTTGGAGGCTTGAAAACGCGTGAGAAGATGAAACAGGAAAAAAATATTCCCAGAAATATTTTCTTTACTGCCGAGTTAAAGAGAATTATGTGCAGTGAATGAGCGAGATTCGATGGGTCTGTTGGCTATAAATAGGTTCCTGGGGTTGAGTAGAAAGGGTGTCGAGAGTTTGGGGTCGAGAGAAGGTCCAGAAAAGCAGAAATCAAGAGTTGATGAAACTCTGTTTCTGCTGCTGATGATGATGAAGAACACCAATAACACGAAGAACAGACTCGCAGAGACAGTGGTTTATCAACAGTGTCTAAGACGCACAGCCGTTGGTCGCAGTGCAGTCTAAATATCAGCAGCACTTGTGTTTTATCGTTCATTCTGTGACGCTTTTCGTACGTCGCAGATTACAGTTTTACACCATTTTCTCCTTTTCTCTCCATTGTAAACACCATTTGAGCTATAAAAATATATTTTGAGCGTGTTTTCATTATGAGGAGCTAAAACCCAACACTGGGACGACGGAGGAGGCCGAGCTTCATACATGGGTAATTTTATTAATTCTTTTTAAGACTTTTGCATTAAAAATTAATTGAAATATGATTTGATAAAATTGGCTGTTATTTGATTAGATGGGTCATGCTTAGCTTAGGTGATTTGATGTTCCATGCTAAACATTACAATCCATTTTTTGAGAATCTACTTTGGCAAAATAAGAGTCTATATAACTTATGTTTTGAGCGATTATTGTCGAGAATAATTCATTGAGCCATATTTTATGAAGATTGGCCGAATCATTAGTCCCAGTACCTCTCACCATTGTTAATATTTTATTGTATATATTTATCTATTTTTATTAAGTCAAAAAAATTATCCTTCACAAATCCGGGAGTTTGAACCTTCATTATAACAACGACTCTCAAAAAATATTTAATCATTTTGGCGCCGCCTACGCGGATTTGTGCTTAGGTAGAATTTTTAGGTTTTTATTATTTTTTATTATTCCATTTTTTCTTTTTACGTCTCTTTGGTTGTGTCTTTGTATTACAGGTTTGAAGTTGGATACTAAAGACCTTGGAATCAAAGCTTAAAGCTAAAAGAGAAGGAAAAAAAGACAAAGCAAAAAAAAAAAGAAAAAAGAGAGGAAAAAAAAAAGAGAGATTTATTTTTATTTTATTTTTTTTAAGAGACTTTCCATTTTATTTTATTTTTGTAATTATTATTATTATTTTTTGTATTTCTTTTCATTGGACTGGACTTTGGACAATTTATTTTAATTTTAAACCCTACGGAAGGGTTATATAAAAAAAAAAAATTAAATATAAACCGTTTGCAGGGAAGGACGACGATTACAATATCGTCTCGGCCCCTCGGGTTCGTACATGACATAGGAGTCGTGGCCCGAGTCGACTTCAACGGTTCATCCCCCGTCTGGTACGGGAGGTAAGTCCATCGAAACACTCGCGAATCTCCTGTAAGCGAGTTACTGTATTCCTTAAGGTGATTCATTGATTGAAGACGAATTTGGACTGTTTTTAAATTCCTAGTAAAGGGCAAGGCCTGGCCAATACAAGATAAGGGTTTGGATTTCATCACCGTTCCCTTCTTTCCCGCCTTAGGAAAACGAAACCAAACGCGAACCTAAGCCTAAAATTTTGACTAGAAAGAGACCGATAGGGTAACGAGCTTAATAGGAAACTCGTTCGAAAAATATTGGTTGCTCTTTAAGCACACTTCAAAGTTCATGATGGTTTCTGTGAGTTGAATGCGTGACTGCGCCGCCTTCCAATGCGGTGAGGCCTTGGGTATCAAAGCTCTACTAAGCTTCCCTCGCCTCTATTCAACTTACTTTGACTCGGATTGAATCCAGAGGGGTTTTCTCAAATTGCAACGAATTCCCTTTCGAAAGATAGAAGCTGGTCTAGAAACAATCTAAGTGGATCCATCATGCTTTTTGTTTGCTAGATTTTATAGGTTTGATTTGGTCGAGTCAGCCTTGTTTGTGATTGTGTAGAATTCCCTTGCAATTAAGAATGTCGAGCTGGTATGATAGAAGCCAATACAATGAATATCGACCTGAATTTGAATATGGACATTATCAGTTTTATTACCATGGTGGGAATAGTGGTGGGGAACGCCAAACTTTTCAAGGTTATGGTTCATACCATGGTGAGGCCAATCACTATCCTCACAACCATCAGTCATACGAGAAAAATTCTGCTAATTCCTCTTTACTTGAGTCGAAACGTAAGTTAGCTGAGACAGCACGTAAGTTCGCTGAAATGAATAACTTAGTTGTGGACGAAAATAATGCAATGAGTGAACTTTCTTTACCTGATTTCCTAGATTACGTCAGGAATTCATGTGAGTCGGCCCAAAAGCTTTTGTTAGAGACCCAGAATAGAACTTCTCTAAAAGATCTAAATTTCCAAAATAGTGTTTCCAATTTTACCCTTGATGTAAATAGTGAATATTTGCCTAATTTAGAGGACGAGGTTAGAATAAAAGACACTACTTATTTAGATAAGGTTCAATCATCTTCGTACTATGATGATGAGGATAGCAGTAATGAAGAATTTGAAATATGTAGGCATGGTGATCAGGAGTCTAATAATCCAATTGAGTTGTATTGTGATTATATTATTTCTAGTTCAAATCCAAATAATTTTTATGATTATTCACCTATTCAAAAGGACAAGGATTTGATTAGGGATACCACCGTTTTAGACGATGTAGTTTTTCCTTTTGATTATGAAGCCGATAGTGGTTTAGAGGAACGGGTTCATTTCGAAAATACTGTTTTAGAGTCTAGCGACTTAGAAACAATAGTCTTGGAAGAAGAAGATAGACCCGTAGAGATGAGTAAAGATGCACTACCTGATAATAACTTAGAAGAATCTCTTGAATATTTTAAGGACTCTGAAGATACGGAAATTCAAGAAATAATTAGAGGTCTATCTAGAGACACTGAAAACTCTAAGTTTTGGGGTGATTATCACTTCCCTAGTGCCTTACCTTTAACTCTCAGAAAGTCCCCACACTTAGGACTTGATATCTCTGCCTCGACAATTTTACAAGATTACCTTCATACTCGTTTTCCCGAACCTAATGATGTCCAGGAAGAAGTTCAGTCGTTAGAAACCAATCCTCTGGCTGATGTAGTTTGCCCAGGCTATGATCCCCAGATTGACTTTGTTTTCCCACCAAATAGTTTTCTTCCAAATGTGGGAACGTTTATATTCCAAATGTGTCGAATATTAAGTTGTGAGACTAAACCTAAATGCTTTAGGAAATTAGAATCGACACATTTGCTTAAGAATGACCACTACTCTCATTTTGGTCAATTATGTAAGTCAAATCTTATTGACTTAGAGGATCCTCAGTTATTTAGGTTATTATTGTGCGCTTCTAAGATCATATTTGAGTTTTTCCAGACTTTAGGACCTAATGATTCGGATCCCACCTATGAAGAAACGCAGCCAATGAAAATTTTCTATTTAGACCCTTTCATAGAACCTGAACCTGAACCACAATTAGATATAAATTTCTTAATCAGGAAACTAAGTAAGGGCATGCTAGTCTTGTTCACTTTCTTGGTTCATTGCAGTTTCCTTTGGTCAGCTCTATTTAGTTTTGAAGATCCACAGTTATTTCGACTGTTATTTTATGGTTCGAGTTGACTAATCCTTTCCTAAGTCTGGCTGAAGACTTTAAACTTAGCACTTCTTGGGAGGTATCCCATGCTCTTGCAACACGGTAATATCTTTCCTTAACTCTTTCGCTTCAAATGGTAACAGTTTGTCCTTGTTCATGCTTTTAGTTTCATCTTTAGAACATTGAGGACAATGTTAGATTTAAGTTTGGGGGTATGGGAGAAACTTTTTAGTTGCACTTTTGAAGAATATATTTGTTTCCTTACTTATATAAATGTCTTTAATATTTTAAATTGGGTGTCGTTAAAAATGAATTTGTTGATATAAAATATTTAAGGGCATATTAAATAGTTTATCGTAAATATATACTCACTTCGTTTTAAAAAGACTGTCCGCTTTGACTTAGTTAAAATGTTAAGGAGGCCATCGTATTTTACTTGACTACCCTTAGTTATTTGTCTATATTATTTTAATAAATATGTTAGCAATAAAAACGATCGAAAATTGTTAGTAGGATTATAAATGTGAAACATAAAAAGAAAATTAAAAGATATTGAATTCATGGAATATAAACTTCATAAGGAATTTAATTTTTGGAGCCAAATATATATTCTCTTAAAGGAATGAAAGATATATTTGTTTCCTTATTTAAACAAATTTCTCTAATATTTTAGATCGGGTCCCGTTAAAAATGAATTTATGAGTATAAAAATTTAAGGGTATATCAGAGAGTTTATTGGAAAAATACGACTATAAACAGAAACTGGACATTGTTTTGAAACTTACGAAAAATGGAATAAAGGACAGTCTTTTTGAAACGGAGGGAGTAACTATAAACATAAATCGGATACAATTTTAAAAGTGGGAATGTTATAAATACCCTCCTTTTTAAAACTGACGGATATGGAATAGAGGACAGTCTTTTCGAAACCGAGGGGTATTAAGAATCCAAGAATAAAACCGGCATTTGGCTTCTAAGAATTACTGGTTAATCCAGTTCTGAATATCCGTTTAGTGGTTAGTCCACACACAAAAATGGTTTAATCGCTAGTCCAAAATCATGATTTTGGACCAAACAATTAATCCCAGGTTCTGTACGCGTGCGAGTGATACAAACAGCATTTTCTAAAAGGAAAAATTGCCCCTCTTTGGAATAAAAGAATAATCCATTTCCATTTTATTTTGGATTATAAACAGATATAGGCCTGATTTTCAACCCGATAGACAACCATAGGCCTGTTTTTTTCGAATTTGCAAATCTAGGCCTCCATTCATGTTTCCATCCAAAACCGTTTCTTTTGTCAATTACTCGGTCAATTTCGAATCAGATGAGATGAGTTAATGACGCGCAATTACTCATTTGCCCTATATAAACTTGTAACCATCTTGGTGTTTGATCGTATTCTAGTATTAATCCCAGAATAATCAACGGCTCATATTAGACAGATGGTAGATAGTAGCCACGTGTATATCTTATTTATTCTATCCAACGGCTTACACTATACAGAATTATTAGTTGCCACCTGTAATGATATTATCCACATATCTTGTTCGAGCACATCTCTACGAGATCCAACGTCTGGGCGCCTTAGTCTTATTGGTTTTATCACCAAAACCAACCGAAGATAATCATTTTCTTTTTCGTTTCTTCTCTTTCATTCTCATCTTTTTATGCTGGGTGTTGGTGAGTTTTGATTCAGAGAATCAGTTGATCAAACAGTATAGGTGTTAAGGAGATGGTGTCCTTACAAATCCTGATGAAGAATAATTAAGGATTGTTAGGGTTTTCGATCGAGGTGATAAAACAGAGAGAGAATCAGAATTAGGGTTAGGGTTTCTTGAGATGTCCGAGAGTTTTGTGGAATTAAAGATGTATAAGATAATTGTTGGATGGGTTTGGTTGAATTGAGAATTGGAATGATTTTCCGATTAGTGGACAGTTGCTTGTCTAGCGGAAAATAAGGGACGGGTGTTGCTGAATCAGATTAAGGCAATGAAAAAATCAATTCAATTGCAATGGAGTTGTTGGTGAAAGTTGAAAATTGAAATTGTGCTGCTACAGGATGGAATTCAACTTCGAGATATCAGAAGATAGGATTGAATCAAGATGAATTGGTGATGGCGATGAACAGATTGGGGAAATTGGTTCTGGTGGTCATGTGTTCTTGTGGGTAATAGCTGATAAAGAGATGTATAATTGTAGGTGCAGTTCTTGTGGTGGTACAGGATTGAATGAAATGATTGCAGGCAGATGTTGTTGAAGATGGGTTCCTGTTGCTATTGACGCAGAGTAGTGTATTGGTGGTGCTGTGTGTTCGGTTATCATGGGTTGTGGCAGAATTTTGAAGCCAAGAAGGTAAAGCAAAATGCTGTGGAGATTGTTTATTATTGCAGTGAATAATTCTGCAGTTGTGTTTGAGTAGTTCGATGATTGATATTTGAGTGGTAATGGACAAGACCACACAGGGAAGTATAGCTGGAGTATTGTGATTGAATGAATGGGTTATACTCATGGGGGTTCTGGTAGAGTTTTTGTGGGGTGGTGAATGGTATTTGAATGAGCTGAAATGAATTAGATGCATGTTATGTTTGAGAAGGAAGTGTGGTGAGTATGTCTGGAGCAATGAATAAACGTATTTCTGCAATGAGCAAAGAAATGGGTTCTTCTGTTCAAAAAGGGGTTTTGATTGATTTGATGCTGCAGGAAACTGGTGGGTGTTGTGTAGGTGGAATTGCAGGTGGATTTGAATCTTGAACGGGTTTGTGGTTTGTTTACTGGCTGAGCTAGCTGCAGAAGACGAGGTGGAAATTCAGATGGAGTAGAATCTGATTACGGTAGATGAAACTGGTGATGACCAAGGTTATGAAGAATACAACAAAAACAGTTTGGCCATGAACTGGTGGGTGTTGGAATTGCAGTTAAGTTATGCTGAGAATGGACAACGAAATGGTGGTGATTACAGTATAATAAATGGCTTGAGATAAAACTGCAAGTGGATGTATGCTAGGAGATGAAACTGTGCAGGGAAGGAGTGATAGAATGGCCTGAAATTATGGTCGGGAAATGACCAGAAAACGGTCAGAACTTGCCAAAATCCAGTCCCGAAGAGTTAATTCAGTGAGTCGAGTAACTGATTCAGATGGTGACGTGTACACATGGCGACGTTTACTGATGGTGATGTGTACAAACCTTGACGTTAATAAGAAACTCAATGATTCGAGGGCTTAAAAGTATTTTTACTTTGCACTAACGGTGCCAAATAGATGGATAACCACCGTTAGCCGTTTTTTCAATAAACGGTCAAAACCGGCCTAGATTTGTAACTTTCAAAAAAAACAAGTCTATGGTTGTCATCCTGAAAAAAACAAGCCTATATCTGTTTTTCACCTTTTTATTTTCTCTTCTCTTCCAGTCTTGAAGAAGGGATCTCTGCGTATGAAATCAGAAGAAATTGTGACCGGAGAAACATGGGATTCTCATCAGCAATATCAATGAAAAATCTAAGTTAAGCCTTCCTCTAATCTTTCTGATCTTTGATGTTAAACATTTATGTATACTGTCGTTTCAAAGTAAACCGTCATTTTAAGGTTTATCTCTTGGGGATGTTTGGTAACAATTATTTTAATGAATTATCAGTTTATAATCCATTATGTAGATTATAATGGATTTTATATATCATTATAATAATTACTTATTTTAATCATAATGGAAAAAATCCATTATTTTCATAAACGGGAAAAAGTTGTTTTGAAAATTTATTATAATTAATTATTTTTTCTAGCAAACTCAAATTGATTTTTTTTTCCTTATTTTCTCTAAACTATTAAGAGAGAGGCAAAAAAACAACATAAGACTAAAAAAAATCTTAGATCATTGTTTTCTCTTCTCCTTTTCGAAATCATCATTCTAAAATAATCAATTATTTGAAAAAAGTGTTTGACAAATTTTTTTTTTAAAATGATATACCAATATCATTTATCTATTTATGATTATAGATAATCATAAATTTTACTAAACGAGGCCTTATTTCTTTTTCAATTCATTTATGGCATTCGAAATTAGAGAAGAGATTTGTAATCAGCCTAAATTTCTCATCGTTTTACTGTAAAATTTTGATTTTTTCCCCACAAATACTCAAGATCTAGTCTTCGCTTATTTGATAGATATCTTAATACTGTATGCCAATCCTAAATGTGAATTTAGAATGATGATTATCCTTATTTAAGATACATACCCCTCCAGGATTCTCTGAAAATAATTCGATTGGCACTATAACCTAATATTCGTCCTCTCTGGTTTTATTTTCGACTCTGATTCATTTTCCTATTGTCGTATATAGTGTAAATCTGACCTGATCAGTTAGTTCATAATAGGATTCATGCTTATCATCGATCATTAGCAAAAGCTTTTGCATTGCTGCTTTATACTTCTGCTACATATGTTTAGAAAAATAATAAAAAAGAATCAGCAAGATTTTTTTAAATTGTTTTGGACTGTTGGTATTGATTAGACTAGATTATCGTAATCTACTTACTTACATGCACTTTTCTACCCGTTCATATCATAACATTCTCTTTTTAATCTGCTACAAGTGATTTTTCTTAAGTTACTTAAACAAAATCCCCTGAATATTAGACAGTGGAAGCACAAGAGATTAGTAGTACACTGAGAATTTGGCATTACCCTTGTTGTTGTGCATGTTTGTCATGTATCCCTTAAAATAGCTATATGGGTTAGTAGGAGTATTGTGGGAGTGGATAATTCATGTACTAGTGTAGAAGTAGAGTTATCTGTAGCATAAAAAACTGGCAACCTTTTAGGCAACTTCAAGCTAGTTTGCGGGCGAAATAATATTTAGATCTTGTATGTATCTGTATCGATTCCGCGGTACATATTTCCATGTACTGATTTTCGCAGTACATATTTTCATGTACTGATTTCGCGGTACATATTTGCTTGTGCTGGTTTCGCAGTACATATTTTCCTCCCGGTGAGATTAGTTGGCATTCTTTTTCTTATGATTAGAGCTCACATATTCATGCCACCTATGCCTAATGAAATTTTGTTTATCAGGTGTTATGAGAGCATCACTTTGAAGTTAATGTCTAGGTGATTATACAAATTATGTCCAAAATTGTTGGTTGAGTTCTTAAAGGATGTTGTTTTCTTTTTTCTATAATTGATTACTGTATTATACTTGCAGGATATTACTAAACCAGTTACAGATGAAATGTGCTTTCATTGAAGAAAATTCGGGATTCATTTTCGGCAAGTAAGCCTCATACTTTTGTCTGGACATATCTATAACTTACTGTTCCCAAATGGGATATGCACTAACAAGTATAGGTAACTCCAGAATTTGTAGTAATATGGCATACTTTTGTGAATTATCAAGCCTTTTGGATCAAATAATACATTCATTAATGTTAAGGTTTCACTCAATACGTATCGGTATGTACTGTATTTTCACTTAGTACATATTGGTATGTACTAAAGTTAGCTGAATTACGTTTTAGTACATATCACATATCAGTATGTACTGTGGGATCATACGCTTTTTCTTTTGTACACATCAATATGTATTGTTGTACGTAAACTAGGTTTGTTGTGTATATCCAAGCATAAACTAGGCTTTTACCCAATAAATAACTAAGACCTGTTAAAGGAGGTCGAGGGGGCAGTAAGCAAAAAATTTAGTTAACTGAATAGTATATTTCAAGATCCTACTGGTTACTCATTTACTGGTATTCGTTGTATAACAAAAATAAAAATAAACTAGTTTTCTTCAGTACATGTGTATATGTACTGTGATATTTGCTAGCTTTTTGCTTATTACTTATCAATATGGATTGTTGGTGCTTGAGTTTAAACCAAAGCTCCTTATTTTCATTGTCTCACTTGATAGTGAAAAACTCATTGTCTATTCATGTGCATGTGAGAGGCCATCTTTCTGATTCTTTTTTGAATATTACCTAGGCAAGATAAAAAAAGATAAGCATATGATCATATTTGGGAGGACAGTCAAAAACTTTCTGGAAAGATATTATTAGATGCCTTGCATGGTTTTAGTTCGATTGAGGTTACATTTGGGTGGACCATTTATTTTATAACCATTTGTGGCTTCTTTTGCAGTCTTACTTTCCTGAATTTGTTGACGTGGATGGGAATCAAATAGAGCAATGGAACCATAGAACCCATCCCCTCAAGATTTTGGAGTCACCTCAAATGGACGGAGAAGCACAAGAACTTTGTCTATGAGAAGCGTCATTTATCCTCGGAAATGCCTCATTAGTTGCAGTTGGAAGAAGAACAAATGAACCACACATCTATCCCATCTAGCTGACTGCCTCACATTCTACCAAACCATACCTTTGTCTATGGTGGCAAACTAGCAGTTGAGGTTAGTAGACTTGTAGGCATTAAGGTTGAGAGACAGACTGGAGGAATTATCTCATCAAATTGAAAGGATCTGATACTCGGTATATATCGATATGTATATTATGGTTTAACTCAGTGGATATGTACTGGGTTTTAACTCGGTACATGTTGATATGTACTAAAGTTGGCTAAGTTATATAGTTTTTGGCAGAAATTTCTTTTGCGCTCTAGGTTACTACAGGAAGATTTGTAATGCCAGTATTTAAGGATTCATACTTTTTTCTTAGTCTTCTATATTAAGTTAATACGACTAGTATGTTGTACTATAAGAAGTATTGAAATACATTCAATTTTCGTTTTGCAAACTCTTCATGTACTAATATAATTCTGAGTTTCAGTCCTGGTTTTCTTATCCTTGCCAAGTTTTACAGTACATGCATATATGTACTGCCTGTATTTAAGGCTTCATACTTTTATTTTTCTGGTCTTCATACTGTTTAGTTTGTTGCAAAACTATAAATATAGACTAACAATATTAGACAACGATACAACACTGCAAATAAAAAAAACTGAATGAAGACATACTACACTTTATTTGTGATGGGTATTCAAGCACCGAGATGTTCTTATTACACAACAAAATACTGGCAGTACATATCAATATCTATTAGGTATTCACAACAAAATTTATACATACTAATGGCCAGTATAGGGAGATCTCTACTCTTGTCTTGTAGTGTTGAAAACATTATGAATAAGTTCCCATAAGACGCCTCACTTATCATTTGCAATTACGCGTCAGTCAATTTTGGCCTTCTTGCTTTTGGTAAAGGAGTAGCAGCTTTCGAGACAATTGCTTTCTTCCGCTTTGCTTTTGGTGAAGGAGTATCAGCTTTTCTCGTTTTTTTTTTCTTTTGGTGAAGGAGTTGCTGCTGCTACTTTTTTTTTCGGGGGGGGGGGGGGGGGGGGGGGGTTTGTTGTTAGTGCATTAGAAGTGTAAGTATTGTGATAGTGGAATACTACATATCAATATGTATAGTGTCTACTAGTATGTAGTATCAAACATATTGCTACTTGACAAAGTAACACAATGCATCACTACTTATTCATAAACAAACACAACAATGCATTTCCCAATGATATGTATCATCATTGGTTATTAAGAAGTGATAGTTATTAAGAATTATACTATCAATTACACAACTACATACAATATGTATACACAACTATCAATACAGTAGCACGTACGCGTTACATTCTTGGGTTATATAACTAACCAATGATGCTTCAAAAGAATGTATGATGAGATATGTAACAATATCATTCAAAATCTGCCAGTCTTATCATGTTCCATACAGCTAGACAAATCCGTATCAACCACAACTAATTTGTATGTTACACACCAGTAATTCCTAAACTACATATACTATCAATAGTTGTACATATTGGTATACCCAAATACATACCAATATGTAGTGTTTGGATATACTGTCAACATCTGAGATGTGCATACCAATATGTAGACAAATATTACAGATTTGTCTAATGAACAAAAGTAACTCCATTACAACACTCAGTTCATACATACCAATATGTAGGCATAAAAACAACAAATGAATGGAGACATGTAGTACATGAATAGAGATATGTAGTATATAAGTTTTACTTTTTTTTGGTGTTGCTGGTGGAGTAACAGCTTTAGTCATACTCATTGTTGTTGGTGAATTAGCAACAGGTTTTTGTTTGCTTTTTGCTGTTGGTGAATCATCAACAGTTTCTCTTCTACTTTTTGATGGTGAAGCACTTTATTCTGTAATTTCTTCGGTAATTATTCGTTTAATTTTTCGATTAGTAACCATTTTTTCGTTTCAACTAAAAACAAATCTGGGTTTGGTTTTGATTTTGTTTTTCGATTTGACCTAGATTTTGATTTAGTTTTTCGATCTGGTTTGGTGGATTTTGTTTTCTCTGAAGAAGATTGAAAAACTAAAGAAGAAGAAGAGAAGATTGAAAAAGTGCAGGAGCCAAATCCAACTTCAAAGTCTTTTCCAGTAGCAAGTACCAGGTCGATCGACTAGAGAATATCTCCTAAGAGTAGAACATAGGTTTTACGCCGGCCTGTCCAAGCCTCGCACAACTTGCACTATGGCAAGCAAGAATACTTGACGCTACCTGCTTCGCGATTATTTTATTTTTGGACCAGATGGAAAGTAGTCACCGTGTTAAAGGGATTACGAATTCTCGACTATTAATGCGGGTATACTTGCACCATGTCCCGGTTGTAGAAGCTAGGAGTGTTTTCCCTTTTACAATCCTGCCAACTGCATCGCTACAGGGGAATTCCTCCCCTTCACAAAATGCAGGGTTGCCTTTACATGTTCGCCGATTGAGTTGTAAAGAAATTTATAGGAAATAAAGGGGAGGGGTTGTTAGTCTACCTACCTGAAACCCACCTCTTCCACGCGTATTGCCGCCCTCCAATTCTGTCTGTCCAACGCATGTTCCTGAAATATTTCGGTTGCTCAGGTCGTTCTTTACGCACTTGTCCCAAGTTAGCTTCGGTCGGCCTCTGCGTTGCATCCTTCCTTCAGCGCGCCTGATGCGACCTGCAGGAGCATCAGAATGAAAACTGAAAATAGTTAGAGTTCTTGTTTGTCGATGAAAACAAAAAGAAAACTGAACTAACGCGTGGTTTCTTCTCTGTGTTTTTCTGCCCGTGACTCTGATACGCGTGTTATTAGGGTTAGCTTAGTAATTTTAGTTTTTTCGAATATTTTTTGGATCAGCTATTAAATGTATTCTCCCGCTGGACTATAGATTAACCTGGATCGAATTTTGTAGATTAAACAGGAAATTTCTCATTTGGCTTTTGTGCCGAGGCATCGATGTACTGCAAACTATTTGTCATGTTTTGGGTTGGGCGCGGATTACCCAACCCAAGTCCTAAAGCTAATTGGGAATAGTAGCTAGCCAGCTAGGTGGTCAAGCACATGTATGCCCATAATTCAGTCCGAGCTCAAAAAATTTAGTTGGTCCCACCAGACAATCACCGAAAATAATTGCATATCTAACATTTTGAGTCTCTCCGCAGAAAGATAAGACAGAAGCCAAACTAACTAGAAAGCAGCACCGGAAACAACAATCAGAATCCAGAAATTACGAATAACGTCTGAACGGCATTTCTCCAGGGTCTCCAATAGCCGTTTCTTTTTTCCTCCACCAAAATAAAAGGCACGTTTCTTTCTTCTTTTATCTCGCTTTTTCTTTAGTCAGGAATCAGAGATTGATCAAACCCTAAATTTGTCATTTTTAACGTCGTATAAGATTCCTGATCATCAATAAAATTAGTTGTTATACAATTTGTACCTAGCATCCCCCCAAATTTTATTAACTGGGTTTCGATTGGTTAGATTATACATATATATACTGTTCGAAATTTTGATTATGCGTCAAAAATCGGAGACTTCTGTGTCGCTTCATTTTGACTGAATAAGTCTGAAATTCTTGAGTGATAAAGTCTGATTGTATCTGAATTGCTCTTTGTCAATGCCATGGCAGGTCCCGTTAATAAAGGGATAAGGGAAATGGACAACAAGGGCTTATAGAAGATTACTAAATAAGAATTTGTTGTTTTGAATTGATATTTGGAGCAATGTGGCCATTACATATCTTGATCAATAAATTTTTAAAAACTGAAGACGGCAAAGACAGCATAGAAGGAAAGGAAACTTGTTGTAGTTTGGTTAGAACATATCCATTTAAACAGCCTGTGGAAAACCAAGATGTTATACTGCCTCGCTCGCACTTTGTTGACGTAAGTATATCTTAAACATGTGTACATTGTTTTGCTGGATATCCACCTATGAAATTAGAACTTTTTGTTGATTTTGTAGGTTCCTCATGTAGGGCAGCTATGTTCTTGGGATTGCGGTCTTGCGTGTATTGTTATGGTTTTAAGAACTATTGGCATCGATCAATGTAACATTCAGGCATTAACAGAGCTTTGTACCACAACAAGGTATATCTCTTGTCCAAACGTCATGGTGTTGTATGGTGTATGGACATTATTGTAGTGTTTGCTGTGATTTATAGTTGTTAAACTTTCTTTCAGTACATGGGATGGCACTACTAATCCTCGTAACTTTTCAGTAAGTTCTCTATTGTAAGCTATATCTTGTATTCATTCTACCTTGATCAACATCTTTTTTCCACTTGTCCATGCCTTAAAATTGCATTCAGTGGTTCTTGTTTCCCTGGAGTCTCTAATTTGATATTTGATGTTGGATCATCAAAAATCAAGAATCCATCCATACCGGATTCAGAATAAGTGAAGCCAATCCCCCGGGTCCAGTATCTAATCAATAGCTTTACTCATTAACTGTATGTTTGCTTAAGTTCTTACGTCTTGCATTTTGATGCATGCTTGTAGTAGTATCTCTAGTTTCAGTACTTGTAAATAACAAACTCCAATGGACCATTTCTTAAATGGAGAATTAGCTCATCCCGGGTGTGTAAATTAAAAAAATAGGTGATGTTTTCCGTTACTTGATATTATTGTTGAGATTAATATTGATGTATGTTGAAGTTTCCTGTGCTCGTGCTGTTAAATGAAGTTGCATCTCTTCTATTCAATTGTAAGGTTGATATATCTATTTTGTTATCCACAGCGTTTGGACAGTGGACCTTGCGTATCTGCTGCAGAAGTATTCTGTTAGTTTTTCCTTCTTTACTGTTACTGTTGGAGCAAATCCAGATTATTCGGTGGAAACCTTTTACAAGGTAATTTTTCATCACAATAATTTCTTGTTTCTCTTGCATGCCTTTTCTTTCTGTATTTTGAGATTATGGTCGTGTATTATTTTGTTCATCTTACTATAAAAGTATGAATCTAATCAGATAAGGGAATATGGTGTAATTTTCTTTTTGGGTAGTAGGATTCAAAATTTGAAATGAGATATTCGTTTGTTCACTAGTAGTATGACCCGGAACGTTTTCATCCAGACATGTAATCAACAATCTTTGAACACATACAGGAGCAGTTGCCTAATGATCAGATGCGAGTTGATAAATTATTCCAAAAAGCTGTGGAATCTGGAATCGACATACAGGTAACTGACGATTAACGGTATATTTCTTTTATCTTACTCGAGTAATATGTTTGTGTGTAAAGCCAATGGTTTCTGATTAGGACTAATCCATTATCCTGCATCTCCTTTTCATCGATATCAACATTGCACAAGTCTTGTTCGCTTTTGTTTTAACCATGGAGAAGAAATTCATAGTTGAAAATATGAGTTCTTTTTATCGGACTTTTTCCTTCGTCATGATAATTAGACCTTAATGTAGCCACTTAAGATAGGTTGATGCACTCTTTCTATATTACAGTGCAGATCGATAAGCAGTGAAGAGCTTTCAGTCCTTATATTGTCAGGGAACTATGTAGCTATTGCATTGGTGGACCAGGATAAACTGAGGTAATAGACTTCCTTTTAAGTACCATTCTGCTTTCCTTCTGAGTGGTATAATAATGTCGGTGTTCCATTTTGTTTCTTTATTAGTCGGTCTTGGATGGATGATGTTTGTGTCTCAGGCTTGTGTAGTGGAAACTCAGGCTATACAGGTTAGATAATTATACTTTTGCGCTCTCATAAGAGGTTTAATTTCCTGTTTTGCAACTATTGAATTTCTTGAGTTATTTAAATCATTTATCTCTTCTTAGGTCACTATGTTGTAATTTGCGGATATGACATGGAGAAAGATGAGTTTGAGATAAGAGATCCAGCCAGTTCTAGGTATACTGTTTATTTATGTACATCAGTGTTACTAATATTCTAATAACTACCAAAATTTTCTTGCACTAGTTAAAACTACGTAACCGACTGATCCCTGGGTCAAATCTTTGCAGGAACTGTGACAGAGTATCGATGGAGTGTTTAGAAGAAGCTCGAAAATCATATGGTACTGATGAAGATCTTCTCCTGGTAAAATTCCAAAATTACCTTACAAAATCATTTTAAAGTGATGTTGAACTCTCTAACAACCAATGGCACAACTAACTCGAAAAGGGTTTCATTTGTGGAACGCAGATTTCATTGGAGAAGAGAGAGGTTGGACAAAAGTTCTCTCTGTAATACTGTGCATATATACCATGTACCATTTGTGAAATGAAAATACATAAATTATACCACAATCATGTTTCTTCCTGGGAGTAATTCTGGGTTGTTAGTCTTAACAGTTGCTAAACTGTACCGGTAAACTATAGTTCAACATTTGGCAACATGAATACACAGTCTCTGATCGATCCCTAAAGTCATACTCATTCTTTGTGCATACACTCATCACTGTTTCCCAATGTAATTGGGCTTTCATTTGTTAGGTGTTTTCCACTCTATGTAGTATGTTCCGAGTTTTGATTCCTAGGCCCGCTAATTAATATTTCTAATTTCCTAAGCAAGGGTTGTGGATCCATCTCATTTAAAACGAATTAGTGGAGCTTTGAAGGAGTTGAAGTCCCACCATTGGCAGCAGTAGAAATAGTCTGTATATTTTTGTCTCTGTTAAATCTACTAAAAACAAAAAAATAATCCTAAAATCGTATTATTGTTTAAGAGGAAATTAGGAGAAGACAGAAAGCAGAGGAAACGACAAGACAGATCGTATTGATAAATACAATAGTCTTACATGGCATAGTGATCATTTATAGTCATGGGGAAAACCTTATCTAGGTGGGTTGCACGTCCATGGGCTTTAGGCACTATAACACCCTCTTTGTATGGTCCAACAATAATGCTTTATATGTAATTCACATATAGTGTTTGAATACGATTCTTCAAATGTAGTTCTTTCCTCGACGACCGTTGTGAAATGAACTACCCCATTAAAAAATTTGTCAGGAAAATCCATAGGGATAAAACCTAAACTAAAAAAAAAAGTACAATGTTAAGGAACTCTATAACAGAATTGTACTCGCATATATTGCCTCGTTAAAACCTTGACAAGGGAAAATCCCGTAGGATAAAATCTTGACAAAGGGAAAAGAGTACACGCGATATGTCCAGAAGTTTTCCTTTTGCCGAAACCTAGGATTGATGCAAACAACAAAAGTATTAGTGTTATTGTTAGTTGACTTGTGCTGGAAACCATTGAGATGCAGTCCTTGCTTCGTTGTGCTGATTTGGGAAGTTGTTTCACTTGAAAATTATCATTTTTCATTTCTTTGATTCCGATACTATTCAACAATATCAGTGCGATCCTAAGGTCTTCAACATCTAACATGTAGCTAGTGTATTTGTTGTTGTCTCGCTAAAAACATTGCCGAGTAACAAAAGCATGTGAGAAAAACTAATCTCGATCGAAGGGAAAAATAACAAAACACAGCTTTACATTTCGAAGTAAAATGTGTCGACGTCATATGCTTGGATACTCCCCATGATGTCGGCATCTCCCCCTAATTCCATCCGCAAGAGTTTTCAGACAGTTTATTTAGTCATGTATTCTCTGAAAGTGAGTATAAGTAATGACTTAGTAAATAAGTCAGTCATGTCTCCCCCTGATTACTTTTGTGAGAGATAAGATTATTTTACCTTCATAATCAATAACTTTTAGATTGCACTTCCTTTAGCAGTCCACTTCATGCCTTTGTAGGGATAAAACAAACTCATGTCAATGGTTCCTTGTAAGTACATGATTACATTCATTATACCGTCCAAATACGTTGCAGAGACGTTGAGATATATCTAGCTAACAAGTTCACTAAGGATGAAATATTTGGCCGCATACATTATAATAAGTACAACAGTGCGTTTATTGCACTTAAATAAGGGAATTTCATTTACCAACACATATTCGTCATATTCCTTTAGATGAAATGGCTATTTACTTACATTTGAACCTCAACTAATCATATGAGAGCTAGCAAGATGTGTGTCTTTGTTAATTGCCTGACAACTTTGGACATATGCAAATTGGTGGAATAATATACCACAAGCTCCGCTTCGATCGAGCTTTCTCAGATGTTCATCTCAAATTGAAATTTCAAGTAGCTTGTAAAATCTCTTATTATATTAAGAATACATACCATATCCATACCATCGACATAGATAACTAAAATTCCAAATAAAGAACTTTATTTGTGTACGCAGGATAAAATACATTACTTGTTTATCCCTTGTCAATCAAAAGTCAGTTAAACGGGTATGCCAAATCCGTCTGACTGTTTCAATCCAGAACTGAGCATTCCTTTGGGTGAGATTCATCTGACTTGGGGGAAAAAAGGCTATCAAAATATCCTTATCCCTAAATCCTTAAAAATATAAGAAATAACCACATAAAAATGTTGCATGTCAGATCCTTTCAAAAGTACCAAACTAATTAAGTAGCAGAACACTATAATGTTCATTACAAGAGAGTAAACAATTCCAGGGCTTTATGAGAAACCTTGCGCCACAAGGCGAGTATTTATACTTCATCCTTCTCACTGCGCTTTGTGACAAATAATTATGTATGTCCCATAGGCTTTGCACTTGGTTGGTTAGCATTATCACACCAAATACCGGTATATTTGTCAAAGAATCAAGTTCTAACCGGATTGTGTAGGACAAATACGCTCTGGTTGGTATCAAGCAACATTGAGCATGGTTAGATCTCACCGTGATCTAGTTATTTAAGATGTTAGAGCATTGCTCGGTTGAACTCGCATGCGTTGCTATCTCAAGCATGTTTGTCAATGTTAGTGATCAAAACTATAAGTCTTGATTTCTAGTCTATTATAGCTAAGTCTCGGACTAGGATAGAAACTGTAGTTGAGCTCAAGGACTTCATGGCGATTCATCATACAAGTAGAAGAACTACTCAAGGAACCGGTGGAACTTCTCGACAAAAAGGTATGTGAAGACTTGAACTTATCTACCACTCAAAACTCTATCTACTCCATCTCCTACTCTTTGAAACAAAAAATCGTATGCTATATATATAGACTTTGATTATACACATTTGGTATTTCGAGCCGAGTATACCTCGCCTATCTATATCCCGAAATATGTGTTGGTAAGCTTTTCGCTTTGATCAAGTTTATCTTTACCTAGTGACGAAAGTCATGATATGTTTCAATCATCTTGAAAATTGCTTTGACGAGAAATGGTGTAACAACTGTATAACGTCCTCTAAGAATGTTTCAATGATTGAAATGAGAATTTAGATTACATAACCAATGGTGGACATAAGCATTGTTGTGGAAACACATTTATGTATAAGTCCTATTCCTTGAACCAAAGTTTGCGAACTTTGTTGATCAAGAGAACCGGAAGATTTCCGCGAACTGCCGAAGTTCTCAAACCCGAGAATTTCTGTTGGAGTTGACAAACTACTTGCGTGAATATAAGTCCGCGAACTCAGTCCGCGAACCCAGTCCGCGAACTGACGAAGTTCTCGTACCCGGGAATTTCTGCTGGAGTTTGTAAACTCTGTCCGGTAACTTAAGTCCGCGAACCTAGTCTGCGAACTTGAGAAGGTCATATATCTGAAGATGATTTCTGAACTTAAACTTAAAAAGAATAAGGAATGCAGTTTGCAAACCGTGGCTATAAAATTTCACGAACCGATTCAAGTGAATCAAATCATCTTTGCTTCAATTGTGTCTTGTGTAGTACATGAGATTTCCTTGCAATTGAACAACTCTCTAACTAGTTCATCTTGAAGTCATTTGAACTAGTTATGGTGAATAAGAACATGGTTGATATGAAATGCTCATATGGATAACCATTTGGTTAACTATTGTTGAACCAACAAGTTCATACATTTGGGTACGGTTAACAAACCTAAAAACGTGCATTTTCAAGTGTGTGTAACAAGCTAAGTTTTTGATCTAACGGTTGAGAAATATTAGCTTGAATATAAATAAGGTTTTCATCTAACGGTGGATATTGATTGCTTTGTTACCAAGGTAACTTAATTGCAAACCCTGATTTGAAAGACTATATAAAGGAGACATCTAGTATTGTGCAAAACTAATCCCCACACCTTACGTGTGATACTAGTTGCGTGCTAGAGTCGTTTCTCCTTTAACCTTTGGTTTTCTTCTTCTAAAACCAGGTTAACGACTTAAAGACTTCATTGGGATTGTGAAGCCAGGTCAATACTACTTTATCGCAGTTGTGTGATCTGATCTTGCGCATTCTATTGTACGAGTACAATCAGATTGATTGGCTTGAGATTGATATCTCCTATAGGCAAGATATAAAAAGTAGTCACAAACATGTTCGTCTCATTGTTTGTGATTCCGCAACATCTTGTTTCGCTACCATACGATTAAGATTGTTCTGAGGTGATTGATAACTCTAGGCTGTTCTTCAGGAATATAAGACCGGATTATCAATTGGTTCATGTTCACCTTGATTATTATCAAAAGACGGAACAAAACCTTTAGGTTTATCTGTGGGAGACATATTGATCCTTTGATAGACTTGCCTGTGTGAGACAGATTTGTTTATTGTGAAAGCCTGCGATTTTGGGTCGTAGCAACTCTTAGTTGTGGGTGAGATCAGCTAAGGAAATCAAGTGCGCAGTATCTTGCTGGGATCAGAGGCATAGGGAGTACAACTGTACCTTGGATCAGTGGGAGACTGATTGGGGTTCAACTACAGTCCAGTCCGAAGTTAGCTTGGAGTAGGCTAGTGTCTGTAGCGGCTTAATACAGTGTGTGTTCAATCTGGACTAGGTCCCGGGGTTTCTCTGCATTTGCGGTCTCCTCGTTAACAAAATTTCTGGTGTCTGTGTTATTTCTATTTCCGCATTATATTTGTTTATATAATTGAAATAATACAGGTTGTACGTTTGAATCAATCAATTGGAAATCCGACCTTAGGTTGTTGATTGATATTGATTGATCCTTGGATATTGGTCTTTGGTACCATCCAAGTTATTCTTGTATTTGATTAGAACTGCAGTTCTTGCTTGAGTAAATCAAATCAAGAAGAGAGATATAAACTCGTTGATATACTTTTAATTGATTGAGTCTTATTGATTCTATTAAAATTTTATTCGAGTTTTTCCATACAGATTGATAACTGAAATATTGGGTAGTGTTGTTAGACCCCCGCTTTTTCAATTGGTATCAGAGCAGGAAAACACCCCAAACCTTATAAGTTTGTGTTTGTTCGATCCTCAAAAGTCTATTCCTATGAGAAATATTTTTGGGAGGCTTGCTCGTGGCATATGTAATGCACACCAGAGTTCCTTAAAGGTTGTTCAGAGATTATCACACTTCGTTCCTATAAAAGCACGTGATAATCCTATACCATCTACCATGTCAGAAAATCTAGATGTGAAGAAACGATCTAAGGAAAAGAATAAAAAGAATTGTCGAAGAAAACATGGTCAATGCTCAAGGGTATGGAATCTCACAATAATTACTCTTAATCTCTTTGAGGAATACTACCATAAAGGTTCCATTGACAAGGAGTTGTTTAGAGCGTTTGAAAGTGTTTTGCAATTCTTAGAAAAGCTTAATTCCATAGAGAATTTGAATTGTTCTGACAAGAGTTTTGTTCCTGTCAAATCATTTTCTAATGATGCACAAACTGTTTTCAACACCGATTCATGTGAAGCCGATAAAAAGGATTCATATGAATTAGGTAGAGGAACCATTTGTCAGAAAAGGTCATCTCTTTGTCATAAGAAAAAGAACCCACACGACTCTAAATATTATCATTACGATTATACTCCTGACTCTGGGTACAAATATCAACCAGAAAAATTGCATGGGAAATTCTATGCAGTTTCCAGCACTTAATTTCAGGATTGGCTCTACCCCATTTGTATATAACTTGAAATGGGACAAGTAATTGGTTGATTTTTGTTTTAATCCCTATTTTCTTATGTTTTTGTGATAAGAGCTTTTCAGTAGGTATTTTTTCTTTTGTTCTCTGTACCTTTAAAAAATCCTACTCCTCAAATGGGTCACGGTTCTGGACGGGTCAAAGCCCATGTAGGGTATATAAAAGAAGTTCGCGGACGTCTTCATCTTCTCAAACAGTCCGCTACGTGAACCTCTAGGGTTTTATTATTTTCCTCCATTAAAGCTTCTTTGGAGAAATCAAAAGGAAGGGTTTTCAAGGCTCACTTCAAGTAAGTATGTTCCTCTTGATCCTTGCTTATTTCTAGATCTATGATGAATTCTATAATCTCAAAAAGCTCAAATTTCCCTAGCTTGAATTCTCCTAGAATTAGATTCGTGAATGAGTCTTGTGATGGGGTGTTTGATAAGATTGTCTCAAAAGGGTTCATTATAGAAAAGAGATTGGATTTCTCTAGTTGGCATGAAGAGGATTTGGCTTGCTTTAAAAAATTCAAGCTTGGAAGTATTTTTGATGGTCTTGGTGAAGGATTTGATTGCCTCACAAAGATTTTCTATGCCAACATTCATGTTGTTGATTACAACAAGATGGAATTCAAATCCATGATTGGTAGATAAAGGTTTCTTGTTGATAGAGAATTAATTTCAAAGATTACCAAAATACCGTTGGGGAACGTACGGCTTCCTAGAACCAAGTCATGAACGTCCGTCGTGTGATGATATCTCAATTGGACTTTGTGGAAAGAAGGTTGTTTGGAGTCAAGGAAAGTTCCCTACTAATGATCTTAGTATTGCGTTATTGGCTTTTGGAAAACTTGATATCCCCAATCTTTATCCCTCCACATGAGTTTGCGGAATTGGTCTATTTCCTTGAATCGGGTATTCCAAGTCTCGATATTTGTGGTTTCATTATCTTTCAAATGATTTCAATGACTTCACCCGTCAAGACGTTAGGTTACCCTTTCTTGATTAGTCAAATCTGTCGTGACCGTGGGTTTGATTCAATTGGCAACTCTCTTGGGGTTCCTAAACCAGTTCGTCTGTGTACCTTCAGGCGCAAAAGGTAAAATGCTTGCAAGCGACAAAGAATCGCTTCTCTTGATTTCAGTGACCCCACCATCGTGAGCCTTCTTCAAAAAATTCGTAAAGGTGTGTGTAAGGTTGATTTAAGGGTGAAGTGTGTCCAAGAAAAATTGTCTTTGGTTGCAACAAAGTTTCCCGAGCTCAAAGAAGATTTGAACGCAATTCAAGCATCTTGGAGTATCTCCGATGAGGAAGAAGATGAGTAATTCGTGTTCATATTGTTGCCTAGTATGTCTTCTTTTTGGCTTAGTTGGAAGAATCACTAGTGCTTTGAATAGCAATGATTGTAACTACACATAGCTATTATTTTTCATCTTCTTGTTCTTTTTTAGGTTTATTGGTTTAAAATTCTAAAAATATTTGGAGGAGGATGTTTTGCAGTATTTAATCTTTATGATTTGTTATATATCAATTTGTTATGGGATTGGTGTTTACGTCCGTGAACTATGTTTGTCCCATACTTTGTCAAAAGTAAAGTCGTGGTCGGTATTCACGTACTGATAAAAGAATGAATGGACTTTTGATAAATACAAAAGTTAATCCTATATTGTCAAATATTTGATGGAAGATAGGTTAAAAATCTTTTGTTTTCAAGGATTATGTCTATTAATATCGTCATGCAAATAATGATGGGAAAATAGAATGAATCCTTGTGTATTCTGCAGTATTGATCATCCCTGATCCATATTTTATGTATTAATGTGAGGCTCCATAATGTATCTTATGTTGAGCACTATACAACCAAGTTGATTTTTTAGCTTAGTTGGTGTTCCGTGAGGTATGTTATGTCGAGCACATTGAACTAAATTAATCATCTTGTTTGGTTATTTAGTTATTGCTCCGTAAGTTTTCTTATGTCGAGCAAAATGACAATTAAATTGATTACTTTTGTAATTAGTTTGGTTGTCTATTCCAATTAGATTAATTATGGGTTCTCTTGTAATTAATCTAGTTGAGTATTTTCGTGTCTCCATAAGTTCTCTTATGTTGAGCACAATCAATTGAATTGATCATTTTTTGTGTTTAATTTGATTGTGTATTCCGATTAAATTAATCATGGGTTTACTTGTGATTAATTTGATTGAGTTTTTGGATATAAAAAATCATTCTTATGGTTTTTGGTGTCCAATCAAAATCTTTCTTTTCTTTTGAAATTAAGGTCGCTCTTGTTGTTCTTTCGGGAATGACATCAAATGGGAGAGAGTTCTCTTGAACTCGTGCTTAACGGTCATATCTTGAGGGGTGTGCGTCTGTGGAATTTTAGAGGGGTTATCTTTTATCTTTAAACTCCTTGATTAACGCATTTAGCTTCGGCTTTATGATTGCATCTAATTAGTTGGTATGTATTTTTTTTCCTTTTGTCATGAAATGTCTCTTTCGGAAATTTCATTATGATCTCGTTCTTGTACCTTTGCCAATTTTGTTGACAAAAAGGGGGATAATTATTATGTAGTTCACACTAAAAATACATATGGTTTTCGGATCATTGTGTAAGGGGGAGTGGTTTCCATGTGAGATGGAGTATTGACTAAGGGGGAGTGATACATATCACCATAGTATTATTGTTGAAGTTGTGATACAATTGAACTTTGACGATGTGTAATAATACTATGACACTGTATAACAATGATCGAGAACTATGTTTTCTCATTGTTATAGCTATGGATCTTCAACAGCGGTGATGCTAAACTTATAACCTTTGGGATCATTGAAGTACTTGGAAGTGACGAAGATTTCGAGGAATGTTGAAGATTAGACATGTGGAATAGGAGCTATTAAAGTTTCTTTATCTTTTTTGTATTCCATATGTATTGATAGTTTTGTCACTAAAATTGACAGAGGGGGAGATTGTTAGAGAATTGCTCGGTCGAACTCGCATGCGTTGCTATCTCAAGCATGTTTGTAAATGTTAGTGATCAAAACTATAAGTCTTGATTTCTAGTCTATTATAGATAAGTCTCGGACTAGGATAGAAAGTGTAGTTAAGCTCAAGGACTTCATGGCGATTCATCATACAAGTAGAAGAACTACTCAAGGAACCGGTGGAACTTCTCGACAAAAAGGTATGTGAAGACTTGAACTTATCTATCACTCAAAAGTCTATCTACTCTATCTCCTACTCTTTGAGACAAGAAGTCGTATGCTATATACATAGACTTTGATTATACATATTTGGTATTTCGAGCCGAGTATACCTCGCCTATCTATATCTCAAAATATGTGTTGGTAAGCTTTTCGCTTCAATCAAGTTTATCTTTACCTAGTGAAGAAAGTCATGATATGTTTCAATCATCTTGAAAATTGCTTTGACGAGAAATGGTGTAACAACTATATAACGTCCTCTGAGAGTGTTTCAATGATTGAAATGAGAGTTTATATTACATATCCAATGGTGGACATAAGCATTGTTGTGGAAACACATTTATGTATAAGTCCTATTCCTTGAACCAAAGTTTGCGAACTTTGTTGATCAAGAGAACCGGAAGAATGGCGTGAGCCAAGTCCGCAAACTCTGTCCGCGAACTGCCGAAGTTCTCAAACCCGAGAATTTCTGCTGGAGTTGACAAACTACTTGAATCTAAGTCCGCGAACTGGCGAAGTTCTCATACCCGAGAATTTCTGCTGGAGTTTGTAAACTCTGCCCGGTAACTTAAGTCCGCGAACCTAGTCTGCGAACTTGAGAAGGTTATATATCTGAAGATGATTTCTGAACTTAAACTTAAATATAATAAGGAATGCAGTTTGAAAACCGTGGATATAAAAGTTCATGAACCGATTCAAGTGAATCAAATCATCTTTGCTTCAATTGTGTCTTGTGTAGTACATGAGATTTCCTTGCAATTGAACAACTCTTTAACTAGTTCATCTTGAAGTTATTTGAACTGGTTATGGTGAAGAAGAACATGGTTGATATGAAATGTTCATATGGCTAACCATTTGGTTAACTATTGTTGAACCAACAAGTGCATAAGTTTGGATACGGTTAACAAACCTAAAAACGTGCATTGTCAAGTGTGTGTAACAAGCTAAGTTTTCGATATAACGGTTGAGAAATATTAGCTTGAATCTAAATCAGGTTTTCATCTAACGGTGGATATTGATTGCTTTGTTACAAAGGTAACTTAGTTGTAAACCCTGATTTGAAAGACTATATAAAGGAGACATCTAGTATTGTGCAAAACTAATCCCCACACCTAACTTAAATTCTGAAAGAGGCGATAATAAGAAAATTCGTGATTTGTGATCAAAGAACCTCCAACAATTTTTCTCCTTACTCTCTTTATTCTCTGTAACTTGAAAATACCCTATACAAATGTTCTCCCGCAACTTGAAAAAAGCCTAGGTTTTAAATTTGGGTTTCTCGAAGCAAATATGAAATTAAACGCATGAATATCGAATCAAAACTCAAGACTGCTTCTGATTTCATAAAAGGTATGATTTTAATTATAAATCCCTCAATTTATTACATTCTTTGTATGCATGTGAAATTAGGGTTTAGGGTTTCATATAATTTTCCCCAATTTGATAAAGCAATCTTCATTAAATAACGAGGTTCATCAATTTTATTAGCTCTTATTCCTCAATATGATCACGGTTATGATTTTTGAGGATTTTGGTAATTTTGTAGAGATTGAGAAATTGAAATCAGATGAACTAGATTTAACTTTTAATGAACTTTATTGATTTTCCCTTTTAGAGAAAATTAGAATTGCAGAAAAATTGAAAATGTGCTGCAATGCAGGGTAATAAGAGATATGCAATCTAAGTTGCTACGACCAATGCCGATATCTTAGATGTACATGTTTCTTATTAAATTGGTTATATTAAAGATTTCATACTGCATTAAAAACCATCATTACGATTAGTCTGTTTTTTTAATACCCCTGAGTGTGTAGTTTAGGTGCTATAGACACTCAAATGCTTGGCGTTTCTTGGTCATACCCTCACAGCAGATAGAAGACCTTGCAATTTCTAAACTGCGTTTTTTTTTGTTGCAGTACTAATTTCAGTAGCGGTGCTTCTGATTAGATATACGCAATCTGAACTGGAATACTCTCAGTCTTAGGTTTCAATGCTCACGATTACAAATGAGATGTTGGAAAATGCCAATTTGGATTCTTTATCCACGCATTCAATCTTATATAATTGTTGTTTCACATTGCGTTCTTCGGGATTAAAACAATAAGATAAATGCAAGGTGGAGTTCGTGGCAGTCCTATAAAGATAACATCTAATTTTATATCACAGACACACTTATAGTTAACCACTTTTGAAGAGAAAGGTAACATCTAAGTCACTTAGTATATCTTGAGTTTTTAATTGATTAAATGCAGTGGTGAGACAAAACAAACTGAAAACTTCTAGGTACTGATTTTTCCTACCATAGTGAAGAACTTGGGTTAGAAGTTAAAAGTGGCGATATGTCCATCTTGATCTCTTTTACCTTAATTTATGGCAAAAAAAAATTAGTTTGCTGCATCCTTAGTATATTTGTACTCTTCCTGTCCCTGATCAATCTCACTTGCAATTCGGAAATGAAACAGAAACAGGGATTGGATTGACAGGGTTTGGTAGTTTGTGAAATTGCCTAATGTTTTGTTGGTCCAACTTTTGTAGCAATGGTGGGCACTCGCGCTGCTGATTTAAACCTTCATAGAAATCCTGAAGTCACACGGCACTTTCGAACACAACCTGAAATATGCAAGTGGTTTATCACTATGTAATTTTTTCTTCCTACTGCCATATTAATTTGTAAGTGAAAAGTGTACTGAAAATCAACTTTTTCCAGCCATGGAGGGTGGTTTGCTACCTCCTGTAACACTCCCAAGAATCCGTGCACTATCTGAAAAAGGTCAAGAAGGAATACATGCACAAAATGTAATCCGTAAGATCTCTTTTCATAATTACAGGCCTTTGAATTACTTAGTAATTCTGATTTTGCTGCCTTTAATGGGTTTGACATTTCCTTGGTTTTGATTTCGACATCATGATTTTGTAGGGATGGAGAGTGATCGGGTCCCATTTTTGAAGCCCACAGCTCAAGTTTATAGGGAAATTAATCCAACTGTTCAATCTATATTTTCAACTCTAAGAGCAACCACAGTCACGAGACAGACCAAATACCAAATTCCAGACTAAAAACCAAAAAAGTTTGGTATTCTCGGTGTTCAAGCGCAGTGGGTGACGACCAAAATTTGGTGAGGCGTAACTTATACATCCGCTTGAAGCCAGACGGAATTTATACTAACGTTTCTTGGTGGGCGTCTTTTTAACATGCGTCTCAGTGAAACGGATGTATTACGTGCGCCTGATTGAGGCGCAGTTTTAATTCACGCCTGGCATTAGACGGCGATGGAAAATGCGTCCCAGTAGACGGAGATGGTATGTGCGTCTGATACATACGGAGATATAAATTGCGTCTGCATCGGACGGACACAGAAGGTGCGTCTGAGTGGGGCGGAGATGAAAGGTCCGTCTATGTGGGGCGTTTATGGAAAGTCCGTCTGAGTGGGGCGTTTATGGAATGTCCGTCTGGGTGGGGCGTCAATGTAAAGTGCGTCTAGAAATATACGTTAAAGGGCAAGTCCGTCTGATTATCTCCTCTTCTCCTCCTCTTTTCACAGAACAAGAACAAAAAAGACGACGAAACCTAAGAAAAATTCTAGGGCAAAAATTCAGCTGCAATCTCATGTTATGAAGATTAATCTATGTTTCCGTGAAAAAAACAAGTTTTCTAATAGAGGTATGTAATCTAAAAAACGTGATTTTAGGCGTACATAATACATGGTTATCATGAAAATTCAGGTATGCAATACATGGTTATCATGAAAAACGTGAGGTATGCAATCTCATGTTATGAAAATTCAGGCGTACATTAAAGATACGTCTCACACAGGCGTGCATAATACATGCGCCCGGACCAGGCGTACATTAAAGATACGTCTACACACAGGCGCTCACGATACATGCGCCCGAACCAGGCGGTTTTTATAACTGCGCCCCACTGGGACGTACATTCTAATTACGCCTGCTGTGGGGCGTACGTATTATCTCCGTTTTGTCCGGCGGTGGTTATAAATACGCCTCACTCATACGCTCTTTATACATCCGCCCTAATTTCATGCGTTCTTTATACTTACGTCTGGTGTGAAGCGCTCACTATAACCCCGTCTGAATTCATACGCTTATATTAAGCCCGTCCCAGTATAACTGATTTTAGTCTGGGTCGGCGACCATTTTTGGTCTCAAACCCTAATTATCCGGACTAAATATAGCTTTAGTCCGTTCCATTGCGGCTGATACAGAGACCAAATTTGGGTTTAGTCTCCAAATTTGGTCGTGACTGTGGTTGCTCTAAGGTCTTCTCTTTTTCAGACTACGACAGTCGTATGCTGGATCCAGAATGGTCGGATAGATTTCTTCGTAAGTCAACTTTAACTATACTAACTCAAATTTATACTATACTGTAAAAGTCAACAAGTGTTAAGTGCTATCTTTGTTTTACTAAAAGATGCCTTGAAATTCAGCCTGGACCTGTTCATGTTGTTGATGGAATTGGGAAAGAAATGACAACACAAATTATAACTAACACGGAGAGTAAGGCATTATATACTGATTCCATTGGACGAGATTTCACAAAAAAGGTATGTCTCTTATATATTGTATATACAGCTCGCATCTGCAAAC
Organism: Papaver somniferum; assembly: GCF_003573695.1. Classification (NCBI taxonomy): domain Eukaryota; kingdom Viridiplantae; phylum Streptophyta; class Magnoliopsida; order Ranunculales; family Papaveraceae; genus Papaver; species Papaver somniferum. The sequence continues at coordinate 107,863,375 of NC_039368.1, forward strand.
ACACCCTTAATGACTTTGATTTTAACCTGTGGAGAATCTATTGACGAACTTTAGTGACTGTGAATGAAAACAGCAGATCCTTGAACCACGACCTAAGACAACTGAATTGGGAAGAACAAGTGATGCTGGAACTGCATCAACAAGAGTACCTAATGCTGATATAGTCATTACGTGCCGCAGTCCCAGATTTATTGAGAAAGTTCAGCGCCAAGATGAGGACGTCGCAGAGGAATCCCAAATAAGAAAGGGAAAATCTATTGCGCCATACCAGGTATGTGTATATATCTGTTACATCAGTTAGAGATTTTTAGAAAAAATAACATCCTAGACTATTGATAGAAACAACAAGCATCAAAACAGAGGTATTCCTGTGATCTGATCCTTCTTTGTTGCCTTCATCCCCAGTAATTATGTGGACAGATCCATAGGGATCTGACTTTCTGCTGCTAACACGTTTATGCAATTCAAAGAACACAAAGAGTTTAATGCCTTTAGATTTGATTAAGTTCATGGGGTAAAAAAACATCACCTTCAGTCTATAGTTATCGTTTGTTCATGATGCATTTCAGTTTCTTAACGAGAAGTTTGTAGTGTATTACATGATTATGTACATATTCCTCTTTTGAGATATCAAAATAGTTTTTCTTCCTCTTTCAATTTTAGGATTAAATAAAAATGGATGTGAATTTAGACTTATGTCAACAATTTTTTTTTTGGTAAACAGAAACGACGCCGATCCAATAGCTATGTTCCTGGAACAGAAACGACAGTGGTTATTGGTTCTGCTGGAGAGAAGACCAATCATGACTCAACAGATAATAACAGCTCCGATGATGGGGAAACTTCCCCGCATCAAGTAAGTGTACCACATCGTGGAGAAAGCAGTCATGCTGCCCAATTACCCTTGCGAAGAAGTCCAAGGTTCAATCAACATCCTCAACATAGAGAACCACCAAATATACAGGATGCAATCGGTATAACCATATTTTTCTTACATCGCTACCTACATATATTTCAGCTTATATTATATTCATCCATGTTCGTAGTTTTTTCGTGATGACCTAATGGTTATTTTAACTGGCTCAATTTATGTATCCACAGATGAAAGTCCTGCATTAAACCTTCGTAGAAGCCCTCGGCTGATGGCGCAAGCTCAATCTCAGCAACCTCCAGCATGCACAAAATGCAATATGTAAGCTTTTTCTTTTACTTTTTTGAAGTGGGTGTATGTAATTTTCTCAAATTTCTATAGGAATATATATTCAGAATGGCTAAAATGTTATAGGTAAATCAATATCCATAACCATACCCCCTTGGACATCCGCACATTTATAAGATTTTTATGTTACTTTGCATGCCAAATATAATTACATGTTGAGCTCTCTCGGTTTATGTACAACAAATTCACAAGGAAGACGGACAGGTCGTCCACGTAGGAGTGTTATGGGAAGATCTTCGTTCCGTGATTGTGCAAGGGGACTTACTTACCAAGTTGGTTCTATAAAATATCATTTGCCACCATTAGAAAACATGTCCAAAATGTCAAGCGGAGCTTTTTTATCGTGAATCAGAGAATTTTTGTTGCGGTAATGGAAATATATTTTTGCAATTGGTTGAGCCATCTTTAGCACTTTTGGAGTTATTTGATGATCAGGGACCAAGAGGGAAACAGTTTAGGATCAACATCAGATCTTATAATCGGCGTTTTGCGTTTACTTCGATGGGGGTTTACTTTGATAGGGATCTCGCTGATGGCACCGAAGGAGTTTATACTTTCCGTATTCAAGGCCACCTTTACCATAAAATCGGTAGTCTTTTTCCTGGAGAGAATGCTTCTCGACCATGATACCTACAGATATATTTCAATGACACTGATCAGGAGATTGAGTGGAGGATGAAAGAAGGAAACGATGTGTTGGATAGAGATGTCTTGAAGCTGTTAAGGGAGATCTTGAATAGACATAATAGTTTTGTCCATATCTTTCGTCAAGGTGCAGAACGAGAAGATTTTTTGGATTGCCAGTTGATTATCAAAGAGCAACCTAAAGATCAGTTGCAGTACACTCTTACAAGTGCTCCCTAGGTTGCGGCCATTGTACCAATAGGTGATAAAAGTTATGAACACACGGAACGTGAAATAATAGTGCAGACAAGAGCTGGGAATCTCTTACAAGTCTTTGAGACTGGTGGAAATTACGATCCTATGCAATATCCTCTTTTCCTCCCTTATGGAGGCTATGGGTGGGACATAGAAAGCAAAGACAATAATGGGAGAAAGATGTCATGCCATGGATACTATTCGTACATTCTGCAGGTATTAATACAGTATTTAATTTTGAATTGTTCTCGAATTCATGTTTTTCCTGAATTACGACACATCGTTTACTATCTTGCATCATAATGTGTTTCCGACTATATCTTCAATATGTATTAAGTAATACCCGTCTATAAATCTAAAGACATGAACTCACATTTTTTTAAGTATCTTTTAATCAATTTTTGGTTTTTTTTTTAATTGTTGGAAAAATGCGCAACAATCATGATTCACTTTTTGTTCGAGGCGGGCGATTGTTGCAACAGTACATTGTGGATAATTGAGTTAAAGTTGACGCTGCTAGGCTCGGATGGATTACAGGTCATCAAAAGCAATTAAGGGTGGAACTCTACGAAGGATTACAAGATGCACAAAGAGCGGGCGAGACCAGCGTAGGTAAGTTATAAGTTGAATACATATGTGCATTTTGTTTTTTTTCCTAAAATCAAATTCAAATTCAAAGCTTCATAATCCACTTTAGTTTTAAAAGAAAGCGAGAAACTTGGTAAGTTTCTAATTTTATATCCTAAGTACATCAAATATGCATGACTTCTTGATACGTTTTTTTTTCTCAATAGACGAACTAGGCAAGAAGATAGTACTACCTTCTTTATATATTGGTGGGCCGCGTTATATGTACCAGCGATACCAAGATGGCGATGGCTTTGGTACATAAATATGGGAAGCCTGATATTTTTCTTACGATGACTTGCAATCCACTCTGGCCCGAGATTGTAGCTAACTTACATCCTGGTCAATCCGCATCAGATAGACCTGATTTAACAACTAGAGTCTTCCGTGCTAAATTTGAAGAGTTGAAGGAAGATATCTTCAAAAAGAATGTGCTAGGAAGAGTAACTGCTCATGTTCATGTGATTGAGTTTCAGAAAAGAGGTTTACCTCATGTCCATATGTTGATTATTTTGGAAAAATAAGACAAGTTACAAGGTCCTGATGATTATGATCGCATAGTTAGAGTAGAAATCCCTGATAAAAATAAAGAGCCCGAGTTGTACAAGTGTGTGAAAAAATGGATGATACATGGTCCGTGTGGAAGTAAGTGCATGCGGGAAGGAAAGTGCAAGAGAGGGTTTCCGAACAGTTTTCGGAATGTATCGTGCAAGGAAAAGATGCATACCTAGTTTATCAGAGGAGAGATGATGGAAATACTATAAGAATGAGTAAGAAATTCATGGCGGATAACAGATTTGTGGTTCCTTACAATCCATGGCTTCTTCATAAATACGATTGCCACATCAATGTAGAAGTTTGTTCCAGTGTACAAAGTGTGAAGTATCTTTACAAGTACGTCTACAAGGGCCCAGATCGTATTTTCTTTAGAGTGCAGCGAGTGCGTCCAGAATTCGAGAATGACATGGTAACACGTTATATCAATGCAAGATGGGTGTGTGCTCAAGAGGCAATGTGGAGAATATACAGGTTTGCTATGAATAAGATGTGTCCAGCATTTCAACGATTACATTTGCATATGCCCAAGAAAAACAGTGTCATGTTATACGAGCATCAAACAGTCAATGAGGTCTTGGAAAATGAAAATAATTCCAAAACGACATTGACTGAGTATTTTGTTACAAATGCCTGTGATCCTACGGCTAGGCAGTGGTTGTATCGGGAGTTTCCTGAACATTATAAATGGGATAAAGCAACTATGAAATGGCAGAAAAGAAGAACTAAACAGAGGGTCATTGCTAGGGTATATTTTGTACCCCCTACTGCAGTTGAAAGGTTTTTTCCGAGGCTCTTACATATGCATGTCAGGGGTGCCACTTCATATGAAGATTTGTTGACCGCAAACAATTTCGAATATTTAAAACTGCAGCGGGGGCACGTGGGTTGTTGGAAAATGATAATAGTTTGAGGGCGTGTATGGCTGAAGCAGCAACAAACAAGATGCCGTCAGCTTTGAGAACTCTTTTTGGTAGCATATTGGTTTTTTTCAACTCGATGGACACTAGAAAGCTGTGGGAGGAGTTCTTCAACGACATGGTCGAAGATTATGCAAGTTCAAGTGATACAAGCTCCGCATACTTATCAGATCATCTTCTTAGAGAGTTGGGGCAAATGCTTCATCAACATGGCAAGCGTCTAAAAGATTATGATCTTCCAGCAATTGTGGGCATATTGGATGATAATTTACAGATGTCTGATTTGATCGAGGAGGAGGTATCCATTCCGGTTTCCGAAAAAGATATGATGAATGTGGACAAGTTGAATGAAGATCAGTCCAAGGCTTACGATGCAATTATGGGTGCCGTCCGAAGAAAAGAAAGCAGGGTATTCTTTGTTGATGGTCCAGGAGGTACCAGAAAGACTTTTCTCTACCGTGCTATTTTGTCGACCGTTAGAAGAAATGGTGGAATTGTCATAGCAACAACTACGTCTGGAGTAACAGCTACTATGTTACATGGCGGAAGAACTGCACACTCAAGATTCAAGCTTCCATTCACCCCAGCAACATCTACATGTGACATCGCTAAAAATGACAAGTTGGCTGATCTTCTCCTTCAAGCTACTGTGATCATGTGGTATGAAGCTACCATGGCACATCGGTATTCTGTCGAGGCATTTGATACGGCTATGAGAGATATAACTTGTAACGAGAAGCCGTTTGGTGGTAAGATTTTTATTATGGGAGGTGATTTCCGTCAGGTTCTGCCAGTTGTACCAAAAGCTTCAAGGGGGAAAATGGTTGATTCGTGTCTTACCAGGTCGTCTCTGTGGAGACATGTAGAGGTTCTTCGTCTGAATAAGAATATGCGTGCAGTGGGCGATACGTCTTATTCTGATTTCTTGATGCGAGTTGGTGATGGAAATGAACCTTCTTTGCCAAATGACATGATAAAGATGCCAGATGATATGGTGATACCCTGGAATGGTGAAGATTCAGTGTCTCAACTGATAGATGTTACCTTTCCCGACTTGGCAGATAATTCTAAGGATCAAGATTACTTGCTTAACCGGGCACTGATTACACCACTGAATGAGCATGTCGATAAGTTAAATGATCGAGTGGTTAGCATGTTTCTGGGAGAAGAGCATATGTATTATTCATTTGATTCTGTGGAAATGATTTCCAAAACCTCTATCTTCAAGAACACTTGAACGGAATAGCCCCGGGTGGTTTACCTCCTCATGAATTGAAACTGAAGCTAGGAGCACCCATCATGCTACTAAGGAATGTTAGTGCCAAGAACGGGTTATGCAATGGTACCAGGCTTATCATAAAGAAGTTCTTTCCAAATTGTATCGATGCAGTGATCCTCAGTGGGAATTCAACGGGTAAACGAGTATTCCTCCATAGGATGCCAATGAGCCCGCCAGAGAATCTTGAGTTGTCGTTTAAGATGATACGCAAGCAATTCCCGGTACGTATGTGTTTTGCATTCACCATCAACAAAGCACAAGGTCAAACAATCGAAAACACCGGTATTTATCTTCCCGAGCATGTCTTCAGTCATGGATAATTATATGTTGGGCTTTCAAGAGGTGTTTCCAGTAACAACACTAAGGTGTTAATCAAGAAAGGAAACGTTGCTGATAAAGTTGGAACGTTCACCAAGAATGTGGTGTACAAGGAAGTTCTTACGTCGTGTTAGCTTATGCAAACAAAAATAAATATTGTGATATCTTACACTTTAGTATCTATGTCAAATTCCTCACTCACTGAAATGTAAGTAACATCTATCCTAATTGATTACAAGAAATAGAATTGTGAAACATTAATCTTTATTTTGAGGGTGGAGTCTTCGGCCTTAGTGTTTTAATCAGTTACTTTCTATATTTTGTAACGAAACGATAATTCGGCAGGTGCATCGCAGGTGCGTATACTAGTTAAAATTGTGATAAGTATTCTCGTGTACTAGTTAAAATTGTGATAAGTATTCTCGTGGGTCGGTGTCTAAATTTGTAGAAGCATATACGAGACGAAGAAAACAGGAGACAAAGGAAGACCGGTATTTGTAGTTTAATAAGTTCAAACACGAGCCCTTGTTTGACCGACTTTATTCTATCTAAAACATTAACATACCCAACACCAACAGACCCTCCCCAATAAAATCCAAATTTGCTAACACTAACCCCTCCTGACAGAATCCTCCATATCATGAAAAGAGAAACAGGCGGAAGGGATAGATGGAGACCGTACTGACCTTGCCTGGCATGGGCTATCTATAATATCAGAGCTAGCTAGGGCATGAGCTTACTTGCGCTGGCTTTAAATACGATATCCAACAGTTTGAAAATTCATTTTGAAATCATTCAGAAACTCTGTGGGTCCACCACCAGTATATAAATAAATAAATCTGTAGCGAGAAAGATAAAGAGTGTGTGGGGTCTTCGTACAGTGTAGATCCTGATCATGTCATGGCCATACCGTCAGAGTCAGAGAGCATTAAGAAGGAACATAGAAAAACAGCCATTTATTTATTTAATGTGACGGTGTTTACAGTCCATGCATGGACCCATGTGATGTGATAACTTGATAGCATCTATCTCCAGTCTCCTAAAAACGATCTATCTATAAAGGCAAAAAAGGAAGAGTAGAATTAGGAGAAAATTGATCAGAGATCTTCATATATTACGGCATCATCATGCTCAACAAAATCATTTGGCTAGTCTCTCCTTTGTGTAAAATATCTGTGCAAAAGATAAGATCCATTATTAGATCTAATAGTAGCTGGAAAGGGTGAAAATACATTTGCGTGTACTTATCGCAATTTATAGGAAGTGGGTTGATGACCCTACTACTAAAGATTTTTATTTCAAAAAGATCCAGTATGTGTTCTCTAATGGTGGAACTGTTTTTGGATTCTGTCCTTTTCTTTTTGACTCTTATGAGTTATCTGTCTCTCGGCTTGTCTTTAGTTAAATGAGAGAATTCTTACCTGTAAATCTGCTGCTACCTCAAATCCCCACAATTCCTCAACCAGTTCCCACTTTTCCTGATCTTTTTATTGTTGTTTAAGTTTCCCGCGTAAACATATTTGAACACATTCCCGCTGAAAGTCTGAAACCGCCCCCATTTTTACTACGAGTAGACTACAACTAACTCCATATTTAGCTAAAAGGAGGCTCACAGAGAAAGCATTCGAAGACCTATTTAGGGTTAAACAAAAGCAGAAAACACAGACGACCAAAATTGTAATCAAAGATTTGGGGTGGTAAAGTTCAACATGCATCCAAAGTCCGAAGAACCCTTTTGTTCTTCAACTGTTCTTGTGGAAGTAAGGATTGAATCAAACTGGTCAAAGTAAATAGCAAAAGCAGAACAAAACAGACAACTTAAAATAGTGGACAACACATAGTTAACCTTTTCCGCGATTCAACGCAGACATGTTTCCTCCTCTTTTTAGGAAAAAACACTTCTTCTCCTCCTAATCCGGTATTTTAATTATTTATGCATCATAGGCGCATACATCCCCTCCATACTTCCTCCCTGCCCCCTGCTCTAGTTCCTGTCAGTCCACCTCTAGCTTTTCCGATTTTAAAACATCAATACTGTGATCTTCCTAGTCGGATAAAAAATTCGACTGGGTTGCCAAAGCATTCCGTCTTATATTATCCAGAATATGTGATTTTAGACTATGATTTGCCGTGTCAAGGACCCATATCAGTAGTATTCACTCATACTGGTATCATTGACATCAAGAAACACCAATATTTTTATCATTGAAATTTGGTGATATTTGTTTATTTAAGCATAACCCATTTTTCCTTTTATTTTCCCATAAAATATGTAGTTTTTTTCTTCCTTTTATTCTAGGATTAGTACTTTAACACCTCCAAAGCTAGCAGCTGATTAATCCAAGAGATTAACTAAATAAAGACGCACTAGAAATCTAAATCATTTATTTAGACATTCAATTAAGAAATCTGCTATAAAATTTAACACAAAATTAACCCCGCTCAGAAATATATATACAAAAACTTCTCTCAAATGATACATGTACAATTGTCGTTTTGTTTGCAAATAAAATAAACAGCATAATAAACATAGCAGAAGTTAACTAATTAACGAAGTCAACTCCTCGAAGCTTTCGCTGCGCAACTCTGATCTGCCTCTGAAACTGAAAATGGGAAAGGGTGAGCACATCATCCCTAGACGGGGCGCCCAGCAGGAATAACATTTAACTTTAAAGAAATCATGAGCAAGATTTGGAAGACAATTCATGTTTTCCCAAACATCAAAGTCACTAAGTCACTGGAAATGCACAAACAATGTATATGGACAAACTCCTTCTTCAAACAATTTATATTAGTGATGCCGGGTTTTCCACACCTACATAGCTATATTGATGCCAGGTTGTTCCACACCTAATAAGCATAAAAGCTGAATTCATGTAGATATAAAGGAAGGAGCGTATCCTATATAACACACGTGGAAATTCTCATTTCCCACAACAATTCATATTGACAACAAAATATTACAGGTCCTTTCAAATTCATGGAAAGATTCAAAGAATCAACAGAACAATCATACTACAAACTAAACAATGTATAAAATGCACAAATATACAATGCATGAGTTTGTAAAACATAAACTTTTGTAAAAGAAACAACAATGGTTTCAAAAGAGTTAAAAGTATTCCCACCTCTTTTGCTGACAAGCCATGCCTACCTCGAGATCCACGATCCACTAGTTCATCCTTGAATCGATCGTTGTTAATAAAGATCAACTGTTCTGCAGTTACAAGCTTCCACTAAGGCCACTGCTAAGCAACATTACAAATACTCTCTTCCTCCCAATTCACTTTACATACACAACACCAGCAACTTCAGCTACCACTCAACATTACCACCTGCCATATTTCCACCACTATATCCTGTAATCTCAATCTCAGCATAACCAATTTTATGCAACACTCAGTTCAATAACTCTAGTTCTACACATTAGAATTCCATCTAATTTCTTACACAAGCACCTACTTTACAACCCTGCCAACTTCATCATCTCACAGACAACACCAATATTTATTTGGTACGAACAAACAATTCATCTAATCCTCGAATCCAACTCTGTACAACTCTCACAACATCAGCACATGCATCTCAGAACAAAATAAACAGCATAATAAACAACCACTACTTGAGCTTCAGTTCCAAAACTACAAACCTTGACTATCAAATTAGAGATGATTATCAACCTTATTCCCTAATTCTGGACAAATCCATCTCTATTCTCTTCCCTAAACCACTAATTTCATCTCTAACTTCCATCATCATCATCTTCTATTTCGAAATGAACATGAACCCTAACTCACTGATTCTTCATCACAAAAACTTCGTATCATTCAATTAAACATAAACCCATCTCAATTCCGTCTCATTCATCACTAATCGAACTTCTAAACAACCTTATGAGAAAACCCTAATTCTAATTTACAGCAACATCAACATCTTCTCTTTTTCTCAGAGCTAACCAATAACAACACCACCAACAACAACCAATACTCAAACATCCCCACCTCTCTCGATCTAACAATCTCTTTATTTCAATAACTTGATTCACCAGCAGGTGAAGAACGGAGAGGAGGAAGAGAAAAGAATGAAGAAGAAGAAGAAGAAAGAGAAAGAGAAAGAAAAGAAGTTACTGAGCTTATCTGCTCGATCAGTTTTGACAAGGCCAAAGACAATTGATAAATGCACCTACCCAAATGATATGGGAAGCCAAGCGGTTATGATGAATAATGACAATTTTCCCTTCGTACATATCTGAAGATATCTTCTTTGTCCGGTGTCCGAATGACGCGTTCGAGTAGTCCATTTCGCATAATTTTTCGAGATCTATTCAACGTACTAATTTCGTATCTAAATAGTTGTTATATTAATTCCTATTAATTAATGTTCGTATTAAACTAATTGAGTCCTTAGCGGCTAAATCGTCTCTTGACTAGTCTAATAGCGTTGTCGAGCTTGAGGGCCCTTACAAGTACCAATTATGTAATTTGAAAAAAAAATAGTCCTAGTACGGTAGGTACTCGACTTCCGAATCGAATTTGGCTTCCATAAAGTTCCGAACACGGCAAGTTAAGTTTTCCTTTTGAGATCGTAATTTTTAATCTAATTATACGTTGCCAAGTGTCCTCACCAAAACTCTCGTTTCACAAAAGGCTTATATCGGCTAATAACCGTTCAACGTGGAAGCTTTATTTATCTAGGCCTTTAAGTCTCTACATTTGTTTATTTTATGCCACGAAACTTCATTAAGTTTAAATAGTTACGAGGCTCATTTCTCTCATTATTAGTATTCATATTGTTGGGAAGTGTATTAATATTTATATTGTTTATTATTAGCGGATTGAAATATTGACATGGCATCAACTAGAAGATCATGATTCTCCAAAGTAATGACAGTGGTTGTTAGAGCAACTCCAGTGGGCATACCAAAATTACTTGGTTTGCTTGTCCAGGTGGATGGACAAACTGATTTTAAGGCATTGTGATAAATGTTTCTCGATACAGGTTAAGACGATCGTAGCATTTGAGACGACCGTTTCATAATATGCTCCGACAACAGTTACTTTTTCCCATATAAATAATCAATCCTTTCAAACATTCACCTCACACCATAATTCAATCCTCTCTTGAATTTTTTCCACTAGAATTATTTCTCTTGAAATGTCTCTTCAGGCAATATCAATATCTTAATTATCGTGAAGAACCACGAATGCTAGATGATGTTATGAAGGAGCAAGAAGATGAAAAAGGTTGCACCATTGTGCAAAAACTTGAACTTAAAGCCAAGTTGAAGAAGTCACAACATGAACACTGTGGAGAAGTAGATTTTACAAGATAGTTGATTAGCGAATGCTCATTCCCTGGTTATAAATATTTTATGTGTTTGCACACTTCTACAAAAGAAAAAACATATGGAAAACATTTCTGGAAATGTCCATCGTGTTTTGAGTTTGAGTGAATTGAATCCAGTTATCTTTATGTTGTCCAATTTTTAATTAATGGAATTTAATGGAAATCAAAGTACATTAAATTAATAAAATTATTTTAGACTCAAATACTACTAAATTATAAAACCGAGGTAATTAACATCCTCATTCATGGAGCGGCTGGTGGAGCATCTGGAATGCAGAAGAGGTTGAATGCGTGAAGATCTCTAAGGATGTTGAAACAAGTTAGGAAAGTAAAACTTTTGATGTTAATTTGCTGCCATACCGCTGAAGTTCTTTAGATCACTTCATCTTCAATTTCACCGTTAAATCTATTTCGGCTAGTTTGCATTAGCAGACCAAGAAATTGGTTGACAGCATGACTAGTTGCTTGAAAACGACTCGGCAATCCATGAACATCATGGGTTTTCAGGTTCCCCTTGTTTGCCAGCAAAAACGACTCACTGGTTTTCGGGTAAAAAATGGTGGAGAAGGCAAGTGCTCGATGAAGTAAATCGTCTGAACCTTTAAACAAATGTACTACATGAGAGTACTTTGAGTTTGTGAGACTAATTTGTAGGAGGTTCCAGGTTCAATTCGGTCACAAGAGGAGGAGAATGGTCGATCCGTAGGGAGGGAAGCTGAGACCGTGTGGAGATCAATGGAGATATCGATTGATGATGTGATGTGTTGAACTGTTTTGAAAATGAATTATCTGTGTAAACGAGAGAAATTCTCTATATGTCTTTCATAATTGAATGTTCTAGGTTTGCTTACGTTGAGTTTTGTTAGTAATATAAAATCATAGGTTGACAACGTATTTGTTGCAGCACATCAATATCTTGTAGCTGGTGATAATTTGAAGAGGAGTGAAAGAATGAGGACGTGGGAGAATGTGCATAAATCATTTCCACTTTGTGTGGAAGACTTGGATGATTTACTATCCACTATTTCATTTACTCCTTCAACTTCCAGCACGACTTACCATATTTCTCATCGTGGATGTACCGCACATCGCACATGTTGTAGGCCGCCAAACCAAAACCCTAGTGATATCCCCCCATGTGACATGAGTTGATGTCTCATGTTCAGGTATGCATTGTAGATGTATTTATTATGTGTGGTCAATTTTTGACCTAGTATTAACTGATGAAATGAATAGTCGAAGTTCTGATGTATGAAGCATGAAGTACTTGCTGGAACAACAACATGTTTTATGGGCCATAGACGTTGAATTAGGTCATTGATGACCGTGGCATATCATTATGCTAACTGAAGAAATAATGATAGTTGAAATACTTGGATTAATAAGCATAGGTTAATGAGATTGCTGGATCGATCATAAACCATTATACCGGTGCGTTGAGCACTTGACATGAAGTCATATGAAAATAATCATTGCTGAATAATCATATATCCATGTGTCATGAGTCAGTAGAATAACGAGGAGAGATTATAATATTAAAATAAAGGTCGACTGACAAACCAATTTTGGTCGATGGACCAATTGAATATTGGTTGATGAACCAATGTTGAGTCAGCATTGCCAGAAGTGGCACGGACTGTTTTGTATCTTGTTGGCCGAGCCAACACATTTCTAGTCGAAGCAATTAGGGTATTGTTAGAGCATTGCTCGTTTGAACCCACTAGCGTTGGTATGTCAAGTCAGTTGTCAATTTTATTTTCCAAAATGCATTCTTGATTTAGTATACTAAAGATAGTTTCAGACTAGATTAGGTCTAAGAAAAACTACTCTTAAGAATGAAGACTGGAGATTACAAGAAGATATCAATAAGGTTCATCAACAAAGGTATGTGGTAATTGATTTCATTTGGATTCTTGTACAATTATACCTTTCTAATCTATCCAAACAAATGCTTACTCTATGGAACAATTCCTATGACGGTAAATGTAATTTATGTATATATACTCGAGGTTATTTGAGCCACGACTTTTGTGACAATAACCTTTATCCATGGAAGGGTTCTCATGTTATAGTGAATGAGCTTACGAATTCAACGAGCCATGAATCACTCAATTCCGATTTATAACGATGAAGTTATGAGTGATTTATTAAAGTAAGAACTATAAGTGTTGATGTAATTGTTACAGTTCGTTAGTAGGAAACAATCCATGGATTGCTTGTAACGATTCACGGACTTGGGCCCAATTACGTGACTAGAAGTCTTTTTTAGTCAAATTGGTGATGTTTCCTTATCTAGGTAAGATGGTTATTAATCCAAACATATTTGATTACCATATTAAAGTGTTTGCGATAACACTTAATTCCTGCCTAAGTTAAAATGTGATTTATTCACATAAATACAATATTTTCTAATTAATTATTTATTTAATTATTTTGGTAAGAGTTGTAACTTAGGAAAGACTCCCAAATTTAGTAGAGTCTTGAAAAAGGAAAATAGATTTGCTTAGCTTTCAAGCTATCTTTCACTATAAATAAAGGGTTCGTGAGTGCTACACGTTTTTTTATCCCCTTTGGAAAATTGGTGTAAGCTCATAAGGTTGTTTTCCATGTCTTCGGTTCTTCGTGAACAAGAGTGAGATAAAAGTCTTTATATTGGGGATCACAAAGCCAAGTTTGGTTTGATCTTCGTGATTTATTATACAACTTTGTAATCTAGGTGTTTCACCTCTTGTCTATTCTAAGGTATTCTCTTTTGATATAAAACCATTCAAGAGTTGTTGATCATAAACCCTAGGTTTTGATAGATTTCAGTTTCCGATTGTATATCAACACTTGTTAGTCGAAATCGGAAGCTAGAAAGAAAACTTCGATTAAGGTATCTCGTAAAAAACCTTAAGAAGTTTTAAACAAGATATCTCTAGATTTATTCTAATTGTTCTTGTTGTAGAATCATTAGGTTTCTCTTCCTTTATTGAAGAGTATAATAATCCCTAATCTACAAGTTTGTTTGATATTACTTTTACCTAGTAATTGTTTTTATCAAAGTAAACACAAGATTTCCAAAACCTTGATTTACATCTAAAGGGAAATCAAATCGGTGTTTTGTGCAAAAAAAAAGATCGAATTGTATCAGTCATGTTGTTGTATCTTCTAAAGAGAGCCTTGGGTTCTGCTAGAAGATTTACGAGAAGAATTCCTAAAGACAATCGGTGTTGTGCTAGGGGTTTTATTAGTGCTGAAGCAGGTATTACATCTAGTCCGAATAGGTAGTAGGAAATTGGTGTAACAACTTATAGTCAATGTGTGTTTATTCTGGACTAGGTCCTGGGGTTTTTATGCATTTGCGGTTTCCTCGTTAACAAAATTTCTGGTGTCTGTGTTGTTTCTTTTCCGCATTATATTGTTTATCTTTATAATTGAAATATCACAGGTTGTGCGTAAGTTCAATCAATTGGGAATCCAACCTTAGTTGTTGATTAAATTGATTGACACTTGGATATTGGTTTTTGATACCTTCCAAGTTATTTCTTATATTCAATCGGTGTCGCGAATTCCTATTTGTTTGGTTGCAGATTGAATTGAGAAATAGAGATATAACTCTTTGATATACTTTTCTCAAGATTGAGTCTGACTGTCTAGTTAATTCTCTTGAAAGTATATTAAAGTAAGTCCTCTCAGATTGCCAAACGAATTGTTGGGTGTGGTTGTTAGACCCCCGCATTTTCAGGTATTGATAGGTGGAACAATTTATAGTCAAAGAAAATACTGCTAGTCAGAGAAAATACTGCTTGATCAATGAATAATTGGCAATCGGACCAAATGAAATATTAACTAAAAAAATATTGGTAGTTGGACTGAATATTATATTATTAATTAAAATATTGATTGTTGGATCAATATCAAAATATATTGGTGTTTGAACCTGTTCAGAATTATGTATGACAGGGCATTAAGTTCAAAATACTAACTTTGATCGATGGATGATTAACCGAGAACCAACCAATGGGTGCGAGAGTAACCGGCCGTTGGTGATCGTGGGATTATATGATGTTGAATGGATCATCTTCCCAGTTGCTGGAGGGAGTTTGAGAAAAATATGAATTGTGAATGATTAATTAGGTGATTAATCGTTGAAGGAGGTGTGACCGGCTTCTGCAAGCCAAGGGTACGACCATGAACGACCGTGGTGGCATGCCCGTGTCACTATGTTGCCCGCGGACCAATCCTTGGAGTTCTGGTATTTTTTGATGGTCCATCGAGCATTATTTCTTCCTTTTATGAAGAATTTGAATTTGACTGAAACTCTTAATTCTCGTTGAAAGACCAACTATTAAATACATTAAAATAATATTTTTAATATTTTTGTGGTAGAAAGTCATAATGATTGCAGGACCACTTGCTTTGCCTACCTATGATCCATGAAGCAATATTTGGAAAGATATGGAAACACAAAGTTTTTATCGAAAGAGGAAGTCCTTGAAAGAGAAAACCCTAAATAATAATAATTTAGGAACGAAATGTGCCCTTGTTGTAATAGAAAATTAGAAGTATGGATGTGTCTGACGACCATGCAGTTCACTGTGATGGAGAAGTTGGACAAAAATTTAGGCACGACATGGTGAAAGATGTATTTGCAGATATGTGTTACAAAGCTGGTGTAGTAGCACAAAAGGAAGTCTCACTAGGCTTTTCGTCAAACACTGCGGTTGCCCTCAGATATCCTTGTACTCAATTGGGAGAATGGGAAAGACATGTGCATGGATGTTACGGATGCTTCACCCTTCACTACTGCCAGCACTCATGTATTCACGCCAGGCCGAACTATTTCTATGGCAGTCACTCGGAAATGAAACAAATATATGGAGACATGTTCGGCCCATGGATATGGGTTTCAAGTCCTAGCAATTTCTACGTTGGGTGAATTAGGTGACGAAACAATTTCTTTCTTAAAGAGGTTACGAAACTGTATCCTTAGTCGTGATGCTAATTACAAGTTTTCTAACTCCCCTTTTCATAGACTTGGTATCGTGATTCAAAAAGGTGTAGGTGCCCAGTTTGTTACTAGGCTATCTGCTACAGATATGTAAAAATAAAATAATAAAAAAAATATTATTATTATTACTATCAAGAAGGATTTGCCCATCAACTTTTCATTATCTGCAAGAGATGATGCACTCTAGCAATGTAATAAAGCTGATCATGCTATGGATTTTCTCAAGGCTATACCCATTCAGGGCTTGAACCAATCTATTGGACCTCGACAATTCCGTGAATTTTTGAGCTACATATTGGGTATTTCCATTGTTGCAGCGGATAGTTTGTGTCCTTTTTGTAAATGGGAAATAAACATATATGGTGATCATGATGTTCATTGTGCCAGCGAAGTCGGTGGTAAGTTTCGACATGATATACGTGATACATTGGTTGACATTTGTTATAAAGCGAGTGTTGCATCTCGTAAAGAGGTCCGTATGGGTTTCTTATCTGACTCGGTTAAAGCTACGAGGCCCGCAGATTTGCTGGTTTATAATTAGGACAATGGCCGGGACGTTTGCTATGATGTCACATGTGCTTATCCATTTACCAGTGCCCAAACCACTTCCTTTACCCTATGCCAAGCAATTTCTGATGTAGTCACACGCAAGCGCAATAAGTACTTGGACAAGTGCTTAGCACACAGATATGAGTTCGGGGTGTTGGCTTTTTCAACTCTTGGTGAGTTAGGTGATGATACTTGTGTTTTTTTGAGAAGGTTGAGGAACTATCTTGCTAGTCAAGATTCCAATTGTAAAGTAGGAGGATCTCTTTTTCATAGGATATGTATTATTATTGAAAAGGGAGTCGGTGCCCAGATTGTTGCTAGGCTACCAACACCCTCGGTGTACAAATATGACTTTGTTTGCTTTCCTAATATAAGCCTTCTGCAACGCCTTTTTTTATAATAATATAATAATAAGCTAAAAAAAATTCGGATAGCTAGCTCATATAGTCATCCCCGTTCCTCAAAGGTTTGATGCCTCGGGTCCCAGGTTCGAGTCCCTAATGACGCAATATTGCAGAATATGACATGGAAGGTAGAGTTAGCTTCCCCCTTGCGACATAATCAACCCCTCTATCAGCTTCGGCTCCCTTGGCTGGTTCCTCATGAGGCTCGCTAGTAGGGCTAGCACGGTAACCTGTTCAACTAATGTTGTAGTACGTTGTTGGAGCTTATCTTGTTAGACTTCCAACTAGTTTCATGTAATAATCTTTATATACAATAATAAAAAATTTAAAATATAAAAAAAATAATAAAATAAAATGAAAAGAGGGGGAATCGGCCAAAACCGGCGGCATGGCCGGCTGGCTAGCCGTGTGGGCCTATCCCTCACAGTTTCCTTATTTATTATTTTATCCCTCTTCCTTTTCCTTTTTTGATCAAATTTCTGTATCCTTTTTCTTCCATGTTTTTGGATACTCCTTCGAGCATTATTACTAAATATGCCAGTGCCTGTTACTCGGGGGTGCCCCATATGCACGAAAAGTGAATATCCAATATTATTCCATGGAATTCAGAAAATCCATGAACCTGAGTAAGTGAATATTAGGGTTTAATTAGTGTATTTTTCTTTGAATTGAACCGATGAATATTGCATTAGATTTTATTAATTAGTCGCCTTATACTAGCATGCTATATATAGGAGCATTTAATTGATTTTGATATGATGTGATCAGCATCATATAGTTCTGAATATTAGTCTGGGGAAGTTCAGACACCATAGATGAATTCTGATTTTAAATAAGAAATGCCGAGTCTTTCAACTTAACTTTAAAATACATGAAATATTGAAGGTTCTACTTCAGAATCCCTAATATTGTTGTCATATATTATTATATTTGATGAGGTTACATAATTGCAATTTACTTTGTTCATATCGGAATTCTCGTTGGGTTCTACACGTCCTAGTGTACCAAGATGACCTCACTTTTCTTAGAATAGTATGAGAGAGAGTTGGCTTTCCATTGTACCCTGTCCTTGCTTATATAGACCTTCCAAAAGCCCCTTGTTTTTATGACATCTTTCCATGTGTCCTAAACCTCCTTAATTACTACTAATGACATCCCTTCTCTAGTATAACCTCCTTCTTCCTTGTTAATTCCTTCATTGTCTTTTCCAACTCATGGGTACTTCTTTGGTGGACTTGGGCCTTAGTCCCCGTGTTTTATGTGTGGCCTTTCCCCTCTTCTGGGCACCCTAACCTGGTTAAGGGGAACTATTTTTCATGTATCAACATTAGTCCCCTGACTATGAGGTTAGTCGTAAGATAACCTTATAGTCACACTCATATGATCGAGTCAGCATACACATGTCTTTGTGCATGGGGAAGGTCGCCGGTTACTTCCTCGTGAATGGTCTCTCTCTCTCATCGTATTCCTTAATCTCTTCTTCTTTCCTCCTTTTGTGAGTTACTCGACTTGCATGGCTGACTCTCTCCACGGGTACGTGCTAGTCTTAACACCTATTCCTGCATTAACCTCTGTGATGTTCAAGCATGACGAACTGAAGCGTCTGCTGCTCGTGAAGGCTAAAGTCAAAGCGCTACGGGAGCGGAAAATTTCTAACATGCATGCCACGAATACTAAGTTTAGGGAGGTGTCTGAAGCTTATCAAACCGAGTTAGACACGGATCCAACGGGTCGGGTATCGTCAGAGACTCAACGCTCCCTGAATGATGCCGCTACGGCACATGGCGCGGCTAATCAGTTGTATACATATTCCTTGGCGATGGTGGCTACAATAGACCGAGATATTTCAGATTGTCGCCTCTGGATATCCAACCTAGTGATGCGGCCACTCCTCGGTCACACTCTGGTCTTAACAACGACCACTTCACTTGTACCTCATCCTTATATTGAGGACGAACTAGCGCGTCTGCTTGTTCTAAAGGAGGAAGCGGGAATGTTGTGGACTCTTCGTTCGTTCCACCGAGACAAAACGCGTAGAGAGTATGATGAATACGAGGACACCCTTTCACTTTCCCAAGGGGCTGGAGCCGAGGACAAGATCATTCAGGCTATTACTAAACGAGTTCACGAGGCTGATCAATATTTGCGCTTGGCTAACGTACAAGTCAGCTGATCAAGATTTGCGCTTGGCTAACGTACAAGTCAGCGATAGTCGCTTGATGGTAGAGTCTATGGACGTAGACATTGCTCGTTGCCGTTCGTTATTGGCAGACTAATTTTTTTAGCATATATATATATATATTATTATATATATATATATATTAATATATATATATATTTTTTAATATTTCTCGAAGTATGCCCCCCTTTCGATGTTGTCCACGTGTCAACCGTGGTTTTGCGGTCGTTGTAATCGTTCATGCTTTCCTGATTCTCTATAAATATGCAATTTTAGCTTCTTTGAGCTCCAAATATTCTGCTTCTTTCTTTTATTCTAAATGGCATATGTTCTTCATGGTTACGTACTTTCGCTGGCGCCGATACCCTCGTTGGTTGGCCCTTGATATAAAGAGGAGGAACTCGCAAGGCTTTTGCTAGTAAAAACGGAGATTGAAGCGCTCAAGGCCCGGAGGGAGATTGACAGGGATGCCAAACGGGCCCAATTTTCTGATTAATACGATACATTCTAGATGGCCAAAAGGGTTCGAACGAAGGTGCGCGTATATGTCCAACTCCTCCGTGCGTTAGACGAGACGGTTAAGATCCTCCAAGCTGCCGATTAGCTCTTTGAAGAGTCCGTTGTGATGATGGACAGTATAGATCAAGCCATAGCTGACTGCCGTCTATCTATCTCTGAACGGGCTTCCCCTCACTTGCGCGGGTATACTTTAACCCTTGTAGCGGTCTCCGCACTTGTTCGCTCCTTCGATATCCCTGGTGAATTGAGGAATTTGCTCCTTTTGAGGGGGGAGATAGATATGTTGTTGGCTTCTCGGGTGGTGCGCGTAGACAAGTTGCGTGCGATTTATCATGGTCGAGAGGAAACGCTGGCTGCTGCTCGTAGATCCAAGGTTCCCAGCAAAATAAAAGAGCTCGCTGAATTGGCTAATGAATCCGATTATTGGTAGCTGCGCAAAGAGTACCTAAAACTACAACCTATGTTTTACCTACAAGTATACAGGGTCTTGATGAAGCTAGTGTGCAAGTAGGGGAAAGTCCACAGGGACAAGGAGGGTGATATGTTATTTTCTAAGTGATTTCCTAAATAATTCTAAATGGCAGTGATATGGGAGGGACTAGGATCTTGAATCCACCCTTTTCCTAAGCTAAGTCCTCCTAGTTCTAATAGAGTCTTGTTCCTTGTATAGATATTAGTGAAGTTCTAGCCTCATCTAACTATCTAGATGGCAGTTGAGGTTCTATGCCTGCTGCTCATCAAAGGATGGTCTTAGGAGAATGGTTCAGTGTCTCTAAGATGATCCTAATCCTAGTTCTAGCTGCCTTCTCACAATGCAACTAACTATGGATTAACCTCTTAGATATCTAAACAATCCTGAAGGATATTCTAATCGCAACTAAGGTGTTCCTACAAAGTACTAAATGTATGATTAAAGTACAATTAGTCAAAGTTATGAACAACAATCTGTTAAGCATGAGTTGCAACACATTCAACATAGAAATAACCTGACTATAATGGATACAAGGCATACATTGTGAAAGTAAAATGCTGAGATGTTTAGATTATATTTATCCACAACATTATATCACAACAAGAACACAGTCTAGAATATGAACAACTTAACATCAGAATTGGGGTTTCATCTAAACCCTAGACATGAAATCAGAACATAACAAACATTGTGCAAAACAATTGAAAATAACACAGTTGAGGAACTGGCTAGTCCAGTCCTCTTGGGTGAAGCTCTGGCTAGCCCAGGCATGCCCCAACACAACACACAAGCCTTCTATTTATACCCAATTTCAATTCCCCCCAAAATACCTAATTTCTAAAATTAGGGTTTTTCAAATTAAATCAAAAATTCTTACCAACTACTTCTGATATCCACTCAATTAGCTTGACCCACACTTCCTCTTCATCTCCTGCTCACTCTTCTGATACAATTTCCCTATCTCGAGCTATTCCATCATTTTCTCTCCTAGGGTTTCAGGAACTGTGAAGAGGAGAAAGTGATAGAATAGTAGGCTAGAAAGATGGGGGATTAGGTGGTAGTGATGGGTTCGAGTGTTTGGGGATTTGACGGCTCGTGGAGGGGAGTGGTGGTGGTTAAGGCGACGGAGAGGGTGGAGTTGGCAGGAGCAGAGCTCGACTGCTCGAAGGAGGAAGATGAGAATTTGGGTAAGGTGCGTTTGGCTGAAGAGTATAGGTGTCAGGTGTTGTAGTGTTGAGCGGAACATCAAAATCTGATGCACATCGAAGCGAAAGCGTTGGATTATCAATTCTAGATTGATTCTACCGGCAAGATGGAAGCAGGTCTTGAGCGACCGTTGGATGCGTGACACAACGAAATTGACGGCTCAAGATGGAGTTAGGTGCTATAGTGTTTGACAGGAGCTTCAGATTTTGATGCACTATGATGAAGCGACCGTAGGATGCTGAGATGATCCAATCTGACGGCTGAAGATGAAGGCGGGTATGGATATTGGAAATGGGTTTGGTTAAGGGTTTTGGACCTTGGGTATGCCAAGCCCATATCTTATTTAAGAACAATTCTTCCTTGTTAAGCCCATTTCTAGCCTTTTGGTCTTGTGCACAACATTCCTCGCGGCTTCCTTGCGTAATTCCTCCCGACTTTTCACTACTTTTCTGCTCTTTTCGCTCCGCAATTCATCCAAACTTTATTTACAACCTAAAAATGCAAAATTAATTAATAAAAAGATTTATTCTTGAAAACAATGAAAATACATAATATGGGATAAAATGTAGAATTAATGCACAAAAGATGAGTTAAATGCCAAGAAAAATATATAGAAATATGCACTTTTTAGCACTCATCAAATACCCCCAAACCTGAATTTTACTTGTCCTCAAGTAAAACAAAACTAAGGAAATCCTACCTATACCACTGTCGCTGGTCTCTCGAATGCATTTAGCGTATGCACTAAGCCTTTTAAACCACTAAGTGTCCCTAGTGGACGAGTTGAAGTCTCGTGAAGGTTTGCTTAGAATGTACCTACAAAGTTCTAGGACAAAATATAAGCTCAGATTCCATGAAATGTGACATGTGCAAGACAGTAGAAGCTCACAGCAAAATGGAGATGTCAATATAGCTATCAAAGGCACAATCCTAGCACTGATAACAACTAAAGACACGTGATAAGAGTGTAAAGTGTATATACACATGTTTCTAGAATGACCTGAAGTTATGACTACTAATCACCAAGAGATAGTTTTTAGGCTAAGAACCAAATTCTAAGCCAAGCTAGCTGTCCGGCTTTACGAGAATTGTGAATGTTCACCCAATGAGTTGGTGATATTTTAGTTTACCCGCGTTATACATCGATGGATGCACCCTCCTTGCTTATTACAAGACTATTTACAACAAAAAGATGACTCTTTACATGACTCTTATTTACATTGATTACTCTCTTTTATTTTTGGAACAAGAGAGAACTATTGTCTTTAACATGACAAAACATGGAATAAATAAATACTTGATTTTTTTTTTAATATTTTTTTGATTTTTCTGAATTTTTCTGATTCTTTTTTTTTTGAAGAAATAACTTTGATCTTTACAACATAGTGACACTTTTGATACATGAACAAAAAGAAAAACATAATTACATGACTCTTAGCAAGAGGTGGCCCTTATCGAATGCATCCGGTCAAATTCTATGGTTGCTTTTCTTAACGTATCCTCCAACTTCTATACCATCCAACCAAAGAACAAGCTAGTCAAGTCTCATTCAGTATTCTAAAGTGATTGGCAATCTAACTTCCTATCAAACACCTTGAAGATCGAGGCTATACATGTATTGGTAGATTGTGCGTGTGCAAGTTTCTTATCACATGTGAATTGTGCTAGAATTAGGGTGCCTAAATATCTAGACTAAGAATCCTTATGTTTACATACATGCACAAGAGTCAACATTTCAAGGTAAATGAGCTCCATTTTTATTATTATTATTATTTTTTAATTATTTTTTTTTTCAAAAAGAAAGAGTTCTGTTTTCAATTATTGCATGCTATCGTGGTATCTACTCTTTACCCCCAAACCTAAACTAAACATTGTCCTCAATGTTTCAAAAGATGAAAAAAATTATAATACAACATACGAAGAGGATCATGCTGAGTAGAGAAAAAGGAAAGAGATTACCCAATTTGACGGCGAAAGCAAGATTAGAACTCGTTATTCAAGGCTAGAATCCAACATTTTTTAGCCGAGATCATATTGGATTAGCACAATATATACAAAAGAAACAAAAGATTTATCTAGAATATTATCTACTGGATTATATACAAGAAAATTCACCATACACTAACAATCTAAAGAGTTGAGGATCAACCCAAAAGACGAAGTGTAGACATTTCAACAGCTTCACACAATAATAATATGATAGGCATGCAAGTGAAGCTGTGAAACAAAATGAGCTACCCCCAAACCTGGATTTTTCAACAGATAAAATTTTGGATACAAAATCTCGCAGTTTTGGGGGTTCATCATGCACAAGGTCTAACTCGAAATGGACTTTGTTAGGGACGGGAAAACATGCATATTCCAACTGTGGCTCCTTAAAGGTATTGTATTTGGATGCAAAATAGTCCAAAAGGACTTGGGAGGCACACAGTTCCAATCCTAGGTTGGGAATTTTCAGAAAAGTTGGTTTAAAAGTTTTGTTACAAACCAAATCTAGGTTGGGTGGAAGGCCATCAGATTGTGACTTATGTAGGAAGATAGGCACATCATTATTAATCAAATCAATATCTCCTAAGTCTTCTACAAGTGTCACAACATGCTCACCATGCTCACACAAATCAGAATCATCAACATCATCAGAAGAATTATTCTCATGCATCGGCAAATCAGTGGAAACATCACAACGTGACCCAGTTAGAGAATCAGACACATCAATTATATTTTCATGCATATTAGTGTCAACAGAAGATTCTATATTACCTAAGTCATTTTCATAGGACAGATGCACATGCTCAAAATCAGTATCAACATCACATGTATATGGAATACTAGAAGAAACATCATTCATGAAGGTCGAGGCAGAGAAGCCTAATGTATTTGAACCCAAAGGTTCCATAACATTTTCAGTATAGACATGTTCTTCTAACATAACATCATAATCATCATCATCATCATGATAGGGATTTTGCAATCTAGGATAATTTTCAATCCTATGGTCGGAGCTATCACAAGAATAAGACTCTAAGTCATGGGGGTGACTCATACCATGTGGTGTTGTCCCTGTTTCCCTAACAGATTCCCATTGATGGGTTTTCTCTGCAATCTCAGCTAAAAATTTCCATGCATCATCCACAGATTTATCAAGAAATTTACCATTACACATAGACTCAACCATGGTTCGAGATTTAAAGTCTAGTCCCTCATAGAGGATGACGACAAGTCTCCACTTATCAAATCCATGGTGCGAACATTCGCTCAACAAATCATTAAAACGTTCAAAATAGTGAAAAACAGTTTCCTCATCCAATTGGACAAAACAATTGATACTTTGACGAATAGCGATGGTCCTATGATGTGGAAATAATTTTTTGAAAAATAGATATGTGAGTTGGTCCTAAGTGCTGATTGATTGTGGTCTCAAATCGTAAAACCATGTTTTGGCCCTTTCCTTTAGAGAAAATGTAAACAAACACAATTTCAGAGAGTCTTCGGACATATGATCAGGTTGCATAGTCCGAAAAATTTGTTCAAACTCTCTTACATGAGTATAGGGGTTCTCAGAATCGAACCCTCGAAATATAGGAAGTATTTGTATCATGCTTGCATTTATTTTAAAAGGGTTATTGGTTTGAGGTAAGACAATACATGATAATGGAATTTTTATTGTGGGATCCATGTATTCATGGAGAGCACGGGGTTGGCCCATATTGAAAAGACACAAAGCCCACTATTTGGTTTTAATGGGTTTTCAAAATTTTGGTTTTTTATGGGAAAATTTTGGTTTTGATGGGAATGAAAAACATTTGGTTTTTATGGGATTTGAAAACTCCTTTTGGTTTTAATGGGATGAGGCCCAGCTAACTGGTTCAAATTTTCTGTGGGACAAGCCCAGCGAACGGCCTAGAGATTTGAGTACACGGCCCAACTAACGAGTTCAGCGAACCAAGCCCAGGAATGCACGAGGCCCAGCTGGGTATTTGATTTTTGGGCTCTCAGTTAGCCAAAATACGAGGCCCACTTGGGCTTAAAAATGTTTTTCAAATTTTTGTTGGGTCAAGCCCACAGTTCAGTTCAAATTACAAACCAAATAGAAAATGGAAGCCCACAATTTGGGTTCTCTTAATGGGTTTAGGCTTACTCTTTAAGCACAGCCCAGCTGCTCTGATTTTGGTTGCACAGCCCAGTTGGGCTTGGTTCTCAGCAACAAGCTCAGACCAGCAACTCAACAACTGCAGAAGGAAAACAGCAGCAGCACCAGAGGCTGGCTGTAGCAATGTGATTTAAAGATTTTTCGTGGTTGTAGTAATGAGGTTCAAACTCTCGGACTTGTGAAGGATAATTTTTCTTTAGACTTAATAAATAATTATACAAAATATTAACAATTTGGGCGAGAGGTAACCAAGACACTAGATTCAACTACTACGCAAAATTATGATAAATATTTAAAAACTCTATTCAATTCTTAAGTCCTCTTTTATCTTTAATTCACTATCAATCATACAAATTCTCAAACATTATTTGTAAACCTTAAGCATAGATTATCAAGAGATTAAACCAAGCATAACCTATCAAACTGAATAACAAATAATTAAGACAATCATTCAAACAATTTAAAACTCCGCAAAAGCAGTGATTAGGTGAATTATATAATTAAATGAAATAGTTACCCATTTATGTTGCGTGAATAGCTTCCTCCATTGCCTTGGTTACGAGGGAATTAGCTCATCATAGTATAAATGCTCTCAAAATATTTCATTGATGCTCAAAAGTGTTTTACAATGAAGAGAAATACAAGAAATTGATGTAAAACAGAACTATGCGACCAACAGAAGGCGTCCAGAATCAACGACAGAGCTGAGGTGCTGTTGTCGTTGAACAGCTACGACCCACAAACGATAGTCGATGTTTCTGTTGATAAACGACTGCTTCTGAAAGTACGTTCTTCGTGTTCTTCAGGCGTGTTAATGGCAGCAGCAGCAGCAGGTAACTTCTCTGCAACTCCTCCTGCGCCTCTCTGCTCGCCTCCAAACCTCCCCAAACTCTCGACAGCCCTCCATTGTACCAATATACATCTATTTATACTCATAATCCTCATTTAATCCGTCCATATCTCCCAAATAATCTTCATTTATTAAAAATATTCTCCACGGCCAAAATTTTCATTTTTTGATCTTCCACACGCATTCAGCTGTATTTCTTTCCTTATAAACCTTCTTCACGCTCCATATAATTGATTGAGTCAGCTAAGCACGTTCAGTACACGCTAAAAATCTTCTCCAAATCTCGTTGACGCGTGTTTCACCTTGTTTTCAACTCGTGGATTAAAACACGTTTTCCAGCCAAATTTGATCGATCAAAACACCCATTACAGCTATGTTATGACATATCACAACTTTCCACAAAGTTTCAGCCATTTAATCTCTGTATAACACCTTCAAAAATTGATTGGAAAATCTACCAGAGTGTGAAGAAACTTTCCCGCCAAAAACAGAAATTGAATTTTGAGAAGAAAATGTCCTCCCCCTAATCCTGTACGGGTGTCCCTTTAGCAATTGGGGTGGAAATAGTAATTTTGGGGTGGAAATAGTATTTTTTCTGGGTTCCTCCGGGACATTTCTGGGGTGCTTCCGGTGCATTTCTGGGGTGCCTTCGGTACATTTCTCCGGGGTGTAAATCATCACTTTTTGAGCAACTCTTTCCACAGAAGGGTATTTTCTCCAAAAACACCTAAACAAACATAAAAACACCGTAATAAGAACAAATGGGTACTAACAAAATACACAAAAGAGATGAAAATAGACACATAAATGTGTCTATCACAATGGCCCAAGCACCAGCAGCAGCAGGAAGAAGTAGCAGCAGCAACAACAACACAGGTTCAGCAGTACCTGTCACTCAACCAAGTTCTTAGTTCCAGAAGTTTCAATAACTTGAGAGCAAGATATGCAACTGCTACAAGATAAACATGGCCAGAGATGCTTGCACTACACAGCAGGTTACAGAGCTACTAAGATGCAAGAAAACAGATGATGCAAGATGAATATGCAAATGCAAGATGAATATGCTCCTAAGTTATGCAAATTATGCAATGATATGCAAGTATGACATGGCAGTATGCAATGCAGCTAAGTTACACTAAGTTACACTACACAGCAGCTAAGTTACACAAAAAAAAAACAGCAAAGTAAGATAAAAAGAACAACAACCACACAACGCAAAGTCCCCGGCAGCGGCGCCAAAAACTTGGTAGCTGGGCAAAGAGTACCTAAAACTACAACCTATGTTTTACCTACAAGTATACAGGGTCTTGATGAAGCTAGTGTGCAAGTAGGGGAAAGTCCACAGGGACAAGGAGGGTGATATGTTGTTTTCTAAGTGATTTCCTAAATAATTCTAAATGGCAGTGATATGGGAGGGACTAGGATCTTGAATCCACCCTTTTCCTAAGCTAAGTCCTCCTAGTTCTAATAGAGTCTTGTTCCTTGTATAGATATTAGTGAAGTTCTAGCCTCATCTAACTATCTACATGGCAGTTGAGGCTCTATGCCTGCTGCTCATCAAAGGATGGTCTTAGGAGAATGGTTCAGTGTCTCTAAGATGATGCTAATCCTAGTTCTAGCTGCCTTCTCACAATGCAACTAACTATGGATTAACCTCTTAAATAGCTAAACAATCCTGAAGGATATTCTAATCGCAACTAAGGTGTTCCTACAAAGTACTAACTGTCTGATTAAAGTACAATTAGTCAAAGTTATGAACAACAATCTGTTAAGCATGAGTTGCAACACATTCAACATAGAAATAACCTGACTACAATGGATACAAGGCATACATTGTGAAAGTAAAATGCTGACATGTTTAGATTATATTTATCCACAACATTATATCACAACAAGAACACTGTCTAGAATATGAACAACTTAACATCAGAATTGGGGTTTCCTCTAAACCCTAGACATGAAATCAGAACATAATAAACATTGTGCAAAACAATTGAAAATAACACAGTTGAGGAACTGGCTAGTCCAGTCCTCTTGGGTGAAGCTCTGGCTAGCCCAGGCATGCCCCAACACAACACACAAGCCTTCTATTTATACCCAATTTCAATTCCCCCAAAATACCTAATTTCTAAAATTAGGGTTTACAAATTAAATCAAAAATTCTTACCAACTACTTCTGATATCCAGTCAATTAGCTTGACCCACGCTTCCTCTTCCTCTCCTGCTCACTCTTCTGGTACAATTTCCCTAGCTCGAGCTATTCCATCATTTTCTCTCCTAGGGTTTCAGGAACTGTGAAGAGGAGAAAGTGATAGAATAGTAGGCTAGAATGATGGGGGATTAGGTGGTAGTGATGGGTTCGAGTGTTTGGAGATTTGACGGCTCGTGGAGGGGAGTGGTGGTGGTTGAGGCGACAGAGAGGGTGGAGTTGGCAGGAGCAGAGCTCGACTGCTCGAAGGAGGAAGATGAGAATTTGGGTAAGGTGCGTTTGGCTGAAGAGTATAGGTGTCAGGTGTTGTAGTGTTGAGCGGAACATCAAAATCGGATGCACATCAAAGCGAAAGCGTTGGATTATCAATTCTAGATTGATTCTAACGGCAAGATGGAAGCAAGTCTTGAGCGACCGTTGGATGCGTGAGACAACGAAACTAACGGCTCAAGATGGAGTTAGGTGCTATAATGTTTGACAGAAGCTTCAGATTTTGATGCACTATGATAAAGCGACCGTAGGATGCTGAGATGATCCAATCTGACGGCTGAAGATAAAGGCGGGTATGGATATTGGAAATGGGTTTGGGTAAGGGTTTTGGACCTTGGGTATGCCAAGCCCATATCTTCTTTAAGAACAATTCTTCCTTGTTAAGCCCATTTCTAGCCTTTTGGTCTTGTGCACAACATTCCTCGCGGCTTCCTTGCGTAATTCCTCCCGACTTTTCACTACTTTTCTGCTCTTTTCGCTCCGCAATTCATCCAAACTTTATTTACAACCTAAAAATGCAAAATTAATTAATAAAAATATTTATTCTTGAAAACAATGAAAATACAGAATATGGGATAAAATGTACAATTAATGAACAAAAGATGAGTTAAATGCCAAGAAAAATATATAGAAATATGCACTTTTTAGCACTCATCGATTATGCGTTGGATACTGATGAGTGACAAAACTTTTTTTTGTTTTTTTTGTTAGCGGGATGTATGTTAAAGGCGCTTACTCCCCCCTTCATTTTGCTCAACAGGGTCTGAGAGGGCGAGATGTATGGTAAACGCGCCTACTCCCCCTTCATTTTTCTCAACAGGCATTGGGAGATGTATGTTAAACGCGCCTACTCCCCCCTTCATTTTTCTCAACAGGGATTTGGAGAGCGAGATGTATGTTAAACGCGCATACTCCCCCCTTATTTTTCTCAACAGGGATTGGGAGGGCGAGATGTATGTTAAACGCGCCTACTCCCCCTTCATTTTTCTCAACAGGTATTTGGATAATGAGATGTATGTTAAACGCGCCTACTCCCCCCTTATTTTTTTCAGCAGGGATTGGGAGGGCGAGATGTATGTTAAACGCGCCTACTCTCCCTTCATTTTTCTCAACAGGGTTTGGGAGGGCGGGATGTATGTTAAACGAGCCTACTTCCCCCTTCATTTTTCTTAACAGGGATTGGGAGGGCGAGATGTATGTTAAAAGCGCCACTCCGCCCTTCATTTTTCTCAACAGGGATTAGGAGGGAGAGATGTATGTTAAACGCGCCTGCTCCCCCTTCATTTTTCTCAACAGGGTTTGGGAGGGCGGGATTATGTTAAATGCGCATACTCCTCCCCTCATTTTTCTCAACGGAGTATGTTAAACGCGCCTACTCCTCCCTTCATTTGTTCAATCATGGGATTGGGAGGGCGGGATGTGTGTTAAATTGTTTAGGAGCCATTGGCATTCCTGTAATCTTTTGTCAGCTGATCGTGTGCCATTAGCATTCCCGCAGCCTTTTGTTAGTCGATTAGGCGCCATTGGCATTCCTGCAACCTTTAATAAATTTGTCAGCCAATCGGGCGCCATTGGCACTCTCACAGCCTTTTGTCAGTCGATCTGGCACCATTAGCATTCCCGCAACCTTTTGTCAGTCGATCAGGCGCCATTGGCATTCCTGTAATCTTTTGTCAGCTAATCGGGTGCCATTAGCATTCCCGCAGCCTTTTGTCAGTCGATCAGGCGCCATTGGCATTCCTGCAATCTTTAGTAAATTTGTCAGCCGATCGGGCGCCATTGGCACTTCCGCAGCCTTTTGTCAGTTGATCAGGCACCATTAGCGTTCCTGCAACCTTTTATCAGTCGATCAGGCGCCATTGGCATTCCTGTAATCTTTTTCCAGATGATCGGGTGCCATTAGCATTCCAGCAGCCTTTTGTCAGTCGATCAGGCGCCATTTCCATTCCTGCAACCTTTAGTAAATTTGTCAGCAGATCGGGCGTCATTGGAAATCCCGCAACCTTTTTTCAGTCGATCGGGCGCCATTAGCGTTCCTGCAACCTTTTGTCAGTCCATCAGGCGCCATTGGAATTCCTGCAACCTTTAGTAAATTTGTTAGGCGATCGGGCGCCATTGGCACTCCCGCGGCCTTTTGTCAGTCGATCGGGCGCCATTAGCGTTCCCGCAACCTTTTGTCAGTCGATCAGGCGCCATTGGCACTCCTGTAACCTTTAGTAAATTTTTCAGCTGATCGGGTGCCATTAGCACTCTCTCAGCCTTTTGCCAGTCGTTTCGGGCGCCATTAGCATTCCCGCGATCTTGGTAAATGTTACGAATCATATATCTAAAGTTGGTCTTTATTCGAAACGACGGTTTTACGCAGAATTGTTCATGCATAAAACTTCTTTATCCATTTACCATTGATCGGTGACTTGATCTTCGTGCCGTTCATGCGTCTGAGCTTGTAATACCCCCTCTCTGCTACCTTTCTTACTTTGAAAGGTTCTTCCCAGTTTGCGGCGAATTTCCCCGCGCTAGCATTCCTTTGCACATGAGGAGCAATCTTAAGGACCAAATCGTCTACCTCAAATCTCTTTTCCTTTACATTCTGATTATAATAATTTGTTGTTCGCTTCCTGTATGCCTCAGCAAACCGTTCTGCCCGGGCTCTCCTCTCTTCTAGTGTGTCTAAATGGGCAAAGCGACTCACTTCGTCCGGAGTCGTATGACTAGCCATTGCTACCCTCGCGGATGGAATTTCAATCTCCGCCGGTAATATCGCGTCCTCCCCATAGACCAGAGAATACGATGACGCCCCCGTGGAACTTCATTTCGAGATTTTGTATGCCCATACCGCGAGTGGGAGCTGCTCATGCCACTCTCTGGGATGGTATTCTATTGTCCTGCTCAAGACCCGGATCAGTGTCTTATTGCTCGCCTCGGCTTGACCGTTCCCTTGAGTGTAGTAGGGGGTCGACGTATGAAGCCTCACATTATACTGTTGTAGAAAATCCATCACATATTTGTTTAAGAACGATTTTGCATTATCTTCCATGATAATCATGGGTGCTCCAAATCTGCAGATGATGTACTCTTTGATGAATGTTGCGATGGTCGCCCCGGCATAGTCTTTGAGAGGTATCACTTCGACCGATTTCGTGGTATACTCGGTGACGGTTATTATGTACTTATGGCGTTTCAAGGACATCGGGTTGATCTGCCCTATAATGTCTAAAGCCCAACTATGGAATGGCCATGGCGTTACCACGCTATATAGTAGGGTGTGGTGTGTTCTGATTAGGTCCCCATGTGTTTGGCAGTTGAGGCATTTTCTGACGTGTTACGCGGTATCACTTTCCATGGTGGGCCAGTAAAACCCGCCTTCATAGAGCTGCAGGAACAACTTCCGCATCTATTGATGTTCAATATTGTGTGACTGAGTCATTACTTCAGCAGCCTCCTCGTCCTTAGTACCGCGTTACTGTAGATTTTGTGGTAGAGGATCCCCTCATGCATGAAGAAACGCGTGGCTTTCTTTTGAATTTTTAGAGCCGTTTTCCTGTCGTTGGGTAATTTTCCATTTTGGATGAAGTCCATGTAAGGTTATCTCCAATCCACCTCGTCGACTGTGCAGACCTCTGCGGGTTGTGGTGGGGATTGGCAATCAGCGCAACTGTCTTGGAGGGCCGCTGCTTCTGCCTACATGCTAGGCCAGTATACCCCTCTCATCTGAAGCTTTCTGTAGAGGCGAACCGTTGCGGTTTTCCCACATGTTGTTGCATGTAGCTACTTGAATATCTTTTCCGCTTCTCTCTTACCCACACATCTGGAAAGAGATCCCCCTACCGCTCGATAGTAAAGCGCTCCTTGGATCAAAACAAACTGTTTCAGAGTCTGGGTAGTTATTACACGATCCTCCTCTGTTTTAGTCAAGTCCTCAATGTAAGTGCGCCTCCAATCGTCTGCTTCTTCGAATGCCATGTCTTCTTTCCAGGTGCTGGGCAACTCCTTCCTTCTGACTGTTACCGTACCCTCTTCCTTATCGTTTAGTTGTATCTTGCTAGGTAAAATTTCCAGGGCATCTGCGTGTTTGTTCTTGCCTCTACCTGTATGATCTAGGGTCGACCCTGTTTGACTTATCAGGTTTTGAGCCTCCGCTCTATATGGGGCTAAGTGTGGTTCTTTGACGTGGAAATCCCCGTTGACTTGATTGGTCACCAACCTCGAGTCTCCCTTTATCTTGACGCCTCCTAGGCCAAGCTCCTTTGCCATCCTGAGCCCTAAGATCAAAGCTTCATATTCGGCGACATTATTACTGCAGGGGAAATCCAACTTGAACGAATATGAGAACAATTCTCCTTGCGGTGATTCGAACACTACTCCTGCTCCTGCAACGGTATCATATGATGACCCGTCGAAAAACATGGTCCAAGGCTTGTTGAAATCGGCGGCAGCTACCTCTCCCGACACCCGGTCATGAATTTCGTCATCTCCTTCCCCATAGAACATGACCATTAGATCAGCGATCGCTTGTCCTCGCACTCCTTTAGGTCGATGATAATCGAGTTCGAACTCTGATAATTGTAACAGCTATCGGGCCGTTCTCCCAGTCAGGACATGCTTAGAGGTGAGATACGCTATGGGGTTTTCCGTGGCTACCACGATTGTCTTATGCGTCAGAAGATACAGCCTTAGTTTCTGTGTTGCGTAGATGAGGGCTAGGCATACTTGTTCAACTCGTGGGTATCTCAGTTCCGCGTCTCTTAAAACCCGACTCACGTAGTAGATGGGTGATAATTCGTTTCCTCCTATATCTTGTGCCAGGACTGCCCCTATGGCTGAGCTCGTGAACGCCGTGTAAAAGTAAAGAGGCACCCCTTTCATTGGTGGCTTAAGAACTTGGGGGCTAGCGAGGCATTTATTTAGTTTTACAAACGCGACTTGTTGAGTCTCTTCCCATTTGAAGATAGTTTCTTTCCTTAGTAGGGGCAAGAATGCCGACATTATCTGAGCCAAACCAGGCACGAAGATCCATATATAAGATATTCGTCCTACAAATGCCCGGAGCTCTTTGGTATTATTTGGTGGTACCATAGTCATGATCGCCTCGACCTTACTTGGATCCACTTGAATCCCTTCATTGGTTATAAAAAATCCCAAGAACTTTCCAGATGTAACTCCAAAGGCGCACTTGAGCGGGTTCATCTTGAGTTGGTACTTCGTACATCTTTCGAAGATCGTCTTTAGGTGAGATTCGTGGCCCTGAGTCTCTGAAGTCTTAACCACGATGTCGTCTACATATACCTCTATCGTCTGATGCAGTAGATCGTGGAATATGGATGTCATGGCATGCTGGTACGTGGCACCGGCGTTCTTTAGCCCGAAGGGCATCACAACATAGTAGAAATTCCCATATGGAGTTTGGAAAGCAGTCTTCTTTGCATCTTCCTCGGCCATCTTTACTTGGTTATATCTGTTAAACCCATCCATGAAAGAGAAGTGTGTCTTGCCTCTAATCGCGTCCAGCGTTAAATCAATGTTGGGTAGTGGGAAATCATCTTTGGGACAGGCCCGATTGAGATCCCTATAGTCTACGCAACATCGTATCTTTCCATTTTTCTTCACCACTGGGATGATGTTGGCTAACCAGGTCGGGTGCTGGATAGGTTTGGTGAATTTGGATTTCAACAAACATTCCACTTCTTCCTTTATTGCGAGAGCGGTCGTCCTCAGGAACTCTCTACTTCTTTGTTTTATAGGCTGGAATTCAGGAGACACTCCAAGGTTATGAGCTACGAGGTTGCTATCTAAACCCGACATTTCATCATAATCGTAAGCGAAAACATCTCTGTATTCTCTGAGAAAGGTGATCAGAGCTTCCCTTTCTTTCGCGTACAAACTTTTACTAATCACGATCGTCCGCTTATCATTTTATGTTCCGATGTTAACCTCTTCTACGTCATCCATGGTGAGGTCTTTAGGAGCCTGTTCTTCTATATACTGTGTACTCGCATTAAGTAGTTCCCGTAATTCTTCATCATCAATATTATTATATGGTAGCTCGTTTAAGTTTTGATCATCTGAGGGGGCCTCTACGTCGGATGTGTCGAGGTTTTGCGTGCTTGTAGACGCTCCCTCGGTTAATTGTTATAGGCGGTACACGTGTCTCCCACCTGGTCTTGAGAAACGTTGGAACCTAGGTTGATCTCCATGTTTCCGCTTTCTTTACTCTGGGAACGTCATCCTGGAAGGGCTGAAGACTGACTTTGTTGGCTCCGTCTTATCTTCCTCGCTCCATTTTGGCAACGGGGTAAGTTTCACCTCGGGGATTTCATCCTCCTCCTTAGCCAAATCATAAAAAACCGCATCTGCCATGTAAGCTTATTCCGGGACAAAGGGGTGGCTCGTGGCTGGTATCCGAAATTGCTTCCCTCCTATGTTAGTCTTGACACACTGATGGTATGTTGACGCCACCACTTTATGGTTGAGTAACCACCTTCGTCCTAGCAGTACATGGAACGTCGTGTCGTCTTCTAGTACATAGAAATGGTTAAGTCCACGAATGAGACCAATCTTCATAACCAAATGGACGATCCCGATTGCCGTCTGAGTATGTCCTCCAAATACTTTCACCGTCGTGGTTCACATTTTAATTGCCCACCGCTGTACCCCGAGGAAGTCTAGTATATGCGTAGATATTAGATTTAAAGATGCGCCACCGTCTACGAAGGCCCTCTTCAAAGGAACCTTATTGATATACGCAGTAAGGTATAAGGGTCTAAGGTGCTCTCACAGATAGCAAATATCCGCGTATGTGAATACGATAGCTTATTTGGGAAGGGAATCGTAGGGCCTTCCTGCCACGATAGCATTGGACGCTTCCCTGCTCTGATCCTCGCTAAAACCCAACGAGTCAAAAAACTGCTGATCCAACACTGTACCCCCGAACTTGCTACCGACACCATATGTATTCGTAAATGTGCGTCCTTCTATGGTGACCTCGCATGCTTATTTATCATTCTCTTCCCATGGTTGTCATTCATCTCCGTTGGGATCATGAGAAATCATCATTACATGATTTTGGATTGCTTTTCCTCCCTTGGGATTTCCCATTTCAATTTCGCCCGCTTCTAATTTCTTCTGAAACATTCTTCTTAGGTTATAGCAGTCGACCGTGGGGTGTTGTACTCTGCGATGGAAGTGACAGTACCTGGCGTCTCTCTTCTGGGTATCGGTGGGATCCGCCCTTGTTGGAGGCAACTGAATTTCTTTATTCGCCACCCACTAATCTAGGAGTCTGACGATCTGCTCTTTATCACAGGGAAATGGGGGAGGAAGCGGTCGATATCTATATGACTGATTTGTTTGCGCGCCCCAGCCTTCTTGGTTGTTGGGTGTTCCTTGGTGTTGTTGAGACAGTGTTGACTGTATTGCGCCGAACATAATCCGAGTTGCTTTCTTCGACACAATCGGCGATTCTTGCTTCCGCTTCTTCCAGCTCGACGAAGGTTGGGAATCGGAAGTTCACCAGGCTTTTCTTGAAACATGGTATCATTCCGCGTATGTAGATCTCCACTAGTGCATCTTCTTTAACGTCCTCATGGCAATCCAGCACAAAATGACGAAACCGGGTGATATACTTCCCTATGTCTTCCCCTAACCGTGGTTGCACTTACTCAAGTCGATGGTCGTGACTTTCCTTTTTGCCGAATAAAATTTTCTGAGAAACTGTGTGGACAGGTCCGTCCATGAGCTGATGCTTCCGGCCTTTAGATTGTCGCACCAAGAGAAGGTTGTATCAGTCAACGACTTAGGGAACTCCCTTAGGCACAACTTCCCATCAGAGGCTCGGTCGTTCATAGAGGCGACAAATCTGCTAAGATGTTCTCGCGCATTCCCTTGTCCATCATACACTTTGAACTTTGGTGAAGTATAATCCTCTGGATATTGATATTCCACGATCTCGGGGGTGTATGGGCTTGCCATGAAATCGTAATTGTTCTGTTTTACGACTTTGTAGTTTGTCTCGAAAAATTTGGCCATCGCTTCCTGTGTCAACATTCCGTGATCTTCTTCTTTATCCTCGGCGCTCTCCAAAGCCTCTTTGGCGCATTGCTCGTTGCTAGCTTCTCTCAGCAATTTTCTCAAATCGTTTTCCCTGCGGATGTGTTCCTCCAACTCTTTCTGCATTTCCTTTAAAGTGTGTTGCGCGAGTGACGTGCTTCCGTCCTCTAGTTGCTTATCCCTTTCCTGCGTCTCTTCAGGTCTTCTCGCTTGTAAGATTGATGTTGTGATTTTTAATGTTGTTGTAGTAATAAGATTCGTTCAAGACTTGTGAAAGCAGATTTTATACTTAATTTTAAAT
The DNA here is from genome assembly GCF_003573695.1 of Papaver somniferum. Taxonomy (NCBI): domain Eukaryota; kingdom Viridiplantae; phylum Streptophyta; class Magnoliopsida; order Ranunculales; family Papaveraceae; genus Papaver; species Papaver somniferum. The sequence goes on from NC_039368.1 coordinate 107,900,666, forward strand.
AAAGAATATAGGAAACTTAAATAAAAGTGATATGAAAAATATGGAGAATACTGGGGCTATGGATTCCACTAATTACCAATATCAAAGTGATTTATATTTTCTAATTATAATTATGCAAATCCTTCATTCAAGTTGATTCTTAATATTGCAAAAGTTGATTTTTTAGAAATAACAATTGTAAATCGAAAGTATGGGACATCAAAACCCTAGGCTAGCATGCTCCATCAATTGAAATAACAATTGTTTAACAAAAAACATTTTATCTATTTATTTATCAAGGAAACTAATCATATAATAATTGCATAAATTAAATAAAATTGAGATTACCACATTTCATTGGCGAAATAGCTTCCTCCGTCGCCCCAGAGGATGGGTTTAGCTCATCATTGTATAAACTTGCTCAAAATATTGATTCATGCTCAAGATTTGTTTACAAAGATGAAATCGAGAGAAAATAATGAAAATCGGGTGTTTGCAACGTTTATAATTGTTGCAAAACACTGTTACAAAGAACGATAAAAAGGAATTGTTGTTGTTGTATCTCTGCGACCCTCGTGTGGCTGTCGTTGTCACTGTAGCATGAACGACTGCCTCTGGTGGTCTTTTGTTCTTCATGTTCTTCAGCAGCAGCAGAAATGGTGGTTCTCTGGTGCGATTTTTTTCTCTTCTGTTGTTGCTCTCCGCCTCTCCCAAACTCTCCGTCTACTAAATTTGATACCAAAAGCCTATATATACCCACAGAGGCCTTCGAATATCACCCCATTACTCCAAATAATCCTCATAATTCCGGCAGCAAAGAAAATATTCTCGGGAATATTTTCTTCCCTTTTTCTTCTCCTGCACGCATCTGGATACGTGCATAGAATCTTTGTTTAACTCCTTCACGTTTCTAAAGCAACCAACGCGTGCGGTACACGTTCAAACTCGCTGTAATCCCGTGATTGTCTCCCTTGTGAACACGGCTTGCCCTGTTTAGCTTCAATCCGACGGTGCAACCAATTCTAATCGAAACAATCAACCATACCACGCCTGTTACGCTCCGTAAAGTCATCCCGTGCAAATTCAACCATTGAGTCTCACTACAGCTCCTCCAAATCCGAAGAAGAATATGTTGCAGGTGAAAAAAAACAGTTTCCCGCCAAATTTTTTTAATTCAAACGAGGGAGAAGGGTGATGTGGACAAAAATGGGCTACATATAGCCGTGGGTGACACTTAGCAAAAATGGGGGTCCATATAACAATTGTCCTCCGGGAACTCCGAGTAACTTTTCGAGCCGAATTTTCCAACAATATTTATTTCCAAAGAAATACCTACAAACACACAAACACAAAAATAAATACGAAACCGAGTACTAACGATACAGAACATTGAGGACAAATTAGACCCAAAAAAGTGTCTATCAATTGAGTTTGTTACTATCCCTATCTGCTCCCCTTCTAGATTAGGGGGCGGATTATTCAACTGACCGTTAGTCGCGTTTGGGGTAGTACCACTCGGCTGCATCATGATAGACTATGCACGAGCCTCCGGGTGTGGTCGCCAAATGTTAATACCGGAATTCTCGTTGGGTTCTACCTGTCCTAGTGTACCAAGATGACCTCACTTTTCTTAGAATAGTATGAGAGAGACTTGTCTTTCCATTGTACCTTGTCCTTTCTTATATAGACCTTCCAAAAACCCCTTCTTTTTATGACATCTTGCCATGTGTCTTAAACCTCCTTAATTACTACTACTTTCATCCCTTCTCTAGTATAACCTCTTTCTTCCTTGTTAATTTCTTCATTGTCCTTTCCAACTCATGGGTACTTCTTTGATGGACTTGGACCTTAGTCCCCATGTTCTATGTGTGGCCTTTCCCCTCTTTGGGGCACCCTAACCTGGTTAAGGGGAACTATTTTTCATGTATCAACACACTTCTCTTGCGGAAGGTGAAGATATGAATTTCTTACGATTCTGATGTTAATCATAGATACATAATTTCCTATGTGATTTTACGAATATAACCTTCGTCAAAAATCCACCATCAACATTTTGTGCAGCGAACATTGCAAAAACGTTATGACAAAAAGTTATTTGCAAGAAAATCCTATCACTATGGATATAATCTCCTGTTTGAAAAAAAAAAAAGATGTACAAAGAATTAAATCCTCTTCTTGAGTATACTTAGGACCACGGACTTTGAGAATCCTTTTTTTGGAAATTAATTTCCTACATATTTTGATGTTAGGATTTTGAGATTGACATTATAAGAAGTTGTGGGGTAGAAGGTGAAGAAGTTATGATTTTGGTATTGAAATTGGTTGAATTTACAGGAAGCGGAATTAGGCCATCCGACACTATTTGATACACTCATATCAGGATGTGACGCTCTGTTCAAGTGACGTGATGAATAAACTCTTTTATTCGAGGATTTTCCCATCCATTTTGAGCATTTTCCGGTCGCACTATAAGTATAAAATGGACAAATATGTTAGTCTGCCATGCCCATTGTAGCTGCCATCCATCTTGTTAGAAATACATGTAGTATGCTCTGTAAGCCGACAAATATCCTTAACACCAAACAAGTCGGTAACTTGTTCGATATACACTATCATCTCAAAATTAGATCAATAAAATACATATTTACTAGAAAACTAATTAGAAGGGAGGACCTTCGGCTAGACAAAATGAATGATAGTGACCACCATGCATGCCATACCAACTTCCATGTGAAAAAAGATCATTTCTCGGCGGAGATTGATAGTCTGTTACTTCACATTACACACTTTATCTTTTAATGTTTAATAGGTAAGAAATCAATAGTGGAGTACAGCCCATGCGCAGTTGTGCACAATGAGTGGCGCCATTTCAAGTACACACCACACTGTAAAATTTCCCATAGTCACATGTAAACAACACAACTTATCTTTCTCTCCTTAGGCGCCCGTAAGTTAGGTGCGTGACACTAGTGATCCCATATTTTACTACTGATTCATCGGTCAAGCGTGGTTTTAGCATACTAATGGCAATTCCAATGGGCACCATCAAATTGCACCAGTTGCTTGTCTAGGTGGATGGACAAACTAGCTTTGAAGCAGCGGAGAAAACGTTACCCGAAACAGGATAAACCGACTGGCTGATCGGGACGACCGTCCCATTATGATCGGATAATGTTCGGATTTATAACGGTTAATTTTTTCCCCATCTATAAATAATTAATCCATTTAATGATTCAAATATTAAACTCACACAAAAATTCAATCTTATCTTGAATTTCTTTCACTATGAATTTTTCTCTTGAAATATCTCATAAATGTTTTTTCTTTTTGTGAAGTCAAATTTGAGGCTGCTGTAAATAAGATATGTGGTAATTTAAAAAAAAAATAAAAATGGTAAAAAGAAAAGAGTTGTGCAAGTTTTATAAGTTGATCCAGAAAAATGTCCTGCTAAAAAGCAAAGAAAAGCTCCATTTTTTTTTGAACGTTAACAATCAAAATTTCAAAAACAAAGACGAAACAGTTCACGACCGCGTTGAATAGAAGATCCGTCAAATTAAGAAGGAAAATGTATAAAACAGTCCCACTATTAAGACCTGGTTTGCAAATGAGTCATACTGCTACAATCAATTAACAAAAGAGTCCTACTTCCGTTGAAATTGATGTTAAATCGTCGGGTCCCACCAATCCAGAGTTAAAGGCACTCGTAAATTTACGAGTCTATCCTTAACCTAACCACGGTAGATCAGAGACCATACATCTTACACTTGATACATCTCGAGATGATACGGACGGACAAGATCGGTCATGATAAAACTCGAATCTAACATTTTTGAGTCAAGGCAGAAACGATTCCTCTGTTTCTAATAGCTAAGCTTGCAAAAATGGCGAATGACTAAAGAATGAGAGATTTCCAGTGAGTTTCATCGGCAAACAGATCCGTATAAAATTACATAGTGTGTATTGTTCGATTTAACTACAGTGGTGTTTTTGTGAAGATTAACAAGCTTAAACTAGTAACTGGTTGTTGAAATCGAGTGGGTTTCTTACAAGAAGAAGAAGAAACAATGTTCGCAAGCATCATGAGGTTAGTAATCACAAACCCATATTGTTATTATTTTCAGAAACCCTATTTTAACGATTTTAGCTATTTTTTTCCTAAGATTTTTTAAACCCTAAGTAGGGAAAATTGAAGATTGAAATTGTATATGTACGGTTGATGGCTGTGCTACTGAAATTTATATGCTTCTTGAAATTGAAACAATGAGTCTGGTGGTATGATTGCAGTGACAATGGGTTGAGGTGGAGTTCAGTTGGTGGTTGAACTAATGGATTTCTGAAAAGATTATGGGATTTTCATAGAATGGTGTTGGTGGTAAGAAGAAGTTATTACTGCAATGGATGTGTGCAGTTTCATATGGGTTTGTTTGAGATCAGACTGAAATTATGAAGAAGGGGTACGGGTTCATGGAAGAGATAGATGCGGCTGCAAGGTGTATGTTAGATTTTGCCAGTAGGAATTTATAAAATTATAATCTAAAAGGGTATGTTAGATTTTGAATTGTGAATTTTAGTAAGTTCAATATGATTATACAGTAGTATTGATGTTCAATTTGATGCTGGAAAATGGAGTTTTCATTTGAATTAATGTTTACAGTTCTTGTTATTTTATCAAGTTTTGACAGGAAATTTTATTTGAAATTGATTATAGCCTTCATTTTGATTATATGAGAATACAAACATTTTGGTGGTTTTGATTTGTAAGGTGTTCAATTTTGATAGTGAGGGTGCAACATTGAGGTTGCTGAGTAGTTTGTAGTGCAAATAGTTGTTGAAATGACAAAATTGGAAGATAACGACAAGTTTGTTGCCGGAGTTCTTACTGATGGCTGATGCTTGTTCAGAGCCTTGGTACATGGGGCTTGCTTGAGAAGTGGCCGAGAAGATCCAGATATGAATCGTGAGGGAGAACTCGTTGATGACTTAAGAGCTGAAGTGAGTTGCTTTTTCTTTTTTTCTTGTTAATTGCCCATTTAACAATGTGTAGAGAAGTTGTAATTGATCTAATAACTGCCTATGTAGGTGATGGATGAGTTGTTAAGGAGGCGGAATGAGTTTGATCAATGGTGAGCTTTTTTGGTTTAAGTGACTAAAAAATTCTTCCACATCTGTTTAGAGTAAGGAATTCACATAATTCTTCTTGGTTTGTTCATCATAAATAGTTATGGACTGTTCACACCAGATTTTATTTCCAGTATTGTTGCATTATCCAATGTGACCCACTGCTATTTCATGCCAATGGTCTTTCCCTGTCATGTTGGTTACTTCATTATATAGCCAAGCTTACAGAAAGAATGACCTTGATCAATTGTAGTCTTTTACTCGCTAGTGAGTAAGCTCATCATGTTTTTGATATGGCCATGTTTAGAGCATTTTGTTGTTTCATGTTTATGACCATGTAGATCGGCACGCACAAACTTCATGCTAGTAGTCTTTTAGGCCTTCTTGTTTTAGATATATGTAATGTGATTAGCTTACTGCACCATTCAGTTTTACCTCCACCAATTTGTTGTTTGAACATGTTATCAGTTTTGTTTGTTGGAATTGAAATATGAGTATGAATGTCTGTAGGTATGTAAAGAAAAATGAAATCAGACGGGATCAGTCTGATTTTCTGGCCAAAAAATGCATGCCATGTCATCAAAATGCCTGCCATGTCATCAAAATGCCTGTCACGTGGGTGATGAGTTAGCTGCAGTTAACATTTGCTTGAATTAAGAGCGAGGGTATTTTGGGGACAACTAACCCCGTTTTTTTGAAAAACTGTTATGTCGGACCAAGTAGGATCAATTTGTAACCAATTTACAAAAGTATGATCATTTTGTAACTGAATTACAAAAGGTATGACCATTTTGTAAATGGCCCAATTAAGAAAACTAGAGGGCCAAAGATTGTAATTGATGTCAATATTTTAGTTCTTATTATTGTCTATAAGTTTATATCTTGTAAAAGAAGTGGTGGTAATATTAATTAATGAGAATATTTAGACTTTAAATTAGACTTCTATCTTATATTAAGCGATACTTATTATATTTAGACTTGCATATAAAGTAATTTGATTTCATGACTTTAACAATACATCAAACTACATCAAATACAGGGACACAAACCTTATAGGGTTCATGACATTTAAAATGCTTAAACTCTCTTTCGTTTCTTCAATAAACTGGGCTTGGGCCATGGTAAAACAAATAAATAACAAGTTAGTTTAATTAACCAATGGTGCAGTTGCTCAGTGAGGACAAAGGTATTAAGATACTCACCATTTCTTCATGGGACAATCCAGAATTATCACAATGAAGTATCCACAAAACTTTTGTATAACGTCTGACATCTTTATTGATGAATGAAAATATGAGTTTAAGGATCTTGTTGTTTATTAAATGTTCATTCGCAATGCTACAAACCTTTCACACACCCTTTCCCATAAATAGTCACCGGTCATGTTTCTTGTTACAACATGTAACCAATATCGAATAAAAGTAACATCTTCTTCCATAGTAAAGAGAGGGATAGCTCTTCGGGCGCAATATAGATGTGATTGAGATGGACCATCTTTAAGGATGTTGAAACAAGATTGTAAAGAAAAGGTTTGTCGTGGGTTTCCTGCCATTCATCTAGATCTATTTGGATCATTTCAGCTTCAGTTACACCCTTAAATTTTTCTCGATCAATTTCCCTTACCTGAGCAAGGAATTGCTTGACTTCGTATTTAATTGATTGAAAATGAGCATACAATACATGAGCATCTCGGTTTCTAGGGTTCCTGTTTCTGAAAGAATAGTGCCAAATAGACGTTGCGACACCACTTGATCACGCATAACATTTTTTATAATATAAAAAACATAGGCTTTACAGATAGCTAAATCTTCTTCTTGAGTAAATTAGGACCACAAATTCTAGTAGACATTTTTTTGTACAGAAGTTTGGGAATGAAACATTAAGATAGAGAAGGTGTGGTTTTGGAGTTGAAATTATCTGAATTTTATAGGGAGTAAGAAGGGGCCGTTAGATGAGACTAGTTGTTACCGGCTCAACCAAGATAACGACTTTATTATGACGGTCATATTTTTCCTTATACAAATCGTACATTGCAAGTTTGCAACTAATATTTCCAAACACAACCGAAAATATTCTAAACCGCAGCCATGCTTTCAAAAAGAAAAAAAAAACAAATGTTATGAGTGGAAGCGAAAAAAAATGTCCATTATGTTTCATGGATGACCATAATCTGATGCAATACCCTTGGATGTATTCTAAGCGTCCACAAGTAGGTTTTCCAGCTAACAAAATGGTTATTGAATCACAACCAAAACAACTTAGGTATTTGCAATGTCAAGATCCTAAATATCATGAAGAACCACGCATGCTAGATGATGTTGTGAAGGAGCAAGAAAATGAAAATGTAGAAGCATCATGCAAAAAATTAAAATTTAAAGCACAACTGAAGAAGTAACAACACGACCATGAAGTAGAGTTTACAACACAATTGGTTAGTGGATGCTCAAGCCCTAGTTGCAAATATTTATGTAGTTGCACACTTCTACAGAAGAAGACACTTATGAAAACATTTCTGGAAATGTCCATCGCATTTTAACTTGGAGTGGACTGATTAAGTGTATGAACTGATTCCACAATCGTTATGTTGTCTTGTGCTTAATTAATGGAAAATGTTTTTGTATTTGCACCATCCATGTACTAGCATAACCAATTTGAACATTTCTTGATTTGAATCAAAGTACATTAGACTCAATTACTATTAAATCATAAAAGCGAGGTAATCAATATCCTTATTTATGGAGCAGCTTGTGGAGCATCTAGAAGGCAGAAGGCATTGAATTTGTGAAGTACTCTGCGGATGTTGAAACAAGCTAAAAAAATGAATAGGTCTTCATTTAGTTTGTTGCTATATCGTTGCAGTTCTTTGGATCACTTCAGCTTTAGTTTCACCTTTCAAACGATTTCGGTTAATTTGCATTGGCATACCAAGAAATTGGTTGGCAACATGAAAAATTGATTGAAAATGAGCACACAATCCATGAGCATCACGGTTTCTCGAATTCTTCGTTTCTGCAGCGAACATTACAAAAACTTGTTGGAAAAAAGTCGTTTGCGGAAAATTCGTAACACTATGGATAGTTTCTCTTGTTTGAAAAGCATAAGTTGTGCAAATTGCTAAATCTTCTTCTGAAGAAAACTTATGACCTATAGCCATTTTATTTATTTTTTGATTTTTTTCGAATGATTTTGATAGATTGAAAGATGAAGATTGCAGTGAAATTTATAAGAAGTTGTGGGTGTAGAAGGTGTGGTTTTAGTTGAATTGGTTATATTTATATATGGAGTGGAATTAGAGTTGGATGAAAGTAACTATTGCCGGTTAAATCAAGAACGCTCGTATCAATGTGAGACAAGACTCGTCCCAATGTGGCCGATATTCGGCTCAGTAGAGGCCGACCGGCCTAAGTTGACGTGGTCATCTCAGGTTGAGACGTTCACCTGAGGCGCGATGGACAAAACCTCAAATAAAAGGGTTTTGTCCATTCATTTTGAGTGTTTGCCAGTCCCATTATAGGTGCGAAATGAGCATATCTACTAGTTTGGCAGTCCCATTGGAGTTGTCCTAAAGCTTATTCTTATGGTGATTCACATTTCAACGTCCATAATGAAAAGAGTGGCTAAATGCATTGACTCAACTTTGAGGAGTGAATTGAATTGGCACAACAAAATTGTACTTCATACACCAAACCAAATCTGATCCACTAGACTTGTTTTATAAGTTAAAATTTAATAATTTTGTTATTTGCGCATAGCCATTGGGAGCATTTATTCCGAGCCATCAATTTTTTTCTTTAAATGTTAAAATTCAACAGTTTTAATCTTTTTCATCAAACCGGTATACGCTTTCTTGACTCAATGTTGAATCACCACAAGACTTAGTCCTTGAATCAAGATGACGTGGCTAGTTGTGAATGTTGAATCGTGAAGGATGATAATAGCAAATCTAATATGTGAGTTTTGAAAAAGCGGGGATCTAACAACCACACCCAATATACATTTTAGAGAATCAACTAGACAGTCAGACTCAATCTAGATAAAAAGTATATCAAAGAGTTTATATCTCAATCTCTCGATTTGATATATACTCAAGCAAATAGAAATCTGCGAGTCTTTATCAAATACTAGAGAGATAACTTGGATGGTACCAAAGACCAATATCCAAGTGTCAATCAATTTAAATCAACAACCAAAAGGTCGGATATTCTAATTTATTTAACAACGCACAACCTGTGATATTTCAATTACATAACAAAATATAATGCGGAATAGAAATAACACAGACACCAGAATTTTGTTAACGAGGAAACCGCAAATGCAGAAAAACCCCGGGACCTAGTCCATATTTAACACACACTCTACTAAGCCGCTACAGACACTAGAATACTACAAATTAACTTCGGTCTGGACTGTAGTTGAACCCCAACCAATCTCACACTGATCCAAGGTTCAGTTATGCTCCTACGTCTCTGATCCCAGCAGGATACTACGTACTTGATTCCCTTAGCTGATCTCACCCACAACTAAGAGATGCTACGACCCAAAGTCGAAGACTTTAATAAACAAATCCGTCTCACACAAAAAAGTCTATAGGAATGAATAGATCTGTCTCCCACAGAAATACCCAAGAGTTTTTGTTCCGTCTTTTGATAAATCAAGGTGAACAGAAACCAATTGATAATCCGAACTTATATTCCCCAAGAACATCCTAGTATTATCAATCACCTCACAATAATCTTAATCGACGCAGCGAAAGAAGATATTGTGGAATCACAAACGATGAGACGAAGATGTTTGTGATTACTTTTTTCTTGCTCTATCAGAGATATAATCTCAAGCCAATTCTTTCAATTGAACTCATACAATAGAAAATGGCAAGATCAGATCACACAACTACGAGAAAGTAGTATCGGTCTGGCTTCACAATCCTAATGAAGTTTTTAAGTCGTTAACCTGGTTTAGAAAAAGAAACCAACGGTTAAAGGAGAATCGACTCTAGATTAGCACAACTAGTATCACACAAAATGTGTGGGGATTAGGTTTCCCAGTTGCTAGAGTTCTCCCTTATATAGTCTTTCAAATCAGGGTTTGCAATCAATGTTAGCTTGGTAACAAAACATTCAATATTCACCGTTAGATGAAAACCTGATTAGATTCAACATAATATTTATCAACCGTTAGATCGAAAACATAGCTTGTTATACACAAATGAAATGCACGTTTCTAGGCTTGTGTAACCGTACCCAAACTAGTACATTAGTTGGTTCAACAATATTTAACCAAATGGTTAGCCATATGATCACTTTCATATCAACCATATTCTTATTCACCATAACTAGTTCAAATGACTCAAATGAACTAGTTAGAGAGTTGTTCAATTTCAAGGAAATCTTATGTACCACACAAGACACAATTGAAGCAAATACGATGTGATTCACTCGAATCGGTTCATGAATTATATAACCACGGTTTGCAATTGCATTCCTTAGTTTATATAAGAATAAGTTCACAAACATCGTTTTTAGATATAACCTACTCAAGTTCGCGGACTGGGTTCACGGACTTAAGTTCCCGGATGGAGTTCACAAACTCCAGTTGATTTTCTCGGGTCGAGAACTTCCGCCAGTTCGCGGACTTAGCTCACGCACTACTCCGGTTCTCTTGATCAACAAAGTTCGCAAACTTCGGTTCAAGGAATAAGGACTTATACATATATGTGTTTCAACAACAATGCTTATATCCTCCAATGGTTATATAATCTAAACTCTCATTTCAATCATTTGGAACATTCTTAAAGGACTTTATTATATAGTTGTTATTCACAAACTATTTTTCGTCAAAGTAAGCAATTTCCAAAGTGATTGAAACTTGTCATGACTTTCGTCACTAGGCAAAGATGAACTTGGCTAAAGCGAAAGCTTTACCAACACATATTTTGAGAAATATATAGGCGAGATAAACTCGGCTCGAAATACCAAATGTGTATAATCTAAGTCTATATAGCAAAACGACTTTTGTCTCAAGATAGGAGATAAATAGACTTTTGAGTGATAGATAAGTTCAAGTCTCCACATACCTTTTAGTTGATGAAGATCCACCGGTTCCTTGAGTAGTCCTTTGTCTTGTATGATGATTTCCATGGAGTTCTTGAGCTCAACTACACTTTATATCCTAGTCCGAGACCTTAGCTATAGTAGACTATAAATCAAGACTTATAGTTTTGATCACTAACATTGACAAACATGCTTGAGATAGAAACGCATGCGATGTCGGCCGAGAAATGCTCTAACAAGTTTGAGAATACAACACGATGCATAGAAACCAATTGACTGTGGACAGTGTGGAAAAGTATTCTTCTAAATAGTGTATCACTTAGTTTGTCTTTTGTGAGTCTCACGACCATTTTCTTTTATTTTTTCAAAACGACCAAAAGTAGGCCCCACCATCTCCAGGTAGGACATCGCCAACTGGGACTAACCTCGTTGTTACCATGCAGTACAGACGCTCCTAAAATGGTCATATGTCCGTGTCAGATACGCATCCGGCATCTGGACGTGCGTCTCTCTGTGTCACAACATCGGTGACATCATATACATATGTCACGCACTATTTTAATAAGAATGTATACAAATAATGATTAATTTTTTTGTATATATATTATCTCATTGGTATATATTCTTATTCTTACACAATTTTTTATTTATCAACAATTTATTAGCATTTTTAAGAAATTACATTTCCAGTATATACATTTTAGTGGAAAATATCACTAATTTCATAACGTGTTTGCGTCTTAGTTTTTCATGTCCGCATCTACGTCGTGTCGTATCTACATCAGTTTACCCAGCCAACCAACCCCACTATAACTGTATCATAGATATTGAGATTCCCCGAAAGTATTTGAACTACAACCTCACCATAGGATACTGATAGGATTTCACTGTTTTACACGGTGGACTTGCCATATTTATACTTCGTTTTATTATTATTATTCGAAGAGAAGGTTATATTAAGAAGAAAAATCAGGACCGAGGATCAATCCAAGGCCATTACAGAGGTTATTACATACACATTAGATTGTCCCAATTGCTCCAACCTAAGCTAGGATCGACAAACTTAAAAGTATTAGAGTCGCAAGACCATAAGACCACCAATTGCTTAACCAAGTCTATATCTTGGATGCACTCTTATGTCGTCCTCCAAAAACCCTTTTGTTCCTCTTCTTCCACAAAGTCCAGCATATCACGGAACGCATAATTTTCCATACATCCTTTCCTCTACCTTGCAACACGTTATTAGACCAAGCTTCAAACGGTTGTAGAAGGGTTCTTGGCATAAGCCAAAGTTATCTCGAATGATTTAATGAAATATCTCCAAATGTCGAAAGAATACGGACAGTGCAAGAACGTGTGGTCAGAGTATTCTCTATCGACATTGCACAATACACACAGGTCGCTATCAATGTTTACTCCACAATGTCGCAACATGTCCCTAGTTGGTAGTGATTCGTGGAATGTAGCCCAAAGAATAAAGCTTACCTTATTTGGTATGTTGGCTTTCCAAAGGTACTTTTCGAAGTTGCACTTGTCAAAGCCACCAGTAAGAAGTTTATAATACTTCAACAAACTGAAGTTTTCCATTATCTCCATTTCATCATTCGCCTCCACCAGTTCAGGGACGTGAACTAAATCTCGTCTTAGGAGATCCCATTCTAGCTGCTCGTTCATGTTAAGTGGCCACTTGAACTCACAAAACCACTCACCATTCACTATCATGTCAGCAATTGTCGCATCCTTCACTCTCTCCATTTCAAAGACATCCTGAAACAAGCCCCACAATCTCCCTTTATCTACCCATTTATCTTTCCGAAAACGAATACCTTTCCCATTTCTAACCTGAAGCTTGCCATGCTTTAAACTTTAGGAACCATGTTGATTATGTTCTTCCACAGATTCTTACCTTGGGGGTTTATTATCCACATATGGCATTAACGGTTACCTATTTTGCTTGAATTTTTTATTCACTATCTTCCTCCAGAGGTTGTTTTTGTTCTACCTTCCACCGCTCCCCACATAAAATTGCACATAATCGTAATCATTTTTTTCCGCACTTACCGAAGATGAAAAAGAGACAAGTAATAAATTTGTAAACTCGCAAGACAACTCTTGATAAGTGTTAGTCTACCTGCTTTATTTAGTTTCCTTTTCTTCCATGACGCCAGATTTTGTTACATTTTAATCAACGCATGATCCCAAACTGATGTGCTACGCCAATATACTACATTTGGTACTCCAAGATAAGTGAATGACAACTATTCTGTCTTATATCCTAGTTCTCTGGCTAGAACATCAATAACCTTCTGCGCCACATTGATCATAGTAATTTTATCTAAGTTCAGCTTCAAACTGGTAATACTTTTAAATACCGCCAAAATGATGAGAAGACGTCTAACTTCCTCCACCGAATCATCAACAAAAATTAAAGTGTCATCCGAGAATTTAAAGTGTGAAATAATATAGCCGTGTTCCACCACTTGGAAACCAGAGAGTTGGTCTCTCTCAACCGCATCGTTTATTAGTTTAGAAAGAATTTCTAAACTATTTTTTTACTTAATGGGATTCCTTATACCATCAAGAATTTCTAAATGCATTGGTCTCTTTATGGGATTCCTTATACTGGCCTCCGTAATTATTTTGTAGTTTTTTACTTGGGTAATTGGATCCCTTTTCGGTTGTAATCATTGGGTTAAGGTACCCCTCTTAAGTGTCTTTTTTCAATGCATTTCTATTTGACCGATAAAAATATAGAAAGTTTACAAAGAATTTCAACCACCATACGCAGACAGTGAATTGCCCTGCCTTAAACCCTTACTAGGTTTGAATTTTTCTGTAGATCCACCATACACGAGAAAAGATAAATGAGTAGAAGTGACACACAATTATCCAAGATATCCATCTGTCACCAAATTCATGCTTTTGTAAGATTGTGAATAAAGCTTGCCAATTAACATTATCGAATGCTTTCTCCATGTCAATCTTATAAAGAATTCCAGGTTTCCTAGCCTTCAACCTGTTATCTACACATTCATTTGCAATGAGTATGCTAAGAACAATTTGTTTATCATGAATAAAATCCCTTTGGAATTCAGAATTAGTTCCGGCGTCACCTTCTTCAATATTACGGCAAGAATCCTCTTTTTTGCGGATAAGAGTGATAAAAGAGCAATCAAATCGCCAATTGATTGAAGCAATCATGTGAAAGTCTTTGAAAAGATTAATAAAATCCTATTTTAAGGTGCTCCAACAATTATTGAAAAATTCAGTAGTGGATCCGTCCGGTCCTGGTGCCTTGTTGCACCCCATCTTCTTAAATACATCCCATGTTTCCTCCTCCATAAACTCCCGCTCAAGCCACATTCTGTCCACCTCTTTAATTTTAGGAAAATATAAATTTTCCATATATGAATTCGCCTCGTCCTGCCGTGTAAATAGATTGATGTAATAACTTCTTAGTTTTTCCTTGATAATGTTTTTCTCAAAGCAGTGTACGTACCCTTCCTACTCGAAGTTTAGCAATTATATTTCGCGTTTTCCTTACACTAGCTATAATATGAAAATACCTAGTATCTGAGTCTCCCCACTTAAAATCATTTTACTTTGATCGCAGCTGTCATTTCCTTGCCTCCATTGCTTTTAGGTTTCTCAACTTCAGTTTATATTGTGTTGTCCTCCAACTAGGTATATTGCAGTGCACCCGTTTCCTCCAAAATATTTATCTCGTGAATCCAAGTGTGAGCTCATTTTTATCCCTTGAAACATGCCCAAACTCTTGCTTTTTACAAGGTATAATAAGGTGATGCACGTTTTGTTTTAAGAAAAAACTGCGTACGTGCACTTCCAATGCAAGACATAACCTCCCGCCGTTGCTTGGCGTTTTGTACAAAGTCTTTGTGCTATATCCACAACATATATATCAAGTTTAAAGTATGGCTTGGTCGGCATTACCGATTATGAAATGACCAAAATTGGATTTTGGTCCGATATTGTTCTAGTCAGTACCATTTATAAGGCCTTAGGGATAGCCTCCTCAAAGTCATGAATGAATAAGAACCGATTAAGCCTACACAAAAATAGGTTGGATTGATTATTTGACCACGTAAAAGCACCACCTATGAATGGTTGGTTAATCAACTCGTTATGTAAAATGAAATTATTTAACATTGTATTATTTCGATTGTCTCCATCACTTCGATTCCTCTCTGCACTAGATCTTACATCATTCATGTCACCCAAAATACAAATAAGGCCAGTCCACTAGTCTCTCACTTCATTCATATCAATCCAGAATTCCGTTCTAGGAGCTCAATCACGTGGGATGTAAGCATTTTTCACTGCCCACTGGAAATCAGTAATTCTTGTTGAAAGTATTGGGGTGATGTTATTGAATCCAAGTGTAGCAGGGTAAAAACTAATTCTACTGAAAATGGTAAATTGTGTGTGTTGATGAGAAATGAATCTAAATCCTAAACAAACTGTACTGTACAAGAGTACATTAGATTCGAGAGATCCATATGTACAATCCTGGCCTAAATCAAGAAATGGTCGTTCCAATCTTTCTTCGGTCACAAAATGAAGGAGAAGGGTTGATCTTAGGGAGGGAAGCAAAGAAGGTGTTGGGATCAGGATGATGGATTCTGTAAACTGTATTTTTTATAACTTGTATCAAAATGTAGAATCTGCTTGCAAAGTGTAAGTTGTGAATCCTGGATGGTTTCTGAATACTTGTGTTTATAACCAATGTTGTCCCCCATGAAAATAGATTGAAAAACCTATTTATTCAAGTCATAATTGATTGCACTGATCTCGCTGGAAGTGGGAGTTGTGAAGTAGTGGAGATCATGGGAGAGTGGTGAAAACCATGTCTTATGGCTATGGAAGACTGGACGGTTTGTACTCCCACTACTCCTCTACCTGTCACATTTCCGCTATTCCAGAAACTTTCTCTTAATGGGCATTTTGCACGCGGCACACTGTAAACCGCCAGACCAATACCCTAGTGAACATCCCCAGTTGGTTTGATGTCTCGAGTATTTGTAGGAAATAACACTTAGTCATGACTTGCATGATTTATATTACTAAGGATCCCAGGTAAAAGCCTACTCGTATAATTTGATTTACTTGGATGAGGCCCTTGAGTAAGTCAAGCCGTATGAATAAGATTTGTTGTGATCCGGCGCTCATAAAATAACATATGGTGCTTTTAGGTTATGTTAGAGCACTGCTCGGTCGAACTCGCATGCGTTTCTATCTCAAGCATG
The DNA here is from genome assembly GCF_003573695.1 of Papaver somniferum. NCBI lineage: Eukaryota > Viridiplantae > Streptophyta > Magnoliopsida > Ranunculales > Papaveraceae > Papaver > Papaver somniferum. The sequence goes on from NC_039368.1 coordinate 107,917,077, forward strand.
TTTGTCAATGTTAGTGATCAAAACTATAAGTCTTGATTTCTAGTCTACTATAGCTAAGTCTCGGACTAGGATAGAAAGTGTAGTTGAGCTCAAGAACTCTATGGCGATCATCATAAAAGACGAAGAACTACTCAAGGAACTGGTGGAACTTCATCGACTAAAAGGTATGTGGAGACTTGAACTATCTATCACTCAAAAGTCTATCTAGTCTATCTCCTATCTTGAGACAAAAGTCGTTTTGCTATATAGACTTTGATTATACACATTTGCTTTTCCGAGCCGAGTTTATCTTGCTTATCTATTTCTTGAAATATGTGTTGGTAAGCTTTCGATTTGTCCAAGTTCATCTTTACCTAGTGACAAAAGTCATATTATGTTTCAATTACTTGAAAATGGCTTTGACGAAAAATAGTTTGTGAACAACAACTATATAACGTCATCTAAGAATGTTTCAATGGTTGAAATAAGAGTTTAGATTATACAACCATTGTTGGATATAAGCATTGTGTGGTAACACATATATGTACAAGTCCTTATTACCTGAACCAAAGCATGCGTACTTTGTTGATCAGGAAAACCGGAACAGAGTCCGCGAACTGTCGGAGGTTCTCGTCCCGAGAAAATCCGCTGGAATTTGTAAACCATTTACAAACTTATTCCGGGTACTTAAGTCCACGTACCTAGTCCGCGTACTTAGGTTGGTTATTTTCTAAAAACGATTATTCGTGAACTTATACTTTTATAAACTAAGGAATGCAAGTTTGCAAACCGTGGCTATAAAGTTCATGAATCGATTCGAGTCAATCAAATCGTTTTTGCTTCGATTGTATCTTGTATACTTCTATAAGATCTAAGCAATTGAACAACTCTCTAACTAGTTTATTTGAGTCATTTGAACTAGTTATGGTAAAGAATAATATGGTTGATATGAAAGTGCTCATATGGCTAACCTTTTGGTTAACAGTGTTGTACCAACGAATGTACATGTTTGGGTACGGCTATACAAACCTAAAATCGTACATTTCATTTGTGTGTAACAAGCTAAGTTTTCGATCTAACAGTTGAAATATATTAGCTTGAATCTAATCAGGTTTTCATCTAACAGTGAATATTGAATGCTTTGTTACCAAGCTAACATTGATTGCAAACCCTGATATGAAAGACTATATAAGGGAGAACTCTAGCAACTGGGAAACCTAATCCCCACACCTCATGTATGATACTAGTTGTATAAGCTAGAGTCGGTTCTCTTTTAACTTTAGGTTTCTATCGATACCTTGTAGGTTAACGACTTGAAGACTTCATTGGGACTGTGAAGCCATACCGATACTACTTTCTCGTAGTTTTGTGATCTGATCTTGCCGTTTCTATCGTATTGAGTACAATCGTAACGATTGGCTTGAGATTGATATCTCCGGTAGGAAAGATATAAATGTAATCACAAACATATTCGTCTCATCGTTTGTGATTCCACAATATCTTCTTTAGCCGCGTCGATTAAGATTATTGTGAAGTGATTGATAATACTGAGCTGTTCTTCAGGGATATAAGTCTGTTTTATCAATTGGTTCTTGTTCACCTTGATTTATCAAAAGACGGAACAAAATTCGTAGGTATTTTCGTGGGAGACGGATTTATCTATTACCGTAGACTTTTCTGTGTGATACAGATTTGTTTATTAAAGTCTTCGACTTTGGGTCGTAGCAACTCTTAGTTGTGGGTGAGATCAGCTAAGGGAATCAAGTGTGTAGTATCCTGCTGGGATCAGAGACGCAAGAGCGCGACTGTACCTTGGATCAGTATGATATTGATTTGTGTTCAACTGCAGTCCAGACCGAAGTTAGTTTGTCGTAGGCTAGTGTCTGTAGCGGCTTAATACAGTGTTTGTTCAATCTGGACTAGGTCCCTGGGTTTTTCTGCATTTGCGATTTCCTCGTCAACAAAACTTCTTTTGTCTATGTTATTTCTTTTCCGCATTATATTTTGTTATATAATTGAAATATCACAGGTTGTGTATTTGAATCAGTCAATTAGAATATCCAACCTTTGGTTGTTGATTTACATTAATTGATACTTGAACATTGGTCTTTGGTACCGTTCAAGTGATTTCTCTTATATTCAATTAGACTCTCAGATTTCTATTTGCTTGAGTAAGAATTGAATCGAGAAAGAGAGATATAACTCTTTGATATACTTTATTGAGATTGAGTCTAGTTGATTCTCTTGAAAGTATATTGGAGTTAGTCCATACAGATTGCTAATCGAAATATTGGGTGTGGTTGTTGTACCCTCGCTTTTTCAATTGGTATCAGAGTAGGCAAACACGTTTAAAGACCTTACAAGTCTGTGTTTGTAGCGATCTGACTCTATGGACAAGAGTACTATCTCTGATAAACGAGTCACCAGAAACAAAAGTTATGTCTCGACTATTCCAACGAGACAGATAGACACTGACATGTATTATTCTGATTATCATTTAAAAGAGTCTATCTCTTTTAATGAAAGGGAAACAACTAAAGAGAGTGAACTGATTCTAAATCTTGTTAGAATCCAAGCTGACCGGTTAAAAAAATATGTCAAAGTCCCTCTTGATGAAGTAAGAGACTGCAATTCCAAAAACATTGAAACTAAGCTTTCATCGATCCTTCTTCAAGCAAGTCTTGAAAGGGATATCTTGTAAATTGAACATCGCCTGAATAATCTCTCAATTCAAGGATGTTTCAGAAAGTCCTCTAGACCATCTTCATCAACTTCCACTGTAACCAAGAAAGTTCCAAATGTAAAATCAGAATTCCCTTCTAGTGGAAAAGATGTGCCTATAGCCTCTCTTAATCAAGAATGTTGCACATCACATGGAAGGAAGAAATCTCCAAATATTGTTAAGATGGTACATTTTAATGATCAGAAAGTATGTCCGTTTTGTGATTCAAAAGGGCCTATCAAGCAAAAGAGAAACTCTAGGTTGAGTAGCAATTCCTTTGTTCGATTTCAACACACCTTAGACAAAGGTGTAACTGACTTTCTTATGTCAAATCCAAGTGGTTTCATCACTCACCCTGTGTGTCCTACCAGGAAAGTCAGTTCTATGAGTTCCTCAAATGTTCTGATGCAGAACATACGTCTTAACAGTCTAAGAGAAGGTCAGAAATTTTCCATTTTCAGAAAGGGAGTTAATGATACTTTTGATGTGAACAGGGTATTAGGAGAAAAGGGTAAAAATGATGATATAAGAAATAACCTAAAGGATTTTATTTAAGGTTATAAAGAAATCGTCAACAGGCTGTCAATCTCCTCTAGCCGAAATTCTTCAGATAAGAATCAATACTATGAGTCATATGTTTATAAGAGTGAATTTTATGACAACTTTTCACATCATAATGGTTTTCCTCAAATGTTTCGAAAGAAGAAGGATAACCAAATACGATATTCATTTAATGAGCTAATGGCTCATACTTGTGTTAATTAATTACAAGGTTGAAATCTCACTTACAAAGATCCTAGATAGTGAGAATCCTTTAGGTATACTTATTGGCAAAGTGTCTCTGATTATCTATCTGATTTCTTATCGCTTTTAGATGGATTATCAGGCAACACTTTTACATGAGTATTTTCTTTTGTTCTTTTGTTTGATCCTTCTTTGTGTTTTGGTTTTACTTTGGATCTATGTCTTCAATCTTTGTTTTTGAAAAACTAAGATGAATGGATTTTTTTCAAACAACAAGGAGCGATATCTTCACAAACAACCTTTTTGCTAGGAGCTTTGTGGACCCTCTTTTTACGGGCACGCGTACGGTTTCGGGGTTCTCTCTCAAACCGAACTTGTAAACCCTAAGTCTTTCAAAACTTGTTTATATACCTATCCTATTGAGTTGAATCATCTCACTCTAGGTATATTTTTATCAATGGCATCTTCTTGCTCTTGGAATTTACCTGAAGACTTTTTTGATAATGCGGTATATTTCGAATTAGATAAAAAGAAGGGAACCTTTGTTAAAGTTGAAGGATCTTTCCCTCAATCTCCTGATTCCTACTTGGATATTGAGGAGGTTGAAGAGATTTCGGCTGAAGTGGTTCTCGATTTTCTCAAAAGCTTTGAGGATGCAAAGCAACAACTTGTTGATAAAATGAAGTGTCTTGATATGGTAAGAACCGAGTTGAAAAAGGTTAATTCTGACATTGTTCTCATGAAAACTCATGCTAAAGAACTTCTCAATAAGGATATCCACTCTAAAGATGTTGTGGATGCTGACAATCACAAGCTCAAAGACCTTAAGACTCGTGAGGATCCCGAACCGTCTATTCGACCCAAGTTCGTGTTGGACTTTAGTATAGGAGTCTGCTTTTGTTTCTTAGCTTGTTGATTTTATTTTGTTAATAAATATTCTTATGAGAATTTTATTCTTGTGTTTTTAGGAAGAATAACTAGAGGTTGGAATAGCTATTATTGTGACTACACATAGCTATGTCCAACGTTTTCATCTTCATGTTTTTAGGTTTATTTGATTAAATTCTAAAAAATTGTTTGGAAGATGATTTTTGCAGTATTAATCTTTATGGTTTTATATATTTCAAATTTGTTATGGGATATGTGTGTTTGCGTCCGCGAACTATGATTGTCTCATATTTTGTCAAAAGTTAAGTCTTTCGTATGTCGATATGCATGTATTGATAAAATAATGAATGAGATTTTGACATTATAAAAGTTTGAATCCTATTATGTCATTATTGATGGAAGATAGGATGAAATTTTCTTTACGAGGATTATGTGTATTGTATGTCATTGTGCAAATAGTGATGGAAAATAGAATGAATCCTTGTTTATTCCGCGGTATTGATCTTCCCTGATCCATATTTTATGTATATATTGTGCGACTCCATAAGTTTTCTTATCTCGAGCATTTCCGATTAGATTAATCATGGGTTTTATTGTGGTTAATTTAATTGAGTATTATTTGGATTCAAATTCGTATTCGTATGTGATTTGTTATGTCCAAAGAAATCCTTCTTTTCTCGTGAAATTAAGGTCGTTCTTGTTGTTCTTTCGGGAATAACATTTTATGTGGGAGAGTTCTTAATTGAACTTGTGCTTAATTTCCAAATCTTTGTGGGGAGTGTGGCTGTGGAATATTATAAGGGTTATCTTGTATCTTTATAAACTCCTTGATGAAAGCATTTAGCTTCGGCTTTATGATTGCATCTAAATAAGTTGATATGTGCTTGCTTTTGGTCATGAAATGTCTCTATGGAAATTATCATTAGGATCTCGTTTTCGTACCTTTGTCAATTTTATTGACAAAAAGGGGGAGAATTAATGTGTAGTTCACACTACAACTACATATGGTTTTCGGATCATTATGTAAGGGGGAGTGGTTTCCATGTGAGATGGAGTATTGACTAAGGGGGAGTGATACATATCACCGTAGTATTGTTGTCGAAGTTGTGATACAATTGAACTTTGATGTTGTATAATAATACTATGACACCGTGTAACAATGATTGAGAATTCTTGTTTTCTCATTGTTATAGCTACGAATTTTCAACAACGATGATGCTGAACTTACAACCTTTGGAATCATTGGAGTACTTGGAAGTGACGAAGATTTCGAGTAATGTTGAAGATTAGGCATGTGGAATAGTAGCTATAAAAGTTTATGTATCTATTTTTTGTATTCCATATGTATTGAAGTTTTGTCACTAAAATTGATAAGGGGGAGATTGTTAGTGCACTGATCGGTCGAAGTCGCATGCGTTGGTATATCAATCATGTTTGTCAATGTTAGTGATCAAAACTATAAGACTTGATTTCTAGTCTACTATAGCTAAGTCTCGGACTAGGATAAAAAGTGTAGTTGAGATCAAGAACTCCATGGAGATCATCATACAATACGAAGAACTACCCAAGGAACTGGTGGAACTTCATCGACTAAAAGGTATGTGGACACTTGAACTTATCTATCACTCAAAATTCTATCTACTCTATCTCCTATCTTGAGACAAAAGTCGTTTTGCTATATAGACTTTGATTATACACATTTGCTATTTCAAGCCGAGTTTATCTCGCTTATCTATTTATCGAAATATGTGTTGGTAAACTTTTGATTTGGACAAGTTCATCTTTCCCTAGTGACGAAAGTCATATTATGTTTCAATTACTTGAAAATGGCTTTGACAAAAAATAGTTTGTGAACAACAACTATGTAACGTCCTCTAAGAATGTTTCAATGATTGAAATGAGAGTTTAGATTATATAACCATTGTTGGATATAAGTATTGTGTGGTAACACATATATGTACAAGTCCTTATTACTTGAACCAAAGTATGCGTACTTTGTTGATCAGGATAACCGGAACAGAGTCCGCGAACTGTCGGAGGTTCTCGTCCCGAGAAAATCCGCTGGAGTTTGTAAACCATTTACAAACTTATTCCGGGTACTTAAGTCCACGTACCTAGTCCGCGTACTTAGGTTGGTTATTTCTAAAAACGATTATTCGTGAACTTCTACTTTTATAAACTAAGGAATGAAAGTTTGCAAATCGTGGCTATAAAGTTCATGAATCGATTTGAGTGAATCAAATCGTTTTTGCTTCGATTGTGTCTTGTATACTTGTATAAGATATAAGCAATTGAACAACTCTCTAACTAGTTCATTTGAGTCATTTGAACTAGTTATGGTAAAGAAGAATATGGTTGATATGAAAGTGCTCATATTGCTAACCATTTGGTTAACTACTGTTGAACCAACGAATGTACATGTTTGGGTACGGCTACACTAACCTAAAATTGTGCATTTAATTTGTGTGTAACAAGCTAAGTTTTTGATCTAACGGTTGAAAGATATTAGCTTGAATCTAATCAGGTTTTCATCTAACGTTTATTGTGAGGTGATTGATAATACTGAGCTGTTCTTCGGGACTATAAGTCTGGTTTATCAATTGGTTCCTGTTCACCTTGATTTATCAAAAGACGGAATAAAACTCGTAGGTATTGTGGGAGACAGATTTATCTATTACCATAGACTTTTCTCTGTGATACAGATTTGTTTATTAAAGTCTTCGACTTTGGGTCGTAGAAACTCTTAGTTGTGGGTGAGATAAGAATCAAGTGCATAGTATCCTGCTGGTATCAGAGACGTAGGAGCGCAACTGTACCTTGGATCAGTCTGACATTGATTGGGGTTCAACTACAATCCAGACCAAAGTTAGTTTGTAGTTGGCTAGTGTCTGTAGCGGCTTAATACAGTGTGTGTTCAATCTGGACTAGATCCCGGGGTTTTTCTGCATTTGCGGTTTCCTCGTTAACAAAACTTCTGGTGTATGTGTTATTTCTTTTCCGCATTATATTTTGTTATATGATTGAAATATCACAGGTTGTGCATTTGAATCAATCAATTAGAATATCCAACCTTTGGTTGTTGATTTACATTGATTGATACTTGAACATTGGTCTTTGGTACAGTTCAATTGATTTCTCTTGTATTCAATAAGACTCGCAGATTTCTATTTTCTTGAGTAAGAATTAAATCGAGAAAGAGAGATATAACTCTTTGATATACTTTATTGAGATTGAGTCTAGTTGATTCTCTTGAAAGTATATTGGAGTTAGTCCATACAGATTCCTAATCGAAATATTGGGTGTGGTTGTTGTACCCTCGCTTTTTCAAGTTAAATAATTAAATTATTTACAAAATCAATATTTATAAAATATGGTCTGTAATCGATGTAAAGCATCGTTATTAAGCATAATCGATGCATGTAAAGCATCGTAGTTCATAGTCTGCCCAGACCAGTCCCGGATTTCACGGTCTTATAAGGAGCATGACCGTCTATCTTTGAGAATCTTCTAGGAGCTACTTGGTGTAGGTTGAGGACAGGGTGACCGGTTCTCAGAGGATAGGGACGACCGATAGTCATCATGGCACCTCATTGGTTAGCTCAAATTAAATATTGGCCGGTCAAATCAGCCGGTTAACTTGAGCGGTTGCGATGATTTGCGGCAGTTGTTGGTTGCCGTTAAATTTGTTTAAGATTTTATAAGTAGCGTGACCGGCCTATTTTGGCCTATGATTCGGAGCGGTTCCTGCGGGCTAGGAGCGATGTGATTGTTCAAGGCCAAAGATAGGTCGCCGATGAGCATAATGACACCTCATTGGTCTCCCAGGATTGAATCTAAGCCATCCAATTCGGACGGCTAAGTTGAGCGCTTGTGATCAATTTAAGACTGCCATGGGCGATCTTGACCTAATTAAGACCCTTTTGGGGCCGCTCGACTGGCTTGCTTTGGCTAGTAATTGTAAAAACTTTCTGCTGATTAGGAGAGTTCTGATTGGTTGGGGTAATAGAGGGCACGTCCATGAACATCATGGAACTTGTTTGGTCGCGCCAGGAAGGGGCCAGGCTTGCCAAATCTACCGGCCAAGTCGTACGGCCATGATATTTTTTGAGACTTCCATGGAAAATCTAAATTGAATTTCCTTTATAAAAAAGCTGCTGAACTAGCCTACTTTGATCAACGATTTGGAGTAAAGCCGGTAGACTAGGAGCGATGTGATTGGTTGGTTGGAAGAGGAGCCGACGAACAATGGCAAACTGAGCGGCCAAGTGGCGTGTACGCGCCTCTTTTGCTACTTCTAAAATTGGTCATGGATTCCCTTTTTCTTCCTGGTTTCCGAATTTTGGTATAATTGTATTCTTACTAGCTCCGGGGGCCGGTTTCCTAGCTTGCCTAGTTTAGTCTCGACCAATAGGGATCGAGATATCGTGCAGGCTCCGTTTTGGGGGCAAAAAAAACTATTTTTTTGTAAATTGGCAAAATTAAGTCAAAAATTCTATTTTGTGAATCGACACAAAATTAATCAAATTTTTGGTGAATTTTGGACGTTGATACAAAATCACTAATTTTTATCCTGGAGAGCAGTGCAGCTCGGCGCACCTCCAGTTGAGTATTTTCATGCGCATCTTAATCTTGACACTTCGGGAAATTCATGTTACTCAGCTGAGAGTGAGCATTAATTGTCATATCATATCAATGTTAAGAGTTCAGCCGGGAACATAGCATAGGATAAATACTCAGCAGGATCTGCATTAATGAATAATGCGACCAGGAGCTTAAAATAAAATTCATAGAATATTTTGGATTGTTTCAACATGCACCAATAATATTATTCTAATAAATTTCGTAAATACTGAATTACACGGTACATATGTAAGCAGAGAGGTATAAAACGCTCATCAGCTTCCTAGCAGCCCTACTTCTTTGCAGAAAGCAGGCATACAAATATGGAGTTTTATAGTTTTAGCCTGAACTAAAACCACCATCAACACCAAGTCTCTCGTCCAGCTTCTCAAATCTGCTGCTATCCCATATGGTTAGTAATCCGCCGCCCCCTATAATAGAAGGAATGTATGCCCAACCAAAATTATCATTGTACCACAACTGTCTGATGAACCAATTTGCATGCTTTGAATTTTTGTCTCTTGAATCAAATAAATTGCATACCTCTGTGAAGATACCAAGTTATTGACTGAGACTTGCTTGTAAAAATCATTCATGCTTCTAATGTTCCATCATAGGTATCTAAAATCCATTTAGAATTATTTCTTCCTTTTATTGTCCCCATCAACAACAGCATTCGTACTCTGAAATTTCTGCATATATTGTATCACCAAACTAGTCATATTTTGTTTCAATGTTTCCTTATGAGCTTGACTGATGCTACAAGAGATTGAACTGTTTTCTCTGTTAAGTGCTCTTCATCCATCTCATTATGCTGCTGCACTTTTTCCAAATTTTACACCACTTTTCTTACATATCGTTCCTGAAATATTTCATATTAGAGGAAATATTCTCAAACTAGTCGTATCCAAATAATTCAATCGGAATTCTGCCAAGTGATTAAACTTGTCAACTATCTTTCAAGATATGAATTTTATAAGAAACTAGTCTCGTAATTGATTGTACAATTAAGCGGACGTAACTACTTAGATTGAATTTGTACAAAAATCCAATTATAAATATAAACAATATAATACAGAAAAGGAAAAATACAAGACACCATAATTTTTTTTGACAAGGAACCGCAATAATAGAAAAACCTCGGGACCTCACCCAGATTGAAGACCATACTGTATTAAGCCACTACAGACACTACCCTACTATCAGACTTCGGACTGGAATGTAATTGAGACTGAATCCACCTTCCAAGCGATTCAGTTACAGTCACGCTCCTTACATCTCTTGAACCTCGCAAGGTTCTACGCACTCGGTTCCCTTAGCTAACGTCCTTTACAACATAAGAGTTGCTTCGGCCGAAATGAAGGCTTTTGATACCAATCTACCTCTAACCAATAAGCCTATTTGATTTATGTTTAGATAAAAGATAAAGGTACGGAAATCTTTTTGTAATAGACAAAGCTAGAAAACCTCACAACCGGAATTTACGGCTCCCGAAGAACAACCTAGATTCTTAACCACCTCTTAGGAACAATCATCGAAAGATCAACTAAGGTCAGTCTTTGGATGTCTATCTTAAGGAATCACAAAGTCTGAGACGAATAGAACATTGCGATTACTATCTATCTTGACTGAAAGAAATTACGAGAAGCTCGATAATATAATAGCAAGATCAGGATTCACGAATTATCAAGGTAAAGATAGTTGTACCTGGATTCATGAATCCCCAAGCGAAGTCTTTTATTCGTATACCTAAAAGGTCAATAGAGGCACCTCTAAAATCAACTAGGACATATTGTATCAGGGATTAATTTTTCCAGCTGACAGAGATGTTCTATTTATAGTTTTCAAAGACCAGGATTAGCTAAGAATTCAAGCTAAGATAACTTGAGAATCAAGCAAACGACCTAGGTCTTCAAAATACAATAGAACATTAAACACATATGTTCATTTACGGAACCGTGTATAATGACTATTCGTTTGGAAAGTTATCCAAAGAATTAGAAGCTATTTGATGTTCATTTAAACACCTAAGAAATTAATCATGATACAAACACATTGAACGTTTAAGTAATCAATGAAGTCTTAGAAGTGTTTAAGAGAGTTCTAGCAATCCTAAATATATTAAAATAATAAGACTTTAAGCATTTTCTAAACATTGTCGGGACAGTTGGTACAATGGTTTTCCAACCGTAGGGCTTGTTCATGAGTCATGATACTACGGTTCGTGAACCGAGTTTGCCAACCCTACTAGAATACCGAGCTCAGTTGACCGTGGTTCGTGAATCGGGCTCACCAACTGCTAGCCTATTTATCCAACTTGTAAAATTCAATTCACAACGGTTTTCCAACCGGATTCGTGAATAGTTCCCATATGAACTTGCGGTTTGTGAACTGGTTCGCCAACCTTCCTGTATCGTTATATCTCAGATATCTATGGTTTGCGAACTGGTTAGCCAACCTTCATGTATTATTATATCTCAGATATCTATGGTTTGCAAACTGGTTCGCCAACGTACCCTGAGTAGAAATTTCAGTAAGTTCATATTCTCTCTTATGATGTTTGAGACATTCCCAAGTGATATAATCATTTGCATGGGTAATTTTCAATTTATCCAAAAATTAATTCATAGAACTAATATTGTTAAGGACCTTTGAACATATTATTTGTTAAATCATATTTCGTGATTTTTTACAAGACAAGCTTGACTTGAAACATCTTCTTTGTAATTCTACTATAAGTCATACGGCATAGTATCAATAGATATAATGAAAGCATAGTGAGTAAAATAGAATGGTTTAGTCTTCACATACCTGATACAGAAATTCTCCAAATGTCTTCGTCGATATTCAGTCTTCAAGGGTGATCTTTGATACTCAACTACAATTATAACCTATCCGAAACTTGACTTAGTAGACTAGAAATCAAGATATAGTTTTGATCACCTAACATTGACAACAAGCTTGAGATATCAAAACTTGTAGGTTGAACCGAGTAATGCTACGTATTATTTTATTTTTAAACCCTACAAATGGGTAATTAAACATTAAATTGCACATGTAAGGACGGAAGTTACGATACTGTCTCCGCCCCTCGGGTTTGTACACTGACATATGAGTCGGTGTCCCAAGTCAACTTCAACGGTTTATCCCTTGTCTGGAATTCGGGAGGTAAGTATTTCTAAACACCCGCGAATCTCCTGTCAGTGGGTTTACTGGACGCCTTCGTAATGCATATATGTTGAGGTTTGAGTAAGGTTTTAGTTTCTAGTAAAGGGAAAGAACTGTCCAATATAAGATAAGGTCTCGAATTTCATCATCACTTCCTTCTTTCCCGCCTTAGGAAAACGTTTCCAACGCGAACCGAAGCCTTAAAATATTGACTAGAACGAGACCAATAAGGTAACGAGCTTATAAGAAGGATTAAAAGTATTAGTTACTTTGTTAACCTAACTCGAGGTTAGGGATGATTACTGTAAGTTGAACGAGCCGCCTTGTAACCCGAGGAAACGTTGCCAAAGAGGCAGGGGTATCAAAGCTCCTCTGAGCTTCTCCTGCTTCTATTTGACTAACTTTAATTCAGATCGTCCCAAGAGGTTCGCTAAAATCGTAACTAGTAGCCTTCTGGAATTATAATTTGTTCGAGAAACAATCTAAATGGAGCCATCATGCTTGTTGTTTGTTAGAAATCCATAGGATTGTTTTGGTGGAGTCATCCTAGTTTATGTTTTCTTAGAACTTCACTTCCATTTAGGTATTTTATTTTTTCTAGTGTATGGCGGAGGTCATTAGCGAGCGGGATTGGAAAAGAGGCACTCTAGGTCGTTTAATTAGTGAAAAGCCTAGTCGTTCTTCTTGTGGAAGTGGGGAGCTTGAATACTCTTCTTTTGAGAGCCCTGTTTTTCGGAAATTTCATCTTTGAGAATATTTCTATTCGTGAAGAAAGTACCATTAGTACTTAGACCGTGCCAACGATGGCAACTTTGAAAGATTACATGTACCCAATTAGGTTCAACCGACCCTCATGTATTAAATTGCCTGCCACTACGGCTAATTATGAGTTAAAACCTGTTATTATTCATATGGTCCCTATATTTTTAGGAAAATATGATGAAAACCCTTATTTTCATGTGAGGGATTTTGAGAAAATATGTGGAACAATCAGGTAAAGAACTTAGCGATGAAGGTTTGAAACATAGGATGTTCCTCTTTTCCCTGAGAGATAAAGCTAAGTCTTATAAAGTACTCCCTTATTTTCATGTGAGGGATTTTGAGAAAATATGTGGAACAATCAGGTAAAGTACTCCCTTGCAGTACATTGTTTAGGGTTTAGATTTATTTCTCACCCACATCACACGAAATTACCGAACCAGCAGAAACTGTTTTCACCCTCAAACAATTGGCGACCACATTGGGAGATTTTTCTTTCGGTTGCAGTATCAATTTTCAATCCTCGATATCATACTTCGGCCCAGACGTCAGGACGATAGAGGCAAACGATCCGCTCAGGGATTGACGACTCAGCTACCAGACGGCCCGATACGATCCGCTCAGGAATCCACGACTCATTTACCATATGCCCCGATTACCAGTCATGACACGACAAGGGGCGACTAGGGACTTCCCAGAGGTTAAAAGCAAACGATCCGCCCAGGGATTGACGACTTGATTATCAAGTGACTCGAGGACGACTGGGGACTTTCCACGATTGCGGTGCTTCTCACAAAATTCAGACTTGCACCTGAATCATTTTTTGTTAGCAGATCCAAAAAAACCGAGTCAGTCTTGCCTAGACTAAATACATGGTTTACTATTTCAAGTTTTCACAAGAATGATAAAACCGATAGCCATGTTATGTTTCATCCCATGTCATCTACCGGCACACAATGTTCACGGTTCCATATCTTCCCTGGGATGTTTGTGTCACTTACAATCATAACCAAAAACGGCATCATCCTAAAACAGTTCATCCCGAATAATAATCCAAAACCCTCATAGGTAACACTTTTCTATCAACCCGAAAATCCAGAAAATCAAAACCATAAAGCCAGGTGTTTCATTTGCCTTTCAAAAAAAAAAAAAAAAAACGAAACAGAAGTACATAAGTGTATTCAAAGGAAGTCGTTCAACGGTGTTTTGCTCTTCTCGAAGAAGGCGTCCCTCGTCATTTAAAGGACCGCCTGTTTCAGCTCCAACTATTTGGAAAACCTTTCGACCTCCGCTTCTTGTTGTTTGACCACGGCCGCAGAAAGACCTTCGGTCACCTTGGACTGCAACTTTTGGATCTCAGAGAAACCCTAACGCCCAGTTCCTCGTGGAATCAGTCACCTACCCGTACATACCTACTTTGCATAATAACGATTACCAGTCACTATTCATGAGATAGCCGACGCTGCTACAGTGATATGTGAAGAGAAGAACAATATTTCTACAGATTCGTGGAAGGCATACCTATGGCTAGGATTTGCCCCAAAACAAGAAAACAAATTGAAAGAGAAACGCTGGAGTACATAGCTGGAATAAGCTTTCCCACTTTATTGCTACCGCTAAACACCAGGACGTGAGAAAAAAGATACGAGATAAAAAGAAGAGCCAACCCCTTTCATACGCATAAAACTTTTGGAATTTGAATAAGGAAATGATTTCCTATTTGATCTATGATAGACGCATTTATGTGTCTATTTTGATCTCTTTTATGTATTTTATTAGTACCCATTTGTTCTCATTATGGTGTTTTTATGTTTGTTTAGGTGTTTTTGGAGAAAATACCCTTGTATGGAAAGAGTTGCTCAAAAAGTGATGATTTCCACCCCGGAGAAATGTCCTGGAGGCGCCCCAGAAATGTACCGGAAACGTCCCAGAAATGTCCCGGAGGAAACCAGAAAAATTACTATTTCAACCCAAGAATTACTATTTCAGCCAAATTACTAAGGGGACACCAAGACAGGATAGGGGGACACTCCTCTTCTTCATTTGAATATCGATTTTGGTGGGAAAAATGTTCACAGCACATGAGAATTTTCGATCGAAGAAATGAAGTAGTGGCAGGCCGATTCAATGGCTGAAACTCATTGGGTATCTTCTTATGGGCTAGAAAGGAAGGTTATGGGTCTTTAGATCGATCAAATTTGGCTAAATAACTCACAAGAAGAAATCAGGGCAGCACGAGCATAATAAGAACAGTTCACGGGATTACGTGATTTGGAGAAGATTTTTAGCGTGTTAAGTGCATGATTGATGTCCCGAGCAGTAAGAAGGAGTGTGTAGTTGTTAAACAAGGAAATAAATACAGCTTATAACGCGTGGAGAATCATTTCAGAGAAGAAAATATTCGGAAGATATTTTCTTTAAACACCGAGTAATGAAGATTATATGGAGTAATTGAGGGAGATTCAACGAGCTGTAGATGTATAAATATGTTCCCTTGGAGTATTAGAGAGGTTGTCGAGAGTTTGGGGGCTTGAGGAGAACCGAGGAGCAAGAAATCACCATGAACAGCAAGCTTCCTGCTGCTGTTTTATGCTGCTGATGAAGATGAAGAACACGAAGAACAGACTCTCAGAAACCGTCGTTCTTCAACAGTGACAACGACAGCGGCTCGTGGGTCTTAGGTGTGGGTCTTAGAACCCTAGCGACAACAGCAGTTAGATTTTATCGTTTATTCTGGACGCCTTTTGTGCGTCGCATATTACAGTTTCACACCATTTTCTCTTCTTCTCTTTATTGTAAACACCAATTGAGATTAATAAAATATTTTGAGAGGTATTTCACCATGATGAGCTAAACCCAACATTGGGACAACGGAGGAGGCGATTTTCCTCATTCTGGTAAATTCAATTTATTCTTTTTATGACTTTTGCATTGATTTAAAATTGAAAAATGATTTTGATTAATTAGTTATCATTTTATTTGATGCGGCATGCTTGCTTAAATGTTTGATGTCCCATGCTTACGATTTATAACTAATATTCTGAGAATATATATTGGCAAAATAAGAGTCCTTACATTTTATGTTTTGAGCGATAATTGTTAAGGATAAATAAAATGTACCATATGCATGAGAATTGGCCAAGTCCTTAGTCCCAGTAACTCTCTACCAATTTGTCAATATTTGTATATATATATTTATTTTCTAAAAAAAATATCCTTCACAAGTCCGAGAGTTTGAACCTCACTACTACAACCACGAAAAATCAACAAAATGGCGCCGCCGACGCGGACTTGTATATAGATTGATTTATTTTTTTAGGTTTATTTTTTTTTTTTAGAATTGTTTGTTCCTTTTTACGTTTCTTTTTGTCTTTATTTTGCAGGTTCAAAGTGAAAACTAAGGACTTGGAGAGGAAAAAGCTTAAAGCGAAAAGCGAAAAGAGAAGAAAAAAAAGGCCAATTTTAGGATTTAATTTTTAATTTTTAATTTTTAAGAGTGTGTGAGGAAAACTGTAATTTTTTTTTTTATTTATTTTGGACTTTGGACTTTAAACAATTGGACTTTTTTTTTTAACCCTACGGAAGGGTATTATTAATAAAAAAATTTTTTAATATAAACTGTTTGCAGGGAAGGACGACGATTACAATATCGTCTCGGCCCCTCGGGTTCGCACACCGCATAGGAGTCGTGGCCCGAGTCGACGACAACGGTTCATCGCCCGTCTGGTACGGGAGGTAAGTCCAATCGGAACACCCGCGAATCTCCTGCAAGCGGGTTACTGTCTGCCTTAAGGTGATAATTGTTTGAGGACGAACCAGACTGTCTTTATTTTCCTAGTACAGGGCAAGGCCTGGCCTAAACAAGATAAGGGTTCGGATTTCATCACCGTTCCCTTCTTGCCCGCCTTAGGAAAACGAAACCTAACGCGAACCCAAGCTTAAAATTTGGAATAGAACGAGACCGATAGGGTAACGAGCTTAATAGGAAACTCGTTCGAAAAATATTGGTTGCTCTTTAAGCACACTCCAAAGTTCATGATGGTTTCTGTGAGTTGAATGCGTGACTGCGCCGCCTTGTGATAGCGGTGAGGCCTTGGGTATCAAAGATCCACTGAGCTTCCCTCGCCTCAATTCAACTTACTTTGACTCAGATTGATTCCAGAGGGGTTTGCTCAAATTGTAACGAATTCCTTTTCGAAGGAATAGAAGCTGGTCTAGAAAACAATCTAAGTGGAGCCATCATGCTTTTTGTTTGCTAGAAATCTTTAGGTTTGCTTTGGTGGAGTCGAGTCGGCCTTGTTTGTGATTGTATAGAATCCCTCTGTAGTTTATATTTCTTCAGTGATGAATCCTTTTGAGTAGACGCCACCTGCGATGACGTTGCGAGAATATATGTCTAGAAATTCTCGTTATCAAGAGACGTCTTCGGAAATGACTCTTGGTGAATATATGCGTGGGAGCGATATATGGATACTCCAACTTTTATTGAGGAATCACCTCTAACGATCTATGAGAAATATTATAAACATAGACCATGTAGTTGGGAACAAAGCTTGAGAATTCGTGAATATCAAAAATTATATTGTGATGATGATGAGGAGGATGGTGATGATGATTATAATGATATTTCTAGTTCAAATCCAAATAATTTTAATAATTATTTACCTATTCAAAAGGACGAGGATTTGACTAGAATACCCCCGTTTTAGACGATGATTACGAAACCGATGATGGTTTAGAGGAACCGTTTATCTTGAGAGTACTGTTTTCGAGTCAAACGATTTAGAAACAATAGTCTTAGAAGAACTCGTAGAGATTAGCGGGATGACCTGACCTTAGAAAATCAATCGCCCATTTCAGAATCTGATGACCTAGAAATTAGGGAGTTATACCAGTCTACCTAGAGACGCCGAAAACTCTAAGTTTGGGGGTGATTATCATTCTCCATGTTCTTTAACTCTTAAAATATCCCTCACTTGGGACTTGACATCAATGCCTCACCCATCTTACGAGATATCTTCGTACTCGTTTTCCAGAACCTAATGATATCCAACAAGAGTCTCAACTGTTAGAAACCCATCCTCTGGTTGATGTGGTTAACCCAGGCAATAATACCAAGATTGATTTTGTTTTCCCACCAAATAGTTTTCTTCCAAATGTGGGAACATATAGATTTCAAATGTGTCGAATATTAAGTTGTGAGACTAAACCTAAATGCTTAGGAAATTAGAATCGACACATTTGCTTAAGATGACCACTCTCTTGTGGTCAATTGTAAGTCAATCTGATTGACTTAGGATCCCAATTATTTAGGTTATTATTATTTTATTGAGTTTTTCCAGACTTAACCTAGAATTTGATCTCTATGAGGAAATGCATCCAAGAAAATATTTATTTAGACCCTTTCATAGAACCTGAACCTGAACCACAATTAGAATAAATATCTTAATCAGGAAACTAGGTAAGGGCACGCTAGTCTTGTTCATTTCTTGGTTTACTGCAATTTCCTTTGGTCATCTCTTTTGGTTTTAAAGACCCACAGTTATTCCGGCTACTGTTATACGATCGAGTTGACTATCCTTTTCCTAAGTCTGGCTGAAGACTTAAACTTAGCACTTTTTGGGAGGTAACCCAATCTCATGCAACACGGTAATATCCTTCCTTAACTCTTTTGCTTCAAATAGTAACCGTTTCTCCTTGTTCATGCTTTTAATTTCATCTTTAGAACATTGAGGACAATGTTAGATTTAAGTTTGGGGGTATGGGAAAATCTTTTAGTTGCAATAAATAAACTCCAGAGCCTAGAAATTTACGCCTATTAAGGATAGCACTAACCAATCTAAGTGGATGGAAACATTTTTGTTTTAGGAGTGAGGAACCAATCTGACTAGATGGAAACATCTATAGAGTCTATTCATAAAAGCACAGAGCTCAGGTGTTAGAATAACATGATAGTTTCGCCATATCTCGTCGAGTCCTTTTCACTTTCTATTTTTAGTTTTCTTTTATTTCAAGTGATTTGGTGGGGCACACGATTCAAGTTGTTACCTTTGCTAGGGTGAAATAGAGTGACTGAGTTACCTTTTCAAAAAAAAAAATTAGACCAGACCAGTTAGACCAATCGGAATAAGTATTAACACTTGGATAGCAATATGCGTGTGTTCTCCCTGTTTCCGTCGCCTAAGCAAGCGTGGAATGCAGAACCCGTGGGAACTATCGTGTAATCTGCTGACAAGAAGCATGCGCTTGGATCAAAAAGATCTATTCATGCCGTTAAGTTAAAAAAAAATGGTTATTGTTATGTGTAGTCAACTGCTGGTTCCCTTGTATTTGCCAGTTTGTTGATCTAGATTTAAGTTATTGACCACTGGTTCCCTTGTATATGCCAGTGTGTTAATATTAGTCAGACCGGTATCTCAGTCATTTAGGTTAGGTTCATCTTGGCAGAGGCCTTCAGACAGATATGGGAAACACCGTTCGCTTTTCAACTATCTACATTTTTCTTTTTCCATCTTCTAAATCTTTTCATGTGATTAGTCTGACTCCGAGTATGATGTCCATCGTGAACTATCTTAGTAGAGCTCTGTCACTTATATGAATTTTAGTATGCTTGAGTGCAAACTCGTGTACAGCAATTGGAATTTCACATCAGGGTTCTTCCTCTTAGAGTCAATAATTGTATGCCAACCAAGGAGTTTCTTTAGTGCTTTCCAAGATTTTTCGTAGATATCTAGGGTCTGGAGTATTGGTTTTTGTGGGTACACCTCTGATAAACCCACCCGAGATTAACTCGGTCACTTTTCAAGAATAAATTTTGCTCGAGGACTAGCAAATAATAAGTTTGGGGGTATTTGATAGACGCATTTATGTGTCTATTTTGATCTCTTTTATGTATTTTATTAGTACCCATTTGTTCTCATTATGGTGTTTTTATGTTTGTTTAGGTGTTTTTGGAGAAAATACCCTTGTATGGAAAGAGTTGCTCAAAAAGTGATGATTTCCACCCCGGAGAAATGTCCTGGAGGCGCCCCAGAAATGTACCGGAAACGTCCCAGAAATGTCCCGGAGGAAACCAGAAAAATTACTATTTCAACCCAAGAATTACTATTTCAGCCCAAATTACTAAGGGGACACCAAGACAGGATAGGGGGACACCCCTCTTCTTCATTTGATATCGATTTTGGCGGGAAAAATGTTCACAGCACATGAGAATTTTCGATCGAAGAAATGAAGTAGTGGTAGGCCGATTCAATGGCTGAAACTCATTGGGTATCTTCTTATGGGCTAGAAAGGAAGGTTATGGGTCTTTAGATCGATCAAATTTGGCTAAATAACTCACAAGAAGAAATCAGGGCAGCACGAGCATAATAAGAACAGTTCACGGGATTACGTGATTTGGAGAAGATTTTTAGCGTGTTAAGTGCATGATTGATGTCCCGAGCAGTAGGAAGGAGTGTGTAGTTGTTAAACAGGGAAATAAATACAACTTATAACGCGTGGAGAATCATTTCAGAGAAGAAAATATTCGGAAGATATTTTCTTTAAACACCGAGTAATGAAGATTATATGGAGTAATTGAGGTAGATTCAACGAGTTGTATGTGTATAAATATGTTCCCTTGGAGTACTAGAGAGGTTGTCGAGAGTCTGGGGGGGCTGAGGAGAGCCAGAGAAGAAGAAATTCGAGTTTTCCCAAACTCGGTTTCTGCTGCTGCTGCTGCTGCTGATGAACACGAAGAACACGAAGAACGGACTCGCAGCAGCAGTCGTTTATCAACAGTGAAAGAGACTCACAGGAGTGGGTCGTAGGTGTGGGTCTTAGGGATTCAGTAACAATAGCACCTCTTCTCTGTCGTTTATGTTGGACGCCTTCTGTGGGTCGCATAATCCTGTTTTAGAACATTTACTTATCTTTCTCTTCATTGTAAAACACTTTTGAGCATCAATGAAATATTTTGAGAGATTTTTCACCATGATGAGCTAAACCCAACACTGGGACGACGGAGGAGGCCGTGTTTCATCCATGTGGTAATTTAAATTAATTCTTTATTTACTTTTTGCACCAATTTTAATTGAAATAAGATTTTAAATTAATTACTTGTGATTTCATTTGATGGAGTATGCTTAGTCCTAGGGATTTTTGATATGCCATGCTTAAGAAATACAAGTAATATTTTATAAAATCTATCTTGGCAATAAACTAGAGTTAATATTTGTTTTGTTTTGAACTATAATCGCCTAGAATTAAATTCTGAACCACTTGAAAATGAAAAATGGCCGAATCTTTAGTCCCAGTACTCTCGCCCATTGTGACAAATATTGTGTATATATTTTTATTTTTAAATCTTTACAAGTCCGAGCAACGAACTTTAACTACCACTTTCAAAACTACAACAATCTATGTATGGAAAGAAGCAATTGGGCCCGCAAGAACAAGTTCGCGCCACGCCAAGCCAACAGTCCGCGCCATGTCCAGCCAACAGTCCCCACCATATCAAATCCAAGCCAGCGTCCACGCCAAGCCAGCGCCCATTCCAAGCCGATCCAGCGCTAACAACTTGCATCCTTCCAGCGCCAGCAGCTTGCATCCTTCCAGCGCTAACAACTTGCATCTTTCCAGCGCCAGCAGCTTGCATCCTTCCAGCGTTGCCATTTGAATACCCAGTAGAAGGGAATCAACAATCTAATTTTGTCACACGTAAAGATCAGGAACGACTTCTCAAAAATCGAAGCAAAGAAAATCAACAACCCCCCTGAGTTCACAAAGACTCTCTTCCTGTCAGGAGATGCATGATTTCCGGGGACTTCGCCCACAAAATCGTGTAGTCTATGATGAAATACTTATGTGAGATTTTGTAGGCGCAGCGTCAAGACATATTCGTAGCCTTCAACCGCACTGCATCAGGGAAGCAACTGTTCCCAACCAGAGAAGCCGTTCCCAAACCCCAACCTCTCCTGGAAAGCACGATCGATAGATGGAACTTGGGACTCCTAACCATTGTTCGCTTGAAGGGTGTCCAGTTTGACAGCACACTAATTAACGTAGCCGCTCCGCTTCAACGTTCGCTCCAACAGCCGCTTCACTTCAACGTCCTTCAGCAGCGGCTCTGCTTCAACGTTCGCTCCGACAGCCGCTCCGCTTCAGTGTTCTCTCCATAAGCTGCTCCAGAATCCGAAGTCGAAGCTGCAGCGGATCTTTAAGTTTCAACATCCTTTCCAAGAGTCGAAGATGCTTCAACGCCATTTCATCCTGCAAAGGGTCGTACCACCACGCTCCCCATGTCAAAGATCATGATCACATCCAGCCAACCTTCGTAGTCATGACCGTATTTTGATCCATCTCGCCAAAACTTGTGATCATGGACAGTTTTCTCGCTTACGCGTCCAGTCAATCCTTTTACTTCCATGGATGCCCATACAATTCCAGCCAACCTACTTTGTAACCACGACAATGTAGTCTCTTCTAATTACATCTGCTACCAAGAACTGTTGACGCTCATTTGTTGATACCAGCCAGAGCTTCACCACAGCAGTAATCACTACAAAAGTAACCTGTACTCCTCCATATTTTAAGTTCCACGTGGAAGAAATAACAAAATCACCAGTATGAACGCACGATGGTGATGTCTTTATCATGGTCAACCCACTGACCATACAAGATGGAAACATGTAAACCATACTTGGGGACTGAGGATATACACGGAATCCCTTCACTGTCAAAGCTCAGAAGACACGTTCAACCAAAAGGTCATAGCCACAACAAGGTCATCTACTCTTCAAGGGTGCAGCACAAGAAAATCATCACCTATCTGTCCAGAAGACGCCTTCAACACTTTACAAGGACGCGGAGGATCCCAAGCCTGCTCAGAGGAAAACAACTTCAGAAACTGAAGAAAAATGCGACTGGAGAATGCTCATCGCAGTCCATCCCGACGACCATCAAAGACTCATGAGATAACTCCAGACACGCGGCTGAAATATTTTCTTGAAGAAACAGAGGGAGTCATGATAAACAACATAACTCTCTCATTCCTACCACTTCCCTATCCAGGATATTTCATCATGTGATATTCTGATCACCCCAACGTCAGATCCAGAAGAGTACGATAAGCTTATATAAAATCCCGTGGACGTGGATTCAAAGTGATGCAATGAAAGTAGGCTACACATGGGGACTACCAACATGGGACGCTTTCACTCCCCTCAACCAGGTTATTTCTGATTTCAATATCATCACCGTCGAAGTTTTACGAGCCGCAGTAATTTCTCAACATGAAGCCGTACATGTGCAACGAAGACTCCAAATGCACGCTACAAAGATACATTCACATATTCGGCCAAGCCATCGGATCTAACAGAAGCGTAACTTGGGACTGGTCACCACATCCCATTCCACACGATAGTCCAAGATTCGGTATATGGTTCGAAGGATGCTACTTGGAACCAAGTCCTTGAAGACTTGATAGTAGCACATCGCCAACGAAACGTATCCCAACTCATCTATTTTATCCAGTGTCTCCGGAATATTTCGACCAATACAAGCATCCACAACATATTTTCATCGCGATCAGAGGGTCCAGGCACTGAACAACCTAAAATCAAGGATGGACCGAAAACGCAACCACATCCATCCGTCCCAAGAATGCAATGGAGTTTGATAAATTTTGGAATCCTTTGGAGAGACACTGCAGACGAAAGCATGGATCCGGACGAGCAACAGAAGAAGGTCAATATCTCTTTTCATGCGGACGGAGTTTCTAGAGTTTGAACAAAATAGAGATTCCTTCTTGCTCCATGAAACGGATGACTGGGCGCGACTATGCCACCTCGGCCCCGCAACATCCCTCCTGAGTTCTTCCTGAATATTATTGTCGAGCTGTTTTCGCCTCCCGGACGAACTCAAAACATAAATATTCCTTCGGGAGGAGATAAGAAATTCTTTTCTGTTTATAATGGAGGGGCGGACCGTCAAAATCCGAGTTCGTACGAGAATTCTACAGCGATTCTAGTAAGGGGCGCTAATTAGGGTTGCAGCATGCTAAAATCTGAAGCAAATTGTTACCTTCCCGAAGCCAGTCGTCTCCTTCCCAGGGAACTAAAGCAAGTTGTTATCTTCCTGAATCCATTCTTCACCTTCCTAGGGAATTGAAGCAAGTTGTTACCTTCCCGAAGCCTGTCGTCACCTTCCTAGGGAACTGAAGCAAGTTGTTATCTTCCCGAAGCCAGTCGTCACCTTCCCAGGGAACTGAATCAAGTTGTTATCTTCCCAAAGCAAGTCATCATCTTCCCACAGAACTAAAACAAGATTCCATAATTCCACGGGCCCGTAATTCTTCCTGAATTTTACTGTCGAGCTTCCCGAACGAGCTCAAAACCTAAATATTTCCGAGAGGGAAGATAGGAAATTATTTTCCGTTCATAATGGAGGTGCGGACCGTCAAAATCCGAGTTCGTACGAGAATTCTACAGCGATTCTAGTAAAGAGCGCTAATTATGGTTTCGGCATGCCAAACCCTAATTCAGACAAAGTTGCCATCATCCCATGAAACTGAAGCCGGTCGTCATCCTTCCACGGAACTGAAGCCAGTCGTCATCCTTCCAAGGAACTCAAGCTAGCTCCACACCAAGCCGAGCAACGCAAGCAACTCCATTTCAAGACGACCAATGCTGACGGCTCCCATTCCAAGACGACCAACGCCTGCGGCTCCCATTCCAAGCCAACCAATGCCTGCGGCTTCCATTCCAAGCTGACCAACACCGACAACTCGCTAATCCAGCGCCTCCGCGTTCCCTAACCCAGCCAAGGTGATGCATCGCCAGACTAAGCCGAATATTTTCATCTCACCACTCCACGGTCTGCCCCACCAATACAATTTATGCAAGGACGCCAACACGGGAAGCACAAACTCTCTTTACCTCTCGAAAAAGGTTAGTCGGACCTTCCTGACCATCTTTTCACGACTTGTTGTTTCAATTTTTGTCCTAGCCTGTCACCATCATATGCTTACCTCGCAACGATGCTCCCGTTCCGAGCTAAGCAGGGGACTTAATGTTGATGATGGTTTTTAACTTAGGGTTAAAATCATAAAACCGCACATCTGACATGGCGTCACTATGACCACTAGCACATTTATTGAATCGATCAGCATGCCTATATAAGAATTACCAGGGTACCTTTTTTTTATGTGTCATGTTCCACGGCAGAACCCTTAACATTGACCGACATCATCTATGTCAAACCCTAATTCTCATGCTACCGCGCCAAGGCATGCCAACCATGCCAGCCGCACCATTGTGCCAATGGAAAACCATGCCAGCCACATCTCCGCGCCAAGGCATGCCAACCATTCCAGCCGCACCACTGTGCCAATGGCAAACCATGCCGGCCACATCTCCGCGCCAAGGATGGCCAACCATGCCAACCACATCTCCGCGCCAAGGCATGCCAACCATGCCAGACGCACCACTGTGCCAATGGAAAACCATGCTAGCCACATCTCCGCGCAAAGGCATGCCAACCATGACAGCCGCACCACTATGCCAATGGCAAACCATGCCAGCCACATCTCCGAGCCAAGGCATGCCAACCATGCCAGCCACTTTTCCGCTCCAAGGCATGCCAACCATGCCAGCCGCATCACTATGCCAATGGCAAACCATGTCATCCACGTCTACCGCACCAAGGTATGCCAACTATGCTAGCCGCACCATGCGCCAATGGCATGCCAAACCCTTGGCCTCACCATGCCAAGCCAATCGCGCCTTGCCTTGGCCCTAACCATGCTAGCCGCACCATGCTCCAATGGCATGCCAAACCCTTGGCCCCACCATGCCAAGCCAACCGCACCTTTCCTTGGCCCACCATGCCAAGTCGTCTGTACCAAACCCTTGGCCCCACTATGCCAAGCCATCTGCGCCATTGGCCTTGGCCCCACCATGCCGGCCCTCTCCATGCGGCTACCAAAATGAAGGCGTGCGACGATCAACAGCCACCCTTCAAACCTAGATGCAAATCCTAGCCGTCCAAGGTCGCCAGACAACGTATGGTAACCTTTGGCCCAAAACCCTAGTTTTGGCCACGCCAAACAGCGTCAAGGCATGCCATGCCACATGTTCCAATGGCATGCCAACCACCTTGCCATGCCATACCATGCCGTCCTTCCCTATGCGGCTACCAAAACGAAGGCCTGCAACAATCAACGACCACGTTTTCATCTAAGGTGCAGATCTTAGCCGTCCAAAGTTACCAGCTAATGCATGGCAACCTTTGGCCCTAACTTTTGGCCGCGCCTAAACTAGGCTATATTAAAGCCATACTGATCATGCTTTCATGCCACTGGCTACCAAACGAAGGGTTGCAATAATCAACGGTTACCTTTCCTCTTAAGATGCAAAATCTCGACCGTCGAAGATCACCACCGAGCCGGCGAGTCTCCCAAGATCAACTTGCCAGACAACAACAACGTGCTACATGTTTTCCACGAAAACACTCGAGACATCAACGTATTTCACAAACTGGGGGATGCTCATTGGGTATTGGTTTGGCGGTTTACAACGTGCGGCGTACACTACACCCGTTATAAGAAAGTGTCATAAGTATGAGGCGGTTAGTAAATGCAGAGAGTAATGGTGAAACGATTTCTTTTATGGAACATCAATTCCAAGCGTTACCGGTTACCACCTCCTCCCATTTACTCACCCGTTTTCCGTTTCTTAATGAGACCAAAGTACGTTTCACTTCGACTTGTATAAATAGGCATTACCTATTTCCACCTAACGACAAGTTCTGGTCAGGAGCATACAACACTCAGAAAACGTTTGCTAGCTTTCCCATCTGTTAGCTTCCCACTTTCTGACACAAGTCACAAAACAACTACTCTTCCAGAATCAACTATTCTGGTCTCGACACTCTCTTTGCTTCCTTCCCCAAAACTAACCCTTCTCCTCCACTTTGTGACCGAAGCAAGTCTGGAACGGCCATTTCTTGGTTTAGGCCGGACTTATACAGATTGATCTATCGAATCTAAAGTACTTCCTTGCAGTACATTGTTTAGGGTTTAGATTTGTTTCTCACCCACATCACACGAAATTACCGAAACCAGCAGAAACTGTTTTCACCCTCAAACACCTATATAGACGGAAACTTTGTTTCCACGCAAATAGTGCAAAACGAAAACCAAGTTTTCTTTTTTCCTCCAAAATTTTATTAGTTGGATTTTGATAAATATTTGGTATAGGTAAAAAAATATTTCGGAGATTAAAATGGAGATAAAACAGGGAAAAAGGAATTTTAGCAGGTAAAAGAGGTAAAAGAGAAGTAACAAGAGTCAAAAAGTAAAAATCGAAATATCCATTGAAAATGTCACGAAAATTTGCTTCCGTATTGACCCAAAAACGGGAACCTAGATTCCATAAAGCAGTTTTTCAAATGGTGTGTCTCATCCTTTTTTTTTATTTATAGACGAACGGTTACAATCACAATTATTAGACACTAAACTTAAGGCTGAACCATTACAGAGGATAACACAAGCCAAGGGAAATAAGCTAATACAACAATAAGGAAAAAGAAACAAAGGGAAAAGCAGATATGTGTCGAGACAAGAGATTTTGCAACCAGATATAAAAGTATACATCCTCACTTGGTCCAGTTCTTCAGAAGAAATCTTTGATTCCGACAACTTATCATCATCGTCACTACGACCTTGATTACAGTAAACTACTACTGAAGCCCCTTTCAAAACATGGGTATGTTGACGTTTAATTCTCATAAATGAGCCACCTGTGACATACAAAGGTGCATCACTCCTCCAAGGATCAAGATGACTAACAAAGGTGAACCAAGACCAATTCCACCAAACAGAAGAGTGCCAAAGACTGATTGGAAAAAAAAAAGAACATAGTGAAAAATTCCTCGAAAACCTGCCGAGAAGAAAACCCAAACTGCTGAAACATCCACTCAAACCTCTTATGGTCAAAGACAGGATTCATCTTACAACTATACCAAACATATGTACTAACATGCCAAGCCCCCGCAGGTGATAACTGGCTTGAAGAACTGACAGAGAGAGACGACCAACATAACAGTAAACTAAAGACCAGCAAATCATCCCAAGAAATTAAAGGAGTACAATGTTTCAATGAAATAACTTTGAAGATAACCAACCCGGAGAAATTATGCATAAACCACTGAATTCCCAAAGAAAACAAGATATAAGATTCCAGTTTGATCAAGATAACCTCGTCAACATGCCAAGAACAGGCATTAACTTTTGATTCAAAAATTATTTCAGAAAATAAAGGACCACAAAGACATACAACTAACCAGAGAGAACTCTCATTCTTGCTAGAACGAATTCTTAAACAACCACTGATATAATAAAACAATCAAACAGTCTTATCCTCCAAGTTAAACGTTCTACTCATATCACTCTCCCCCCCCCCCCCCCCCCCCCCGGGGATCAGACAAACAAGGATATTTCATGCACGAGAATTTAAATCTATTTGTCAAGAAGCAAAAACTCTGATGGCTAAAAGCTTATAGAATATTCTACAGATACAATCATGGACAAGACAATCTTTCTGAATTGACCACGCCTCGACAGTCCTCACCATGCAACTTTTTTATCTTCTCAACCCCATAAGAGTGCAGAAAAAGGCCAATTATCAGAGAAAGTACTAGCCAGAGAAGATTATCATCCGTTGTAAAGTAAAGACTCAGATGACATCCTGAATAAGAAGTACACGGGGAAAAATCTACATCCAGGGTATGCATAAAATTCATATCATATTTCCTAAGACCAAAATATAGGAACATTTCCAATCACGAGAGAACATGTACGCATCAAGTTTTATTTGTCTAGAGACAACAGTTTTTCCAACAACAATATCCCTGTAAGCTCTAAAAGTATCATTAGGAGCAGAACCATCCTTAAGATTACCTTCAAGACAACAACAATTCATATAAGCCAGATAAATTATCATATCATCCCCTTGAGAATATACTAAATCACTAAGCCCCGAAGTAGTCATAAACCAATCACAATAATTATCTTTTTCATCAAACTCATAAAGATAGTAATCAACTTGAGCTTGTCTCGGGATTAAATGGAAATAGAGCACCACTGCATACATACGAGAAAGTATACATTTTCCATAGTACAAGATAGAGGGAAAATATCGATAGATTTCAGGAATAGCGTACCGAAGACCATTAGATGTTCTGACTATTGACTTTACCCGGGCCTTGACTTGACCAGCCCAAGAATTGACTTGACTGATCCATTGACTTTGACCAGAAAAAATATTGACTTGACTCAACCTTTGACTTTGAACAGACCTCGTGTTGACTTAAAAAGACTCGTCGCCGGCTTCACCCAAAATCAGGTCGCCGTGTTCATTGGTACCGGTGGTCGGAAAAAAGTAATTCTCAAGATTTTTAGTAGCGTAAATTGACGGACTACAACGATTTGTAGCCGGAATGATTTTGAGCTCGTCATCAGAGATGCTAAGACCATCCAAGAGATCACAGAGAGAATTAATCTCGAATAGAAGATTGTCAAAGGGTTCTCGTGAACTAATATTTAAGTCCAATTGATTAAACAACTGGCAAATCAAATCAACCTCCATGAAAACAGGAAAAAAAATAACTCAATTAAAGACCGAAGCGAGACTAAAGAAGGGAGGGGAAACTTCCACAAAAATCACAAAACAAGTCACATTGTAACTTAAAAGACTGCTTGAGAAAAGAAAAACAAAATTAGAGCAGAAGAGAAACTCACACTAGAGAAACTCAAGAGAAAAAAGCACTAGGCAAAAGAAAAGGCAACCCCAAGAGAAGGAAGAAAGCACAAATCTGCAAAGAGACCTGAGAAGACCTGATTGAAGACCAAAGCAAAGAAAACAAGACAGTACGGAAGACACAGACGAAAGGAAATCAACTAACTATGAGAAAACTTCGAGAATTCAAAAAAGAGTAAAAGGAAAAACAAATCGAGTGAAAAAATTCAGGGAGGTTTTGGTGAAAACAGGAGGCGGTATTGATAGGTAAAATACGGTTTTATGCTAGATCCGGAGGATACATGTGGTTTAGGAAATAGAGAAAATAAAAATTTTATAAGGAGGTACAAAACTATACGACTCCACTTTTTTAGTGAGAGAAACTCTCACATCAAAATGGTGTGTCTTATCACTTAGCTTAAGAGAAGATCGGATGCGATCCACTCTTTAACTAAGCGAAGGGATTTCGTCGCGTTAAAACCAAACGAAATCCCACAACATAGGCTTTTGTTATAAACAGGTTATAGCTAACTGAAAGAAGGCTGTTTTTAGGCATACCTAAATCTTTCTAGGCATAGAAAACAATAATCCTAACTTGGGTGACCTTATAACGGGTACCCTATGGGTAGTTCAATTACCTATGTACTCTTAAATCTTTTATATTACTAATATGTCCCTTGTCCTGATACAAAAACCTAAAATCAATAAACCAAAAAATCAGTTTCAAAACCAACCTTTCTTCTTCTTCCCCCTCTCCTCTATCGAACCTCCTATATTCTTCTTTTTTTTCATCGCATCATCGCCGAAATTGATAATCGTCGATTCGTGAAAAGTTAATCGACGATTAAACTCAACTATATAATGGTTCGTCGTGAGAAAGTATCGCGTTCTAATAGATCAATTGAACAACTAGTTGTAGATGAAGATTTAGAAAGTGAAGAACATACTGAAATTCAAGCACAAATCCAGCCGGAATAACAAGGTGAAGAAGAACCAACTCCTGAAATGAGAATAAGAAGGTTCGTTCTACAAACCCATCTCGTATTGTATGTTTTTGATTGGTATAATAGGTTGAATTCGTCAAAAATTAGGGTTTTGTGGCGGTTACAGGATAGGGTTTGGCTTAAAATGAAGTTTAAATATGCGCCGAACTGTTCTTGAAACTGAACCCTAAAAGTGCATATGCGGTTCGGCTTAACAGTACATATTAGTTATGAGACGAACTTAGTCACATAGAGCCTTATATTTATGATCGGCTTATTCGATAGTATTAGATTTGCGCCGAATATGTGTTGTTGGAATTTCATAAATTTTGCATGTGTATAGGATCCGCTTATTTGTATGATATAATTTTGCGTCGAATATATGTTTCAATTCATAAGTATAGGTTCGGCTTATTCGATTGTTTTAGTTTTGCACTATACATTGTTGTTAGAATTTCATAAATTTTACAAGTATATAGGATCGGCTTATTTGTATGATATAATTTTGCGCCGAATATATGTTTCAATTCATAAGTATAGGTTCGGCCTATTCGATAGTTTTAGTTCTGCGCCAAACATTGTTGTTAGAATTTCATAAATTTTACAAGTGTATAGGATCGACTTATTTGTATGATATAATTTTGCGTCGAATATTTGTTTCAATTCATAAGTATAGGTTCGGCTTATTTGATTGTTTTAGTTTTGCGCCAAACATTGTTGTTAGAATTTCATAAATTTTACAAGTGTATAGGATCGACTTATTTGTATGATAGAATTTTGCGCCAAATATATGTTTCAATTCATAAGTATAGGTTCGGCTTATTCGATAGTTTTAGTTATGCGCCGAATATATAGAATCGTCTTGTAAGTCTTTTGTACGTATGAGCCGAACCACTCTCTGTGTACGATAATCAAAAGTTTAAGACATAGTTCGACTCATATGTGTTATTTCGGATTAGCCGAACCTGTTGATGTGTTGACAAGTTTTTGGTATTTCAAATCCATATTGTATATATTTTATACTCTTTTGTTGTTCGAAGTAGGCTTATAACTTTTATACTCGTGTCAGGAATAATGCAGCTAAAAATAGGAAGAAGATGAGGTAACGCCTTCTACTTCTAAAACTCCTGATCCTCGAGAAGGAGGTAAGAAGAAATTGGGAGCGGGAGGTAGAGGAGGGATTTTAGAAGAAGATGACGAACAAGGAAGAGTTGAAAGACAAGAATAAGGAATAGATGATGATGAAGAAGTTGATGATAATCAAGAAACACAACCCCAACGGATACCCGAGAAAGAGAAGAAAGGGAAGAAGGTTGCAGAACCCGAGAAACAGCAGAAAGTTGCAGGGAAAAAAAGCCACGGTGAACGGTGCCTTTGTCGATGTATGCCCCACAATGTTCATCAACGGCATCTCATATTTGTTAGTATTGTACGTGCAATCCAATATAAGAACTTGTGGGAAGCATAGAGCTAATTGGACGCATTCCGGGTGGGCAAAGAAAAGGTGTGTGACTTGACCGAGGTCATCCAACTTCTTTTGGCAAGCATAGTTATGCTTCACCCCTAACCACATTACTTGTTGCATCACCATCCTACCTTGAAAATTGAGTCTTCTAATCTTATTTCTTGCATTGTAGATAGTTTGCATAGTCGACTTGTTATTCTCTTCATCCGCCTTCAATTTGCTTAGAATCCTAGACGGTGGCAAACGTACTCGTATCATTTTATCAACTTCTAAGGCCTCGTTGGGTTTGAGTCGCGCTACTTTTGCATGTCCATGAAGGTCACGTGGACGTGAGTGGTTATGACGACAATCCATATCTTTATTCATAATCCAATATTCATCATCTTTGCTCAAGAACTTATTCTTGTTCTTGAGGTTGAAAACGAGCTTGAAAGGGCAATTTATTTTCTTCGTATTCATCCTATTCTTTCTCCCGGTCTTCCCAACATATAAAGTACCCATTTTAACCTTGCTAGCGCCTCTTCCACTTCGCTCACAAATCATTTCAAACCTATCCCGTCGTCTTTGTTGTCCTTTAACTAAGACACAATTTATCTTCATCGCGTGTTCCTCAACCCAAGCCAGAACTTCGGGTTTAGTTTTCCATCTCTATGTTCATTCAAAAACAAATAATTAGTAAGAAAAACTTCGGAATATTCCGACAACATTAAGGTAAACAAAAACTTCTTACATACCAAATCATTTTGGAAGTGATCCTTAGTATCTTTGTGAATTATGTCTACTGGATCAGGTTGATTTTCCATGGGTACAGGTCCGCCAATCACGATCTACAAAGAATATCACAAGGTTAAATACTACAAAGGGAAATTAATAGTTATGTTCGGCTCATACGATAATCATATTTTGTGCCGAACCGTGAACATATAAAGGTTTCGGCTTATACGACATTCTAAATATATGTCGAACCATTAACAAATATTTACCCAACAATTATTAATTGTAAGGTCGGCTCATACGATTTTCATTATATAAGTCGAACCATTAACAATTTTTATTCCAGAACTTTCAGGAGTAGGTTCGGCTTTAAATTAAAATTTCATATAAGCCGAACTAGTGTCTAGCAAATGAGTTGGAATTGAAACATATATGTTCGGCGCGTGCTGTAAACAGTTTCAGCGAGCCGAACCGTTCATCAATTGGTTGGTTCGGCTCATAGATTTAAGCCGAATCTAAACCTGGTTCGCCAAACCATGACGAAAAAACCCAAACTTTTCATAATTTCGAGCTATATAAGTGGGATTGAGCATAAGATAGAAGTGTGCCTGTGTATTAGAAGCACTGGGTTCCTCATATATGTATGCATCATCTGGATTTGGCTCATAAAAATCATCATTTTTGAGTTTGAGCTTGAGTTTGAGTTTGTGTAAAATCATTCTCATAATCTAAGAAATCAGCCATTTGGGAATCACTGTTGTAGTTGATGTGTATTTTCCTAGGTTTTTTAGATGAATAATGACCCTCAACATCTTCCATTGAATCAAAAAGAAAGTTTTCTCACTTTCTCCTTTTCCTTCTCTCCTTCTCAATAAAAACTTAGATTTTTTTAGCCCAAATTTTTTTTCATTACCAAACCTTTATAATTCTGAAAAATTATCTTAATCACTAAACAAAAATTTAAATCACTAATACGTAAAGGGTAAATTTGCTATTAAAAAAAAATTGGTTAAGGAGACTTCTGATTTTATTATTTCACATCCTTTTTTATCTTTATTCACTATGCCTAATAAGATTCATGTATGACCAAAAACAACCTTCAACTGAAATAGCATACCATGCTTGGCTTAACACAATTACAATTAAAAAAAATTGCGATCTTTACAAGCGTATAAAAACCCTCAAATTTCAGACAAGGTCCATTTACCTCTCCTAACACAATTACAATTTGAGACAAAATTTAATTTATGTTAAAGTTAAAGCAGAAGCCTGAAAAGAACGGCTAATACCAATTTCACGAGTGTGAACAAGTTAGGAAACCCTAAAATTTGAATTTTGAAAAGACGGTTATTGCATTTCTGACTCCTCAAAAAATACGAACACATCCTTTCGGCGGGACTTTCAAAATATTTTTTTGCGGGAAGAGGAAGCAACCACCACCACGTAATTCTTTCTTTCCGTCTTTTTCGTACTGTGCCAGCTGGTACCGTCCAGCTTATACGGACAGAGACAAAATCTTGTCAGGGATATTTCTTTGACTCATCAAAATTCAATACCACGTAGATAACCCCGCTAATTACATCTGATTGTAACATAACATGGTTTTATCCATTGGATTACATTTTACTTTATATGGCAACTATTCGTATACCTTTCTAAGATTTGAAATCAACACCTCCCTTGCCCTGTTTGATCATCATCATCATCACTAAATGTGGGCCTCATTTTTGGCTTTCATGGGTCCACTTGAAATTTTCGAATTTGGAGTGTGACTCTCCTCGTACCCACACATGGTTATGTCAGAATATTCAAGGTCTTCCAAATTCAAATTTGATTCAGAAATCATTTTGAAAAATAAGAGAATACTAGTAATATTAATTTATTACTAACTGTTTTGTTTTTACGTTTTGTAATTTTTTTCCCGCTCATTTTTCCCTCCATAGGGGTTTGCTGGTGGGTCACTTTCGGCAGGTAGATTACGTTTTAAATTTTCTTTTGTTCTTTCTCACTGTCGAAATACGTTTATAAACTGGAATTAATTAAAGGTTTGAAATCCGGCTAAGACCGGCTTTTAGGTCCGTAGGAAACGAGGAAGCAAGCAGTCAAAGGCATAAAAGCAGTTACTTTGTTTTCTTACCTGAAAGAACAGGCCGTCAGACAGATAATGACAAGCCGTTATAGGTAACGGAATGGGAGTTATAAAAGTTTAATAATTTTTTATGTCGAGGAGATATTATTATTTAATTAAGGAATCTATATGACCCACGTCGGGTAGATTAGAAGATTCTTTCTACAAGGTTCTTGCACATCTGTTCCTTTCATATAGAGATCCAGATTCCAGATTAATAGATTTCTTTAAGAGAAATGCTGTCCCGCGCCTAGTTAGTAAGTTCGGGAATGATTCGTGAATTTTTCCGTACCACGAATTTTACCGTCTTATTAACGTACGTTTGCAACTCCGAACCCAAATCGCGTATTATGTGGCATTCCCGGATTATTCGCGAATCGTTCACGAATTTTACGTATCCCGAATGATACGTCCGCTTAATTCGCCATAAATTCTTTAGCTTTTACTTTTCAAAGACTCCATTTTTTGGGCTTTACTGGCTGCCTCCCGAACATACACGACCGAATATTAGACGTGTTGTAATTTTTAAGAAACAAAAACGACTGAAAAAATTTGAAGGTGAAGGTGAGAGAGATCTCAAACTCACTAACCAAGCATCTAAACCATCATACGGCGTCCTCTTGGATAACCAATGTTGTATATATTATTAATATCATCATATTGAGTTTATTTTTCCTTAAATAACTCACACATGCATAAAAATTGGTCTATGACCTTATAAATACAAATTATTTGTTATATATAGATACCGAATTTTCAGAGCCGAACTCACATTTACAAATCGAATTATACACGTACGTATGGCGTTCCGAATTAATGACGAATCACGTCCCGTTGACCGAATTTTGGACCGAATTTGGATTTTACAAAACCGTATAATACTCGTACGTTTTCCGTTCTTAAGTTTGCCGAATCCCGAATTGCTAACTAGGGTCCCGTTCCCGCGTCATTTTGTCATTTTGCGGGTAACTATCCCGTTCAAGCGGCATTTTTATCGTTATATTATGCTAACGAGTGAGTTGGAGGGAGTTTAATGTATTTTAAATCTTAAGGATTTTGAGGGAGTGTAAGAGAGTATCGGAAGTTTGAGAGAGTTTGGTGTGTTGAGTGTAGGGAGTTTGAGAGACTCTCCCAAAATCTCTACTTTTTTGAGTGATTTGGACTGAGGCAAAAATACACTATAAACTTCATAGAACTCCCCAGAAAAAACAAACTCTCTATCATTCTAATTTTTACCACTAACAGGGAGTTTAAGAGTTTCTTTCAAACTCCCCCACGACTAACGGGGTTTTCTAGGGAGTTGGGGAGACTCTTCTAAACTCTCCCACGACTAACGGGGATTTTAAGAGACTCCCTCGAACTCCCTCAGGACTAACGGGAAAAAACACAACTACACCCAACTCCCCCAACTTCCTTGAGGACTAACACCCTTATAGATCTTTTCCTGAAAATAATGGGTCCTTTCATGAATTCGAATCTAACCATTAATTTGATCATCTAGCGGTAAAAAAAACCCGCTTGAACGGGATAGCTACCGCAAAACGACACGGAATAGCATTTTTCTTTCTTTAATACACTCACTCACCCGGAAGACAGTAAGAAATTCCCGATATTCTCCTCCTGTACTTTGGGCGTAGGCTGCAAAGACGCTTTTAATAGATTTCTTTCTTAATCAAATTTAGTTGAACATGCTTGTTACATCCAACGTGGGAGCTAATGTGCCATAACTCGCTCTTTACTTGGCTAGATCTGCTTTTGAATATTATACAGGTCTCCGTTTGCATCTCCATCGGAGTGGTTACGATCTGCCTTTATTACGAATACCAAAATTTTCAACCTATTATTTGCGAATTTTATCGAAGGCATCCAATGGGGTTACAAGCCGTGTACGGGAGAGTAGTGACTACTGAATAGGATGAGAGTGAAATGGGATGACGGCGGTAACGTAAAGGAAATTGTATACGCGTTACATCAACATTATTATAAGCGTTAAAATTGATTATCTACATCGTAGAAAAGTATTAAGACTGATTAGTTGCAGTTATTAATGGAACAGAGTAAGCATTAGTAAACTGATTCTTTTGTCAGGGTCACTGATGCTTTTTCAGTGGAAATGGAATGACAATATTCTAGTCGAACCTCTTTGCGGATCGCGCATTTTGACCATGAACTAAACCTTTTAAGGGTCGCGTTGAAGGAATTTAATGTCGGCTACATTAGTCAAGTTGTATGTTAGTAGTTGCCATTTCGATTGGCATTTGGTGTGTAACTATTTGCCCTACCTCGGGGATCATATCGATCATTTCAACTTTAAGTCAATGACAAAACCGGCATAAAGAGCTGGAGGATAATATATAAAATGCTTACAAAGCTATTTTGGAAGACTTATGCGCGAGAGCTTAGACGAGGAAAGCGGCACGGATGCACACTAGAGACTGGAACTGGCGGTATGGTTGGGTAACTTGGGTAGGATGAATCGGTTGTAAATAGGAAATGCACCATATTTGCATTGTAGCATAGTGTCGGTAGACTTGTCTAGGATATAAAAAGTTAAGAGATTTAGTCTATTGTCCATTGCGTGGTAGTGTCGGTAGTCTCAAATGATTTCAATATTTTAATGCAATCCTAATCTCAAACTATCCACAATGGCTCAAGATTATAGCAAATATGCTATAATTTGACCTGCAGGGACGCTGCCAAAGCTAAATCATATTATATACAGTATAGTTAACTTTTGAATTTAGCAGTAACATGTTGGAATCTTGAAATAATGGAAGAAACGTCAGATGTATCAAACAATAAATATAAAGAACCGTATCAAACAATTCTACCACGAACAAGTTGATGAGGGCAGAATTATAGGTTCAACAAGCTGTCCTTAACATATTAGTTCGCGAGTATACTATGAAATAATGCTAAACCCCAACGTGCGAAGATGTGTCCAGGATAAGACTGTCAGATATAACTTGAGTTAGCATCACGCAAGTTAACCACTTTTGAACTCAGCAACAGGGACTAAGTAAAACGCCGCACAAAAAACAACAAGAAGAAGAAAAGTAGACCTAGTTATAGTCGTTGCTTGTGTGTTTTGAAAACGGAATTTCGAGTCATATTTATAGGATGAGATACTTGCAAATCAAGTTAGGTTTTGGTTTTCTTCAAAAACAAGTAAAACTCGTAAAAGGAATTCCCACAAATAAAACTCTTAAGAAAATATTTTTGGAATTAATTTCCTAAAGAAAAATTCGTCAAAAATAAATACGAGTAGAAGAGGAACTTGGTGTATGGTATACGCGCATGGGCATGGGTCGAAACATGTATTTTTCGCCCGCCCGCTCCACCCACATTGTTTTACAACATATCCATGAGCACATGGTTATATAGTGGAGCACCTCTTTAGTTTTCCACAATGTGGGACTAAAGGTTCAATTTCATTCACTCAAAAATGAGTGAGTATCCTTAGACCCTTAGGTTATGAGATCAAACCACACCAAGACCAAAAATCCATTTATTAAATAACTCATTTTCTCCAACAATCCCCCACATGAATGAAATCTCGGTAAATAACGAAAAATCAGAATACGGAAAATACCATTTAGGCAAAGGTGTCCATGAGGTCTTGAACCTTGCTTAGTGAGAAGTTACCGGAACTACTAGCTAGACAG
Organism: Papaver somniferum; assembly: GCF_003573695.1. Taxonomy (NCBI): domain Eukaryota; kingdom Viridiplantae; phylum Streptophyta; class Magnoliopsida; order Ranunculales; family Papaveraceae; genus Papaver; species Papaver somniferum. The sequence continues at coordinate 107,955,687 of NC_039368.1, forward strand.
TGAACGCGGTGTCTTGAAATGCTAGCGTTTGGTGTAATTCAAATAACATCCACGCATGATATCCTCCAAGTGTTGCTAAGTTCGTGTCGTTTTGTCCATTTTGGCCCTGGACATATCTTGTTTCTCAGAATGCTCTAGAGAATCGGCTCCATTCTCATAGGAAGCGACTCACTTCCTCATTCAGATAGGTGAGTTCCATCAAGAGTGTTTACTGCTACACCCTACTTCAATCTTAAATTGAAACTATATAACTCATTAAGACTTAATTAAAAGTCATCCTCCACATGCAGTCACACTATCACATCAACACCATATGGAAGGGACGGAGAATGAAATTCTCTGATAGTGTTTACCTTTACCCACCACAAATTAGTTGTCTCATTCGGAACCTTGATCTTGGGATCTCCAGTCAGCAAGGTTGAGTATCCTTCATGGCAAGTTTAATTATTTGAGCCTAAGCCCCATCCCCTTCGATGCTTTACTAACTATCTCCTTGGACAAACCTTTCGTCAAAGGGTCCGCAATATTTTCCTTGGACCTTGTCCAATCTATGGAAAATAACGCCTGTTGAGATTAATAATTTCAAATAATCATGTCTTATACGCATATGTATAGACTTTCCTTTGTTGAGGCTATTCTTAGCTCTACCTATTACAGATTTGTTGTCACAATGTATAGGTATAGCTGGCACAGGCCTATGCCAGAGAGGAATATATTATAAAAAGTTTCTTAGCCATTCAACCTCCTCTCCTGCTTTATCTAACGCAATAAACTCCGACTCCGTAGTTGAGCGAGCTATACATCTCTGTTTGGAACTCTTCCAAGATACAGACGCACCTGCTAGAGTGAATACATATCCACTCGTAGACTTAGACTCCTCTGAGTCTGCTATCCAGTTTGCATCGCAAAATCCCTCAAGGACGGCCGGATACTCTTCGTAATTCAAACAAAAGGTCATTGTGTACTTCAAGTACTTTAGCACTCTAATAAGTGCATCCCAATATTTCTGCCCTGGATTACAAGTATACCTGCTTAACCTACTCACAGCGTAAGCAATGTCTGGTCTCGTACAATTCATCAAATACATCAGACTTCCTATGACTCTCGAGTATTCAAGTTGGTTAACACCTACACCCTTATTATTCATGAGTTTGCAAGAAGAATCATATGGAGTGCAAACAGGTTTACAGTCAAACTGATTATATTTCTTAAGTATGGATTCAACATAATGAGACTGACTCAGACTATAGCCATTAGAAGTTTTTATAATCTTCATCCCTAATATGACATCAGCGGGGCCTAAGTCTTTCATGTCAAAGTTCTAATTCAATAGTTTCTTAGTGGTATTAATAACATCCATGTTTGTACCTAGTATAAGCATATCATCAACATACAAGCATACAATCACACCGGCATCCTTGACAAGTTTAGTATAAACACACTTATCAGATTCATTAATTCTAAAACCACTAGAAATCATCACATGATCAAATTTCTCATGCCAATGTTTAGGTGCTTGTTTCAATCCATACAAAGATTTCTTCAGTTTACAAACTTTGTTTTCACAACCTTTAACTACAAAGCCTTCGGGTTGTTCCATATAGATTTCTTCATCTAAATCACCATTCAAAAATGTTGTCTTTACATCCATCTGATGTATCTCTAGGTTATGGACAGAAGCTATAGAAATTAACATCATAATGGAGCTAATTCTACTCACTGGTGAATATGTATCAAAGAAATCTACACCTTCTATCTGTTTATAGCCTTTCGCTACCAACCTAGCCTTGTATTTTTCAATAGTTCCATTTATATTACGTTTTCTCTTGAAAATCGGCCTTAGACCCTGGAGGTAAATCTACAAGTTCAAAAGTATCGTTTTCTCGAACGGAATCCATTCACTAATTGAAGATTCTTTCCACCATGGAGCAGGACAAATCATGGCTTCTTTATAAGTCTGAGGATCAGACTCGGCTAGGTATGTAATGCAACCAGGATAGGTGTTCTTAGTTTTAACCCTTTTACCTCTTCTAGGTTCTATTTATGGTTCATCTTCCTCTAAGGTAATGACTGACTGGTTGACGGAAATTCTAGGGGATCATCTAAACATCTCTTTTGATAATCACGTTTGATAGGAAATACATTCTCAAAGAACCCAACATCCCTAAACTCCATGATAGTATTCAACCCTATGTCAGAAATTTCAGAACTCACAACCATAAACCTATGAGAACTAGAATGCTCAGGATACCCTATAAAAACACAATCAATGGTTTTGGGACCTATCTTAGTTGTCTTAGGAGGAGGGATTGACACCTTTGCCAAGCACCCCCACACTTTGAAGTAATCATAAGATTGTTGTCTACCTTTCCATAACTCATATGGAGTTTTATATGATCCTTTAAAGGGTACTCTGTTCAGGATGTAATTGGCTGAGAGTATAGCCTCCCCCCACAAGTTCGAAGGTAATCCTGAACTAATCAACATGGCATTCATCATATCCTTAAGGGTACGGTTCTTACGTTCAGCTACACCATTGGATTGAGGTGAATAAGGGGCTGTAGTTTCATGTATTATGCCATGTTCTTCACATAAATTTCCAATAGGAATTTCATATTCACCACCACGGTCAGACCTAAAAGTTTTAATGGTAGCATTCAATTAGTTTTTAACTTCACGTTTATATATCTTAAAGGCTTCTAAGGCATCGTCCTTCCCTCTAAGCAAATAAACATGACAGTACCTCGTACAATCATCTATAAAAGTGACAAACCATTTCTTACCACCTCTAGTTTGAACTGACTTCATGTCAACTAGGTATTAATGGATTAACTCTAAGGGTTTGGTGTTTCTTTGGACATTCTTACTGAATGATTTCTTAGCATGCTTAGATTCTACGCAAATCTCACACTTATGACTTTTATCTAAAGTGAATTTGGGTATGTAGCCTACGCTAGCCAGTTTATGCATTGATTTGTAATTTACATGACCAAGTCTACCATGCCAAACATTCGATGACAAACACATGTAAGCAGAAGAATCATTCAATTTCACTTCAGGACAGGTTACATTAAGTTTATAAAGACCCCCAGTCTTATAACCCTTACCCACATAATCATTGCCCTTAGTTACTATAAGTTTTCCAGACTCAATTGAAACTTTAAAGACCTTATCATCTAAAACAGAACAAGAAACAAGATTTTTGCAGATGTCTGGAACATGAAGAACTTCATTCAATGTGAGAGTCTTGCCAGATGTTAGCTTCAGACCGACCTTTCCTTTTCCTGCAACCTCTGATGCAGATGAGTTACCCACGACTTTTGGCAAAGGAGAACCTATTTCACCTAATGAATGAGAGTGGAGTTTTAGAGCATCACTCGGTAAAACTCACGACTTTTGGTATCTCGAGTTTAGTTGATCAAAACTATATCTTGATTTATGGTCTACTAAAGTCAGTCTCAGATCAATAATAGAGCATGGTAGTCGAGCATCATAATTCACCAGTCGACTTTGAAGATTTAAGATTGAACAACAACGAAAACATCTAAGATATTGCACCAATATCGTATGACTTTAGTATTATGATGAATATTGCAAGGAAGAAGTTTCGATTTCAAGCTAGCACTTGATTAATATTGAATTACAAATTTAGGCAATAGATATTCTAAAGAACACAACAAATGTTAAAAGGTTGAGGATAAATTTATTCTTCAATATATCGTAATTTAGTAAGAAGATCATTGGAGATATAAAGTTATTTTCATGTTCACGAATTGGTTTGGTCAATACACGAACTTGGAGCTTATAAATAATATATTTAATGATTAATTATCTTATTAACTCACGTACGTGAACTGATTTTGGTCAGTTTGCGAACTGGTTGATTTTGAGATGTTCCTGGATACTTTTAAATCTTCAAGTACACGAATTGATTTAATCGGTGCGTGAACCGGTTGATTTTAAGAGGTTCGTGGATAATTTTTCTAACTTAAGCACACTAACTTGGACAACTCGCATTCTTATGGATATGAAAAGTTCCTAAACTCCGAGACGACCATTTGTTCAGAAACTGTTTTGGATAGTTCACAAAATGGTTTAGTCTTTGATAGTTATCGAATTTTATGGTTGCTTGATAGTTCACGAACAACTTAAACATTTTTCTTGGTATAACCATTTGTTGCACAAAGCTTATAACAATAATATGCGGGGTGCACACTCTTCTTAGCAATTTAAGGAAAACTTCTCATATGCTTACATGATCAATCTATATTGAGAAGTTGAGCTTTCGTGGTGTCAAAGGGATTCGTAAACATGGAAACTACTTCACGAACTCAATTTTGATTGTAAGTCATTTAGTTTTGTTCCTTATTATAAATCGAGAACTGTGATTGACCGGAAAATTACGCCTGGCGTGCAAGGGCACGCAGGCCGTAACTCCCCTATGTGCCATGATGCTGCTACAAACCGTGCCTTAATGCTAGTCAAATGCACGTCCATTTGCCCTTTCAAGCATGCTCGTGGAGCATGATGTAGCTAACTTAGTTTCCACACCGTTCCAACTTACCCTTATTTTGCGAAGGGTTTAAAGCCTTGAAGGTTATGGCCGATGCACCATGCATGCATCACTGGCTTCCGAGTCTTTTCGAGGCATAAGCCATGCATTGAACTTACACATAGGCCATATGCAAGCCTAATACCCCATCTCCACTTAGCTTAGGAATTGCTGAGAGCATGCACTTGTGTTGCTCGTGCCAAGGGTGCATCAATCAGGCTCATGTTGTACATTCCTTACACCTATGCAAGCTCCGTTACTTTCATACTAATGTAGCTTACTTTCCTGGCCATGCCCAATGCGCCATTGGTACACTCCTAAGTCGAACGCCTTGGTAGGAAGTATGATCATCCAAGGAATGGAATGCAACTTGCCTCATAAAGTTTGGCCATAATTATCTCTTGCGTCGAGTTACCGAGCCAGATGATATGAGAATCCAGTATGTCGCAATCATCATTAGATGATATGAGCGACAACGTGCTGGACCGGAATGCTGCAACTCATTGTGGTTGCATACGTACCCTTCCCTACTTTAAGGGATCAAGCACAGACCGTAGTTCATCCACGACGGGACGGAAACTTAAGCCAACTCGTTTCCAAGGTTGTGGCCAAGCAATAATCGTAATGGCCTAGTCCGTATAGGCCGTTCCGTCAAAATGCATCCAAATGGCATATTTGGTATGTAGAATGGCATAGTGATTCCATGCTTAATATGCTCCATTGGCAAGGCTATGCAGCTATAAATGAGGCATATGCATCATTTATACTCTTTCGGCTGAGCTATGAAGCTTACTTGGTGCATGGTCCGCATATGCACCTTCAACCAACTACCCCTCCCTATATATGTTTTAAAGTCATTTTTACAACTTAGATTAAGGGAGCAAAATGACTTCACCAAGTCCCAAGGCCATGATGGCTTCACATTACTACCATGGCCAACTGCAATGTATGTTTGTGATGGTTGTAAATTCAATTCTGGCTCACATGCCAGTTCCAATGTCCGGCCATGATGGCTGAAGATTTCCTGAGCCAAGTCCAGTGAAGGGCCGTGATGGCTGTATTTCCGGTTTTGGCCCATAGGCCACTCCATTGTCCAGCCCTGATGGGTGTACATTTCCAAGGCCAGTCTACTCTGGCCTGTTGCGATATTGGCCATAGGCCAATGACCTGTGTAGTGCGGCATTGTGGCGCTACTTTGTTCAAGACTAGCCACCCAACTGGCCTGAAGCATCTTTGGTGTGAGATTGTCTCTTGCCCAATACAACTTACAACTTGTACCCTCTTGGTGTGATATTGGCCCTTGGCCAATATATCTTCGTAATGCGGCTTACTTAGCGCACTATTGGCTCTAGGCCAATGTTCCTCTTAACAAGCAACGGAGCTTGAGATGCTCCATCTCATGTCATGGTGCATCTTTGAGCATGCACCGTGTTAAAAAACACGGGGTGTTACAAGGACTTTCTGCAAACTGGAATCTAAATCCTAGCAATTTTGCGTCGTATTTTTGGCTAGAGTCGTCCCCTAAAGATCTAGCTTTCCTTGTAAAACTGTATTAGGATAATAATTTGGAAGTCTTCACTATGGGATTCGTGAATCTGGATCAGATAATCTTTTTCCAGATAAATCTTGATATCTGGAATCTTATCTTGATCATTGTAATTCTTTACTATTTTGAGGTCCATCTCTTCTGCTATACAGATGTTCAAGAATTATCTATCAGGGAATAAGTTTGATAAGAATTAAAAAATTATTTTGTCTCAAATTTTGTGACTTCACAAGTTTCATATGTGTTTAGATTGATTTTGTGAGGTAAAATCATTAGGCATATTTATAACCTTTCGAAGAGAGTAAGTTATTCTAAATGTTGATGTTTGCTTGATATCTTCTTTATCTTTTAGGATCCCGCATAAGAAAACAAAATCATTACCTTGATTATATATCTTTCTGAAGAAAATCAATAGGCTATATGCTAGATGCAGAATAGTTAAAAGTCTTCATTGCTGCTAAAGCAACTTTTAGGGATGTAAATGACGTCAACTTTTCGAATCAAATGCATAGGGTCTCGTGATATATAATAGAAGCAAGGAGCACGACTGAAGTTGAATAACTCGGAGGATCGATTCGGTCTCAACAACTTTCCAGTCCGAAGTCTGATAGTAAACTAGTGCTTGTAGTAGCTTAATATACTACAATATTCAAACTGAACTAGGTCCCATGGTTTTCTACAAGATTGTAGTTTCCTCATTAACAAAAAATTTGATGTCTTGTATTGTTTCTTTTCTGCGATATATTGTTTATCTCTACAATAGAAATATCAGAAGTAGTATGTTAAACGACCTAAGTAGTTTTGAAAATTAAACTGCAAATAACTTACAAGACTTGTTCGTATGAATTTGTTTCTTGAAATATAGATTACAAGAATTGCTCTTGTTGAAATTTGGTTCATGTACATTTTGGGTACATACTAAGTTGTTTTGGATTTTGAAATCATCCAAGGAACCTATTTTATAATCAGGTACAAGGATATTTTTTATTGATCTATACTTACTGATTGTAGCAAGTAGTTGATGATATACTTGGTACCCTTTCCTTCTTCATAGAATTTGAGTTGTATGTGAATTTATTTAAGTATGCTGACCATGTATTTAACTGGTCGAATGCATGCTTTAGGGTTATATGTTGATTTCATTTGTATAAGAATGTAATGCGTGCTTAATAATAATATGAAATGTTTAGGTTTTTCGAACTAAAAAAATGTTTAGATTTACACTGAGATTATGTTCATCGAAATGTCCCAAAGAATTACAACTCGTAGCATGTTTGTAGTTCCATGATGAAATATTTATGCTTGTCTACAGACACCATTGCATATGAATTAACCTCAAGTTTAACTAGAACGGTGTAGGTAATTTTCGGATGGTTTTAGAAAACTATTGTTTGTCGATTTCGGATAAACGAGCTAGATGTCAATATTTCCGGTCCATCATATATAGCATGAGATGGCGCTTAAATAGAGAAGACCATATATATAAACAAGCTGAGGGATGAATATACGATGATTTACATTAGTATGATAAACTAGAACATAGGTGGTCTCAGGGTCAAATTCCAAAAAAAAAAAATTACATCGTATTCAGTAACTTATTATACCATTTAATAATCTTTTAAAGATAAAAGAATCTAGTCATTCTAAAATCTAGAAAGGTCACTGTAAAAAAAGTGTCCACGTCTTTGAAGTCGTACAAGTCATTCCAAAGAATTTGAAAATGATATGAGTTGTATGCTGGAGTCATTTCTCTAAAAACTCGTGAAATTAGATTTATAATCGTTGATACGTTTCATATTCTCGAATTAGATTTTTTTTCCCACAAATAGTAATACCAAAATTCCAAAATTCATGAAATATTTGGAAAATTGAATACGGAAAAGGGACCATCGTGAACGTAAGATGAAGACATAAAAGGAAAAGAAGAATACAAAGGAAATACAAATGATATAGAAAGTGGTCTGCAGAGTAAAACCTGGGTTGTTGTCATGTTTCATCTCTCTTATGTTGCACTCTCCAATACAGAATAACAACATCTCCTGATGTTGGATTGTATTTTACATTTTCCAATACAATGATTGAATGATAACAAAAACCTTTAGTATTAGTTTCACTAGGATATTCTTATGTTGTTGCTCCATTCATTTGATATGTAAAGATTGGTTACATTAGAGAGAGATAAGGTTTAATTGATGTTTTAATAGAGATCAGAAAGTGTAATAGTGAAAATGCAAGTCATGGATCTTCATCTAATACTCCTAGACATCCTTCACCTACTAATCGATAATTTCATACCGAGATTCACTGCACCACCTAACAATCGTATTGTATGTCAGATTTGCTTCGAACATGGTCGCAGTGTTATAGAATGCTACTAATGCATGAACTTTGCTTATCAGGACCGGGAGCCTCCACATGATCTTTCTGCGATGCTTGCCAGTACTAATATTTTAGGAGAAAAATCTTGGTATATTAATTCCGGAGCTATAAATCATCTTACATACAACATGGATGACTATAATCCATCTACTTCTTACGATGGTTATACTGTTCAGGTAGCTATTGCTATTGGTGAAAGTATGCCAACTTTTCACATTAAAAATATAATACTCACGCGAAAAGAATTTAGTAACTTTATTATTATATGATCGTAAGTATTTTCATTTTGTAAAAATAAAAGGATTAAACCATTTTTGTTTAATTTTCCTTTTCAAATTCGATAGAACTTCTTCTGAAAGGCTCCATACTAGCATGGTTGCCACTGGAATGTACCAGTTTATCGGGGAGGGTAACGAATTACATCTAAGACAAAGCCATTTTTATTTTGTCTTATATGAAAATTGGTCCCCTCTCCAATTAACTGGTAGACCCACTAGCAATGTTGTGTATTAATGATGTAGCTGTTGTTATGAAAAAGAGGGTCATCCTCGAGAAGAACAAAAGAAAAATTCAGTTTCCATAGAATGTGGATCCATTTATGATTCATGTAATGAGAAAAATATTTGTGTGCAATCCTTCTTGCGTAATCTCAAATCTTATAATGATTTGGTTTTTATGTCGGGAGATGTCCAAGGAATTTTTCTACGGTAATTAACAAGGAAAATGATTGATGAACCGTGAATTTACACCGAGCTGTGCACCGTGAATCATTATTGAGGAAGTGGTGGGCCCCACTCATACCCCACCCCTATCCCAATGCAGAGAATGTGACATTTAGACCGTCAGATTCCTCTCGGTGCACAACTCGGTGCAAAATCACGGTTTCTGTATCATTACTGAATTAACAACACAATGCGACTCCAAACTTGCACTGTGCAAGATCCCAGTTAGGTAATACCTAGGTAGGAAGTGGTTACCGTGGTTCCTTATACAAAGTGATTTTAACACCCATGATTCACGAAGTGTCACGATTAAAGGCTAAAAAGTTAGTCTACATCCTAATACTCTACTAAGCTAGCCTAAGCGGCTAACCAAAGCCCGCAATTGTGCTGCAGTTGCAATCTAGTTTTACCTGATACATGATGGCAAGCATTATAAGGTCAGAATTGTTGGTTAGTATTCCTAATCTTACTTAAATGCTAATGACCATTTTTGGGAAATGCATGAAGATTTTGTATATAGTGTGTAATTAAGGTTACATGCAACATACGTATAGTTACTCACCAGAGTCACAAGTATTTCAAGGTAACATTCAATACACTCAACACTGTGTATGTAGGCTTTAAAACGGCCAAAGAATGTCAGTATGCAAAAAAGAAAGAACGCTAACTTTAATATCCAACTATATATGTCTCTCTCTCTCAATAAGATCACCCAAATATACAAGTTTTGTTCGACTGATAGGACAAGATTTTAAACGTAAAGGCAAGCATTGATGAGTCAATGTCAACATTTAAATTCTTCACAGAGCTTCAAATTTACAGAATAATGGAGTAAAAATCAAAACTAATAAACCAAACCAAAAATACTCTCAAAGACTTAAAAACAAAACTGCAGTTTTAAATTTTTGGACGTATTGATTCTGTTAAATGAATATTTTTTTATTTAATTTGCAACTTATTTTTTTAAATGAAGTTAAATGAATCTGAATTTTGTTATTAGGGTTAGGAATTTTTAGAAGGAGACAATTGTCGATCCTGTGAGACAGGCAGGCTTTATATGAACCCAAAACCACGTGTGGTTCGTCCGTCCATTTTGTTTTTCTGTCTCTTTCTTGTAGATTCAGATCTCTTCATTATCTTCTTCTTCTCTTAAATCTCTTTTCCTTTCTAAATAATGTTGTGTACAATAATTTGTGTATAACCTTTACCAAGTTTAGTAGATTTATACACATTATCGGATTGTATATGGCCCTTTGTTTTAGAATTTTGAAGGAAAACCTAACTTCAAAACAAAGGTCTATTAAAAAACAAAAACTATCTCAACTCGTCAACTCTCTTTTGTTAATTAGAAAACAAATCCCATGATGCAATTGATGTGCGATGATTAGTGTGTAATTCATCCTCAAAGAAAAAGACATACTTCTGTCAATAATTGATTCTAGGAAGAAAAAAAATTGTAGCCGGATCTGAAAGGAAGTGGCATGCATGATGGTATCCAGTGTATGGGAATCTAATTTGCGTGATAGTATTTCAAGCATTTTCTATCATTATGTGCTAAATTGGATAAAAATAAATAAATTTTGCATTCATAATTAGATAATTTAGTATACATCGACAATAAATTAGATAAATTTTCACAAGGGATCCTATTTCAATTCTAGTCATTTCTCGAGGTGATAATTATAATAAAATCAAAGTGCTTTAACTACTCTACTGAGTGTCGTTATCATTCCGTCAGTCACACTATACCTGTACGGACACTTTTTTTGTTTTTGTTGTTAGTTACAGTTGTCTTTAATGACAGCCTGACTAATCGCATCACTGCAGTTTGTCATTGTGTCTGTATCTTTTATAAGAACCTCTCTCGTCTCTGTTTTGTAAGTAATTATGTTTCTCTTTCAATAAACCATTTCTTCATGGTATTAGAGACGATCAGGGCCTGCTAACTTTTCACTGCTTCCGCCATTAAAACCTGCAACTTTTCTTGTTTTTTTTCTTTCTTTTGATTCAATATGTAATCAGTCGTTACCAAAGTTCCTCCTAACACAATAGCAAACATTGTTCCTTCTAAGCTTCAAGAGCACAATTTTCTTACTTGGAAATCACTATTACTTCCTCTTTTCAAAAGATATAATGTTCTAGGATGTATAGATGGTTCAAAATCATGTCCTAATCAATATATCCATGCACCTAGAGGAGCAGATCGTGAAGCAGCTATCAATCCTGAGTGGATTTGTTGGAACGAAGAGGATCAAACCCTAATTCTATGAATTCAATCCGCAATTTCAGAAGTTGTGATCTCTTATATTGCTGGTCCAACAACATCATATGAGTTGTGGAAATCGATTGAGGAATGATTTGCTACAACATCATCAACTCATATTATTCAACTTCGTACAAAATTGTCTACAATAAAGCAAGGTAACTCTTCAATTACATCTTTTCTGAATGAGATTAAGAAGATCTCATATTCTCTATCTGCAGCTGAATCTCCTATTAATGAAAGTGAGATGTTGGTGAGTGTTCTGAATGGTTTATCTTCAGTTTTTGATTATTTTGCTACTTCTGTTATAGTAAGAAATCCTCCAGTAAATCTTAGAAAATTACAAAATATTTTCATTAGTGAGAAATCGTTCTTAATGAGAGATATAAGAATGTTCTTAATGCTGATGAATCTAAAGCTTTTGATGCCTTCAAGAATAATATAAACTTTTTTAATCAAAACTCCAGATACAATTCTTACTACTCAAATCCAAGAATGCCTTTATATCAATCTCATTATTCTTCAAGACCTGGATCTGCTCCCAGTTCTTCATCTACACCAACTCTTCCACCACAAACCACTTAAGCATCTTCTTTTCCTATAAGACCACAATACAACAACTCATTTTCCTATCAACCCACATCATCCTCAAGAAATATGAGACCAACCTGTCAAATCTGTTTCAAATACGGACATTCAACTATTAATTAAAGAATGAATTTTGCTTATCAAGGAAGGCCAGTTCCACCTAATTTACATGAAATGCTAGCATCAGCTCATATTCTTGGTGAAAATCCCCGGTTTGCTGACTCTGGAGCTTCAAACCATATTACTTATGAGGCATCTGATATCACTGAATTTCAGTCTTATAATGGATCATAGAATTCAGTTACCTAATATTATACATGTACCTAATGCTTCACACAAATTACTATCCATTCATAAGTTCACCAAAGATTACAGTTGCAGTGTGACTTTTGACTCTGATGCTTTTTATATTAAGGATCTCAAATCCTGGAAGAGAATTTTCCAATGACATAGTAAGAATGAAGTTTATCCTATCAAGTTTTCATCACATAATTTTACTACAACTTCACCAACAACTCTATCATCACTCAAAGTCACTGCTGCCCCCCTTCACAAAAAATTTGGCCATCCTTTTTTTTTCCAGTCTCTTCAACAGATTTATCATACTATGTATTTTGAGATATCCAGGTCTTCTGTTTCTTATACTGATTGATGTCTTGGCATATCACACAAGTTACCTTTTACTTTGTCTAGTAGCGAGTCTAATAAACCATTGCAACTCTTGCATGTGGACTTGTGGGGACCTAGTCCTGTAGCCTCCCATTGTGGGTTTATTTACTATTGTAACATTGTAGATGACTTCAGCAAATACTGCTGGATATTTCCAATAGTGAGAAAATCTGATTTTAAAGATGTTTTTGTCAATTTTGCTCTTCAAGTACAAAATTTCTTCAATCTGAGCATTAAACTGATAAGAACAGATGGTGTTTGAGAGTTTATTGCTACTAAATTAGTTGTTTTTCTTATTTCACATGGTATTGAACATCAGTTCAGTTGTGCTCATACACCTGAGCAAAATGGTGTTACTGAGTCTAAACATAGACATCTTGTGGATATAGGCAGAACACTTATTCTTCAGTCAAGTCTGGCAGATCATTTTTGGTCAGATGCCTTCAAGACAACACATTATCTTATTAATAGACTTTCTGCAGCTAGTATTTATTTTCTTTCACCTTATGAGAAGCTCTATGGTTCATCTCATGATTATAATTTTCTCAAGGCCTTTGCCTGTGCTTGCTATCCATGGCTCAAACCTTATACTTCCACTAAACTTTAACCAATGAGCAAGTTGTGTATTTTTCTTGGTTATTCTTCAATGCAGAAGGGTTATAGATGTTATGAACCTCAAAATGGTAGAGTGTTTGTGTCTAGACATGTTACTTTGATGAAACTATGTTTCCAGCTCTTACTTACAAGATACCTAAAGTGTCTAGCACTTTTTTAGTGAAATATTTTTTTCAAGGATCATCAGCTGAGTTACCACTTTCTTCTGTCCCTACTACAACTGATATTTCTTCTACTCAACATACTACTGTTTCAGAAGCTACATCTACACCAGCACCACAACTGCATACTGCCACTGAAGCTGCAACTATTTCTCCATCTGATTCAATCACTACTTCAACAAACAAGATGCAAACCAGATCCAAAAGTGGAATTTTTAAACCCAAAATCTATTTTGCTACTAGATATCCACTTCCAGCTGCCTTTATGGCCAACATTCCTCCAGCTATACCAACAACTTTTGCTCAAGCTAAAAAGGATCCAAAATGGATAGTAACTCTTGTCAAATAACATAAAGCTCTCAAAGATGCTGGTACTTGGACTATTGTTGATCCAGTTCCAGGTCAAAATTTAGCAGGCTCCAAATGGGTTTTTAAAGTGAAATACCATCCAGATGGTACTATAGACAGGCACAAAGCAAGAATTGTTGCAAAAGGTTACAACCAACAAGAAGGACTGGACTATTCCGAGACATTTAGTCCTATTGCTAAACCCACAACTATAAGGTTAGTTCTTTCTTTAGCTGTTCATTATGATTGGGAAGTCAAACAAATTGATGTGAGTAATGCTTTTCTCCATGGAGATTTACAAGAAACTGTTTACATGTCTCAACCACCAGGCTTTATTGATCCATCTAATCCAAATGGAGTTTGCAAGTTACATAAATCAATTTATGGCATTAAACAGGCACCAATAGCATGGTATGAGAAGTTAATGTATGCTTTTCTTGCTCTAGGTTTCACTCCTTTTTTAGCTGATATTTCATTTTTCATACATAAAAATGGTTCACAAACCACTATTGCTCTGGTTTATGTTGATGACATTTTACTTACAAGATCATCTTCATCTTTTTTCTCTTATGTTATATCTCAGCTCAGTCATTCTTTTTCCTATCAAAGATTTGGGTCCTATTATTTATTTTCTGGGTATTGATATTAAGAGGAATGATACAACTATGCACTTGTCTCAATCCAAGTACATTCTTGATCTTTTGAAGAAAACAAATCTTATTAGTCTTAAACCATGCACTACTCCAACAACTGCAGACTCTAAGATGAGTTATACAGATTATGAGCTACTCTCAGATCCAACTGAGTATAGATCTCTAGTTGGTGCTTTACAATATATTACTTGGACTAGACCATAAATTTGCGATGCAGTTAATCAAGTTTTCCAGCACATGAGTAATCCTACAACTGTACATCTTACTGCAGCTAAGAGGATTGTCAGATACCTAAAAGGTACTATGGATCATGGTATTGTTTTACAAAAAGGATTAACTTCTTTCTCTTCATTCTCTTACTCTTATTGGGATGGTAACCCAGATGATAGGAGATCAACTAGTGGTTTTTGTTTGTTTTTTGGTCTGAATCCAATCTCCTGTATCTAAAAAGCAACCCATTATTACTAGAAACTCCACTGAAGCTGAATATAGGTCCTTAGCTCACACTGTTGCAGAAGTCATTTGGGTTTGTTCTCTTTTAAAGGATCTTGGTATTTTTCTCTCGACATCTACAATGATTGGTTGTGACAACAAAGGTGTTATGTCTTCTGTTTCAAATCATGTTCTACATTCTCGCACGAAGCACGTTGGTCTTGATATTCACTTTATCAGGGAACTAGTTCAATCCAAAGTTTTATGTGTGTATTATATCTCCACTGACCAACAGGTTGCTGATGTTTTCACTAAGGGAATTAGTACTCACAAATTTGATTTTTTACGCAAAAAGATGTGCGTGCTCTCTTCAGTTCACACGACTCAGCTTGAGGGGGGATGATAATTGTGATAAAATCACAGTTCCTTAACTACTCTACTGAGTGCCTTTATCATTCCGTCAGTCACACTGTACCTGTACAGACACCTTTTCTGTTCATGTTGTTAGTTACAGTTGTCTTTAATGACAATATGTATAGTCGGCATCACTGCCAGTCCGTCATTGTGTCCGTATCTTTTATAAGAATCTCTCATGTCTCTATTTTATAAGTAAGTCAGTTTCTCTTCCAATAAACCATTTCTCCAGTCCCGACCATCCACAAGCATGTTGTAACGATTTATCATATCTAAGGCAATAAATGCAGACTACCCAACCTGAAGTCATAAATGAATAGATGGTTCATTATATGTTGTTCTAAATGAGTCTAACCATAAATTCTACTGGTGGAAGTCACAACCAGTCTACCCAAGAATGTGTACAAGAGACTCAAACACCACGATACCAAGAATTTTCTTCTTAAGCATAACAACAAAATACAAAGATTTCGTCCATGCATGGATGACACTACATGGCATATATTATCGCCCTCAAACACCACAATAACATGATATTTCTACTCATCGAGATTATGGGGATGGAGATGGAGCTGATACTTCAACTCAACAAGGTCAAGATCTCATAAACT
This sequence comes from Papaver somniferum, assembly GCF_003573695.1. Classification (NCBI taxonomy): domain Eukaryota; kingdom Viridiplantae; phylum Streptophyta; class Magnoliopsida; order Ranunculales; family Papaveraceae; genus Papaver; species Papaver somniferum. Next base: position 107,971,640 of record NC_039368.1, read on the forward strand.
TATTAGGCACGAGCAATTAAAGATATATGCCTAGATGGCTGAAACACGAATGAAAATTGCTAACATAAATGTAATTTTTTAAAACAGTATTTGGCTCCGATGTAATTTTTAATAAGTGATAACTATTTAAGAATAAAAGTTCAAATTCAAATCACACCATGTTTCGTTCAAGTTTAATTAGACACGTACGTTTACTCAAAACTAATTAATAAATTTAAATAACCTTATATTTATAATTAAAACTAATCTATTTTGAAAGCAAAATACATACAACTAAAACTATTGTAGGCTATTCAATTTATATCTTCACTCAGCTACAAGTGGCGGAGTAACATCCAACAGAAAAGGGTTGAATTTTTTTAACACCTCCAAAATGTCGAAACGACCTTCGAAGTCGGAACTTTCACCTTTCCATAATGCCCATTACAAGAAAGCTATTTGTTCCAGCAACTTCACAAACAAATTAAGTTAAAGATCAAATTTAAGCTCAAAATTTTGATTTTTTCTTACCAATTCATGGTCAATTTCACACCATATTCTCACTCAATTTTTTGCTTGAATTCTTAGTCGACAACGCCATGATAACGACATTGTATCACGAATTCTCGAGTTTCCGAACCTTGTGACGAATTTTTCATGAACTGAACGCTTAGCCAGAAAACTGCTATCTCTAATCGATCAACAATATGTAGATCGATTTGTGATTGTTATACATAAGCTTTACAAATAGATATGTCTTATTGTTGAGTAAACTTATTTCCACGGACTCCATCTTTAGGGAAATAAGGAAAAAATTACAAAATAAATGCATTGGCATTATAGATACTTTTAATGAAATTACAGATAAGGTGTATGTTAAATTGAGATTGAAATCAGGTATATATAGGATTAGAACCGTTAGATTGTACAACCATTAGTAATTGATCTTATGGCGACCGAAAGAGACAGAGCCACTCAGCGCTAACACTATGTCGCCGGGTGCAAACTCGACCGAGCCCCATATTCTCTGCCCATTTGCCAAACCCCATGATGGACGAGTCCATTGGCCCATCGTCCACCTGGTTAGGTCCTTCGGCAAGTTTGCCCATGGGTTTTGGCCTTAGTAAATTAGTAAGGGTGATTTTACTAAATAGAAATCAAATTTTAATAATACAAACGACAGGTGGGATAAAGCAAGACAAATGTCCGCACCAAACAGAAGGAGACGAGGAGGCAGGGGAATACACTTGGATACAGATTTTAGGGTTTTCAATTTCTGTATACAACTTGTTGATTTTTCCTCCTCCTTTCACTTTATCTCTGTTTATATATAGTTTTCTTTTCCTGCTTTACTCTTCTTTTCAAAATCCACAAACAGTCCCCAAAGTTGAGCCTTTAAAAATAAAAAACCTCATAAATAACCTTTCCCTTCGACATTCCCCTCTTCACTCCCCCCCTTCTCTCTCTCTGTCAATAATCAAAACCCCACTCTGCAAATCTAACACACACCTCTCTAAGTCATCATTAAAACTTGTTATAGCAGCAACACCCAAATCATACCGCCTCCTACTCAAACCCCAAACTCTATTTTCTTGATTTCATTTCTTTATATAAAGATTTTGAGATGGCCGAGAGTTTAGACGACGGTGAGTTTTGGTTACCTTCCGAGTTTCTTACAGACGACGATTTACTCATGGACAAAATCGACGTGATAGATGGAGGTGGCGATATTAGTCCAGAAAATCAAAAGCTAAGAAGTGGGTTGTGTTTTCCCTCTGAGTTTCCATACGGATTTGATTCTTCATCGTCATCTGCTTTTAGTTCACCTGTTGAATCTGTTGGTAGTTCATCTACTGAGACTGAAAGTGACGAAGAAGATTTTCTTGCCGGGTTAACTCAACAAATGGTTCATTCTACTCTTCAGGAAGTTGAGAAATCCGCAACAGCTACTTCTCCGGTTTTTGCCTCTGAGAAACCTAAGGTTTGCCCCTTCTCTTCATTTTCGTTAATTTCTAGAGGGATTCTGTAGTTAATGGTTCTAATTTCAGTTTTATGATGAAATTTGGCAGACATGGGTTTTGTCTGGTTCACCACAATCGACTTTATGCGAAGTAGGAAGCTGTTGGTCTGGCGGCAGTGGAGGCTCAAGTAGGGGAAGTCCTACAAATGGACCTTCACAAGTTTCATCACCACCTACAACACCTATTAATGAGAAAGATGATGCTTGGGAACTTCTTTATGCCGCGGCTGGACAAGTTGTAAGGATGAAAATGAATGATGAAGGAACTAAACAACAAAATTGTAGTAGCAGAGGACTACTTGGCCCTCCAAGAAAACCTAGTTCAGTCCCTATTCCTCTTCCAGTTAAAACCCCTGCGGCTGTCTTTCCAATTCTTAACCAAGGTCTTACTCAACAGCAGTTACAAGTTAATCAAGTAAGTTCTGGAGTCACAAAATCAGTTTGTACCCAAAATCCATTGTTTATTCCATTTTCCAGTGTTTGATTCTTTTTCTTATTTTCTTTTACAGTTTAATCACTTGAAACAACAGCAGCAACAGCAACAGCAAGGCTCTGATGTATGGAGAAGAAATGGCAAGCCAAATCTTGCACCACCTCAACCACAAAACCATCAACAAGTACTGAGAAACCCATGTGCTGGTTTTAATGCAAGAAACGTTAGACCACTGGGGTTATCATCTTCAGCATGGCCACCACTTCAACCTCAACATCAAAACCAGCAACAAGGGGGTTCAGGAATGAGAGCAGTGTTCTTAGGTGGGTCAAACACCAGAAGAGAATCAAGTGGAACTGGTGTCTTCTTACCCCGCAGGATCGGTCACAGCTCTGACGCTCGTAAGAAACCAGGTATTATTATTTTCTTTTCCTTTTGTGTTCAGATCTGAACCTGGAGAGCAGGTTTTCCAGTAGTTTGTAGAGAGTGTTCAAAAAGATTTTTCTATTTTATGTGCATAATAATATTTAAATATAATCAAGTGAATGGCCAAGTTGGGCTGTTTATTTTTGGGGGGTTAAATCTCATATTTTGTTTTCATTAGGTTAAGCTAATTTTAGTTTAAACATTTTATGTTTTGTCAGGACACTTTTGTTAATTAGCTCTAATCTGTTTGTGTTTGTTTAAACAGCATGTTCAACTGTCCTTCTACCAGCAAGAGTAGTGCAAGCCCTTAATCTCAACTTTGATGACATGAGTGGTGCTCAACAAAGATTTAATGGTGGTTATTCTCTCGATCATAGTGAGTGGTGGTGACCCACTACTACTCAGTCAAATATTCATCTCTTTTACTGTTTGCTTTTGTGTCTGTCTGGTTATTCTTTGTTACTGATTGCTTTTGTTCTATGTTTTTTTTTTTTACAGATGCATTGATGAGTAGAAACAATGTTTTACTGTCCCAACAAAAGCGTAATCAGCAGCAGCAGCATAGGCCGCAACCGGTGATTAACCCGGAGATGAGATTACCTCAGGAATGGACTTATTAACAATAATCTTTTTAGTTGTTTCTAACCAACTTATAGTGTTGTTTTGTTGGAAAAGAAGAAGAAAAAAAAGAAGTATGAAAAATAAAATAAGTTTTAGTTAGAAATTGGTTGTTTTTGATGGATGATGATGATATTAGCAAAATATAAGAAGAAGAAGAAAGGAAAGGAAATGTTTTTTGGTAGTGTTAGATGGAAAATAAAGTGGTGGTCCTGTTTTGTGGAAGATTTTTAAGTAAACAGAAGCAGATGAAACCATTAAAAAGTTTGGTTTTGTGGTTTTTTTTTAGTTGTTTGTTGGGAGAACAGAAGAAATTTCAAAGAGCTTAGAGACGAAATCTATGTAATAAGTCAGTAATGTCAGTGTTCAAAGTGGTTCTTGGTTCCTTTGTTTTTCAAATTTTTTGTGGGGCTTTATTTTTCTTTGGATTTCTTGTAATGGCATTTAGGGCAGCGGTGAAAAATGGAACTGTTTTCACCGTCTCTTCTCTAAGTTCGTCGCCCCAAATCCACTGTCTCCGGAAAGTAATAAGTGATATATAAAATACTAAGTACTGTATTATGAATGAATGAAAGAAATTCTTATTATTTATTTATTTATTATTTATTGTTACCAAGTGCTTAACATGTCAGTTTCTTTTTCTTTATAGTCTTTGTTCTTCTTCTCTTTAATGGATACCCATAACCTCTTTTTTCTGAAAGTAACGGGTCAATGGATTCCACAACAATAAAAGTATTGTAACGTTTGAAAACTCATCCAAGTTTTTTTTAAACCGAAACTGATTTTTCCCTATGAGAGACGTTTGTTTAGGGTTCAGGATTAGTGCTAAGCTGGGTGGGGATGATTGTGATTATAGGAGATGAGCTGGGGATGTTGCTGTAATTAGCTGGAATTTGTCATCTTTCTCTACTCGGTCTAAGAAGAGAGGACAGCTTTTCCACTGTACTTACATCCCCAAAGTAGTCTTCCACTCCTCCCCATGAGGCTCACCTCATTTGATGTGTTTCCTCTCTCTAGTTTCCCACACTCTCTCTTGGTCGGGGTGTCGGTTCTTTCATTTCCTAAGGACTAATTAAGGATTATGGGTCGTGCTAACCAGGATATTCACCTCTCATTAAGGGTGTTAATGATCTCGAGATTCTAACTAATTTAGGAGATTCCAACTGCTAAATGAGAGATTTCTAGATTTTGGCTTTTGTTTATAGTAGGAATGTCAATTTCTAGAATAAGGCTTTCCTTCTTGGGTCGTGTAGTTTTGTGTTATGGGGAGAAGTATGGGATTTGTAGTAGGAGGAGGAATGGTTAAGTCTTTATTAATGTGTTTTGAGTCTTTTGGTATTAAACACACAGTAAAAGAGGTGGGACATTAAAGATAAGAAGAGAAGACAAAAGGAAAAGTTAATGCTTGTTGAGATTTTTGATATTTGCTTAGTGTGGAAGCATCATGCCTATGCCTAGTACTAATGAGATGTATAGTATTATGGTATGGGGAGTTATTGCGTGTATTTATTTGTTTGTTTGTGTTTTTAGGTGTGGGTTGATTGATTTTGATGTGCAATTTAGTGTTTACTTTGGGACTAAGAATAACTTATCAGGGAAACTTGTGACACGCTCTTGTCTTTACTGCATTGTAAATTTTCATTAACAACATATTTTGGTGTTAGCATGCTTCAAATTTTCTTTTTTTTTTTTTGATGGAAGTAGAAATTAAATTGAATGTAGAGTGGAAGTCCAATCAACAATAGTGTAAGTGGTTCTTGTCACATATAGATTCCGAGCTGCTCTAAATATTCTTGTGCATGGAGTATTTATTTAGTGGGTTGACAAATGGGTGCTATGAAAACGAGAGAGCCATGAGACTACGTCTAATCTTCCCACCATCAGCGTACAATCAAGCACGATGCACTCTAATAATTAGAGGTTAACGCAAATCATTAGGTTGGAATATTTGGATAGGCGCATAGGTCATTAAGGGTGCAACTTGCTTCTTATCTCTAATGCATAAACAAATTGGTATATAATGATAATGATGTTATTCGAGATGTAGACATTCTTAGTTAAGATTGGTGCATATGTGTGGTACAATTATTAACATTTTTGTAGATACCCAATTGGACACATAATTTGATTAATTAAGAGAAAACTAGGAGAATTGTTGGGTGGAGGGGGCGTATGGTCTGGATCCATGTGATGGTAGAACTTCAGACCAATCAGCTTATATATATCGGCATTTTCTCGATGGCGTTTAATGCTTGAGCCAGAAAATCTCATTGCCACGTGCTCTCATCGCAAGGCACAAACATATGAAAGCGTGTTGGTAAGATACACCGGATACGTTCAGTGGTAGTACCTTTTTCACTTTCGAGATATCTACCCATCTCATGAGACATGTGTAACGCACCGGCGAGGGATCGACGATCAAGTTTGAATTGGGTAGTTGAGCATTTAATGTGTGAGAGAACAGTTAGAGCGATCATATTGGTAGTCTACAGTATGAAAGGCCTGCCAACGAGAGGTCATACGACGAGATACAAGGTGATAACGGCTGCACCGATGAATTGACTAGCGAAGATAAATAGCAACGAAGATAAAATCTTCTGCAACAAAGCTACAATGAAGACCCTTGGCAAGTGAAGCGAGCAAGTATTATGAGTTTGTCATCCATTATTTGTAATTTGCTTATAAAAGAGGTTGAAAAAAGTGTAAAGAGGGTTGAGTTTTTTTAGGTTTTTTTTAGCACATCTAGAGAGAGTTTATAGATAGCAATCTTGTACCGACTTGATAGGCTTGTAGCGAAATCACCCTCGTGGACGCATGTTTTAACACCAAACCACGTATATTGCATGTGTTCTTCATCTTGCTTACTTATTTGTGAACCTTGACCTTATACATGACTGATAACCTAGATAATAGTTTTAGGATTGTTCTCAGTGTGTACTCTAGGATTTTCTGCTATTACAGTAATATGTTTGTTTCATATATGATGTCCCCTTAAAGACATTTGTCTAAAGTTTACTTCTTATTTGTTTTGGATTCAAAATGCAATTTATTTAAACTTTCGTTAAACATGTTTATAAAGTAAAGTGTATAAAGTTCACTTAAAATTGATGCATATCTTTGGTATAATTATTGACTTTTGTAGATACCCAATTGGACACATAATTTGATTAATCAAGAGAAAACTATGAAAAAACTAGCAAAATTATGAGCGAAGGGACGTATGGTCTGGTTCCACTTGAAGGTGGAACTTTGGACCAATCAACTTATATATATTGTTAGAGCATAGCTCGGTTGAGCCCACCAAGCGTTGATATGTCAAGATTGGTTGTCATATTTTAGTGAATCAAAACTCATCTGAAGAGTCACTTGATTATGTACCAGAGACAACTACGTATAATTTAGACTAGAAAGTCTAGGATTATGAGACATACAAGTATTACTCGAAGACTTGAAGATTGCGAAGAAGTAACAAGCTACAACGACGGCATCATCCTTCCTCTTGACGTTAGTAATATTTTGACTTGAACTGTTTCATTCCTAACATATCTTTCAAGTCGTGCTATATTGAAAACAAAACTGCGAAGATGTGAATGATTATATTCTAGTAGTGAGACATGATCACATGATCATAATGTTAAGGAATTAGAATACGAAGTATAACGTTTATCTTTTGAACTTCGTATATAAGACTTCAACATAATCGTATGAATGCTATTGTGATTATGTGTACGGGTAAAGGTGAAGATTTCGTCCTAGGAAACATTGTTTACATTTGTTTAAACGAAGTACATTCATGAACTTGTTGTATGAATCGAAAGGGAAATCACTTGGCTTATTGGTATTTTTATTCATTGCATATCTTTGGATTACCAATATGTGTGAGTTAGTAGAATCGATCATAATTTGTTATGTATCTTGGTAAAACTAATCACAGTGCCTGAATTATGATTTGGTATGACTTTTATTAATGTAACCGATCCTAAGTAATCAACTGAGATGGTATGTTCGACATTTGTAATTGGTGTGACCGATCAAAAAAGAGTTGTGTAATCGATCTTTATAATTGGAGAAACCGGTCCTAGTAATTGGTGTAACCGATCCTAGTGACTTGTATAACCGGTCACAAGTAATACCATGAGTATATGGTAATCGGTCCTGGTAATTGACGCACCCGATCCTGGTAACTGATGTAACCGGTCGCAGTAACCATATGAAGGTAGAACCGATCCTTGTGTTTGGTAGAACCGTAAACCCATGATTAGTGATTTGATATTTGATCAATCACATAGTTGTCTTGGAATACAGATGAACCAATTCTAAACTTGTTTGGGAGTGTGGTATAATCGATTCCAAGATTGTAAATATGGAAGAGGATTTACAAAGAAAAGATGTCGACATACTTTGAACATGATCAGTAACTTTTATCTTTTATTGTTCAAAGATATTCCTTAATAACTCAAGGAGATCCCAGACCGAAATAAATTAAGAATCTTTTAATTAAGGTTGTTAGTTTGATAACCGGAAATTAAATGCATATCTCTAGAGAATAAAAATTGGTAATGTGCATTTACTAATTGGAGATTTTCTGGTGAGTTTTAGGAAATATTGGACAAAGCATTTCCAGGAATTATGAAAACCGATTTGGGCATTTATTGCATATCTTGAGAATATTCGGTTTTGGAAATTCCTTGGTCTCCAAACATCCTTGGTCTATAAATAACCAAGTTTGCATTTCGAGCAAACTATCCTAAGAGCCAGGTAAACTTCATCTTTTGTTGTTTCTGGTGGAGCCGTCTATCTAGAGAGGAAAGTACCATAATTAGGCAAAATCTCCTACGACCGCTCGTTTAAAAACTTTTGTGGGATCAAGAATCTCTACAAGTACCATTGGTAGGAAACTAGGTAATTGCAGTTTATTTTAGTTTTCGACTGATTTGATTGACTAACGGTTGTTGAATTTTGATTGCACCTAGTTTTTTTATTCTTGAGAATCTTCTATTCTGATATAAGATTCACTCAAACTAGATCGAAGTGCCGATGGGATCTTTAGAACTGTTTGTAGATATAAAGACGTCTTGTGATAATCCATTGTTAACAGACTCCGTTCTGTGCGTGATTGATCACAAGAGATTCAAGTGGTGTTGTGCAGGTGTTTATTGTAGATTAAAGAAGATTTGAAGACAAATAAGATTTCTGATTTGGTTTCTATATCTTTGGGTGTGCACAAACCTTTATCGGCTGGGATCCAACTAGAATCAAATTTATTTGATAGGTTAGTTGTGTAAGATCGGCATCACCTTATAGTTTCTTGTTTGATTCTATGTTGATTGATTGCAAATCTAAATCTGATACTTCGGTAGTTGTTGGATAGATTGATCTAACCAGGCAAAGGTATTTATTGGTTAAGCGGAAAAGCCTTTGCACATAACTTGAGATATCTTAATATAAAAGAATCAAGAGAGTTATTACCAAACAGATTTGTTGTTCCTTTACTGTTTTGGATACAATGTAAAGGAATTGTTCCAGTGCGTGCACTTATTGAATGTCGGAAGCGCAGGAAGAAACTAAGTGAACTATAGGTTTAGTTGCTTGATCTCAACTATACGAAGTTTGTTAGATTTTGTATAGCGGATTAATTCTGAGAGTATTCAATTCTGGACTAGGTCCAGGGGTTTTTCTGCATTTGCGGTTTCCTCGTTAACAAAATTTTGTTGTGTCACTTACTTTTATTTTCCGCAATTATAATTATTGTCATTATAATTTAAAGTAAATTACACAAACGTTAATTCCGTATTACTTGATAGTGATCCTATAAAGTTTGATTAAGTCCGAACCTATTATCAAGTAATCACACTTTGATTATTGTATTGTCTCGATCTCGTATCCATAGACGATCGCACAAATTGTGAATACCGATTTGTTGTATTGTATCGACTTTGTCCATAGACAATCACTTTCTGTAAGGGGACTTATATGTGGATAATTTAAAGATTGTGGTGTATTTGAGTACCCTCGTCTTTTCATATATCGGCATCTCTTAGATGGTTAATGTGTTTGTTTCATATACGATGCCACTTCAAAGTCATCCATCTGAAGTTTACATTTATTTGGTTTGGATTTTGAAATGCATTATATTTAAACTTTCTTGAAATATGTTTATGACTTAAAGGGATTTGAATTCACTTACCAGTGGGCAAATAAATTTTATCATAAGGAAAAACTAGATTGGAGAACAAACTGCTCATTTATTCGTCTTATGCCAAAGAAATGGGAAGTTAGTGGGTCTGAACATTTCAAAGAATATGTCTAGTAAGTAGTACATATAAGATTATTTCTTAAGTGTTAGATGGAAAACTAAAACTCGCGTTATCTAAGTTAATTTTAAACCCCAAGGTGCATCTATTAAAGGCAAGTAGAAACAAGATGAAATTCTAATTACAGGAAAATTATTGATGTAAGAACGAATACAAAGGTTCCATGAGTCTTATGCAAACTAGATAATGAAAAAGAATTTAATAATGTGATATGATTCGTCTTGGATAATATGCTTACCGGGTCTAGTTTTGGGTTGGAATGGAAGACTTGGATGCACTGGTGCATCTATACAACAAAATCATCAGTGCTTAGTGGAAGCTCTACATCTAGTTTTCAACCTCATAAGGATTTGAGCCAAGGTGATTCATTATCACCATTTCTATTTATCCCAGTGGTTGAGATACCAACAAAGATACCGGAGAAGGCTGGTAAGCTTCACATGTAATCTGAGTTTAATATTCACAATGCAATAAAGGTGTTAAACAATCTCTATGAAATACTGGGCGGACCATCTGATTTGAATGAAAATGATGACTTAATAACTACTAAATCCTCTATTGATTCCTTTGCAGGAGAATTTTATCATTGGATGATATCCCAACAAACTTGTAAATAACATACCCTTAAAATCAATACGGGTGAAACATGTTCCACCCAAAATACAAGTGTTTGTTTGGTTAGCTACACAAAATGCCATCCCAATTGTGGACAACTTGAATAAGAGAGGATGTGCTATTACATCGACTACATGTTTCTTTTGCAATAGCTGAGAAGATGAAGTTAGCCATTTATTATTTCAGTTGCACTCTCACAATGGAAATATATAATTGTTAACTTTGTCTCAGGCCTTACCTCTTCATAGTCACATAAAGACTTCAAAATTTAATTGAAAATGATGTGAAGGATGTTTAAACAATGGATTCATATGCGAAAAGCTCGAGAATTCAAATAAGTACTCAGCGACAGAAGCAAGAATGAAGATCTAGGTGGACTAAAGTAATATTCTGGGTTAAAAATTAAATGTTTGGGAACTGCTTTCCCCCCACAAAATTTACCTTTGAGAAACTGATTGTTGGGGTGTATCTTGAATTTGAGTGATGGTTGGAGCACCCTCCAAGCCACCCTCTAGCACCGTCCCTATAGAGAAGTTTCCATGGACTCAACAAACTTCAAGTTTGTTCATTTTTCTCCCACTATGGACTCAACAAACATTAAATACGGTGGCCAAACCAACAAATTTGATGATTTGTTCACTGCGGACCAACATGAGACGCACGTCTCATTTACAACCTCGCGGGAGAAGAAAACTTGCTGGAGGGTGAAGCAAAACCGTGCGGACTGTGATAACTCGCCTTCGGTTAATGTCAATCCGCCAGGGGGCGATCATCAAACTCTAATGGATACATCTGAATGGCTATAACTCTCATCATCCAACGACTAGAAATTTTAAACCCTATAAATACTCTTCATTTCAACTCCAAATTCACATATTCTACACCTCTATACCTCACTCACTCAAAAAACATATTCAAGAATGCCCGGAAACGTGGTTCCAAATTCACTCTAGAAGAGGATTTAGCTATTTGTAGAGCCTTTGTTTTTCAAACAACCTATAATATCAATGGGGATGAAGCCGCGTCGAAGATAATGTTTTGGGAGAACATATTTAGAGAGTTCGCCACAGAAACAAGGAACCTGTTGAATCATGAGGTAGAAGGATTGTCGCATCATTTTAGTGTATTTAGGTGGGAGGTATCAGAATTCCTAGGTCTACTAGTGCACAATCACAAAAATAAATTAAACGGTGAAGCTATAGATGAAGTGGAATTGAGAATACTAGCGATATGGGCAGTATCTCACGGAAAACCTTTCGCCTTCCAAGATTGTTTCAACATTCTTATAGAGCTCAACATATTCAACCCTTTCAACATCTTAGGGATTCCAGAAGACGACTATTAAATAAGGATGTTAATTAACAGCTATATAGTTGATTTAATCTAATGTATTTGCTTTAATCTGATGTAGTTAATTTAATCGAATATAGTTGGTTTAAATTAGTTATGATATTGATGGTGCAAATGCGAAAAATTTTTGGTTTAATTAGATAAACATAACACCAAACAAAAACATGAAACAAAATAAAATGACGGTGAATCAATTCGTTCAAACACTTTAACGAGTCCACTCTACTAAGAAACACCTTGGGCATTTTCAAAAGTGCTTTCCGTATGCGCCTTCTTCCGCATTCGTGATCTCCATCTCCACGGTGCTCGCGATGTAAACTTGTTCTTCTACGTTAGTAATGAGGAAAAAAGAGCCGTTAGTAATACACGTGGTGGTCTTGATAAATCCACGCGGTTTTACTTTGACTTCCAATGGTTATACTTCCAACGAATCTAATTTCTTACCCTATAAATTCAACTCTTCCCATCTTCAGATTCACAACTTCTTCTTTCATTGTAAAACTCTTAATTTCTCAATCTATTAAAAAATATCTGCTAGAATTCGTGGTCCTAAATTTAATCAAGAGGAGGATTTAGCTATATGTAAAGCCAATGTTTTTCATAAGGAAGAAAATGTTATGCGTGATCAAGACATGTCGGGCGCCTCTTTTTGGTAGAATATTTTCACAATGTTCATCTCACAAATGGGGAACCCTGGAAACCGAGATACTCGTGGTTGGTATCTTCGTTTTCATTCAATTAATCGTGCTGTCACGCCATTCTTTGATCGTGTATGGGGAAATCGATCGAGAAAAATTTATCGGTGTAACTGAAGCTGAAGTGATCCAAAAAGCTCTAGATAATTGGGAGAAAACTCACGGAAAACCTTTTCTTTACGAAGCTTGTTTCAGCATTCTTGACAATGGTTCATCCCAATCACATCTCTACTACATCACAAGGGATCTCCCTATCTTTACTATGAAGAAGATGTTACTCCTATTCGATGTTGGATACATATTATGACGAGAAATATGACCAATGACTAATTCTTGGAAAGAGTGTTGCAAAGGTTTGTAGTGTTGCGAGACGAATGTATAAGAAACAAAAAGAGCATAGAACTAAGATTTCAATTCATCAATAATGATGTCAGATATTATACAAAAGTTTTATGGATGGTTCACCTTTGTAATTATGGATTTTCCAACAAAAAACTGGTGAGTATATCTTAATACCTTTGTCCTCATTGAGCTTCTGCAACATAGTTTAATCAAAATCATATTTGATGTAACTTGTTGTTTACCTATTTTTCAGAAAACTACGGCTCAAACAAAGTTTATTGAAGAAAACGGAAGAGAGTTTAAGCATTTTGAATGCTATTAGCTATATAAGGTTCATGTCGCTGGATTTTATGTAGTTTGATGTTATTGTTGTCGTTATGAATTCAGTTACTACATATGTAATATTAACAAGTATCACTTAATATAAAAAGGAAGTCTAACCTGAGTTCTAAATATTCTCATTAATCAATATTATTACCACTTCTTTTACAAGATATAAACTTAGAAAATAATAAGAACTAAACTAACAACTTCAATAAAAATCAAAATACCATCTTTGGCCTCATGTTTATCTTTATTTGACGCATCTTCCACTCAACGCGCTCATAAACTGTTTCCCCTTTGTTGTTGAATTTATTGTTGTTACGCTTTTCTTTGCCTTTTAGCAGAACATTTTCTTGGATTAACTTCTAAAACTTGCACTTCCCTTTTACAATTTTCAATCTTTTTAAAACTTCCGCATATCTTAGAAACAACATCTTCAACATTTGCATCGCAAAAAAGTGTTATAGCATTTTCAGGCATTTCACTTGACAATATTAAGCACTGAACTAAAATTTTGAAATAGATTAGTAGCGAAAATTCAAGAGAAGTGAATTTTGGTGTAAGTGGAGTGTTTGAAGATGATAGTAATTTATAGTGTGGTTATGGCCGTTTTTTACTTTTGAAAAAGTAGTTTTCGGCGGTTGATCTTCACCCACGCGGTTTTATTTAACCCGCCAGCTGATTTGCAGCACCCGTGCATATCACAATTTTCCGCTCTGTAATTTTACCATAATGGAAATTGCAGTTTTCCCATTCACCTGACTAATAAAATTTCGAGTCTGACAATTGGCGTAGGAATTTCCCTAAAGTACTTATCTACCATGTATTTCGAGATTGAATGTGCCATTTACATGTTTAGATTTCGTATTTCATGTCGTTCACCCTCGAAAACTGGTACCACTTATAGGGATTTAGGTGACGACTTCTCTTAGTTCTCTAAATGGTGGTAAAGAAGAAAGTTTAGATAAGACTTTCTTCATGATTCTGGGTCTTTAGTCCACATCATATTTTGTCTCCAAATTTAAACCAAAAGTGTTAGATAAAAGTCATAAGAGCTTGGGGATTGAAGATGAAATTTAGGTAGAGAGTCTTATCTTTATTTTTTTTTGTCATGTAGTAAATGATTCACAATAAAAAAATGTTAATAAATCCTTCGTAGGATGACCTTGACTTTTAACATTGGAGATGCTCTAATGAGTTTAAAGAGCTTGATGCTTCAAGTTTCACTTGACTGATTAAATTTTTGAGTTTGACAATTGCCTTAGGAATCACCGTAAGTACTTATATACCATGTCTTTTCTGTATTCCATATCTTTTCAGATTGAACGTGCCATTTACGTGCTTAAGTTTTCATACTTCATGTCGTTCACACTCGAAAACTAGTACCATTTATAGGGATTTAGGTGGCGACTTCTCTTAGTTTTCTATATAAAATGTTCACACGTATCTCTACTGTAACGGGTTTAAAGGGCTGGGTGCTTCAAGTTTCGGTTTTGGAGATATGATATTAGGGCGTATGACCCGTCGGATCTGAAAGATGCCGGAATGTAGTTCACTTCTGCAAGCAACTAGGAGCGTAAGAAGTAGGAGAAACACCCGCATTACAGTCAAGACTCGAGAAGACATGACTATTGGTAAAAGGGGTGCCTTCATGGAATTTCCCTCTCCCTATTTGGCAGCTTTGATAAATAAATATCTGCTTTAAAGGGCTGGGTGCTTCAAGTTTCGGTTTTTGGAGATATTGACATTAGGGCGTATGACCCGTCGGATCTGAAAGCTGCAAGAATGTAGTTCACTTCTAGCGCCATTGAAATTACCAAAAAAAAGAGAGTGCCGAAGCCTTCATGGGATTTCCCTCTCCCGGTTTGGCAGCTTTGATAAATAAATATCTGCTTTGTTATCGCTATCAATGGATACTATAATGCTTCTCCGACATTGGATAAGCTGGAAAATACTATCGTTATCAATGGATGCATTTTATGCAAAAAAAACAGCAGAATCAAATAGTCACATCATTTTTGCATTGTGAGGGTCTTATCAATTTGGAAATTTTTCTTAAACTGTTTTGGAGTACGGATGGTTTTCCCAAGCAATGTCAGAAGAGAGGAATAGAAGAAATAGAAGAGCTAAAAAATCATAGCGTTGGGACTTAATTTGTTTGTAATTTGGTGGACAATCTGGATAGAGATAAATATAAGAACTTTCATGGGTAAATATGGATCGACTGCCAGACTTATTAATGATGTTAAGTGTTTACTTTTCAATTGGTCAGTGGCTGTGAAACTCAAAGTCTTTAATAGTATTTCCATTGACTTAGCCATCAGAAACAGGCACGACGCCATCCTGTAATTCCTAATATGGTAGCAGGATTTCGTTGCATCTTCTTAAGTGTATTCACTGCCTTGTGAAATCTTACTTTTCTAATAAACTTTGCTTTTCGAGTCAGAAAAAAAATATTCAAGAGAAGAGAATTTTGGTGTGAGTGGAGTGTTTGAAGATGGTGGTAATTTATAGTGATAAAAATATGGCCGTTTCTTACTTTTGAAAAAGCACCTGTTGGCAGTTGGTCTTTGCCCACCAGCGAGTTGTCTTCGTCCGCGCGGTTTTATTTAACTCGCCAGCTGATTCGCAGCTCCCGAGCATATCAAGATGTTCCGTCCTGTACTTTTATCGCAGTGGAAATTACAGTTTGCCCATCCACCTGGCTGATTAAATTTTTGAATTTGGCAATTACCATAGTAATTTTCCATAGTACTTATATTCCATGTCTTTCAAGATTGAACGTGCCATTTACATGCTTAAATTTTCATATTTCATGTCATTCACACTCAAAAATTGGTACCACTTGTAGGGATTTAGGTGGCTGTCTTCTCTTAGTTCTCTACATATAAAATGTCCACACATATCTCTACCATAATGAGTTTAAAGGGCTTGGTGTTTCAAGTTTCCGTTTTGGATGTAATGGGTTTAAATAGGAGTGTCAATGCATGAATATCGTATGGATATTTAAAAATTCGTATCCAATTGGTATACGGAAAATGGGTCATTTGTCCAAATATTTTTAAAACTTTGTTATAATGGACGAGTAAAAATTATTACGGGTGAAATTGACAAAAAAAAGATAGCAAGGATGAAACTGGATTCATCCTGACTTAAACTTAAAAAATAGCGAGGATGAAACTGGATGCATCCTGATGTAAATTAAAAATAAGAAAAAGTATTTGAAAATGGGTAGGATGAAACTGTTTACATCCTGGCTATTTTAACATTTTTGTCCATTTAAACAGTATCAAAACCTAGATGTCTTTTTCACCCAGGAATTGTTGATTTTGGTCTTTTAAACCAATTTTGTGTATAGGTTAAGCGTTGTCGGATATTCGATATATCCGATAATATCCTATAAGATATCAAAAATCAGATATCGATTCTGATAGGCTAAGTTATCAGATATCGAATATTTATCTGATAATATCCGGTTCTGACAAAAAATGTTAAAAACCTTGTAAAACATGTATATAATTGAAATTTAAGTTCAATTTCTCAAACATTTTATATTGGATATCGAATATTTTTATCGGATATCGGGTATTAAGGTAAATCACAAATAAATCACACATATGGTTAGGGTAAATCACAAATAAATTCATGTTCTATCGATATCGGATATTAACAATTCGATTGGAACCTAATCCGATTCAGATATATTAAGGAAGAACTATCCGATAGAATATCCGATCCGATATCCGATAAAACGGATAAAATTCTATAGGATCTCGAAAACAAATTCCAGATATCGGACATATATTGACAGACCTAGGTTTAAAGGGCTTGGTGCTTCAAGTTTCGGTTTTGGAGATACGATGTTAGGGCGTATAACCCGTCGGATCTGAAAGCTGCAGGAGTGTAGTTCTGCGAGCAACTAAGAGCATAAGAAGGAGAAAGACCCGCATTACTACAGTCAAGACTCAAGACCAACCTATTGGATTTCCCTCTCCCTGTCCAGCAGCTTTGATAAATAAATATCTGCTTTGTTATCGTTCCCTTCTTTTCTTTCTCGTTGGAAGAGAAAGTGAGAGGCATACAGGGGTCCAAGGCCAGGCTACTTTCACGTAAACTTCACAACTACGCATGTCAGAGGCTTCACGCTCATGTCCCATCTTTTTCTCTCTCTTTTCTTTTGTGTTGGATAGGATTTAAATAACATGGAATGTTGGCCCACCAAGTAATCTAAATAGGTGCTAGTAATACCCAAAACTCCAGAATGTGGCAAGGAGATAGATTACATTTTCCCGGTCATTCATTTCAAGTGATTTTATCTTTAAACCATTTGTCGGTCTTTTACAAACTCAAACTCTTATTGCCCACTCGAAAATCCCTCCCTATCCTTTTCAAAGACTTCTCCAATGTAAACATAACCTTCCTTCTGTTGCCAAATGTTTCTTCCATTTCTATTACAGCAAATATTGTCTAATATTTATTGTCCTTTGTTTGGTTTGGTGGAAGTTAGACTTTATATGACGGTGAGGTGGGTAAAGAGTTGTTAATTTTTGCTTTATCATCATATGTATGTATGTATGATGATGATTTAACCTGTTCGTTTCCACCATTTAATTTTAAAATTTTGAAATTAGATAAGAAGTTGGGATGATCACTGGATTAATGTTAGTCCACAATCATAAGTATTTCGTGTCCCCGACATTCATTTTTATCGTATTCTTAAAATTCAAAGAGAAATAACAACAGACCGGTGGATCTACTGTTTAACTTACCTGGCCAATTTGGGATCTAGTCCACTTATTTGGAGTCTGTTACTAAATGACAACAAACGTTATTAGAAATAATTTTTTCACAACCCCTCATCTGACTATTCTCTTACTATTCATTTGATTTCCCATTAATTAGCGTTAATTAATCGTATTAGATGTGAGATTAACTAATGTAAATCGGTCTTCATTTAAATCAAACAACTAAAAAATTTTGATTTTTTTTTCCGGAAACACGACTCAGAATCGGTTTACGTTCATGCACTTTTAAACCGATTATGTATAGTGTTTTCGAAATTAACAGATGACTTACAAAATCGGTTTAAGTAAGCATAGATACAATCCGATTCTAACAATCCATTTTTTTTGAGTCATATATAAACCGATTGTGACTTTTTCATAAGATTTTTTTTTTTTTCATTTCATTTCATTTCATATCTACTCCTTTTCGTAGGAATCACGGATGCACTTAGCACGTGCATCAAGCGTTTGAACCGCCAGGCGATCCTAGTGGACGAGTTATAGTCTCGTGAGGGTTTACATAGAGGTCTACCCACAAAACCTACACAATAACTTCTAAAACCATCAATCTTCTTCGGAGGAATCCGAGTCCGATTTTCCCACCATAAAGTCCGGGCCATACTCCGGAATTTTGGATATCATGAAGTGATAGTTTGCATCGAATGCGAATGCTTCCCCCTTTTCCTCCAAGTAGCGCGCTTTCACGACTTGATGCTACAAAAACACAACACAAACTTACTTAGTTAATCAAAACAACATGGATTACGTAAAATAACCTACAAAAATTCCTTCAAATTGTTCAACGGACAAGCTAAAGTGGCTAGCGTTCGAAATCCGATGTTGGGTAGCAATATAAGCTAGTATCGCATATTCGATGACTTGGTGCCTATTCATTTCTCTCAATTTTAGGGCTTTGGTAGTGATGGAAATGGATACATGCACCCCTCTGTAAGATAAGGTGCACCTGTAATTATTTGGCCTGTTAGTTGCACAGAACCGACTGCCTATGCGCTTTCTTAGAACCGACAGTTCATTCTCCATTTCCTCCTTGCGCAACCTTAGCAGGCTCCAAATGGACGATTTCTCCTTCTTTCGCTCCATATGACTCCAAAGTACCTAAACACTCAAAAGAAAACATAAGATACATATTTTACAAGAGAAATAGCAAAGAAAGCATAAACAATAGATATGAAATCAAGGTGTTTTAGACACCTATCACTCATCATGGATTTGTTAAACACTTCTTCCGTTCGGATTTCCAAAATTTTACCTATATTTGTTATATACATTTGTCCAAAAGGTTTCGGCATCTATCCTTACGGAGGACTGATTTTTAATTCGATTTTCGGCATACCATGCTTTGGTGATGGATAAATCTTCATTTGAATCAAATAGTGTCATTGTTGTATGTGGAGGTATTGGGAGAGTTAGAAAGGGTAGATTATGATATGAGCTTTGGAGAGTATATGTATACAGGCGTGTGTTGTTTTGTGGATGCATGGAGTGAGAGGGAATAAAATAAGCAATTTTGGGATAAATGGGGTCCAAGGATGAGGTCTCTATATATAGAGAAGGGCTCCAACGACTATCTTTTTTTCTGAAAAAAGTGAAATAATTTGGAACAATCGGTCTTCTCGAAGGTCCATAAAATTCGGTTGTGTTTATGCCACCAAGAATCGGTCTTTATTTTTGCCAACATAAACCGATTAAAGACATGGAAAAAAATGTGAATTTTCACCGACATTAATCGGTTTATATAAATGCACATGTGATCCGATTCTAGCTTGCAAAAGATACAGAAAAATAACATTTCAAAGACATGAAAAATCGGATTATACTGACCCCATACATAAACCGATTCTCTTATGGACCCTATACAATCGGTTTATGTTGACATATCGAGTAGACCGATTGTTGACATGTGTTTGGGTAACAAAATTATTGAGCATGCATAAACTTGTTTGATACATATAATTATAATTAAAACTTGAACTGCATTAAGTTCAAACCAGGATCATCCAAAATATAAGCCTTAACCATCCCAAAAGAGTGTTAAGAACTTAAAACTTAAACAACCAAGTCTTAAAACCTTAAAATTTTAATACCTAAAACCTAAACTTAAAAACTTAAACATATAAATCATGGAGCACCAGCATCAGGAGCAGCAACACCAGGAGCACTTGCAGCAGCATCAGGAGCAGCAACAGCACCAACATCAAGAGCAGCAGCTTCTGCATCAGCCATGGCTTAATTTTAAACCATTTCTTCAAGCATACCTTCCAAACGTCTGTGGAGATCCCTATCAGCTGAAATCAAATCCCTCCTTCTCCTCGCGAACATGATGACCTCATGGAACTCTTCTACTGTAAGCTTGTCTACCAGTGTCAGGGCTACCTCCGGACGGGTCTCACGCCCATCTGCAAACTTGTATAGGCTTCTTTGTGGCAAGAGTTGTGGTTCCCTGTGAACATCCTCATGGGTGAGCTCTCGAGAGTAAAATGCTAGGTGGCCGAAGTCCATATATACAAAAAAACAAAACAAATTCGATACATAATTAAACATATGTAATCCGATTCTCAACGACAAAACACACATGAATGCCAAACATAAACAATCTGTTTATGGGATACATATATAAGCACCGATTATGAAATGGAATATGAAGAGACAATTCCACGATCGATACATTAACAAGTAAATAAAACCCAATTGTGGAATCGCAGAGTTAAAATAAAATAAATAGTACCCAAAATCGGTTTATGCTAATGCACTTATAAACCGATTCTAGTGATGTCTTTTCATATTCTGATTCCAACCCAGAATTGGTCGATGATAGTCATCATATAAGATGATTCCTCTGCATGTTCTCCATGGCCGAAGAACGAAACCCAGAATCGGTTTATACAATATGTCAACATAAACCGATTTTGGGTAAGCTCAGAGATTTTGGTTTTCAAAAATCGAAAATTTAAACATGTAAATCAACGAAGAAATGCGAATACTATAACAGGTTGATGGAGATTTACCTTTTTCTTGGTTGGATCGAAGATCGTTGGAGAAGAGGACCAATTTTTTTTTTTTTGATTAGGGTTTTGAGAATTTGGAAAGATTAAGATGAAAATAGAAAAAAAATTAGGTTTAGGTTTCTATGTTTTTTGGATTTTTACTGAAAATGGTAATGGATTGGTATTATATGAGTTAGTTTTAGGAATTAATTTGGGGTAAATTAGCTTTTTGTGAAATTTGACACCCCATAGCCATTTGATAACCCATAGGGGGAGAAATTCCATTGGCCCCAAATAAGTGGACTAGGCCTAAACTAGCTAGGTTAACTTAGTCTAGCTCAAACCACCCCCAAAAGTCCAAACAAGCATTTTTTTCACTACCTAATTTGGTTAGAATGATAATATAGGCCTGAAAAATAGGCTTAAGCCAGGCCTGAAATACGGGCTGAAGCCTAGCTAGATTCTCAAGCCACCCCTTAACCAAATTTCCAGCTCCGCTAACAAAGTCGTCCATGAGCGGGAAAAATACCGAAGCAGATATGGGGTTTTGGTAATTTGGAATCCAATAAACGCATGGAACGACAAACATACGAGTATTATATTGATTCATAAAAGTCAAATTCGGTCAAAAATCCGGTTGATGCTTCGTGATACGGTAATAATTTGGAACGATATATACACGTGTATAATTCGTTTTTAGAGATGTGAATTGGCATATAAAATTCGGTGTATATTGGCTTGTGGGACTAAATTAAGGCTATATATAAAATATCTGTAACTTTTACAACAAAAAAGGCTTGGTAAATAGATCAATTCCTTTCTCCTTTCATAATTATTTTTGAATAAATTTTACACAAAATCTGCGAATCTAGTGCAGAGTAACAAACGTATGCGTAAACGCCCCAAATACGTATAACACAGAAAGACTACGAATTTACTAACTAGGGTTGTTGCCAAAATGTAGTATGCATATGCATCAAAATTGTGTAATATAAATTGGAGCTAGTAACGATGAACAACAGACGCTACATGAACCTATCGATATTGAAAATACTCTACTGAAATGAACACACAATTTGATACACGAGGGCACAACCACCTGCTCAGCAAATGATTCTTAACATGATAATTCGCAGGTACATTTCAAGAATGAGTAATGTTATACCCCGAAAGCGGAGATGTTTCCAGGATAGAACTGCCCAATACAACTCCTATATGCATAATACAAGTTGCGCACTCATGAACTCAACAACAAAAATTATGAATGAAAATAAACTTGCAAAGCGCACAACAAAGAGAAAAGAGGTGAAAATTAGACGGGATAATAATCGTTTTCAGGATGATTTGCAAAAGAGAAATTTGTTTTCTTTTATACCCAAAATTGGAGTAAAACTAATGCACAAGTGATTTCCTAAATTAAGCCACAAATAATTATAGATTTTAAGTTAAAGACATGTAGAAAATGTTTTTTTTTATAATGTTGCCATAATGTGCATAAATATTTTTCGGTAAGTAAAAGATTTTCTCCAAGTAAAAGGCCCCAAGTTAAACAAAACAATTAATAGAGTATCGTCTTAAAAATAACTCAAAACAATTTTGACCAAAATGAAAAATCTTGGTTGTTGACATGCATCCAAGATGCAAGCGCTTTTAATAGAGTGTCATCTCAAGAATAACTCAAAACAATATTGCCTACAATGAAAAAATCTTGATTGTTGACATGCATCCCAGACGCGGGCGCAGATACAAGATTAAATCCCAGGCTTAAGCAGCAAGTACAATATGTTCGCTCGTGCCCCCATACCCATATGGTTAATTAAGGCATTTAGTTATATGGAGAACATTCATCTTTAGTATACCCAACGACTAAAGGTTCTCGTACATTCATTCATATGGAAATGAGTAAGTATGCTTAATGAAAAAGCAGGGCTCTAACAACCACACCCAATATTTCGTTCGATAATCTGTATGGACAACTCCAATACTATTCCAATAGAATCAACTAGACAATCAGACCCAATCACGAAAAAGTATCCAAGGGTTATATCTCAATTTCTCAATGTAATCAGCAAATCAAACAGATAGAATCCGCGAGCCTGATTATTATGAGAAACAACTTGAACGGTACGAAAGACCAATGTTCAAGTGTCAATCAATTTCAATCAACAACCAAAGGTTGGATTTACCAATTCATTGAACTGCGCACTACCTATGATATTTCAATTATATAAACAAATATAGTGCGAAAAAGAAATAACACAGACACCAGAAATGTTGTTAACGAGGAAACCGCAAAAGCAGAAAAACCACGGACCTAGTCCTGATTGAACACCACACTGTATTAAGCCGCTACAGGCACTAGCCTACTACAAGATTAACTTCAGACTGGAATGTAGTTGATCCCTAACCAATCTCACACTGATCAAGGTACAATCGCGTTCCTTACTCCTCTGAATCCCAGCAGGACTCTACGCACTTGATTCCCTTAGCTGATCTCACCCACAACTAAGAGTTTCTACGACCCAAAGTCGAAGACTTATAAAAAAATATGTCTCCCACAGAAATGTCTATTCTGATAGATAAATATGTCTCCCACAGAAATACCTATGAAGTTTTGTCGTGGTGTGTTCCCACTGTGTCTCATATTGATTCTTATACTCCACAAATGTAAATATAAAGTGACAAAGAATAATCGATTTTCAGAATGTACATTGATGTCGCTAAAGTGATGAGATCATACATACCAGCTGCAAACCTACCTGCAAGGTTTCGAATCCTCATAAGGGATATACACCATAGATTAATTAAGGTGTTACAACTACACTTAGTGGAAGTGTGGTTGAGGCCATGGATCCATAAAGGAAGATGGAGAGACCACCAGGTTCAATCAATGCTCACCTACAAAGGAAGTAGATGAGTAAGGCAAAATATAATTTCTATCATTAATGAAATCATCCCATTTGATTGTCTCTGACTATGTCCATGTATCAATATTGGAGGACGCTCCGAAGTTTAATGATTCCAGAGAACAGTGAAATTCTAAAGGATTATGAGAACACACACGAGTTAATGGAAAGATCGTGCGAGCATATTGATAATTATTTTTATATATAGTTGCTCAATAAAATAGAGCACGACGAAATCAAACCATGCTTCTTATTGTTTCAATGTCAACAAAGAGCATATTTGGCCTACACAATCCAGGTAGAACTTGGTTCTTTGACAAATATACATGTATTTGGCGTGGTAGTGCTAACCAACCAAGTGTAAATCCTATGGGACATACATGATTATTCGTAATAGAGCACAGTGGGAAGAATGAAGTCTCAAAGTATCAATACTCTCCTTGTGGAGCGAGGCTCACAAGGCCCTGGAATTGTCCACTTGTAATGAACGCTATAGCGTTCCACTACTTAGTTATCTTGGTAATTTCAAAAGGGCTTGAAATGCATCATATGTATGTGGTTATTACGTATATCTGAAAGAATAGCATATAAAAGATATTTACAAAAGTATTTGATACCCTTTTGTTTCCAAAATCAAGTGACTCTAAACCAGAAAGTGCGTTTGCAGTTAGATAGAACACCCACTTATAGATTGAAGCAATCAGGAGGATGTGGTACACCCGTGTAAGTGACTATTTGATTTGGAGGGGATAGACAAGTAAATTATTTTCACAAGAAAGTTCCTGAATTGGAATTGTAGCTATCTATGTCGATGGTAAAGACATGATGGGTACTCTTGATGTGATAAGAGACCTTAAAAGCTATTTGAAACCCGAATTTGAGATGGAAAATCTGGGGAAAGCTCGACCGAATACTGAGCTTGTGGTATATTATTCCACCAGATTGCATATGTCTAAAGTTGTCAGGCAATTTAACAAAGACATGCATCCTGATAGCACTCCCATGATTAGTCGAGGTTCAAATGTAAGTAAGTGACCATTTCGTCTAAAGGAAGATGACGAAGATGTGTTGGGAGATGAATTCTCATATCTAAGTACAATAGACGCATTGTTGTACTGAGTATAATAATGTACTCGATTAAATTTTGCATCCTTAGGGAACTTGTTAGCTAGATATAGCTCAGCGCCAATGCAACATCATTGAATGGTATAGTAAATGTAATCATGTATTTTAAAGTAACCATTGACATAAATTTGTTTTATCCCTATAAAGACAGAAAAAGGAAGACAAATGAAAGTGCAATCCAAAAGTTGTTGATTATGAAGGAACAATAATCTCTTCTCCAACGAAAGTAATCAGAGGGAGATATGATAGACTATTTTCTAAGTCATTACCGATATTCAGTTTCGAAAAGTACATGACTAAAGGAACTGTCTGGAATAAATCTGAAAGTAATTAGGGGGAGATGCCGACATCAGGTGGAGGATCCAAGGATATGATGTCGACATATTTTACTTCGAAATTGAAGTTGTGTTGTACTCTTTTCCCCTTCGATCGAGAATAGTTTTTCCCAAAGGGTTTTGTTACTCGACAAGGTTTTTAGCGAGACAACACTAAAAACATCAAGTATGTTGAATGTTGAAAACATAAAGATCGCGTTGATATTACTTTAAATATCTCAATCAAAGAAATGAAACGTGATCTTTGTTAAGCAACGCAACCTCCAGAATCAACAACATGGAATAAATATTCAAGTCACCAAAGTAAAGTGTGATAAACTTCTTTTGACTGCATTAGACTAATGAAAATTGTCTGAAATCAGGGGGAGCATCTAAGGGTGTGTTGAACTATTTTCCTTCACCGAGGTTGCTTTTTCCCTTAGGGTTTTTTTACTCGGAAAGGTTTTTAATGAGACAACAACAAACACCGGGAATATAATTTCCCAGCTAAGGTTATTGTTTTTCTTATGAGGATTTTCTGTCTTAAGAGTTGTGAAGCAACTAGTCAACATAAACGGAGCAAAGTGATCATCTGCAACAGATCACCTTTACTTGCATCTGTCACGTTTTACTCTTTTCCCTTCGTCAAGGTTTTATCCCACTGGGTTTTTCTTTTCAAGGTTTTAATGAGGCAACGTATACGCATCCAACTATGTTCTAAATTTACTTAATATTGTACTCTTTTTCTTTAGTTCAGGTTTTGTCCATCTGAGTTAGCCTGACAAAGTTTTAACGAGACAATTAACTTGGACTCATCGATCTTTGGAGATCGTATTGCATTTGATGAACTACATGTAAAGTACGAGACAACATGTGAAGTACTACATGTGAAGAGTTGTACCAAGGTTTTATACCACGTTTTTCCTTGTCAAAGTTTTAACGAGGAGATTGATTTCAGCACAAGCTATCAAGGAGAGGATGACATTTGAAGACCTACAATCGAAGCATTATATGTGAAGCACTACATCTGAGTTCCATTGTTGAACCGCGCGAGGGAGAGTGTTAAAGGGCCCATTCCCGTGGATGTACGGTCCAAAACGGAAGTCCTTTCGGTTTTCCCTTTTCCATGTATATAAAGTATATTGTACCCATGTAACCATAGAACTCTCTTATAGATAGAATCCTTCTCTTTCTTTGTCTCCTTCTCTTTCCTTATTATTCTACCGCAACACAAGCCACAATTTAGTAATTTAGCAGCTCATTTTAATTCATGAACTACCACGCTACAACTCATTTTGAAAAATTGACTGATAGTTTGAAAAAGTTAAGGTAAATTGATAATGTAAAGATTAAGAGCCTGTTTGGTACAGTTTTCAAAAACAGAGAAAACGGAAAACAAGAGAAAACGCGTTTGGTAGGGGCATTTTCGAAAAAAAAATCTATTTGTTTTCTGTTTTTGAAAACAAAAAAATGAAAACAACAAATTATTGTTTTGTGTGTTTTCCCTTTTGTTTCTTCTTCTTCTTTTCAGAACAATGTAAGAGATCGGAGGAATAATTACAAGTGAGGCATGGACAGTATCACTATCTCTTAGACGAGTCTTTACATTTCATCTGATTTAGTTGATTTTCCTTGGTTTTCAAAAACATATTTTATCTTACCAAACAATTTTTAGAAAATGAAAACAAGAAAAAAATAACATGTTTTTAAAACAGTGCAAAACTATTTTTGAAAACTGTTTTTAAAAATTGTACCAAACAGGCTCTAAGGCTCTAAAAATTAAATGTTTTTATTATGGTATAGATCCCAATGAAAGCTCTACGAATATATAGAATTTGTTAAATTTCGATATATAGTTTGAAAAACGTGTTATTGCAGTTTCTATTTTGATAGGAGGACAATATTATTTTATAAATGATGAAATAATCACATGTTCTCAGAATCAATAACATTTTTTTACCAGGTAAAGGAAATTTGTTCAAAGTTATTTTTTTATATATATTCGTCCATGAATTTATTTATTTTTGACAGAAAAGATAGCTAACCATATAAAAGAAAACTCGTGTCACCAAAATGGTGACAAAAACAACAAACGAACAAGGATCGTGAATCATTACCTCCCAATTACAATCAAAGAAGAAATACTTAGACCAAAATGGTGACGAAAACAATAAACGAACAAGGATCGTGAATCACTACCTCCCAATTACAAGTGTTTGACGGAAATAACAAGTTATTTGGAAGTTCTTACTTTTACTTTTGTGAATACCGAATATCCAACATAAACGTTGCATGATCTGAACGAACATATGTAATATAATAGAGTGGCCCCGTTAAAGTTTGAATACCTTCGGAGGACGGGATCCTTCCTTTACCCGCACCATCTCATCAGGAGGAAAGCTGAGACCAACAGTGGATATTTGGGTTAGACAATACCCCAAGGACGTGGCTGCTGTCGGAAGTCAGAGATGGCTGAGACGTCTACTCAACATTAAATGAAACATGCAATTGTCCCAGGACGTGGTCTTCGTTCACGTGGATGCAGCATACTTGGCACCATCCGGATGGAGTTGGTGAACGGCCAACAAAGGTACAAGATTGCAAAGGACCATCAGATCTCGATAAGACCAAAGATAACAAAGAAGTCCTAAATCCAGAAGGAGCTATAGATGTTAGAGCATTGCTCGGTCGAACTCGCACTATATATTGATTTCTAGATTACTTATGACTAAGTCTCGGTCTAGGATAGTCAAGTGTAGTTGAAGCTCCAGACTCCATGACGATCATCTTACGAAGACAAAAAACTACTCGAGGAACCGGTGGAACTTCATCCGACTAAAAGGTATGTGGAGACTTGAACTTATCTATCACTCAAAAGTCTATTCTATCTCCTACTCTTGAGACAAAGTCGTATAAGTATGACAATTTTCATACATACACATTTGCTATTTCGAGCCGAGTTTACTCGCCTATCTTTTTCTCGAAATTTGTGTTGTAAGATTTCGCTTTAGCCATTTTCATCTTTACCCGTGAAGAAAGCCATGATGACGTTTCAATCTTGAAAATAACTTTGATGACGATAGTCGTGAATAACGATTGTTATAACATTATAGAAGAATGTTTCAATGATTGAAATGTATAGTTGAGATTACCATCTATGGATATAATCATATATAGTGTGTTCTCACATTAGTATATAAATCCATGTGCCGGAATCCAAGTGCGTACATATGTGTGCATGCGGTATTGGTGAATGAGACAGGTTGAGTACGCATACCCACGGAAGTTTTCATACCGAAAATTTCTGCTGGAGTTTGTAAGTTTGCAAACTAGTAAACCAGTCACCTTAGGTACGCGTACTCATGGAAGTTTTAGAACCAAAAATTTCTGTTGAGTTTGTAAACTCAAATCCGGTAGCTAAGGTACGCATACCCGTACGCGTGCTCAAGCTGGTGATATCTCAAATCGGTAATTCATGAACTTAAAACAATAAATTGTAAGGAACAGAATCTTTGAAAACCGTGGATATATTGTTCATGAATTGATTCAAGTGGATCAAACCGATTTTGTTTCAATCGTGTCTATGAATAAAGAATCAGGTTTTTCATCTAACGGTGAATATTGAATACGTTGTTACCAAGGTAACTTAGATAGCAAACCCTGATTTGAAAACTATATAAAGGAGACATCTAGCATCTGGAAAAACTAATCCCCACACCTCTTGTGTGATACTATTTGGTTTGCTAGAGTCGATTCTCCTTTAACCTTAGGTTTCTTCTCGAGACCCTGTGGGTTAACGACTAAAAGGCTTCATTAGGATTGTAAAGCCAGGCGAAACTACTTTTCTTGTAGTTGAGCGATCTGATCTTGCCATTTTCTATCGTACGAGTTCAATTGAATAATTGGCTTGAGATTATATCTCCGATAGGGCAAGATAAAAATAAATCACAAACATCTTCGTCTCATCATTTGTGATTCCACAATATCTAGTTTCGCTACCATACGATTTAGATTATCGTGAGGTGATTGATAATACTAGGCTGTTCTTCGGGAATATAAGTCCGGTTTATCAATTAGTTCCTGTTCACCTTGATTTATCAAAAGACGGAACAAAAACTCTTGGGTATTTCTGTGGGAGACAGAATTATTCAATTCTATAGACTTTTCTGTGTGAGACAGATTTGTTTATCAAGTCTTCGACTTTGGATCGTAGCAACTCTTAGTTGTGGGTGATATCACCTAAGGGAATCAAGTGCGTAGTATCCTGCTGGGGTCAGAGACGTAAGGAGCGCAACTATACCTTGAATCAGTGTGAGATTGATTATGGTTCAACTACAGTCCAGACCGAAGTTAGTTTGTAGTAGGCTAGTGTCTGTAGCGGCTTAATACAGTGCGGTGTTTAATCTGGACTAGGTCCCGGGGGTTTTCTGCATTTGCGGTTTCCTCGTTAACAAAACTTCTGGTGTCTGTGTTATTTCTATTCCGCATTATATTTTTTTATATAATTGAAATATCACAGGTTGTGCATTGTATTGATCAATTGTGAAATCCAACCTTTGGTTGTTGATTGGAAATTGATTGATCCTTGGATATTGGTCTATGGTACCATCCAAGTTTTTATCCTTGTATTTGATAAAGACTCGCAGATTTCTATTTGCTTGAGTAAAGATCAAATCAAGAGATTGAGATATTAACTCCTCGATATAGTTTTCTCTAGATTGAGTCTGACTGTCTAGTTGATTCTCTAAAAGTATATTGGAGTTAGTCCATACAGATTGCTAATCGAAATATTGGGTGAGGTTGGTGTACCCCCGATTTTTCAATAGATACTCAACTGCACTTCCAGAAAAGGGACACACATTTACTAGGAGAGAATTAAATCAAAGATTATATTTGTCATCAATACTAAGAGAAAGAACCCAATACTTAGTTATTAGATTCACTATTAAGATCTTGTAACTTCACTCATAAACATTAATAATATCATATTTCATTACTCCTTTGACATAGGCGAAAACCCAATCACGTAATCTCTTGTGTCGTTATTAATTTAATTGCATTTTTATTAATCACTTTGATTGCTTATATATTTGCATAGCTATATCTGTAATCATTATTATCACAAACATGTATTTTTCCTTGGCATAAGATCAACAGAGGCATCAATATTAACATAACATATAATTCTCTGAGCTAATCTCATTACGTAGACTTACTGAAAAAATAGTAGTCACAACTATGTTACTATAAAGTTGTTGCTTTCCCTCGAGATAGTCGATGCCTTTATTCATAACCCAAGATGCGTCATACATATTAGGGTTTAGTTTTCCTGGATACTTTGGGGCCTAGGGAAATTATTTGAGACATACCGCTAGAGGAAAAAAACGGGTCATTGTGAAGTAAAATAAAAACCCATTATCCAATTATTTTCCTTAATGACTAATTTATCCTTGATTAATTAGTGTTAATCCGGTGATTAATTAATGTTTAATCTTGTTAACCTAGAAATCAACTAATGTTAGTTCATCATCAAAACACAGTTTCTTTTCAAACTACATCAACGCAGAATCGATGGATGTTCATGCACTCATTGACCGATTTTGGGTTGATTGAAGAACACCAGGAATGGGTGTATAAGTCCTGGAACATAGACCGGTTGTTCTCGATGTTCTTGATCCATGAAGAACATCAACCTAGAATCGGCATATGTTCTTCATTTTTATGGTAGATTGATCACAATCGGTTGATAAATCCTCTACAAGTGTCGCCTGTAAAAAAAAATCTCGAAAATGATAATTTTTTACATAAAAATACGTCCATAATAGGTGGATATATTCTACCTGTTCTAAAAAACTAAAATTCAAGAGTTTTTCAGTAAGCCATAATTGGTTTACGTAAATGCCTTTATCAACGGATTGTAAATTTGGGCATTTCTTCGACTATTTTTTCAATAACTTTCTTCGTCCCAATGTTGGAACCTCATTCTTTTTGCGTTCGACTCGTATTTTCATGTTCTAAAATATAGAGATAAAAATTTATGGGTTTGTAAAAAATTCAAACATGGTTAATGAATTGGTTGATATAGGCATTAGCGTATACAGATTGTTGTTGATGATCATCAAACACGGAGAACATCAACCCAGAATCAGTTGATGTGTGTATCCTATCCCCCGATTCTAGACGACGTTCGTGATTGATGAAAATCAATAACAATCGTCATATGTAGTTGATCCATATCAACCGATTCTGGTTGAGTTTCAGAAAATTTTGATGGGGAAATTTCAGAGATTCATAGTTAAATGATTGATGAATCCCTCTTAAAAGGAACGAGTTAAAGGATATAACTAAATCACTCGAATCGTTTATCGCTGAAAATATTGTTTGACAAATCTAGAAAAAATATAATTGAATTATTATTGGGGATTAGGTCTAATTTTTTGATTGTCATGGAAACTGAAAAAAAAGGTTAGAATACAGTAAAACCTCTCCGGAAGAATACTCCATACAGCAATAAACTCCATATAAGATTTAAAAATTTGGTCTCGATTCGGGCCAGTTATATTTAAGAATAAATTTTATATTGAATAAGTCATAATTTTTTACGGTCCCATCTTTAGGAACCTACCTCCATATAAAAATATTAGCGTTATAATATAAATAATATAGGTTCTCTCGTACATCAAAATTTAAGACAAAGGGATTCTTGTAACCGAATTACAAGATCATTTTGCTCAAAATGGATTCTTATGCACAATTTAATACAAATATCTTTCACTCGTATGAATTTATTTGTCAATTTTCGGTATGATAGTTGAGTTTTACATGTTGTCTTATAACAAATTTATGTATACATACATGTAAACAAAATCCCCATTTAAATAGTATTTGTGTTTACCTAGATATATTTTTGTGTTTCTTATACATATGTACGTATTTTTGCAAGTACATATATATGAATTTTTGTTTATTTTGGTCTATTCAAGGCAGACTTCCATATAAGAATGACCTCCGTATAAGAATATTTATCTGTGGCCCTAGGATATTATGATACAAAGGTTTTACTGTATTTTTATTAAAGATTGTTAATAGGAATGATTTAGGATTTTGTATTAGTTTTAGATAAGCAGAATTATCAAGGTTGTTAGAGCACTGCTCGATCGAACTCGCAAATGTTTCTATCTCAAGCTTGTTTGTCAAGTTTAGTTGTCAAAACTATAAGTCATGATTTCTAGTCTACATATAACTATGTCTCGGATTAGGATAGAATGTGTAGTTGAGATTTATACTTCACAAAGTTCATCGATTGAAGACGAATAACTACTAAGGGGAGCTTGTGTAACTTCATCAACAAAAGGTATGTGGAGACTTGAACTCATCTATCACTCAGAAGTCTATCTATATTTTATCTCCTATTGAGACAAAAGTCTTATAGCTATATAGACTTTATATTATACACACTTGATATTTCGAGCTGAATTTAACTCGCTTACATATTTCTCGAAATATGTGTTGGTAACCTTTTGCTTTAACCAAGTTCATCTTTATTTTTGACGAAAGTCAAAAGATGATCATGTGAAAATCGCCTGGTAACATCTTACATGATATGCGTGAGACAATCATTTGATGTAGACTCAGAATGTTTCAAGTTGATCTATTGATCACTTGAAAATTGCTTTGAAGCTAATAGTTTGTGTAAGACAGCTATTCCCGTATTCTAAGAATGTTTCAATGATTAACATGGAGTTTAAAACGATTAACCATTGATTGGATATAGCACAATATGCGTACTTGGATGCTTTGCAAGTTATTCCAAGTCCGGGAACCATAATATGCGTACTGGTTTGATAATTGAAGTCTGAGAACTTTGTATGCATACCCGTACGCGTACCGGATTAACAGTTCAAGTCCGGGAATTCAACTGAGTTTGGTCATGTACGACAGTATGCGTACCCATTCGCATACTGGCGAACATAGAGCAAGTCCGGCTACTTATGTATACATACATTTTCATACTTGAGTGGGTTAAGTTCTAAAATCAGTTTGTTCATGAACAAATACATTTATATAATAAGGAATGCAATCTTTTGCAAACTGTGGCTATAATGTTCATGAATTGATTCGAGTGAATCAAATCGATTTTGCTTCAATTATGTCTTGTATACTTCTATGAGAATATAAACAATTGAACAACTCTAGAACTAGTTTCATTTGAGTCATTTTAACTAGTTGTGATTAAGATGAACAAGGTTGATATGAAAGTGTTCATATAGCTAACTTCGGTTAACTATTGTTGAGCCAAAAAAGTGTACACGTTTAGGTACGGTTACCCATATCTAAATGAAGGTACATTTCATTTGTGTATAACAAGCTTAGTTCAATCTAACAGTTGAAATATATTAGATTGAATCTAATCAGGTTTTCATCTAATGGTTAATATTGAATGCTTTGTTACCAAGGTAACATTGATTTGATTTGAAGACTATATAAGGGAGAACTCTAACAACTGGGAAACCTAATCCCCACACCTCATGTGTGATACTAGTTGCGGCTAGAGTTGATTCTCCTTTAACTTAGGTTTTGCTAAAACCATTATAGGTTAATGACTTGAAGACTTCATTGGGATTCTGAAGCTAGACCCAACTATTTTCTCTGTATTTTCTTGTTCTGATATTATTTTGTTCAATTGTATTGAGTACTATCTCTCTAAGATTTGCTCGAGATTCAATCTACGATAGGTAAGATAAAAATTAGTTACAAACATCTTCGTCTCATCGTTTGTGATTCCACAATATCTTGTTTCACTACCATACGATTAATATTATTGTAAGGTGATTGATGTTACTAGGCTATTCTTCAGTAATATAATTCCGGTGTATCAATTGGTTCCTATTCACCTTGATTTATCAAAAGATGGAACAAAAACTCGTAGGTATCTGATGTGATTTTCAATTGAGTTGTAGTAAATAGGTTCGCTGAGACTTGTGAAAGCAAAAGATTCTAAATTTAATTTTAAGACTAAAAATATAGCAAACTTAAATAAAAGTGATATGAAAAATATGGAGAAGACTGGGGCTATGGAATGGAGAAGACTGGGGCTATGGAATCCACTATTTACCAATATCAAAGTGATTTATATTATCTAATTATAATCATGAAAATCATGCATTCAAATTGATTCTTAATATTGCAATAGTTGATTTTTTTAGAGATAACAATTGTAGATCGAAAGTATGGGACATAAAAACCCTAGGCTAGCATGCTCCATCAATTGAAATGACAACTGGTTAACAAAAACCATTTTATCAATTTATTTATCAAGGCATAAATTAGAGATTATCACTTTTCATTGGTGAAATGGCTTCCTCCTTCTCCCCATAGGATGGGTTTAGCTCATCATTGTTGTAAACACGCTCAAAATATTTGTTCATTGCTTCAAAAATTGTTTACAAAGATGAAATGGAGAGAAAATGATGAAAATCGGGTGTTTGCAACGTTTATAATTGTTGCAAAACACTGTTACAGAGAACGATAAAAGGAAATTGTCACTGTTACTGTAGCTTCTAAGACCCACGCCTCTGTGTCGTTAACACTGTTGATAAACGACTGTCTTGGTTGGTCCGTTCTTCGTGTTCTTCAGCTATGCAGCAGCAGAAATGGTAGCTCTGCAACTCGATTTTTCTTTGCACTGTGGTCTTCTAAACTCTCCCAAACTCTCCGTCCCCCTCTCTGGTGCCCGAGCACCTATTTTATACTCAACAAGGTCATCCAATCTCTGCACTAACTCCGGAAATCTCTTCATAACTCGCCAATGAAAAAATATTCTCGGGAATATTTTCTTCCTTATTTTACCTCCTCACACGTTGATTCTCTGCCAGCACACTTTGAACAGGTCAATACATGTTCCAGAATGTTGATCGAGTCATCAGAACATGTTCAAACTCTTCAAAACCCGTGAAATATTCTTCACGAGAAAGTGTTGCTATGTTTACTTATACGCAAGAATCCAACCAATTTTAATCGATCAAATCACTCATGATAGTTTTGTTGGGACATATCACAACTACCCAACAAATTTCAGCCCTTTAGTCTACCCAGAACTCCTTCAAACTTCGATCGAAAATCACACAGTTCTGTTCTTCATTTTCCCGCCAAAATGAAACTCAAAAGAAGAAGATGGGTGCTAAGGATAAATTTGGGCTATACATAGCCGTGGGTGCCCCTTAGCCAAATCTAGGGACCGCATAGCAAATGTCCACCGGGGTGCCTTTAGCAATTTTTCGAGCCGAATTTTCCAAAAATGTTTATTTCCCGAAAATACCTACAAACACACAAAACACCATAATAAGTACAAAATCGAGTACCAACATAGTGAAAATTGAGGACAACTTAGACACAAAAATGTGTCTATCAAATACCCCCAAACTTATTATTTGCTAGTCCTCGAGCAAAACTAATCTAGAAAATAAAATGACTACACTTAGCACGTGCAGCAAGCCGTTAAACCGTTAGGTGGCCCTAGCGGCGGAGTGTTGTCTCCGGAGGGTTTACCAGAGGTGTACCCACAAAACCTTTACTCTAGACCCTAACTATCTACGCAGAACCTTGGAAGGCACTAAAGAATCTCCTTGGTTGGCATACTCTCATTGACTACAGGAGGAAGTACCCTGATGCGAAATTCCAATTGTTGTACATGAGTTCGCACTCAACATACTAAAATTCATATATAAGTGACAGAGCTCTACTCAGATAGTTTCTGGACATCATAACCGGAGTCAACCAATCACATGGAAAGATTAAGAAGATGGATAAGAGAAAAAATCGATGGTTTAAAGTGAAAGGTGTTTCCCATATCTGTCTGAAGGCCTCTGCCAAGATGAACCTATCCTAATGGACTGGGATACCGGTCTGACTAATATCAACACAACTGGCATATAAAAGGGGACCAATAGTCGATAAACCTATCTCTAGGTCAACACAACTGGCATATACAAGGGCACCAGTGGTCGACTTTATTGAATTTATTCTGGTTGGTCTGATGGTCTGGTCTCAATTTTTTTTATCTCAATCACTCTATTTCACCTAGCAATGGTAACAAATTGAATCGTTTGCCCCACCAAATCACTTAATAAATAAAAACAGAAGGGATTAGGATTCAACGAGATATGGCGAAACTACCATGTTTTTTTTAATTCTAACACCTGAGCTCTGTGCTTTTATGAATAGACTCTTTAGATGTTTCCATCTAATCAGATTTGTTCCTTAACTCCTACAACCAAGATGTTCCCATCCAGTTAGATTGGTTACTGACAACCTTAATAAGCATAAATTTATAGGCTCTGGAGTTTATTTATTGCAACTAAAAGCTAACAAAAAGTTTCTTCCCCACCCCCAAACTTAAATCTAACATTGTCCTCAATGTGTCTAATGAAAGAGCAATACCAAAAATTAAAGTAACATGAGGAATCAGTAAGAGAGAAGTCGGAAAGATAATACCTGGGTGAAGAGAGAAATCAAAAACTAATATACAACATACAATCGCCTCGATGGTCAATCAAAGGTAAACAGAGTCCTCCTCAACATCACCTGTAGGAAAGGGATCTAAAAAGGGTTCTCTGACCTTTAACCTTCGAACTACTACCATCCGGTGTCTTGATCTCAACAGCTCCATGAAGAAAGACAGTGCGAACAATAAAAGGACCCGTCCACCGAGAACGTAACTTCCCAGGGAAAAGATGCAAGCGGGTATCATACAGAAGAACTTTTTGACCTGGAGAAAATGACTTCCTTAAAATATTTCTATCATGCACAAGTTTCATTTTTTTCTTATACTCCTTCGCACTATCGTAAGCATCTATACGAATCTCTTCCAACTCATTGAGATGGAGTTTCCTATGGGATCCTGCCTTGTCAAGTGAAAAATTTAGCTGCTTAACAGCCCAATAAGCTCTATGTTCTAACTCAACAGGTAAATGACATGCCTTGCCATACACAAGCCGATAAGGAGACATTCCAATGGGGGTCTTAAACGCAGTACGGTAAGCCCATAAGGCATCAGTAAGCCTAGACGACCAGTCTTTCCGATTAGGATTAACTGTTTTCTCCAATGTACGTTTTATCTCCCTGTTGGAAACCTCTACCTGACCACTAGTCTGCGGACGGGGTAGCTACCTTATGTGTAATACCATATTTCTTCATCAGAAGCCTAAAAGGTCCATTACAAAAGTGCGACCCTCCATCACTAATTATATCTCGCGGTGTACCAAAATGTGTAAGTATATTATCTTTAAAGAACTCAACCACAACCCTACGGTCACTGGTTTTACACGCAACTCTTAATCCACTTAGAGACATAGTCTACAACGACAAGGATGTACAAGTTACCAAAATAATTAGGAAACAAACCCATAAAGTCAATACCCCACACATCAAATACCTCAACAACTAAAATAGGGTTCAAGGGCATCATGTTCCTACGGGAAATGGTTCATAATTTCTGGCAATGCTTACAAGTAACACAGTGACTATGGGAGTGTTTAAACAATGAAGGCCAATAGAATCCACACTGCAATATCTTAGCAGCAGTCTTCTTAGCACTAAAGTGACCTCCACAAGCATGATCATGACAAAAGGAAATAATACTGGACTGGTCACTCTCAGGTATACATCTCCTAATAATCTGGTATGGACAATAGTTAAACAAATAATTATCATCCCAAAAGAAGTGCTTCACCTCGGCTAAAAACCTAGAACGATCTTGTTTACCCCAATGTTGGGGCATTCGACCAGTAACAAGATAGTTCACTATATTTGCATACCAAGGTAATTGGGTAACAAAGAACAGTTGTTCATTAGGAAAGTCATCCCTTATACGAAGAGAATCATCAGGGGAATCAACAACTAGCCTATACAAGTGGTCTGCTACTACATTTTCGGCACCCTTTTTGTCTCTAATGTCTGGAGAAAACTCTTGCAACAAAAGGATCCACCTAATCAATCTAGGTTTCGTATCCTTTTTATACAGAAGATAATTCAAAGCAGCATGATCAGTATATATTACGATCTTATAACCTAAGAGATAGGGTCTAAACTTGTCTAAGGCAAACATAATGGCTAACAGTTCCTTCTCGGTAGTGGTATAGTTCAACTGGGCATCATCCAGAGTTTTGCTAGCATAGTAAATCACATGAAGTAATTTGTATTCTCGCTGACCTAGCACAATACCAATAGCATAATCTGAAGCATCACATGATCTCAAAGGTTAGGTTCCAGTTGGGTGCCTGGACTATGGGGGCGGTGGTGAGTAAAGTCTAAAGCTTCTCAAAAGCCTCTAAACAAGCATCATCAAAGACAAACTTAACATCTTTTGCAATCAAATTGCAAAGAGGTCTAGAAATCAAGCTAAAATCCTTAATGAATCGATGATAAAAACCTGCATGCCCTAAGAATGACCTAATATCTCTTACGGTTTTCGGGACCTGTAAAGTTTTAATAAGGTCAACTTTGGCTCTATCTACCTCTATACCCTTCGAAGATACGATATGCCCTAGAACAATTCCTGAACGAACCATGAAGTGACATTTCTCCCAATTAAGTACTAAATTCTTGTCCTTACACCTAGTCAAAACTAATGACAAATGATGCAAGCACTCATCGAAAGACGAACCAAACACTGAAAAATCATCCATAAAGACCTCTAAGAACCGTTCTACCATGTCAGAAAATATACTCAGCATATAACGCTGAAAGGTCGTAGGGGCATTACATAGACCGAAAGGCATGCGTCTATACACAAAGGTACCAAAGGGACAGGTAAAAGTGGTTTTCTCTTGGTCTTCTGGGGCTATGACAACCTGATTATAACCGCAGTATCCATCTAAAAAGCAATAATGGCTACATCCAGCTAATCTCGATAGCATTTGGTCGATGAAGGGAAGGGGAAAGTGGTCCTTCCTAGTGACCTTGTTCAATTTCCTATAGTCAATACAAACACGCCAATCCGTGGTCACCCGGGTTGGGATTAACTCATTATTATCATTCTGGACTACAATAATACCAGATTTCTTGGGAACAACCTGAACGAGGCTGACCCACTTACTGTCTGAAATGGGGTAGATAATGCCTGCATCTAACAGCTTAAGAACCTCGGTTCGAACTACTTCTTTCATATTAGGGTTCAATCGACGTTGCATCTCCTTAGAAGGTTTGGTGTCAATCTCTAAATAGATATGATGC
Organism: Papaver somniferum; assembly: GCF_003573695.1. NCBI lineage: Eukaryota > Viridiplantae > Streptophyta > Magnoliopsida > Ranunculales > Papaveraceae > Papaver > Papaver somniferum. Next base: position 108,011,122 of record NC_039368.1, read on the forward strand.
ATACAATCAGTAGGACTTATACCCTTAATGTCTGCTATGGTCCACCCTAAAGCTTCCTTGTTATTCTGAAGGACGGTCACTAGCCTACTTTCCTGATCGCTATCCAAGTCAGAAGCTATAATCACAGGTAAAGTTTCAGATGGGCCTAAAAACACATACTTCAGGGAATCTGGTAATGGTTTAAGGTCCAACATAGGAGGCTTTTCTAACGAAGTAACTAGGGTAGACTTAGAAACAGGTAGAGGTTCGAACTTAGGTTTCCAGCCATTACTAGTGTCTATCAAAGGGGTTGAATCTAACAAAGCATTCACCTCATTAATCACACCGTCATCATCAAAATCAATCCCAAAGTGGGCTAGGTATTTCTCTAATGGATCTTCTAACAAAGTGTTTGGTAATGAATCCTCGACTAATGTTCCTATCATGTTCACCTCTTCTATGCTCGAGTCATCTAGTTCAGAGGGTAGCTTACTAATATTAACAATGTTCAGCTCAATAGTCATATTACCAAAAGAAAAATTCATAATACCATTTGGACAGTTAATGATCGCATTGGATGTAGCTAAAAACGAGCGACCTAAGATCACTGGTATTTGGTTCTTTGGGTCAGGGACAGGTTTGGTATCTATGATAACAAAATCCAATGGATAAATAAACTTGTCGACCTCAATAAGAACGTCCTCGATCACACCACGAGGAATTTTAACGGACCTATCAGCTAACTGAAGTGTCATCTGGGTAGGTTTCATCTCACCAAGTCCTAGCTTAAGGTACACATGGTATGGCAGTCAGTTCACACTGGCTCCTAAGTCGAGCAAAGCTTTCTCGACAGGTACTTACCTATTGTGCAAGAAATAGTAGGGGACCCTGGGTCTTTATACTTAGGAGTAGTTGTATTCTGAATAATAGAACTCACATGACTAGCTAGGAAGACTTTCTTCTGGACACTAAGTTTTCGCTTTTGCGTACACATGTCCTTAAGAAACTTGGCATAAGTGGGAATCTGCTTAATCGCATCTAACAATGGGAGGTTGATAGTAACCTGCTTAAAAACCTCCAACATATCATTAAAGTTGGACTCCCTCTTAGTTGGCACTAGCAGCTGGGGGAACGGGGCTCTGGGAACAAATCCGGGCTCAACAGGACCCTCATTGGTCTCTTTGGAGACTCTATCAGTCTCCTCATTTTCTGGATCACAAGGGTGAACTACAACATGTTCACTATCATGCATGGAAACCTTATTGTCAACTTTCTTTCCTCTCCTAAGGGTTGTAGTAGAATTCACATGATTGTACGATTTCTCTCCTTTAGGGTTAGGATCAGTTTGACTAGGGAACCTTCCATCTTCTCTTGCACTAAGAAACTTAGATATTTGGCCGACTTGAAGTTCTAATTTATCAAGAGAGTGGAAATTATTCTTAAAATTCTGCTTGGTATATCCATATATCAGCAACCACAATGATGAAATATGGTTGTCCTGGTATTTCCATATATAAGCAATCACAATGATGAAACGTGGTTGACCTGGTATTTCCATGTATCAGCAACCACAATGATGAAATGGGGTTGGCCCGGTGTTTCCATGTATCAGCAATCACAATGATCAAATATGTTGGCCTTATATTTCTATATATCAACAGAACTTATTATGCTGGCCTGGTATTTCTATATATCAGCAGCACTTATTATGCTGGCCTGGTATTTCTATATATCAGCAACAATTATTATGTTGGCCTGGTATCTCCATATATATCATCAGCATAGAATTATTTCACAGCCGAGGTTACAATGCGCAGACAAGTTTTAATTTGCTCTTCAATTAATGCATGGTGAAGCGAGTCGAAGTCAGCACACTAATGCCACCTAAGATTGGTCAAGAGTGACTTTATTATTGTTAGCATAAGAATGGAAGAATATCACCTCCATGACCACGTGCAAATGAAGTGCAAATGAAGAAAAGAAAAAGATTAACACATCTTGTCCTTACATAAGTTCTCTTGCTATATATATATATAAAGAATCTGAAGGAATGTTTGAGACCAAATGACGTCATTTGTGCAAATACAGTTGAGGTGGGCCCAACACATACAAGAAAATATCATGCTTTTTAAATGAAATTAATTCATTTCCTTGGTGGTTTCATATACTATGGAAAGTGGAGATTCGCTGATACTTTACTATGTTTCGTCATATTATGACATGCGACACAATATTTTTGGGCGGATTGTATTTCATGACATGTGGCAGACTTCTATTGGGAGGTGATGTGGCGACGACGTGAATTCATCTGTGGGCTATATTTATGTTTTGTTTAAAAATGAAAATGGGGGGCACCTGGCCACAGCGCCGCAACAAAGGAAGGGTTTTGAAGTTTTGTTTTCGATTCTTCATTTTTCATTAGCTAGAGTTTAATTTTAATATGTTTATGGCTTTTGAGAAATACATTTCTATCTAGTGTTATGTTAGGGTTTAGGTAGAAACCAATATTTGAAAATGCATGGAATTTATTTTTAACGAATAGTAGATTTTGCATAATTAATTGGTGGAAACCGAAACCCCTAATAACCCACACTCATTTTGTTTATCTTTAAATTATTTATCATTTCATTTTGTTCCGAAGCACGCCATATCAATTGAAAAGCATAAATAATCAATGAAATCACATGAACAATAAAATACCAAGCTATATGAAGAAAAACTACTAGTCATTCAAATCATTATTCAGCATATAAATATAGAGTTTACACAATTTATTGGTTTCCACCTAAACCCTAACATAACACTAGTTATAAATGGCTTTCTCAAAAGCCATAAACATATTAAAATTAAACTCTAGCTAATGAAAAATGAAGAATCGAAAAGAAAACTTCAAAACCCTTCCTTTGTTGCGGCACTGTGGCCGGGTGCCTCCCATTTTCATTTTGAAACAACACATAAATATAGCCCACAAATGAATTCACGTCGTCGCCACATCACCTCCCAATAGAAGTCTGCCACATGTCATGAAATATAATCCGCCCAATAATATTGTGCCGCGTGTCATAATATGACGAAACATTGTAAAATATCAGCGAACCTCCACTTTCCATAGTATATGAAACCACCAAGGAAATGAATTAATTTCATTTAAAAATCATGATATTTTCTTGCATGTGTTGGGCCAACCTTAACTGTATTTTCACAAATGACGTCATTTGGTCTCAGACATTCCTTCAGATTCTTTATATATATATAGCAATAGAACTTATGTAAGGACAAGATATGTTAATCTTTCCTTTTTCTTCATCTGCACTTCATTTGCACGTGGTCATGGAGGTGATTTTCTTCCATTCTTATGCTAACAATAATAAAGTCACTCTTGACCAATCTTAGGTGGCATTAGTGTGCTGACGTCGACTCGCTTCACCATGCATTAATTGAAGAGAAAATTGAAACTTGTCTGCGTATTGTGACCTCGGCTGTGAAATAATTCTATGTTGCTGATATATATGGAGATACCAGGCCAACATAATAAGTGTTGCTGATATATAGAAATACCAGGCCAGCATAATAAGTGCTGCTAATATATAGAAATACCATGCCAGCATAATAAGTGCTGCTGATATATAGAAATACCAGGCCAACATATTTGATCATTGTGGTTGCTGATACATGGAAATACCAGGCCAACCCCATTTCATCATTGTGGTTGCTGATATATGGAAATACCAGGTCAAATACATTTTGCAATTTTCGTCGCAAACACCATTAAGTCTCACATTTTGCTGTTTATTCGCTGGATGATCGAATTCACTTGTACTTTCTACAAAAGCACTAGAATAGTATTAGTAACTAAAATATTGTAACCTAGCTAATATAAATATGGGTATAAAATGTAGCATTTACATGCTTATCAACACTCCCACACTTATAATTTGCTAGTCCTCGCGCAAAACAGAGATATTATTCAATAGATTTTTTTTTCTTTTAAAGAAAAATCCTAACAAAAGCGCCACTCCCCCACACTTAAACATTACATTGTCCTCAATGTAATTGAGTCATCCAACGTAGAAATTAAGGTGGGAAATTTTAAAATACATATGTAAAAACTAAACAACTAAAAATAAAAGATAGAGTGTAGGGAACAAATCTGATGGGTTGACTCCCATGAAGCGAAATGTATTTGTTTCCCGACTTGCCAGTAGCACGTTCTCAAACAATGTGGGGTTGGTACCCCAATGTAAGCTGTGAATTATATATATAAAGCCCGAAGAGTTGGGGATCAACCCAACTAATCTGATTAGTTGAAAACATGAACCTACAGTAAGAAAGATTAATACCCAGAGAGATAAAACTGAATTCAATCTTATTTAAAGCATAATTCGAACCTTGAATATTAAGTAAATAAGGTTCGCAGATTATTACTAAAGATTGTCTAAAGAATTGAACAATATTGTACTCCCTAAATCTGATTCTAAGTCAGCGGAAATAACTTCCACGACTGATATTTTTTCAAATTCACTCGTTGAACAAGGCCTCAATGGAGCAATAATATCACGACTCTTAGACCCATTATCATCTAAAACGGTTTCATTATGAATATCATCAAGACGAAAAAATTCAGAACTTAATGGCTTATGGGTCAAGGTAGGAGCATTCTCGACTGATTGAACTAGTCAAGATTCGGACAGAACTAGAGGTTCTAGTTTGGGCTTCCATTTATTAGTGTCTAGCAGTGGTGTGGAGTCTAATAAGGCATTGACTTCACAAATAACACTATCATCATCAAAATCATACCCAAAATGAGATAATCAAACCTCTAATGGATCTTCCAAGTAGCTCTTGTAAATGTTTTGCGAGTGCATACTTTCTTTTCGCCCGCACTTCAAAGTAAAGTACCTAAAAAAAATAATCAAACAAACTGTGTAAAAAGAACTAAAAGAAATCTAAAAGAAAAATAAAAATAAATTATGTACAAAAATTAAAAATAAGCTATATACGCTGATATCAACTAGTGAGTATTTTGCTACCACTACCCGGCAGCGGCGCCAAAAACTTGGTAGGCTCGGAAACCTACAATAATATATTGCAAGTGCACAACGTCTAACTAGTAGACAATGGCAAGTACAGGTCGTTCCCACGAGGAGTGTGAAATACTCTACAAACTTATACCAAAAATTAAGTAATCAACAAGATAATGTTTTAAGGATTTTTAGAAATTCGGAACAAAATGAAATGATAAATAGGTAGAAACCAATAAATTGTGTAAACTCTATATTTATATGCTCAATAATGATTTGAATGACTAGTAGTTTTTCTTCATATAGCTTGGTATTTTATTGTTCATGTGATTTCATTGATTATTTATGTTTTTCAATTGATATGGAATGCTTTGGTTAAATCCCTTGACGTGATATGCTTTAGGATTTATAGGTAATACTTTAGAATCGCTATCCATGAAGCGAAGAAAACTATAGCGGAGAAACAATATTTGAAAATGCATGGAATTTGTTTTTAACGAATAGTAGATTTTGCATAATTAATTGGTGGAAACCGAAACCTCTAATAACCCACACTCAACCCTAACATAACACTAGATAGAAATGGCTTTCTCAAAATCCATAAACATATTAAAACTAAATCTAGCTAATGAAAAATGAAGAATCGAAAACAAAACTTCAAAACCCTTCCTTTGTTGCGGCACTGTGGCCGGGTGCCCCCCATTTTCATTTTGAAACAACACATAAATATAGCCCACAGATGAATTCACGTCGTCGCCACATCACCTTCCAATAGAAGTCTACCACATGTCATGAAATACAATCCGTCCAATAATATTGTGCCGCGAGTCATAATCTGACGAAACATTGTAAAGTATCAGCGAATCTCCACTTTCCATAGTATATGAAACCACCAAGGAAATGAATTAATTTCATTTAAAAAGCATAATATTTTCTTGCATGTGCTGGGCTCACCTTAACTGTATTTGAACAAATGACGTCATTTGGTCTCAAACATTCCTTTAGATTCTTTATATATATATATAGCAAGAGAACTTATGTAAGGACAAGATATGTTAATCTTTCCTTTTTCTGCATTTGCATTTCATTTGCACGTGGTCATGGAGGTGATATTCTTCCATTCTTATGCTAGCAATAATAAAGTCACTCTTGACCAATCTTATGTGGCATTAGTGTGCTGACGTCGACTCGCTTCACCATGCATTAATTTAAGAGCAAATTGAAACTTGTCTGCCCATTGTGACCTCGGCTGTGAAATAATTCTATGCTGCAGATATATATGGAGATACCAGGCTAACATAATAAGTGCTGATGATATATAGAAATACCAGGCCCGCATAATAAGTGCTGCTAATATATAGAAATACCAGGCCAGCATAATAAGTGCTGCTGATATATAGAAATACCAGGCCAACATATTTGATCATTGTGGTTGCTGATACATGGAAATACCAGGCCAACCCCATTTCATCATTGTGGTTGCTGATATATGGAAATACCAGGTCAAACACATTTTGCAATTTTCGTCGCAAACACCATTAAGTCTCACATTTTGCTGTTTATTCGCTGGATGATCGAATTCACTTGTACTTTCTACAAAAGCACTAAAATAGTATTAGTAACTAAAATATTGTAACCTAGCTAATATAAATATGGGTATAAAATGTAGCATTTACATGCTTATCGACACCCCCACACTTATAATTTGCTAGTCCTCGAGCAAAACAGAGATATTATTCAATAGATTTTTTTTTCTTTTAAAGAAAAATCCTAACAAAAGCGCCACTCCCCCACACTTAAACATTACATTGTCCTCAATGTAATTGAGTCGTCCAACGTAGAAATTAAGGTGGGAAATTTTAAAATACATATGTAAAAACTAAACAACTAAAAATAAAAGATAGAGTGTAGGGAACAAATCTGATGGGTTGACTCCCATGAAGCGAAATGTATTTGTTTCCCGACTTGCCAGTAGCACGTTCTCAAACAATGTGGGGTTGGTACCCCAATGTAAGCTGTGAATTATATATAAAGCCCAAAGAGTTTGGGATCAACCCAACTAATCTGATTAGTTAAAAACATGAACCTACAGTAAGAAAGATTAATACCCAGGGAGATAAAACTGAATTCAATCTTATTTAAAGCATAATTCGAACCTTGAATATTAAGTAAATCAGGTTCGCAGATTATTACTAAAGATTGTCTAAAGAATTGAACAGTATTGTACTCCCTAAATATGATTCTAAGTCAGCGGAAATAACTTCCACGACTGATATTTTTTCAAATTCACTTGTTGAACAAGGCCTCAATGGAACAATAATATCACGACTCTTAGACCCATTATCATCTAAAACGGTTTCATTATGAATATCATCAAGACGAGAAAATTCAGAACTTAATGATTATGGGTCAAGGTAGGAGCATTCTCGACTGATTGAACTAGTCAAGATTCGGACAGAACTAGAGGTTCTAGTTTGGGATTCCATTTATTAGTGTCTAGCAGTGGTGTGGAGTCTAATAAGGCATTGACTTCACAAATAACACTATCATCATCAAAATCATACCCAAAATGAGCTAAGAAAACCTCTAATGGATCTTCCAAGTAGCTCTTGTAAATGTTTTGCGAGTGCATACTTTCTTTTCGCCCGCACTTCAAAGTAAAGTACCTAAAAAAATAATCAAACAAACTGTGTAAAAAGAACTAAAAGAAATCTAAAAGAAAAATAAAAATAAATTATGTACAAAAATTAAAAATAAGCTATATACGCTGATATCAACTAGTGAGTATTTTGCTACCACTACCCGGCAGCGGCGCCAAAAACTTGGTAGGCTCGGAAACCTACAATAATATATTGCAAGTGCACAACGTCTAACTAGTAGACAATGGCAAGTACAGGTCGTTCCCACGAGGAGTGTGAAATACTCTACAAACTTATACAAAAAATTAAGTAATCAACAAGATAATGTTTTAAGGATTTTTAGAAATTCGGAACAAAATGAAATGATAAATAATTTAAAGATAAACAAAATGAGTGTGGGTTATTAGGGGTTTCGGTTTCCACCAATTAATTATGCAAAATCTACTATTCGTTAAAAATAAATTCCATGCATTTTCAAATATTTGTTTCTCCGCTATAGTTTTCTTCGTTTCATGGATAGCGATTCTAAAGTATTACCTATCAATGCTAAAGCATATCACGTCAAGGGATTTAACCAAAGCATGCCATATCAATTGAAAAACATAAATAATCAATGAAATCACATGAACAATAAAATACCAAGCTATATGAAGAAAAACTACTAGTCATTCAAATCATTATTGAGCATATAAATATAGAGTTTACACAATTTATTGGTTTCTACCTAAACCCTAACATAACACTAGATAGAAATGGCTTTCTCAAAAGCCATAAACATATTAAAATTAAACTCTAGCTAATGAAAAATGAAGAATCGAAAACAAAACTTCAAAACCCTTCCTTTGTTGCGGCACTGTGGCCGGGTGCCCCCCATTTTCATTTTGAAACAACACATAAATATAGCCCACAGATGAATTCACGTCGTCACCACATCACCTTCCAATAGAAGTCTACCAGATGTCATGAAATACAATCCGTTCAATAATATTGTGCCGCGAGTCATAATCTGACGAAACATTGTAAAGTCTCAGCGAATCTCCACTTTCCATAGTATATGAAACCACCAAGGAAATGAATTAATTTCATTTAAAAAGCATAATATTTTCTTGCATGTGCTGGGCTCACCTTAACTGTATTTGAACAAATGACGTCATTTGGTATCAAACATTCCTTTAGATTCTTTATATATATATAGCAAGAGAACTTATGTAAGGACAAGATATGTTAATCTTTCCTTTTTCTGCATTTGCATTTCATTTGCACGTGGTCATGGAGGTGATATTCTTCCATTCTTATGCTAACAATAATAAAGTCACTCTTGACCAATCTTATGTGGCATTAGTGTGCTGACGTCGACTCGCTTCACCATGCATTAATTGAAGAGCAAATTGAAACTTGTCTGCCCATTGTGACCTCGGCTGTGAAATAATTCTATGCTGCAGATATATATGGAGATACCAGGCCAACATAATAAGTGCTGCTGATATATAGAAATACCAGGCCCGCATAATAAGTGCTGCTAATATATAGAAATACCATGCCAGCATAATAAGTGATGCTGATATATAGAAATACCAGGCCAACATATTTGATCATTGTGGTTTCTGATACATGGAAATACCAGGCCAATCCCATTTCATCATTGTGGTTGTTGAGATATGGAAATACTAGGCCAACCACGTTTCATCATTGTGATTTTTGATATATGGAAATACTAGGCCAACCACATTTCATCATTGTGGTTGCTGATATATGGAAATACCAGGCCAACCACATTTTGCAATTTTCGTCGCAAACACCTTTAAGTCTCACATTTTGCTGTTTATTCACTGGATGATCGAATTCACTTGTACTTTCTACAAAGGCACTAAAATAGTATTAGCCACTAAAATATTCTATCCTAGCTAATATAAATATGGGTATAAAATGTAGCATTTACATGCTTATCAGTATTTCCGTGGGAGACAGATTTATCTATTCAATAGACTTTTCTGTGTGAGAGAGATTTGTTTATCATGTCTTCGTCTTTGGGTCGTAGCAACTCTTAGTCATGGTGAGATCAGCTAAGGGAATCAAGTGCGCATAATCCGGCGTGGTTCAAGAGGCGTTAGGAATGCGACTATACCTTAATCAGTGTGAGATTGGTTAGGGATCAACTACATTCCAGTCCGAAGTTAACTTGTAGTAGACTGGAGTATGTAGCGGCTTAATATAGTGTGGTGTTTAAATCTGGACTAGGTCCCGGGGTTTTTCTGCATTTGCGGTTTCGTCGTTAACCAAATTTCTGGTGTCTGTGTTATTTCTTTTCCGCATTATATTTTTATATAATTGAAATATCACAGTTTGTGCATAGTTCAATGAATTAGATAATACAACCTTTGGTTGTTGATATAAATTGATTGACACTTGAACATTGGCCTTTGGTACCGTTCAAGTTATTTCTCTTATTAATCATCCTCACATATTCGTATCTATTCGATTGCAGATTGATTTGAGAAATAGAGATATAACTCTTGGATGTATTTCTTTGATTGAGTCTGACTGTCTAGCTGATTCTCTTAGAAATATATTGGAGTTAGTCCATACAGATTTCTTAAACGAAATATTGGATGTGGTTGTGAGACCCCGGTTTTTTCAATTGGCATCATAACCGGGAAACACGTTTAAGACCTTATAAGTCTGTGTTTGTAGCAATCTGACTCTGTGGATAGAAGATTATCTCATTCTTATGCATACAAAAATGTCTTCCAAAGTTTTTGATTATGCCAAATTTCTTGGGCTTACCTCAAAGGATAACTCCTTTGCTGATTCTTCTGAATCCCGAGGTAGAAAATTGTTACCATCATAATATGATAATATTCCCTCTGAATTGACACTTGAAACTATGTCAGAAGATGAAATGGAACTCACCAAAACTTAAAAAAAAAACTACTGAAATTATTGATTTTCAAGGTTCTAAAATAAAGTCTCTTGAAGAAAAACTTGCTCATCTCATTGATGAACTTGAGAAATCTCTTGATCGAGAACGAGAACTCTACAGTATCGTTGAGTCCTTCTCTAACAACATCGAAAATCTTGTTTAAGAAACTACTCTACAGCGTGAAAAGATTGGTGTTCTTATATATATTGTTAAAGAGGACTCAGTTAGAGAAAAATGTTTGATCAAGACTCATTCATCAGATTTAAACAACATTCGTTTTGAAAAAGAGAAACATGTTGCATCACTTCTTCTATCCCAGGAGCAGTGCAAATCCTTGGAAAATGAAAACTTCGTTTTAATGAGTAGATCGTCTTCTGTGTCATTCGCTAATTCTCATATGGGATTACAGTACACAAAGAAAATTAAAGGAAACATATGCTAAGAAATGTTCACATGACTTGTAGTCTTCCAATAGAGCTACTAATTTAAAACAGGTTCCTTCCGATGTTTCTCTTCCACGAACCTGTTCCTTCTGTGGGAAAAGAAATCATTATGATTTACATTGTTTTGCTACAAAGAAACAAAATTCTGATCTTCAAAATCTACTTATTTTTGCTGTCGACAGAGTGAATTGTCTGATGACATCTACAATGAATTTCATGCCCGCAGAAAACCAGAATTCTCATGCACAAGGTTTCCAAAGTCATTCTTCTAGAAATCGTTACAGGAATCGTGTCCCTATTAATGGTGATAATATTTACACTACAAATGAACACATTCCAAGTGCTAATGAGAAGAAGTCCGGTAGACCTAAGTATAGAAGATGAAATTTTGTCAATTCTGACCTTCTAGAACCAATTTCTAGAGGTCCTAGATTTAATCCTCAGAAAAATCCTTCTGATGGATATTCAAAAGGGTTTAAGTCTTATTTCTCTGGAATAAGAAATAACTGAAGGAAGGTAAGGAATACAAGGCACAAACGTTTAGATAATATCTACAATTCATCTCTCAATCTTTATGCTACCTAACTCTAGGTGATTACATCTCATCCTTGTGTCTAACTTGAGAGTTGCAAGGATAACTTTTGCGAGATGCTCAAGTTTACTATAGGTTATTATTTGTCTTGTGTTTGATTTTGTTGTTTTCTTCTTTTGTGAAGGTTGAGTCAATTCTTGACTCCTTGTAACTAATGTATCTTTTCCTTTCGTTCTGATTAAATCTTTTAAATATTGAGCTATGAAGGTAAGAGATATCTGAAAACATAGAGTATTTCCTTATTCTTGGATCTTTTCTGATCGATTAACCTTTCATAACTGGTCCATGAACGTCCGTGTATTTCTTGGGAGTTTTAGGGTTTTCATAACAAGGGTGTCCTTCTCTTGTTCATAAACATATATATATTTTATATTGTTTTCCCTTCCCTAATAAAAAAAAATGAGAACTCCTCAAGACCTCAGGAAGTAGTGAATCTTGAGATGGAAGAAGACATTAAAGGATGCGATTCAGTTCAAGAACTTGTCTTGAAAAAGATGATTGAAAGGAAAGAGTACAACTCCTGGATTGGAGAATCTGTCAAGGATTTAATTCTTTTTCAGAATGACTCTAGGGTCGAATTTGAAAATCTTCAACTACAAATGAATCAGCTTATTGATGGTCAGACCAAAATCCTTGAAAATCAAAAGATCTTGATCAGGAATCAGAAGAAACTCATCGTGGATTGTGTCAAAGCTAAGCAGCTTTCCTGTATTATTGATCGAAAAGTTAATGTTCTAACCCATGAACATAGAGTTTCTACGGTCAAAATAATTAAGGATATCATTGATACCTTTTATGATGGAGCTTTTCAAAGATATGAAGCTATCAAAGAAACTTGATTTTGTCTAAGAAACTTATTTTGAGAATTTATTCTTTTGTTTTAAGAAGGATAACTAGGTTTTGGAATACCCTATGTTATGATTACACATTGCTATTGCCAATAATTTTCATCTTGCAATGTTTTTATATTTATTTATTTAAATTCTAAAGTTTATTTGGAATATGATTTTGCAATATTAATCTCTATTGGTTTCATATATTGCAAATAATGTCATGGGATATGTGTGTTTGCGTCCGTGAACTATGATTGTCCCATACATGTCAAAAGTTAAGTTTATTGTGTCAGTATGCAAATATTGATGGAAAATAAAATGAACTTTTGAATTGCAAAGATTAAGTCTATGATATCATTTTGCAAATATTGATGAAAAATAGAACAAATCTTTGAATATTCCGCAGTATTGATCTTTCCCTGGTCCATTTCTATGTGAAAGTATTGTATGGCTCCGTAAATTTTATTATGTTGAGAATTTCTGATTCAATTAATGATGGGTTTTCTTGTGGTTAATTTAATTGAGTTTTCTGGATACAAATTCATGTTTCATGTGATTTGTTAATGTCCAAAGAAATCCTTCTTTTCGTGTAAAAGTAAGGTTGCTCTTTTTGTTCTTCGGGAATGACATTTTATGCGGAGAGTTCTTAATTAAACTTGTGCTTAATTACCAATTTTTTGTGGGGAGTGCGGCTGTGGAATATTGTAGGATTTTTCTTGTATCTTTATAAACTCCTTGATGAATACACTAAGTTTCGAATATGTGAAATCATCGAAACAAAGTTGATATGTTTTCTTTTACTCATGAAGTATCTCTATGAGAATTTCATTATGATCCCACTAGTTTTCGTACCTTTGACAATTTATATTGACAAAAAGGGGGGGAATTATTGTGTAGTTCATCCTACAAATACATATGGTCTACGGATCATTATGTAAGGGGGAGTGTTTTTCATTGTGAGATAAAGTATTGACTAAGGGGAAGTGATACATATCACTGTAGTATTATTGTCAAAGTTGTGATACAATTGAACTTTGATGCTGTGTAATAATACTACGAAACTTTTTAACAATAATTGAGAACAACTGTTTTCTTATTGTTATGGCTACGGATCTTCACAACTAGAGTTGGACACGTTCAGAATCACTGGAGTACTTGGAAGTGACGAAGATTTCGAGTAATGTTGAAGAACCAAGGAAATCAAGCATTTGGATGAGAAGGTACAAAGTTTATTTATTTTGTAATCCGTATGTATTGATAGTTTTTGCACTAAAATTGACGAAGGGGGAGATTGTTAGAGCGCTGCTCGGTCGAACTCGCAAGTGTTTCTATCTCAAGCTTGTTTGTCAAGTTTAGTTGCCAAAACTATAAGTCTTGATTTATAATCTACTTATAGATATGTCTTAGATTAGGATAGGATATGTAGTTGAGATTTAGACTTCACGGCGTTCATCGATTGAAGACGAAGAACTACTAAGGTTAGCTTGTGGAACTTCATCAACAAAAGGTATGTGGAGACTTGAACTCATCTATCACTCAGAAGTCTATTTCTATTATATCTCCTATTAAGACAAAAGTCGTATAGCTATATAGACTTTATATTATACACATTTGATATTTCGAGCTGAGTTTAACTCGCTTACATATTTCTCGAAATATGTGTTGGTAAGATTTCGGTTTAACCAAGTTCATCTTTATTCTTGACGAAAGTCAAAAGATGATCATGTGAAAATCGCCTGGTAACATCTTACATGATTTGTGTGAGACAGTCATTTGATGTAGACTCATAATGTTTCGTATTGATCTATTGATCACTTGAAAATTACTTTGAAGATAATAGTTTGTGTGAGACAGCTATTCCCGTCTTCTAAGAATGTTTCAATGATTAACATGGAGTTTTGAACGATTAACCATTGATTGGATATAACACAATATGCGTACTTGTATGCTAACTGTTGCAAGTTATTCCAAGTCCGGGAACCATAGTATGCATACACGTATGCATACTGATTTGATAGTTGAAGTCCAGGAACTTAGTATGCATACTCGTACGCGTACCGGCTTAACAGTTCAAGTCCGGGAATTCAACTGAGTTTGGTTAAGTACGACAATATGCGTACCCGTCCGCATACTTGCAAACCCAGACCAATTCTGGATATTTAGGTATGCATACCCGTTTGCATACTTGAGTGGGTTAAGTTCTAAAATCGGTTTGTTCATGAACAAATCTAGAATACAAAACAAAGCTTGGCTAAGTTAGGCTAGATAAAGAACGACCGAGATTTGTCTAGGATGGACATAAATCTACGGTAGTGGTTTGTTCAACTTATGCTTTATTAATTAGTGTGTCACTAATTAATCATAATAAATGATATATTAATTTTTCACGTTAATTAGTGTTTCACTAATTGCCCATAATAAATGATTATTAATTTTAATTATAAATGTTCCCTTAATTGGTTTAATAAATATTTATTTTCATTAATAAATAATTTTGATAAAAATAAAAATAATGTCAATAGACATTTGTGGCGGTAGTGAAAGCGGTGGCGGATCTTATAAAGTAGTGCAAGCGGAAACATTAGTGGCGATCAGGGGCGGATCCAAGCCCAAATGTAATTATTTTTGGTTTTGTTAATGATAAAATGGGGTACAAAGTCCATTTTGCACTTGTAACCAACTTTCCAAGATTTTTTGCTCCTCTTTCTCAAAATCCTGGCTCCGCCACTGACGGTGGTGGTGGAAGAAGTAATGGTGGTGGGTGCTGGTAAGTAATGGTTGACAATATTAATTTTGTATCGTTACAACAGGAATAACATCGTATTGTGAAAGATGTGGTTGGTTGTGATAAAGGCATGTATCATATATTTATGGAATTATAACAAATCATATAGGACAAAATGTTCATAATCATTTTTGAACACACAAATTTGAAGACTATATAAGGGAGAACTCTAGCAACTGGGAAAACCAATCCCCACACCTCCTATGTGATACAAGTTGCGCTAGAGTCGATTCTCCTTTAACCTAGGTTTTTATAAAACCATTATAGGTTAACGACTTGAAGACTTCATTGGGATTCTGAAACCAGACCCAACTATTTTCTCTGTAGTTGCATGTTCTGATCTTACTTTGTTCTATCATATTGAGTACTATCTTATCTAAGATTTGATCGAGATTCAATCTTCAATAGGTAAGATAAAAAGTAGTCACAAACATCTTCGTCTCATCGTTTGTGATTCCACAATATCTTGTTTCGCTACCATACGATTAAGATTATTGTGAGGTGATCATTGATATTACTAGGCTATTCTTCGGAATATAAATCCGGTGTATCAATTGGTTCTTGTTCACCTTGATTTATCAAAAGACGGAACAAAAACTCGTAGGTATTTATGTGGGACACAGATTTATCTATTTAATGGACTTTTCTGTGTGATAAGGATTTGTTTATCAAGTCTTCGACTTTGGGTCTTAGCAACTCTTAGTTGTGGGTGAGATCAGCTAAGGGAATCAAGTGCGAGAATCTGGCGTGGTTCAAGAGGCATAAGGAACACGATTGTACCTTAATCAGTGTGAGATTGGTTAGGGCCCAACCGCATTACAGTCCGAAGTTAACTTGTAGTAGGCTAGAGTATGTAGGGGCTTAATACAATGTGGTGTTCAAATATGGACTAGGTTCCGGGGTTTTTCTGCATTTGTGGTTTCCTTGTTAATAAAATTTCTGGTGTCTGTGTTATTTCTTTTCCGCATTATATTTTTATATAATTGAAATATCACAGGTTGTGCGTAGTTCAATCAATTAGATAATCCAACCTTTGGTTGTTGATATAAATTGATTGACACTTGAACATTGGTCTTTGGTACCGTTCAAGTTATTTCTCTTATCAATCAGGCTCACAGATTCCTATCTGTTCGATTGCATATTGATTTGAGAAATAGAGATATAACTCTTGGATGTATTTTCTTTGATTAAGTCTGACTGTCTAGTTGATTCTCTTAGAAATATATTGGAGTTAGTCCATACATATTGCCTAAACGAAACATTGGGTGTGGTTTTTAGACCCCCGATTTTTCAATCTCTTACAATCCCTTCTTAAAGATCGAGAAGAAGATGTGCGTTCAAAGAATTCTGAATGTGAAAATCTTGGTCGAAATCTCTTTTTGTTGAAAGAAGAACTTGCTGAACCTGAAGCGAAATATATCTCCCAGCAATGTTATTTTAAAGACATAGAAAACAGTTTTATCTCATGAGAGAAACAATTGGAGGATGAGCTTTCTGCTGCTCAGAACAAGGTAATTATGCTGGAAGAAAACTTGAAAAAGTTTAATCTTAGTTTAACAAAATTATCCACTATGCTGGGAGCTGGTAAGAAACATCGTGATACGCGAGGTTTGGGCTATTAGGGAATAGACACTCCAAGCAGTAGTAAGACTAATTTTGTTTGTACTGATAGAAATTTCCTGCAGAAAACTTGCACTAATGGAAAAAGTAAAAAATTACCTTTTGCGGCAGAGACCTCAATAGACAAAGGAAATCAACCTCCTACTCATATGAGAAAGACTAATAACATTCCCTTCAGATGTCATTATTGCGGAAACAAAGGTCATCCTGAGAAGAGATGTCGTTTTCGGTTGCAAAATGAAAAACTTCATAACATTCTTATCTGGATGTCTAAGGAAGTAATCAAATCGGGTTCTCATATTACTGGTCTTAAATGTCCAACTGTCAGACAAGAAAAGTGTTGTGGTGAGCCAAGCCTTTCCTGGAAATATAACACAACGACTTTCTACAATCGTAAAAATAATTATGTTATACGGACCAATGACTGCTTTGTTGATCCAATGAGTAAGAAAACTTCTTCAAACTCTTCTTCAGTGACTAAAGGAAGTATTGGATCAAACGCATCAATCGTTCCCGAGTATATTCATATCAACAGCGTGTTTCGGAACTAAAGACCGGTATAAATAGACTCAAGCGCAGCATTAAGAAGTCATGGAAGGCGACAGCTTCAGGTATCTGTTTTCCTCCTCTCGTTAATTCTCTTGAGACTAACTATATTGACTTTCCTGATGAGACCCAAGGGGAAAAGGGAAAATGTCAATACCCTTGATGAGCTATATGCTCATCAAATTACAACTTGACTGCTTACAATGTACATCCTTTTTGAGACCATGAGAGGATGCTCATAATTATCAAAAAACTCTTTTTCTTGACAAAATGGTCTTTGTTGTATGTGCTTTTTGTGTTTTTTTTTTTGTTAAAAGAAATAAAATAATAATAATAAAAATGATCATCTTATGTTGATCATTGCTCCAGTTAATTATTACATGATGTAATATAATTGATCTGTAACTCTTGAGAAAATTCTCTTTGTTGCTCACTTTGAAAATCTTCGTTTCTCTCCTTAATGACAGTTGATTTGTTGATTTCAACAATTACCTTGTGCTCTATTTCTAAGATAAGTTGTTCTGTCTTTAGAATTTGTTTTTATCAAAAACATACTTCTAAAAATAGGCTCCATCTGGTTCCTTGGTTTTGAACTTGGTTCATAACCACGAACGTTCGTGCACCCAACCCTTACCGAACGTAAACGAGTAACCCTAGGGTTTCCCTATGAAAATCTCGTATATATATCATGGAATCCTCTTGATATATACTCGTTCCGTAACTTCAATATTTCTTAAGATTTTGCGGTATGTACAATAGGTGGAGGCAAAAAGGATGACAAAGTTGAAGAGGGAAAAGTCATTGAGTTTCACTAGAACCCTGATTTCATAACCTGCTACCATGCAGTTGGTCATGAAAAGAATCTTCTAGTTCAGATGTCATCTCAATTGGTTGGAAATCTTCTTCGAGATTTTGAGGTTATTCGTGGTCAACTTGAAATTACAACAAAAAATCTTGAATTTGTGAAGATTAAATTGAAGAAATCAACTGATGAACGTGTTTCTGTTCGATCCCTGGTTGCTGATTATGTTTATAGTTTTATTATGTCTAAGAAATTTCTTATGAAAATTTATTCTTGTATTTTAATAAGGATAACTAGGGTTTGGAATAACATATAGTGTGATTACACATAGCTATTGCCAACGATTTTCATCTTGTAATGTTTTTAGATTTATTTATTTAAATTTTAAAGTTTATTTGGAATATGATTTTGCAGTATTAATCTTTAATGGTTTCATATATTGGAAATAGTGTTATGGGATATGTGTGTTTACGTCCGTGAATTATGATTGTCCCATATATGTCAAAAGTTAAGTATATTGTGTCATTATGCAAATATTGATGGAAAATAGAATGAACTTTTGAATTGCAAAGATTAAGTCTATTCTATCATTATGCAAATATTGATGAAAAATAAAATGAATCTTTGAATATTCCGTAGTATTGATCTTTCCCTGATCCACTTCTACGTGAAAGTACTGTACGGCTCCGTAAGTCTTCTTATGTTGAGCATTTCCAATTAAATTAATCATTGAGATTCCTTTGTGGTTAATTTAATTGAGTTTTCTGGATACAAATTCATGTTTCATGTGATTTTTTAATGTCCAAAGAAATCATTCTTTTCTTGCAAAAGTAAGGTTGCTCTTGTTGTTCTTTCGAGAATGACATTTTATGGGGGGGGGGGGGGGGGGGAGTTCTTAATTGAACTTGTGCTTAATTGCCAAAACTTTGTGGGGAGTGCGGCTGTGGAATATTGTAAGAGTTATCTTGTATCTTTATAAACTCCTTGATGAATGCACTAAGTTTCGAATATGTGAAATCATCGAAACAAAGTTGATATGTTCTCTTTTACTTATGAAGTATCTCTATGAGAATTTCATTATGATCCCGCTAGTTTTCGCTCCTTTGCCAATTTATATTGACAAAAAGGGGGAGAACTATTGTGTAGTTCACCATACAAATACATATGGTTTACGGATCATTATGTAGGGGTGTGGTTTTTATTGTGAGATGAAGTATTGACTAAGGGGGAGTGATACATGTCACCGTTATATTATTGTCAAAGTTGTGATACAATTGAACTTTGATGTTGTGTAATAATACTATGACATTATATAACACTAATTGAGAACAATTGTTTTCTTATTGTTATGGCTACAGAATTTCAACAACTATGATGCTGAGTTGAACACGTTCATAATCACTGGAGTACTTGGAAGTGACGAATATTTCGAGTAATGGTGAAGAACCAAGGAAATCAAGCATTTGGATGAGAAGCTACAAAGTTTATTTATTTTGTAACCCATATGTATATATTGATAGTTTCGTCACTAGAATTGACAAAGAGGGATATTGTTAGAGCACTGCTCGGTCGAACTCGCAAGCGTTGATATCTTAAGCTTGTTTTTCAAGTTTAGTTGTCAAAACTATAAGTCTTGATTTCTATCAAGTCTACTTATAGCTATGTCTCAGATTAGGATAGAATGTGTAGCTGAGCTTTAGACTTCACGACGTTTATCGATTGAAGACGAAGAACTACTAAGGGAAGCTTGTGGAACTTCATCAACAAAAGGTGTGTGCAGACTTGAACTCATATATCACTCAGAAGTCTATTTATATTCTATCTCCTATTGAGACAAAAGTCGTACAGCTATATAGACTTTACTTTATACACATTTGATATTTCGAGCTGAGTTTAACTCGCTTACATTCCTCGAAATATGTGTTGGTAAGCTTTCGCTTTAACCAAGTTCATGTTTTATTCTTGACGAAAGTCAAAATATGATCATGTGAAAATCGCCTGGTAACATCTTACATGATTTGTGTGAGACAATCATTTGATATAGACTCGGAATGTTTCGTAATGATCATTTCATCACTTGAAAATTGTTTTGAAGCTAATAGTTTGTGTGATACAACTATTCTCGTCTTCAAAGAATGTTTCAATGATTGAAATGGGAGTTTAGAACAATTAACCTTTGATTGGATGTAGCACAGTATGCATACTTGTATGCTAACTGTTGCAAGTGTATTCCAAGTCCGGGAATTTAGTATGCATACCCGTATGCGTACTGATTCAACAGTTGAAGTCCAAGAACGATAGTGTGTATACCCTATGCGTATTGATTCAATTGAGTTCGGTCATGAACGACGGTATGCGTACCCGTTTGCGTACCTGAGTGGGTTAAGTTCTAAAAGCGGTTATGTATGTTTACTTCATTGCAAACCGTGGCTATAATTTTCATGAATCGATTCGAGTGAATCAAAACCGATTTTGCTTCAATTGTGTCTTGTATACTTCTATGAGAATATAAACAATTGAAAAACTTTATAACTAGTTTCATTTGAGTCATTTGAATTAGTTGTGTTTAAGATGAACAAGGTTGATATGAAAGTGTGTTCATATGGCTAACTTCGGTTGACTATTGTTGAGCCAACCAAGTTTACACGTTTAGGTACGGTTATCCATATCTAAATGAAGGCATATTTCATTTGTGTGTGACAAGCTAATACAATATAACGGTTGAAAGATATTAGCTTGACTCTAATGAGGTTTTTATCTAACGGTGAATATTGAATGCTTGTTACCAAGGTAACATTGATTGCAAACCCTGATTTGAAGATTATATAAAGGAGAACTCAAGCAAATGGGAAACCTAATCCCCACACCTCCTGTGTGATACTAGTTGAGACTAGAGTCAATTCTCCTTTAACCTAGGTTTTCTCTAAAACCATTATAGGTTAACGACTTAAAGACTTCATTGGGATTATGAAGCCACAACCAACTATTTTCTCTGTAGTTGCTTGTTCTGATCTTACTTTGTTTTATCCTATTGAGTAATATCTTCTCTAAGATTTGCTTGAGATTTAATCTCTGATAGGTAAGATAAAGTGTAATCACAAAGCTCTTCGTCTCATTCTTTATGATTCCACAATATCTTGTTTCACTACCATACGATAAGATTATTGTGAGGTGATTGATATTTCTAGGATGTTCTTCGGGAATATAAGCCTGGTGTATCAATTGGTACCTGTTCACCTTGATTTATCAAAAGACGAAACTAAAACTCGTAGGTATTGATGTGGGAGACATATTTATCTATTCAATAGACTTTTCAGTATGAGACAGATTTGTTTATCAAGTCTTCGACTTTGGATCATAGCAACTCTTAGTTGTGGGTGAGATCAGCTAAGGGAATCAAGTGCATAGAGTCCTGCTGGGATTCAGAGGCGTAAGGAACGTGACTGTACCTTAATCAATATGAGATTGGTTAGGGCTCAACTACATTCCAGTTCGAAGTTAGCTTGTAGTAGGCTAGAGTCTGTAGCAGCTTAATATAGTGTGGTGTTCAAATCTGGACTAGGTCCCGGGGTTTTTCTGCATTTGCGATTTTCTCGTTAACAAAATTTCTGGTGTCTGTGTTATTTCGTTTCCGCATTATATTTTTTATATAATTGAAATATCACAGGTTTTGTGTAGTTCAATAAATTGGTGAATCCAACCTTTGGTTGTTGATTGAAATTGATTGACGCTTGGATATTTGTCTTTGGTACCATCCAAATTATTTCTCTTATTAATCCGACTCACAAATTTCTATCTGTTCGATTGCAGATTGATTTGAGAAATTGAGATATAAATCTTGGATATATTCTCCTTGATTGAGTCTGACTGTCTAGTTGATTCTCTTGGGATTATATTGGAGTTAGTTCATTCAGATTGCCTAAACGAAATATTGGATGTGGCTGTTACACCGTCGATTTTTCAAAGGTTAGTATTTTTATACGGCTGTTAGACCGTCGCTTTTTCAAAGGTTAGTATTTTCGTACACTTTAGACACCCCATATCCCCTTCTCTAGGTTGAGGGAAGAAAATGATAGGCCTTAAATAATTTCTCTAAGACCCAAACTAGCCAAGTTAGTCTGAAGTAGAATTATTCAAATGGGTCTTGATTAAGACTCGATAGTTTGTCCAGTTCTACTTGTTTATTAGATTCAAAAAGAGCTAATCAAATGTCGCATACTAGCTTTTGAGTCAATGAGTAGCTGAAAAATTACTCAAAGTTACTGCCTTGGCTCTTTATCCACCTTGACAATATTTACCTCCACACTCGAGTATGTTTTAGTTGCATAACTTGAAATGAGACTCTAGGGTGATATTGTCTCACCAAGCTCACTGGATTTGGCATGGTCGTGCTTTTCACAGTATATATTGGCTAAGCAACGACCTTCAAAAATGATGATGATCCTCCTCAATAATTGGTAGAAGCCAGATTGGAGGTGCATACCACTACATAGTAGAATTTTTTGGTTTAACCCATTACGCTAAAATTATATAACCGAAGTTGGAAAGTAAACAGACAAGCAACTAAACAGGAGGAATAAACCTGAATATTCTTGAAGATAGCATATGTTCTTGGATCAACCTTCCAGTACAAAATTGGTAAATGAGATCCTTAGCATCACTGTCAATGATAATGTGAGTAAGCTTCTGTTCCACAACATTTTTCAGAACCGCCCAAATTGCTCTAGCTTCAGCTTCAGCTTTAGCCGCAGACTCAACATCAAAAGCTATTGATGCAAAAAATGAAGCTTTATTTGAGAAATCCTTCATCACATAGCATGCACCATTATCCAAGGAAGTTTCATAGAAGGCCCCATAAATGTTACATTTTATCCACTCGGGAGGGTCCATTTGTCATTATAACCAATAATGATACTAGAAGAGCTCTGCAAGTTGGCTTTCCTGGTCAAAAGCACAGCTCTGCCTCTATTGATAACAACTGAATGAATGGGTTTCTTTGAGATTATTGAAGACAGGATTGTTTACGCTACTCAAAATAGTCCGTAAGATAGTAACAAAAAAACATTGACATTCATCAATTAATTTAGTAACAAGATCAACCAGCCAGAACACAAGCCAATCATTTGGGGATTTATTCAAGAAAGCATCAGTATTCACACAGAAAGAAAATAGAAACCAAACATAGCTAGAAAATGGATATATAAGACAAGAGCATGCATAACCTGAGTAGGTGAAAAGTATTCGAACCTCGAACACCTAACTAACTTCTTATAGTAACCCCTAACCATTGTACCAGCTCTTTTGCTTTGGTGCTATTTGTACATATTTATTATATATATATATAACATCCTACATTTTTGAGAATTGGATTGTGTTCGTGTCCGCCTCAGTATAACCAATGCTTAACAGATTCATGGGGATCAAAGCATTTAGTATGATCAACGAAACTCATAGGGATTTAGGTTTGAAAAATAATTCCAACATGTATAACATTTCTAGTAGTTTTCCAAATAAAAATCTGAATATACTGGAACTATGTTGTGTATATTACCATTTTGGCTATAGTGTATATATTACCAACCATTTAATTATTTGCCTGATCATAGAATTATGGGGATAGTGCTTAACTACAAAATTATTGTTCTATGCCCTGTTTTTAGGTGAGCAGAATGCATCTAATATTCTATCAAAATCTAGGACGATGGTACAAGCAATTGCTTTAAAATTTCTGTCGTTATTTTTTTTAGTAAGAAAGATAGTAATTTTATATTGCTGAAAAGGCTTATGGATACGTGCCAAGAAGGGATTGGCTCAATCCATTCAACATCAGCACTTGAGTTTCTTGTATGTTTTGCTATTGAGTCTGCCACATGATTAATGTCTATATGGACATGGGTACATAACCATTCTTCAAAATAATCTAATAAATACTATCTAAGATAATATTTCTAGTTGTCCATTTGATTGAGCTTAAACTGCCATTGAGAGATCTGATTACATTCTCACGGTCCCCTTCCAGATGCGGTTTCCTTATTCCTTTTCTCCTAGCCCAAATAATTGCCTCCAACAGCGCCTCTGCCTCCGCTTGTTCTGGGTCTGTTGCTTTTATACAGCAACATCTACCTCCATCTCTAACACCCGCACAATTGCCCAATATTAGTCCAATTCCTACATCTTTAGTTTCTTCTTTGAAAGAAGCATCAAAGTTGAGTTTAACAAAAGATGATTGAGGACATGTCCACTGGCCAATGGTGGTTATGCCAGAGACTCTCTCAGTGATATGACTGCTACTAATTCTATACCTGTCTGAGTAATCATTTGTTATCGTAAGAGATATTTGATTAACATTCATAGTAACACCATCAAAGACATTTTTGCATCCGGCCTTCCATATGTGACAGATCACAAAGGCATACCAGTCCAACATTGCTGCAGTTATGTTGTGTGATGTACTTACCTGAAACATACTCAATAACCAATCCTGAAAAACAACATTAGCAGTTTCATTTGCAAATTTCACATTCACCGAATTCCAAACAGCTTTCACAAATGTACATTCAATAAACAAATGATTCATTGATTCAGGGAAACCATTACAGTTAGGGCATTGAGTATTAATATGCTGACAATGTCTAGCCAATCTATCATTAGTAGGTAAGCAACCAGTAATGCATTTCCAAAGAAAGTACAACAAATTTTGTGGCAAATTTGTTTTTCAAATCAACAGCAGTATTAGATGCATTAACTTTATTTAGGATAGTCTTATAGGCTGATTTAACAGTAAAATCTCCATTGGGACCAGGCTTCCACCTAATATGATCTTTTCCACTAAAAGGAATCCTAACATCAAGGATTTTACTAACTGTAGCATTATCAAATAGGCTAGTAATCATGGGAACATTCCAAGACATGGTACCACTATCAATTAATTGAGAGACATATTCAATATTAGTTGAAGCAAAACGAGTATCAACAGTATTAGCTAAGCTAATACTGATATCATTACCACTTCCTACCTCCCATACAGCATGCTTTCTAACAATGTCAAGACCATCACAAATTCCCTTCCAGATGCAAGACCCTTCATTAGACACACAGCATAGCAATAGGATTAAGGTTAAAGAAATACTTACATTCCAGCAGTTGAACCCCATCTCCAAATTCTGTCGTTAACTTGGTTGTCAATGTTAACGCACCCTTACATGCAAAAACAGTTATTCTCTCGCTTTTATTGGATATGGATAGGATTTAAGAGCATCCACAGTGGGCGAGTATAACCAAAAATTTGGGATGAGATCGTAACACAGTGGGACGGAGTAAAGATCAAATCCCAACCAAAGATCAAATTCCAGACCAAATATGGTCGCGACCAAATCCCAAAGTCTAATATAGTCGGGCGTAAATTTAAAGTACGCTTGTTGCTGGGCGTAAATTTAAAGTACGCTTGTTAACGGGCGGAGATTTAAATTACGCCCGATGAAAATTCAAATTAAATAAAAAAAAAAGAATTAAAGTCCGCCTGATGAAAGTTACAAAGAATGGGACGGACTTTTAAAGTCCGCCGATGAAATTTTACGAAAAAAAAGTCCGCCTGACGAAATTTTAATCATGTACCGTTGCGTCACAACACGGACTAAACCCAAACTTTGGTCTTTTTTTTGATCTTTGATCTTTGATTTTGATCGCACCACTGCAGTTGCTCTAAGCAACACTACGTACATATATCACCGTCATTTACTGGGCCCAGTTTTCATATTGAGTCCACAGATTCGCAATCAATAAAAATTAGTTAAGCAATAGATTTAGATTTCTTTATTCACGGAGGTGACTTGCTGGTTAACTAAAATCATTATTATACGAGTGACGGTGGTTGTGTGATCTGATCACTATTGACGGCTTGATTTAAGGTAATCATGTTTGTCCCTCTTCCAACAAAATAATGATCATTTTTGCATGCGAATGAGATCATCCAATCCTCCATCTCTGGATATCACATGCATTGGGACCCTATTCATCATTCTTCCTTCTGCTTGTCCCTCAATTTACCGAATACTTTCTTAGAGCAACCACAGTCACGACCAAATTTGGGTACTAAACCCAAATATGGTCCTAGAGAGTGCCGCAGTGGTGAGGAGTAAACCCAAATTTGGTCGCCAAATTTAGGGTTTGAGACCAAATGTGGTCGTCTGTCCAGACTAAAGAAGATATAGTGGGACGGAAGTATTAGGAGCGTATGAAACCAGGCGTAAGTTTAATCACCGTATGCAATCAGGCGAGCATATAAACACCGTATGAGTCAGGCGCATGTATAAACTCCGCCCCTTCAAACGCATCTAATACATCCGCCCAATATCAGGCGTAGTTTTATTGTGCGTCTGGATGAAACGTAACTTTGAGTTACGTATGAGATGGGCATTGATTATACGTGCGTCTGGATGAAACGCAACTTTAAGTTACGTATGAGATGGGCAGAAGAATAGTGTGCGCCTGATACCAGTTTTAATTTTCGTTGATTATATGCACCCAGTTAACTTCCTCTTTCACCATGGATGTGGTTGCTCTAAGCAGTTACGCCCCCCATCCATATCAACATCATAAACTACCCGCTTTGAGGAGGAAGCAAGAAACGAATGTGCAGTGCTCAAATCATTTACTTCTCACGGACATTTTTGATTTTTTTCTTTGGCTACCCAGACGCACCTTCTATGTCCGCCCGAGTCATACGCACTTTCTATCTCCGTATGTATCAGACGCACATAACATCTCCGCCCCAGTAGACGCACTTTCCATCGCCGTCCCATGTTAGGCGTGAACTATACCTGCGCCTCAATCAGGAGCACATAATACCTCCGTTTCGTTCAGACGCATATTATAAAGACGCTCGGTCAAGAAACGTGAGTATAAGTTCCGTCTCGCACCAAGCGTTCGTATAAGTTACGCTTCACCAAATTTTGGTCGTCCCCCATTGCGCTTGAACACCCAGAATACCAAATTTTTTTGGCTTTTATTCTGGCTTATGGTATTTGGTCCGTCTCATGACTGTGGTTGCTCTTAGGATACTATTTCTGCTGCTAAGCAAAGAAACATAAGAGCTAGCACCATGGAGAGCCATTTGCCTTCCCTATCTCTCAAATGTAGGGAAGGAATGGCACAAGTAAATCAAGCTTGTTATGGTGCCCTCTCATCCCTTCCCTATACTAAATGGGTACAAAGTATGCGTATAAATCAACTCGTTGACTTGACCAAAAACGGGTACTCAATACGCGTTTCGTAAGTTTAAGTTCTCAGAACTTCGACCCAGTCGAGCATTTCTTCTTCTTTTTTAATTTTCATCCTCTCAAAACCCTATCTAACCCCTCTTACTCCCTTTCGATTTTCATATTGATTCATTGCGATTCAATTGCTTAAATTAAAAGGATCTGATCGTTACTACAAGGTGAAACAAATCCATTGTTCAATTTCAAATTTCATCCAAAAAATCATCTAAGGTGAGTGATTCTAATGTTAGGGTTTCAAATTAATTTGATTTTAATTTGGATGAAATTGTTGATATTAGGTTGGTTGGATATGTAGTATAGAATTCAATAACGTTACTAAAACATATATTTAGTGAAAAATCCATGATTACTTGTTGTGTGTCTTGATTTATGTTGAATGAAATTTTTGTAAACTACTACCAAATCAATGTACAACCTTGATAGACTTGTATTTATGTATGGTATACACAAATTGATATTGTGTTTGTTGTTTGCTAAGGTGCATAATGAGTCTAATGCGTTCTTATATGAGAGCTAAATATGGAATCTATTTGGATACCTCTAGTGATAGTGATGAAGAAGAGAAAGCTTTGATAATGTTTACACAACTATGTTTGGATGAACGATTGTGTATAATTAGACAACCTGTACCAAGGGAGGTACAAACACGTAGTGTAATAATGCATGATCGAGTGTGGCATGATGCCAAAATGATGAATGATTATTTTACGCCTGGAACCGGTTATACCTCTAGATAATTCAAACAACGTCTAGGCATGAGGGAAGACTTATTCGAGAAATTGTTAGGAAAATTGCTTGAAGTTGATCCGGAATGGAATCAACGTCCGAATGCAACCGGTACTATGGGGCATTCTCCGCATATGAAATTAGTTGCGGTGATGAAATGTTTATGCAAAAGTACGCCAGATGATAGTGTTGACAATTACATTCGTATGGGTGCCACCACAATATACAAGTACCTAAAAAGGTTTTGCCACACCGTTTGCATGACTTTTGGAGAAAGATATTTGCGTGAACCCACTCCTGAAGATGTTCAGAGGTTGCTAGCTGAGAATGCAGACCGAGGTTTTCCTGGAATGCTTGGTGGTGTTGATTGTATGCAATAGCCATGGAAGAATTGTCCGGTAGCTTCGCAAGGAACTTACCGAGGTAAAGATAAAGAGAGTAGTTTGGTATTAGAGGCGGTGGCATCATACGATTTGTGGTTTTGGCATGTTTTTTTTTGGAATGCCTGGATCAAACAACGATTTGAATGTGTTGGCACACTCACCCCTTTTTGATAACATGCTAAAGGGTGTAGAACCTCCATGCAATTATGTCATCAATGGTCACCACTACAATATGGGTTATTTCTTAGTCGATGGTATCTATCCAAAGTTGATTACAATTGTACAAGCCTTTTCTCAGACATTGGACATTCCCGACCATGTGAGGTTCAACAAGTATCAAATGGCTAAAAGAAAGGATGTCGAGCGTGCTTTTGGAGTGCTTCAGGGGAAATTCATAATTATCGGATCTCCCTGTAAGTATTGGCATCAATCTGACTTGAATCTAATTATGAAATGTTGTCTTATTTTACACAACATGATTATCGAGCATGAACTTCGGGATATGGATTGGGGCAGAGTTGTTCATGTTCCGATTCCGGAACCTACCGCTAATGGTCGTGTATTTATGTCATCTCTGAAAAACCTAGAACTGCACCTACAACTAAGAAATTATCTTGTCAAGCACATTGTTGCGCGTCCTGGTAGAGGAGGCGCGACAGGGGACTTGTCTAGTTTGGAGGGTTCAAATATGGAATATGTGGTACTTCCATCATCATAAGGAGATTATGATGATACGGACTAAGAAGAAGAAGTTGTTCCCGGCCAAAACAAGGATGTAGCATTTGTGTATTATGGATATTACATTAATCAAATCCCAGATGACTTTGAACATGGAAATGAACATGTTCATGCATACGAACATGTGGGAGACGAATATCAACATGATGGAGATGGCTATGAGAATTCTGGTGATGAGGAGGATTCTGACGATGATGATGAGGATTCTGAGGATGACGATGATGATGAGGAGGACGGTGATGAGAATTCGGATGATGACGATGATGCTCCGTACGATGATGCGGGTGTGTATGATGATGATGATGATGATGTTGAGGCATAAGATGTTTTTCACTGTCGTGTTTGAAGATTTCGAATGTTACACGTACTTGTAATAACAAATTTTAAATTAATTTTTGGTTTTATTATGTATACAAATGATAACGTTTATATTTGATGGCATCTGGTTTACAATTACGATAATTCGTGAAATCATTTAAACAATATACGGATATGTATACATATCCATGAAATCCATTTGTACAGTATATGGATTAGTATACTTATCCGTAAAATCTACTTCTACAATGTGTGGATATGTACATTGTCCATGTATAAAGAATTCACAATCTCTTTACCAATGAACACAGTAGTTCGACCAACTCAGTTCTCCATCTTCAGAAATAAACACTTATTTTTGTCCAAGTTGTTATCCACAACACTTTTCTCAGTTAATTATGGTGGGTTATATTCCGGAGGAAGACGAATTGATAGTTAGTTTATGGGTTGAAGTTCATCTAGAGAATGAAGAAGAATATGAACAACTAAATAACACTAACCTTTTGGAGCAGTTGCTGCAAAGGTTGACTATACATAATGGGAATCCGAATCAACTAACGGTTAATTATCTGAAAACAAGTTTAAACGTTATAACTTCAGACGTTAAAGTATATGTATCAACACAGAGATCGTTATATTTATGGAGGGCATCAGTACCTTCGGAAATCGTAAGAAACTTACCGGTTACCTATCAAACATTTTTTTGTATATGTTTACTGAATTATTGAATAATTGAAATGTAAACTGATATTGTTTTCTTTTGTTGTAGGAGCAACAAGCTTTGGATAGTTACCAAAAAAAGAAGGGGAAACCTTTTAGATTTTTTAACTGCTATGTGATTTTGAAAAACAGTTTCTCGAAGTATAACCCTTCCCCCTTTGAAGATTCATCCTCCGAATCATCAAACGAAGAGTAAAGAATTTAAATAAAGATAGGTTTTGTAGGTATATCTCTCTGTAAACCCTCACGAGACATAACTCGTCCAATAGGCTCGTCTATTGGTTTAAATGCTGGTCTAACCCCTCTTAATGTAATCGTTAATCATATGAATACGAAAATAACTATTATTATTTATTGTAGAAGCATATTACTAAATGTTCATCACATTTAAACTCTCACACATACTAATTATAAAAAATCCCATTACATCAATTGATATTCGATTAAACTAAAACAACACTTATTCAACCCATGCCACCGTTCCACACTCAAGGCATCTCCAGTAACGTTTTTCATATGTTTTTTTTGCACTTGACCGGTGCATTTCCATAAAGAAATAACAACCCTCAGTTTCACAAGAAATCCCCTTGGTGCATTCAAACTCCACCTTTCCTTTTAGTTTGAAGTTGTTGTAGAGTTCTTTAACTTTTTCTTGTTTGATTGCATCCTCCAAACATCGTGCTTCTCCCGGATATTTAGCATACTCACATTCCAAATACCTTATCTTCTCTGGTATCGACTCTTTTACCTTCCTAGTGCCGGTGCAACCTCGTTGCGGACATTTTGTATATAACCATGGGCATTGAAGCAGACTATGTGTATCCATGAAACAACATGGACAAAACTCTTTTGCTTCCACACATACTATTTGTTTTCCATTTCTACTCGAACTGTTAGAATACATAATTGAGGTTGTTTATATCTAAGAATGAATTGGGATTGTTTATGGTTAGAAAAAAAATGTTCTATATTTATATAAAGAAATAGAGTCATTGGGAAATAGAGCCGTTGGGCAAGAGTTGTTAGAAATAGAGCCGTTGGGTACAAGTTCTAAGAAATATGGCAGTAGGAAACGAATCCTATATAAGAAAGATAACCCATTCTTCTTTGCAGCATCAATCTACCTATTCCTCTTTGCAATATTAATCTTGGAGGTGAAAATGAAAGATAAACATATATTCAATGGAAAATCAATCAGCAAATACCAACTCAGTCGAAGACATAATTAGAAGATGCAAGCGAACCACTCCATCAATTGTTGCAATGGAAAAAGAGATATGCAAAAGAGGTCATCAAGCTACTACGAACGCAACAACGTATTCATCACCTACCAAATTAACTAATGTGATGGATGAAGTGTTAAGCAAAGGAAAATCCACAAAAAAGAACAAATATTTATCAGGGGGAGCGAGAGAATAAGAAGAAAAACTCAAGGAATACGAAGAAAAACTCAAGGAAAAAGAACGAGGTCAACAACAATTCCAACTGAGGGAAAGGTTAAAGGATTTTGAAGAAGAGACATAATGGATTAAGAACTTTTACCTTCTCAAGGATGATTTTCCCGAAGATCCTAAAGATCATACTATATTTTGGATTGAAGCTGGTTGGGGTCCTTACGTTAAACCTACGGGCAAGAAACCACGCTTTAATTATGAACCATACTACATTTGTTCAAGGGTTAATCATGTTAGAAAATTATGTATCGAGTACAATGAGTTACTCGATAGGTACATAAGGTACAGATCCGCTGCACAAGATGCATATAAATCCTGGAGAGGAGAACAGTTTTATCATATCGAAGCGGCTTTGATCGTTGAATCTCACACCAAGAAAAATAATAACATGTAATGTATTCAGACCTATCGTGCACCATGCTAAGAAACAAAGGCAGAGCACTACACGCTTTTAATCGAATGATCTGTTCTAATTTCTTTTTAAAGTTATTAATTTGAATATGAAAATCGTTTTGTTACAACATATTGAAGCATTTAATTAACTCAAACAACAATTTAAATTAATTTAGACAACACTTTTAAAATTAAGTTAACAACAATACTAACTAGAAATTTAGGACAACACTTTTAATTTAAACATGAACTAAAAATTAAAAAACTAAACTCAATAAAAGATAAAACAATTAGAGCTGGATTACATCTTCATCTTCTGAATCTTCAACGCTGATTATATTCATCCACTTCAAAATCTCTTTTTTCTTGCGTCCATAATATTTTTTTTCGTTGGGAGCTAACCGACTAAGGTCCATAGACATTATTGCATTGTCTTGATCTAAATGCATTTGTTGTCGATTCATTTGATTAATCTGTTGTTGAAGCATTTGCAAATTGAGTTGATCTCCCATTTGATAACTCGGTTGTTGAATATACTCCCAAAAAGTTTGGTATTGGCATTCTTGTTTCATTCTCATTTTTTCCTTCCTTGATCGTGTTTCCTTAAGATACTCCAAAATACGAGAACTTTGTTGATAGATCCTATCTTCTTCCATCTTAACCGAAGATGTTCCCTCATCACCTTCTCTAAATATACCTCGCTCACGATCCTTCTTCTCTCTGGCTAGCTTTTTGGCCTTCTTTGTTCTTATTGGACGTGCATTTTCCTTGTATTTCCAACGAGTTTCTCCATTGGGAAGAACTTCAGTACCATCTTCGACTGATACAAAGTTACGATGATTATTAAACAACTCACTGTTTTGTCTCACAGTCATTTCATAATTATATCCAGGGACCTTTTCTCTAAATAATTCATAACATGCATCATACTTGAATGGTTGTCCTCTTTGTTCCTGAAATTGCAAGCGACCATCTCTTGTCTGAAAAATTATATAAGAAACTCTAGGTTTATTACTATTATCACCAACTATATGGAAAAACTTAACAAATTAATAGAACTTACCAAATCTTCGTGGCTCGCACCGCTTTTGGTTTGCCGATATATAGCGTTAAGAATGGACACAAATTCTTTGACATCTTTTTTAATATTTTTCATCTTGGTTTTTAAAGCTTCCCAATCTCTTCGGAATCATTGCCATTGCGTTCCTAAAAAATTTGATGAACACGTATCCAAAACATAGCGGTTTTTTGCCCCAAACTCACAATTTCGTCCATACTCACATAAATAAAAGCAATAGTAAGATCAACCTATTCTTGTGTGACACAATTATTCACCATTTCGAATGAATCTAAGATATAAAAACTTGAGTGGTAGAGGATAAATATAAAAATCAAAGAGGTATAGTAAGATGAAGAGAAAGAAGAAATCAATTGATGCAAGAAGGAGAAAGTAAGAAATCAATTGATTTGGTGCGATTTGAGTAGAGAATTAGAGTGGTATTTATAGAGGATTTTGAAAAAATGACCGTTGGGATTCGACGGTCTGTAAAATAGAGCCGTTATTAGTGATGGATGGTTAGGATCGGGTGTGAGAGAGGTGTAAACCAAAAAAGGTCAAACAGATATAATTTTCTAAACGGGTACTCAGTAGCCGTGTAAAAAGCTACGGCTATTCGGTACGCGTAAAGCGTAAAAATATACGGGTATTGAGTACCCGTGTGATTTCTCTTCCCTACAACTGGTATCAGATGTGATCCTCCTTCTAGGGAAAAGGGGTCATTTCCCTACTCGTGTAGGGATTTAGGAGACCGCAATAGATGGATTTTTGGGGTTTTGAGGGATAGAGAGAGATAGGGAAGGAAAAAGCAGGACCATAATGCTAGCTCTAAGTGTCTACTGCCAAGCAAAGAAACATAGGTGCAAGATGATTAATAATGCTGGAAATGCTAGTTGTGACCTCAACAGGTTATGTAATATGTAGTGTATATGACGCCTCCCATAAGATTTAATTTATGGTGACTAGGATTAATTTTTATGTTTTGCCTTTTACCGTATGGCAAAATGATACAGGACAATGAAAACCATTAGAAAATAATCGACACGTGGAGAATCCATTCCGTGAAACATGATCCAAAAATGATAATTAATAACGATAAATAATGATTAATCTATCGAAGATAAACAAACAGGGTTTTAGATTTGCCGGTTATTTATAGCCGGCAAAACCTAAAAATATAAAATTAATAAATTATCTAGGAAAATATATTATTCTCATAAAAAAAGGATAAATCAAATAAAGCAACTAATTATCCTAAGAAATATCAATCAATATCATATTAAAACTAATAGATATCCAAGATCTTAGCCATATCTTGGAATGGACGTGAACTCCCAGTATATGTCCCATATCAGGCTCCTCTACTGCGATAAAACTCGCCTCGAGTTTTAATAGAAAATAGCTAATCAAATAAAGGAATTTGGAACTTACATTAGTGATACAACTTGATCCTGAGTTATGCATATGAACCACCAACCGATCATAAAACGTTTTTTTTTTTTTTTTTGCTTCAAAGTCTTCTGCATAAACATGGACCAACTAGATAGTACTGGACGATTCTTGATCCCCCGGCCATAATATAAAAATTCCCACGAGGAATTTCATGCTAAGTCTTAACGGAAACTTAAGGTAGTTGGGACACAATATTTATATTAGGAATATTAGTCAAAGTCAGTCTAAGTCTTTGTCAAGATTATTGGTCAAGTCAAGTCATGGTTTGTATGACTTAAGTTTGTAATAAATAGTCTTTAATGTGTCTGAACAAGGTCTGTATGTGTATTGAGAAAAACAATTTTAATCAAAATCTTTTCTTCTCTTTAGCTCTCTGATAATTCACATGGTATCAGATAGGTTCTGATCCAAACCTTAATTTTCTACATAAATTTCTTTAAATCAAGCTTAATATCTTTTCTAATACTTTTCCAGCTTGATTACCTAACAATTACAACACTTTTTCAAGAATTTTTCATCAAGAACATCTGAGTTCTTGCTACATCTTCGATCTGGGTTTTTAATCTTGCTATGCTTGTCTACGAAAGGCATCATAAGAGAGTTAATCACATCGACAACAACCTTAACACAGCCACAATGTCTTCTACTGATGCATCTTGTAATTCTCTGAATTTTCAACTTCCTTTTACAAATATCACCAATTTTGTTTCATTAAAGTTAGATGGTTCAAATTTTCTTCTCCGGCGAGATCAATTTGAGTCAATCTTAATTATAACGGATTTTTATGGCCATGTTAATGGTGAAATTCAAGAACCTCCGGAAATAATCTTAGTTGATGGTGTTCGTACTTTAAATCCAAGCTGGGTTCATTGGAGAAAATGGATAGATTTGTTGTTAGTTTCTTAAAAGCAACCTTTATTACAACTATTTCTGGTGATCTATTTTGGTTAACTTCTGCTAGGAAAATTTGGGAATATCTTGAATCAAGTTTTAGATCTCAATATCTTGCTAGGAAAAATATGTTAAGAGCACAATTATTTGGAATCAAGAAAGGAAATTTGACTATAATGGTGTATCTGCACAAAATAAAAGAGATTGCAGATTCTCTTGCTGCCATTGGAGAAAAAGCGAGTGATTCTGATTTGTGGATGCATGCTCTAAATGGATTAGGAAGGGAATACGACAACTTTGTAATTTCTGCTCAGAATAGAGATACTCCTTACTCTTTTGGTGAACTGAAAGCAAGACTCATTGCTCATAAACAATGGATTAGTGATCAAAATAGAGATAGTACTGTTATATTTGATGCTCAAAATCCTACTGCCTTTTATGGAAGAAATAATAATGGTTCAGGTTATAATCAAAGTAATGGGAACAAGAGGAAGAATGAGTCTGTTTCAAATTATGGTTCTAACAAGAATATTGGCCCTAAGCAAAATGTGCAATTTCCACATAATAATACTGGTGATACAAGAGGTGCTTCATCATCTAATAGTGATTCCAGAAGAGAACAATGGGAATTTTCTCGAGTAGAATGTCAAATTTGCAGAAAGAAAGGACATTATGCCAGTAGATGTCACTTTAGGTATTATCCACCACCATCTACTGGTATCGTGGGTGTTTCTGATTCTTCACTTCAACAACAAAATGGAAATAATAGTGGAAATGACAGTGCTAGTACTTCACAGGATTTTTCTGGTTTTAATATGAATGTGATATCTGCTAATGATGATCCTTCCAGCTCCACCCAATGGCTTTCTGATTCTGGTGCATCTGCACATATGACTAGAGATTCTTCTTTGATTCAAAATACTTCTTCTTACAAGGGCAAAAGCAGTGTTGTTATTGGCAATGGTAAGTCCTTACCCATTTCTTTAACTGGCACTTCCAATTTATGCACTCCTACTACAAATTTCATGTTACATAATATACTTCATGTTCCAGATATGAAACAAAATTTACTGTCTATAGGTCAGTTTACTACAGATAATAATTGCTATTTTAGACTTGATCCTAAAGGATATGAGATTAGAGACTTGTCTACTGATGTTGTTTTAGAAAAACG
Organism: Papaver somniferum; assembly: GCF_003573695.1. Classification (NCBI taxonomy): domain Eukaryota; kingdom Viridiplantae; phylum Streptophyta; class Magnoliopsida; order Ranunculales; family Papaveraceae; genus Papaver; species Papaver somniferum. The sequence continues at coordinate 108,047,886 of NC_039368.1, forward strand.
CATAATAGTAAATAATCTTTATCCTATATCTTCGTCATCTTTTTATCATGCTTTTTCTTCTTTGAATGCTTCTCCAGAGTTGTGGCATTGTAGATTAGGTCATCCATCTACTAAAATCATTCAACAACTTAATTCTTCTAAGAATATTGTTCTTACTTCTTCAAAATCAAATTCTTTATGTCATCCATGTCAAATTGCTAAAAGTAAGAGATTGTATTTTCAAACCTTTTTATCTCATGATATTAGTCCTTTATCCTTAATACACTGTGATGAATGGGGACCTTCTCCAGTTTGCTCTTTGCAAGGTTATAGATATTATATACTATTTGTTGATGATTTTAGCATGTTTCATTGGATTTATCCAATGGAACTGAAGTCTGATGTCTTGAAATGTTTTGTTCATTTTAAAAACTTAACTGAAAATTTGTTTTCTACCAAAATAAAATCTTTTCAAACTGATGGTGCTAGTGAAATTATCAAAGGCCCATTGGGTAACTATCTCACTGCAAATGGGATTGCTGTTAGAGTTTCTTGTCCAAAAACTCCAGAGCAAAATGGACTTGCTGAAAGAAAACGTAGCATATCACTGATATGGGAAATACATTACTTTTCAATTCTTTTTGTCCTAAGTCTTATTGGTTTGATGCTTTCTTAACAGCTACCTATCTCATTAACACAAATCCTACTCCTATTCTTAAAAATAAGTCACCTTTTGAGATCTTATTTAACACATCTCCTGATTACAGTTTTCTCAAAGTTTTTGGCACTGTGTGCTATCCTTTCTTAGGCCAGTCCAGACAAGACAAATTATCACCTAAATCAGTTAGGTGTGTTTTTATTGTCTATAGTTCTTTGCATAAGGGTTACAAATGCTATGATCCTGTTCTTAGAAAGCTTCATATTTCACGGAATGTTACTTTTTTAGAAACATAATTTTATTTTTCAGCTCCTTCCTCATCATCATCATCTTCACAGTCTTTATCATCTGATACTCATCTCATTCTGTTTTTTCTACTAATGATCCATTTTTTTCAATGAATAATGCTCATTCTAGTTCTATCGTAACAAAATCCATGAGAGGCATTTCAAAATCAATTTTTGTTCAAGACCATGTTATGCATTATGTTTTAGTCAAACATCCATTTCCAGTTGCTTTTTCTTCTTTGTTGGATATTCCATCTGAGCCTAAAACTTTTAAAACTGCTATACAAAATCCTAAGTGGCAAGTCTCTATGAAAGAAGAAAATCAAGCTCTAAAAGATAATGACACATGGGATCTAGTCAAACCAGAACCACACATGAATCTTGAATGTAAGTGGGTGTATAGGATTAAGATAAAAGCAGATGGTACTATTGATAGATTCAAGTCCAGATTAGTTGCTTTGGGCTACAATCAACAAGATGGAGTTGATTACACTGAAACCTTTAGTCCACTTGTGAAATCAACTACTGTAAGAGTAGTTTTGGTATCAGATGTTACAAATAATTGGAGTATTAAGCAATTGGATGTTTCAAATGCATTCTTGCATGGTTATTTGAATGAAGATGTTTATATGGTTCAGCCTCAAGGGTTTGTTGATCCAAATTTTCCAGATCATGTTTGTAAATTGAAAAGGAGTTTATATGGTTTAAAACAGGCACCAAGAACTTGGTTTGAGAGATTAGTAATTTTTTGGTTAAATTTGGTTTTCAAAGGTCAATGTGTGATTATTCCATGTTCGTCTATACTTCTTCTTATGCTGTACTGATTCTTTTACTTTATGTGGATGATATTATACTTACTGGTAGTTCAGATGCTCTTATGGCTACTTTGGTTCAAACATTAAGTGTTGAGTTTGCAATGAAGAAGTTGGGTGACTTGAATTATTTTCTGGGAATAGAAGCTTCTAGGACTGCGGATTCTATACTTCTAACACAGAAAAAGTATACTTTAGACTTACTAACTAAAGCTAATATGCTTCATTGTAAACCTTGCAATACACTTGTAGTAAAAGAATCCAGAGCTTCTACTCATGATGGAGTCTTATTAGAATATGCAGCAGAATACGAAACTATAGTTGGTAGTTTACAGTATCTCACTATTACAAGACCTGATATAGCTTATGGTGTTAATTATTTATCTCAGTTCATGCATGCTCACACAGATATTCATCTACTTTTGGTTAAAAGGATTCTAAGGTATTTAAAAGGCTCTATTGGTTTAGGACTTGTCTTAAAAAAAGGGGATACAGGTTCCATTACAGCTTTTACTGACTCTGATTGGGAAGGTTTCCCTGCTACCAGAAGGTCTACTTCAGGATATGCAGTTTTTATGGGAAATTCTTTGATATCATGGTCAAGAAAAAATCAACCTGCAGTGTCAAGGTCTTCTGCAGAAGCAAAATATAAATCTTTGTCAGTTGTGGCTTCTGAGTTAGAATGGTTATCAAATCTGTTTAAGGAATTGCAAATTTCAGTTACTTATCCAATAACTATAAATTGTGACAATACTTCTGCAATTTTCTTAGCATCTAATCTTGTGTTTCATGCCAGGGCAAAGCACATAGAAGTTCAATATCATGTGGTCAGAGATTTGGTTCTTTCTGGATTCTTGAAGGTTCGACATGTTGCTTCTGAACATCATCTTGCAGATTTATTCACCAAAGGGCTTTGTTTTCATGCATTCTTTACTTTGTTACAACAATTACTGGGTGTTTCTTTTTCTCAATTGTCTACTACTGGTCCTGCTACAGAAGATATTTCCTCCCATACTGAGGATGATACTCATTTTACTGGTTTTGCTTCTCAGTCTTTTGATGTTTCTTGAATATTTTTTTTCATTCTGTGTCAAGTTCATTCATGTATCTGCCAGTATGAACTTGAGGGGGGCTATTAGTAATATTAGTCAAAGTCAGTCTGAGTATTTGTCAAGATTATTGGTCAAGCCAAGTCATGGTTTGTATGACTTAAGTTTGTAATAAATAGTCTTTAATATGTCTGAACAAGGTTTGTTTGTGTATTGAGAAAAACAATTTTAATCAAAATCTTTTCCTATCTTTAACTCTCTGATAATTCACAATTTACCAAAAGGATGTACATATGGGAAATTATGGCACGGTGTCATTGTCTTCACATTTGAAACTACTAGATCCCCTTCCCGAAAAATGCACAACTTATTTGAATTTGAGACCAACTTGTTGTCTCCACATGTGTACCCATCTACCAACGTATCAGCAGTTGGTTCCTTAGCTTTAAATAATTTGTTTTCCCCTTTGTCAAGTTGAATGTTTATGGTTTCTTCCGTTGGTTTAAGACTTGGTATAGTAAATACCTTGATCTTTGTCCAAATAAACTCATAAGCATTACCTCGGCTGTTATGAACTGCATGAACATCAAACAACGATGGTCATCCTAAAACGATATCGCACATATCAATGTCAACCACTTCATAAAGATTTGACCTAGAATAACACTTACGAGTGACAATGACAATCTACAATTGTTCTTCTGATGTTAGACCATTTAATTTTATCCGGTCGAGGGTACCAATCCACTTCGAGATCCATTAACTCCAATGTTTGTACTGACATCAAGTTCTCCTCACAAGTTTTACCGACTGCAAAATGACACTTTCTCCCATTAACTAATCTAACAAACCTGGGCAACTTAATATTCTGCTCGTTGGTATGATCATAATTTTCCATTTAGCAAACTCCAGTTAGTTTAGGGATTAAAAAAAAAGTTTTGAAGGTAGAACTTTGTTAGTACAGGGTTCTCAAATGTACTTTCCTTAAGTTAAACACAAAGAAAACCCAACTCATTAGACTTCTTTCTTTCAATAGCTAACAAAACTAGGGTTTCTCGAATATCAAAATGACAGTAAATGAAACATGAGATACTCACCAAACTGAACTCTGGAACTTTTGATGATGGCGCACTCAACAAAAATCTTCACTAACGCGTAAGAACAAAAATGTCAGGCTTATAACCAGATACCAACTGGTGCACAAAAATGGTTTACTAATTGTGGGTACCAAAACGAATAAGTGAATATGCGTATAATATTGCATACCCCCAAGAATTTATAGGAAGGTTGTTATGCATAATCTATCTTTAGATATCATCTGCAACTTTTGATGGTATCCTCTGCGAGACCATGGGGTATAGGATGTTCTACACTGATCCTATTAAACATGCAACCTTCATCAATTCATTTTGATGTAAATATATAGCATTGACAAGGTTGGTGAGACTTAAAATGTAAAATATGTTCTAGGATTGTTACAAAAATGCATAATTTCTTGTGAACAATAATTAATTCAATACTTCGAATATCCACGAGAGCCATAAATCACTTGAATGGGCCGCATTCTGCATGGATATGTCCACAAATTTCATCTTGTTTTTTTTAATGAATGGGTTGTTTACCATTTGTGAAAACACTAGGGTGTACCAAAATACACCACCAACTTTTTCATAGGCAATCTGTATGGACAAACTTAATACAATTCCGAGAGTTAAAACTCAATCAAGGAAAGTGTCTAGAGTTAATATATTTATCTCTCTTGTGATTAGAACGTTTATGAAAAAGCAGGGGTCTAACAACCACACCCAATATTTCTTTTAGGCAATCTGTATGGACTAACTCCAATATAATTCCAACAAAATCAACTAGACAATCAGACTCAATCAAGGAAAATATATCCAAAAGCTATATCACAATTTCTCAAATCAATCTGCAATCGAACAGATAGAAATCTGTGATCCGGACCAATATGAGAAATAACTCGGATGGTACCGAAGACCAATATCCAAGCGTCAATCAGTTTCAATCAACAACCAAAGGTTGGATTCACCAATTGATTGAACTACGCACAACAAGTGATATTTCAATTATATAGAAAATATAATGCGGAAAAGAAATAACACAGACACCAGAAGTTTTGTTAACGAGGAAACCACATATGCAGAAAAACCCTGGGACCTGGTCCAGATTTGAACACCACATTGTATTAAGCCGTTACAGAATTTAGCCTACTACAAGCTAACTTCGGACTAGAACGTAGTTGGGCCCTAACCAATTTCACAGTGATTAAGGTACAGTCGCGGTCCTTACGTCTCTGAATCCAGCAGGACTCTATGCACTGGATTCCTTAGCTGATCTCACCCACAACTAAGAGTTTCTACGACCCAAAGTCGAAGACTTGATAAACAAATCTGTCTCACACAGAAAAGTCTATTGAATAAATAAATATGTCTCCCACAAAAATACCTACGAGTTTTTGTTCCATCTTTTGATAAATCAAGGTGAACAAGAACTAATTGATACACCAGACTTATATCCCCGTAGAACAACCTAGTAATATTAATCACCTCACAATAATCTTAACCGTATGGTAGCAGAACAAGATATTGTGGAATCACAAAGAATTAGACGAAAAGCTTTGTGATTACTTTTTATCTTACCTATCGGAGATTAAATCTCGAGCAAATCTTAGAGAAGATAGTACTCAATACGATAGAACAAAGTAAGATCAGAACATGCAACTACAAAGAAAATAGTTGGGTCTGGCTTCAGAATCCCAATGAAGTCTATAAGTCATTAACCTATAATGGTTTTAGAAAAACATATGTTAAAGGAGAATCGACTCTAGTCGCAACTAGTATCACACATGAGGTGTGGAGATTAGGTTTCTCAGTTGCTAGAGTTCACCCTTATATAGTCTTCATATCATGGTTTGCAATCAATGCTACCTTGGTAACAAAGCCTTCAATATTCACCATTAGATGAAAACCTGATTAGAGTCAAGCTAATATCTTTGAACCGTTAGATTTTCTTAGCTTGTTACACACAAATGAAATGTACCTTCGTTTAGATATAGGTAACTGTACCTAAACGTGTACACTTAGTTGGTTCAACAATAGTTAACCAAAGTTAGCCATATGAACACTTTCATATCAACCTTGTTCATCTTAATCACAACTAGTTCAAATGACTCAAATGAAACTAGTTATAGAGTTGTTCAATTTTTTATATTCTCATATAAGTATACAAGACACGGTTGAAGCAAAATCGGTTTTGATTCACTCGAATCGATTCATGATCATTATAGCCACGGTTGCAGATATTGCATTCCTTAATAAAAAAGGTATTTGTTCATGAGTATGTAAACATACTTAACCGATTTTAGAACTTAACTTACTCAGGTATGCAAACGGGTATGCATATCTAAGTTCCCGGACTTGGTTTTGTTCGCGACTATGCAAACGGGTACGCATACTGTCGTTCACGGCCGAACTCAGTTGAAATCAGTACGCATACGGGTATGTATACTATAGTTAACGGAATTCATCTATTGAATCTGTTAGAGCATAGCTCGGTTGAACCCACCAAGCGTTGGCATGTCAAGTTTGGTTGTCATATTTTAGTGAATCAAAACTCATGTTAAGAGTCGCTTGATTATGTAGTAGAGTCAACTTCGTATAGGTTAGCTTGAAAGTATTAGGATATGAGACATTACAAGTATTGCGAAGAGTTGAAGATGTGATGAAGCAAGGAGCTACAACGAAACAATCATCCTTCCACTTGAGGTTAGTGATATTGACTTGAACTGTTTCATTCCCTAACGTATCTTTCAAGTCGTGCATATTGAAAACAAAACTGCGAAGCATATTTGAACTCTAGATAGACATAATATTAAGGAATACAATACGAGGTTTATTGCTTAACCATTAAACTTTGTAGATAAGACATTACCATAATCATTTGAATGCTATTGTGATTATATATGGGTATGAGGTGAGGATTTCATCCTAGGGAACAATGTTTACATGTGTTCTAAGGAAGTAAGTTCATAAACTTGTTTGCGAATCGAAAAGGAAATCGCCAGGCATTATTGGGATTGTTATTCATTGCATATCTTGTGAACATCCAATATGTGTGATTTAGTAGAACCGTTCATGACTCTTTGTGTTCTTGGTAAAAATATTCACAAAGGCCTGACTTATGTATTGGTATGACTTTTATTAGTGAAACCGATCTTAAGTAATCACCTGAGATGGTATGATCGGGTTTGTGATTTTATGCCTGACCAAAACTGGGAAAAGGGGAACCGATCCTAGTAAGAGGTGTGGTACATCACAAAGGGGAAACGATCCTTGTATGAGGTGCAACAGGTTTATAGAAGAAAGGGGAACCGATCCTATGGACATGTGCAACACGTTTTTAGGCAAAGTGGAACCGATCTTATGGACATGTGCAACACATTCAAGTTAGATACCACATATATGTGGGGAACCGATCCTAGTACCTAGTCAACCGAATTTTGGAAAGCTAGTGTGACTATGCACAATACTCTCATGGAGGTAGAACCGAAACTTGTTTTGGTAGAACCGTTACACCCATGATTTGTGATTGAATGTTATTTGATTAATCACATAGTTCTTGAAAGTCAGATGAACCAATTCTAAACTTGTTTGGAAGTGTGGCAAATTGGTTTCAAGGTTGTAAGTATGAAAGAGAACTTACAAAGTTAGGATGTCGACATACTTTGAACACGTGTTGTGAATGTTTATTATTTAATTGTTCAAAGTTATTCCTTAATAGTTAAGGGAAGAGAATCCCAGGATCGAAACATAAATAAGTTAAGAATATTTTAATTAAGGTTATTAATTTCATTTTTAGGAAAATAAGAATTAGTAATATGCATTTACTAATTAAATATTTTCTAAGAGATTTTGATCATTATTTTTGGACAGAGCATTTCTATGAATTATGGAAACCGAATTTGTGCCTTAATGAATATCTTGAGAATATTTTCGGTTTTGGAAATTCCTTGGTGTCCAAACTTCCTAGTCTATAGATACTGAAGTTTGCATTCCTAGCAAACTATTCGTAATAGCAAACTACCTCTTATTGTGTTGCTACTGGTGAAGACGCCTATTCGAAGAGGAGAGTAACCTAATTAGGCGAAATCTCTTACGGCCGCTCGGTTTAAAGTCTTCTTTGGGATTGAGAAGCTCTAGTCAGTACCGTTGGTGGGAAACTAGATAATTGCGGTTTATCTTTTGTTTTCATTGATTTGATTGACTAACGGTGGTTGAACTTTGATTGCACCTAGTTTTTTTATGCTTGAGAATATTCTCTTCTGATATAAGATTCCTTCAAACTAGTTCAGAGTTTCGACAGGGATCTTTAGACTGTTGTTAGTTCTAAAGACGATCTTGTGATAATCCATTGTTAACAGACTCCATTCTGTGCGTGATTGATCACAAGAGATTCAAGTGATTGTGTGCAGGTGTTTATTGAAGATCTAATAAGATTTGAAGACGAAGAAGATATTGAATATTTTCTGATTTGTGAGTTCATAATCTTTGGTGTGCACAATACTTGTTTCGGTAAAAAGAGGATCCAATTAATAGTCGCCTTTTTCCTTGTGATAGAATTGGATTGATTAATTGAGTAGATCGGAATCAACACAATTCTTTGGATTAAGAGTGTTGATCTCAAAATCTTAACGATAACTTTAGTAATTGAACATAAGATAGATCTAAGGACCTGACGAAGGAGTTTATTTTAAGATAAACAGAAGAGCCTTTGTCCGACTCATATCACTTGGTTGAAGAGAGTTGATACCAAATAGATTTGTTGTTCATTTACTGTTTGGAATACGAACCAAAGGAATTGATCCAAGTACGTGACTTATTTATAAGTTGGAGGCGTGGGAATACAGACGGAACTAGGTGAACTATAGGTTTAGTTGCTTGGTCTCAACTATACGAAGTTAGTGTAATTTTGTGTAGCGGCTTAATCCTTAGAGTATTCAATTCTGGACAAGCTCCCAGAGTTTTTCTGCATTTGCGGTTTCCTCGTTAACAAAATCTTGTTGTGTCATTTACTTTTATTTTCAGCATTATAATTGTTTTATTATAATTAAAGTAAATCACACAAACGTTAATTCATATTTACTTGATAAGTGAATCCTATTGTGTTTGGTTAAGTCCGATCCTTTTTATCAAGTAAACATACTTCGTTGTTGTATTGTCTCGATCTCGTATCCATAGACAATCACACAAAGTATGAACTGATTAGTTGTATTGTCTCGACTCAGTCCATAGACAATCACATTTGGAGAAAGGACTTATAGGTAGGAAAAGATTTAGATTGAGGTATATTTGGATACCTTCGTATTTAAAATTGGTATCAGAGCAGGCAAACACGAAAAAATCTAACAATCTGTGTTTGGTGCGACCCAACCTATAAGATATGGGCCAAAGCAAAGTTAAGTGAGAGCAAAAACTAAAGAAAGGCTCAATTAACATATCACAAGATATGTGATCTAAAGGAGAGTGTTCTTCAATTTCAGATTGCTCAATTGATGAGATCTCTAACGAGACGTTTTTGAGTTCTATTCTTGAGATCTCTGATGAAAGATCAAGTGTGAGAACCTTTGAACTAAAGGAATTGAGTAAACAATTTCTTTTCTGCTCAAATGAACTTCTCTTAATCCTTGAAACAGAACGAGATTTAACATTGAAGTTTGAAAATCTCTATAAAGAGCATGAATTACTAAAAGAAAAATTCACACAACAAGTTTGTGACTAAGAAAAAGGGATAAATGTTGAACATCATCATGTAGAAACTCGTGAAAAAGATCTGGAAAGATCTCAAGAAAATATATGTCTTTTGGAAAAAGAGATTGATGACTCTAAAATAAAATTGAACTCTCAACAAGAATGCTTCAAGGAAAAAGGAAAAAAATCTTCTTTTTAACATAAGTTGTTTAGAGGAATCTCTCAGCACTACTCTTGATGAAAACAATTCATTAAAAGAGGAAATATCAATATTGAGAAAAATGAATGCAAGCTCAAACAACTTATCTTCCTTATTGGAGTCAAGAAGAAACCATGGAGACACACGTGGTTTAGGATTTCAAGGAAATACTGTAGTTTCTAACAATGAAACAAAGTTTTTTAAATCTATGTATACTCAAACAGAGGAGTCTCCAAAAGAAAATACTCAATACAACTGTACAGAAACCTGCAGGAAAAAACAAACAGTTGATGATCAGTCATTCGAGAAGAAGGAAAGTGATGAAAAAGAAAAGAGACCAGAACTAAGGAGAGTAAAGAAAGATAAAGGAACTTTCAACAATCTTGCACAAACAGGTAACTACAAACATGTCAACTCTCATAATATAAAATGTTGTTATTCTTGTGGTAGTAAAAATCATGTTCATAAGTTATGCAATATTCGTAAAATGCAAAATGCTCTTCGTTTTGTCTCAAAGGAATTGGGAAAAATAAACTTTGATCCTTGCCTCTTATCAAACAGAGTAAAAGACTGTTATACTGATTTTTGGTCTACTCAGTATATACCAATATCATTTAAAAGGGGGCATAAGAAAAATGAGTTTAAACGGGAAAGATCTGTCTCTCATACGTTAAAAGAATCAGTCTCTGAACCATTCTTAGATTATGATGGCATATCATATCTTAAGAAATGGAAGAGAAAGAACAGTCGAAAATAATACATTGTTGCATAAGAACGAATTTCTCTGTACCCAAGCACTCCTGTGTTACAGAAATTTGTTTAAAATGGGTAATTTCGATTATTTCCTTTTGATAAAGATTACCGAAAAATCTTAGTATATAAATGTTTCCTTTTTATAAGCGGTGAGATCTTATAAAGACCCTATTCTCATTCGAAACCTTCATGGTTTTCAACAATGAATGATCTAAAGAATGTTATATATCATTTGATATATTCCTGTAGATTTCATGATCTTCTAACTAGAAAAATTCATATAATCCTTTTCACTGAGAATAAAAGGTCTTACAGCGAATTTGTGGGAGAATATTGTATCCAAGAAGTAGAAAGTGTTTTGGATTCCTCTAACAAAGGAAGATTCGAAATCTGTTCTGATTTGTGCTCATATCAGATCATGCCCTCTCTTACTGAAGTAAGGGATACCAACTTATGTGAAGGAGTTCTCGAACTAATAGGACGAAAAGAACTCTTTAAGGAATTATCCTTTGTTGCTCAAAAGGAAGTTATCTTTCATGTTGTCTGTTGAGCATCTTACAGAGACTTTCGTGATCTTCAAATGATTAGTTTTCACTCCAGTGATCTTGAAATATATGAAGAGAACCTTGATGAAATCATGGAAACATAGGATAACAAGGATGAATAATTTTAATTTCTTATTCATAGAAAAATAGACATCAATTTTTGATTTTCAGTAATTGTATTGGTCTATTATGAATAAAATTATTTGATTTATAATTTTCTTGTGATAGTTTTCGGTTTACATAGCCTGTGCTTGAATTCTTTTATATTATTGCTATGTATTTTTATGGGATGTTTGATTTCGGTTTTACTACCTTAATATTCGATCTCACATGTTGTGAACCCTTGTTGTTTGGGTGACTTTTTGATTTAGCAGGATTAAGTTCTAGCCCATGTTGGTAGGCTTTATCAAAGAATCATGAGGGGTTCTAGTACAAACAATATGTGAAAATGTCACAATATGTTGAATCGTTTTTGGTTTAGCATAACAACATATGTGTTCCGACGGTTTTCAACTTTTGCTTGCAATTGTTAAAACCGATTTTCAACCTTTCCCTGGTAAAGGTTGGTTGTTGTTATTCTTTTATTTTTGCATAAGGATGAAAACGTGATGATATTTCGATATCAATTATCCCCGGACGAAGATGCAAACTTATTGGAGAAGTGGATGCGAAATTTGAGGTAACAATCTTGTTAGTTAATTGTTTTCCTGTTTAAGAAAAGCCTGAATTTATTTCATATATATTTATTGCTTTTTCTTAACAAAATCTAGGTACAATTGATGTTTATTCCATTATGTGTGTATGGATATATGTGTGATTCAATTGGTTCCGGTTAAGAAAAGCTATTGTTATCTTGCTTTATTGTGTGGTATCAATTGTTTAGGCTTACAAAATTTCGGTGCAATTGCGGTGCTTTAATGTCTATGTTGTTTCAATTGCTTCCGGTTGAGGTGAATAATTATGCAAGTTGATTTATTTGGTTTGTATGAATTATTTATGACATAACGAAATAAAAGGTTTACGGGATGAGTTGTTTAGTCCAATTCGATTCTGGATAAGAGAAACTAAGTTAATTCTGATCTTAGTTAGACTTATCGAAGTGAGGTTTCGGTTATTCAAGTCTAATCGAATGCCTTAACAAGAAATGCTAGTTAACTAACCTAGTACTTGTCTTGTTTAAAATTGAAAGGTCTAAGTTTATGGATAGTTAGAACCTGATGAGAAAAATAGAGTTATCTTTATTTTTGTACAATCGGTTTAGCAAAGGAACTAAGGTGCTTAGTTGATTTTTGGTTTGCTAAACTAAAGTGGAAAAATTGTTTCGGACAATTGTTTCCTTCATAACATGTCAAAATAAAACTACTTGTAGTTTCGATTTTGGTATTGGTTATCAGAACATGGTGTGTGGAACCCTCGTGCCTAACTCTACAGGTTGCAAGTATATTTTGAGATTTGTAAGATTCTTTTTGTGTTGTCCTTTATTTTTTCGTTTCTTTGTCATTTTGTGACAAAAAGGGGGAGAAATATATGGAGTAAACAAGTGATACTGGCATTGATTTTATATTGATTGGTATCGCTAAGGAAAAGAACATTGGTGCTTAAACGTTTATCTAAACGAAAAAGTGAAAGCACAGACTAAGGGGGAGTAACATATCATATTAAGTGGTATAACAAAGACGTGCGGATTGAATATCTACCTATCTTCCTTAGGGGGAGTATTAGCTTTGTTATTATAATGTCAACAACGACATTTTTGAGGATTGAATGTATGCAGTTTACTGTGCAGTTGAATTCGGGAATCAAGCGTATGTGTAATGAATTCTTGCAATTTGTTTATCCATATGATGTAAGAGTTTTGTCACTAAAATTGAAAAAGGGTGAGATTGTTAGAGTATAGCTCGGTTGAACCCACCAAGCGTTGGTATGTCAAGTTTGGTTGACATATTTTAGTGAATCAAAACTCATGTTAAGAGTCGCTTAATTATGTAATAGAGTCAACTTCGTATAGGCTAGCTTGAAAGTATTAGGATATGAGACATTACAAGTATTGCGAAGACTTGAAGATGTGAAGAAGCAAGGAGCTACAACGACAATAATCATCCTTCCATTTGAGGTTAGTGATATTTGACTTGAACTGTTTCATTCCCAAATGTATCTTTCAAGTCGTGCATATTGAAAACAAAACTGCGAAGCATATTTGAACTCTAGATAGACATAGTATTAAGGAATACAATACGAGGTTTATTGCTTAACCGTTAAACTTTGTAGATAATACATCGCTATAATCATTTGAATGCTATTTTGATTATGTATGGGTATGAGGTGAGGATTTCATCCTAGGGAATAATGTTTACATGTGTTCTAAGGAAGGAAGTTCATAAACTTGTTTGTGAATCGAAAAGGAAACCGCCAGGCGTTATTGGGATTGTTATTCATTGCATATCTTGTGAACATCCAAGTTAGATACCATATATATGTGGGGAACAGATCTTATGGACATGTGCAACACATTCAAGTTAGATACCATATATATGTGGGGAACCGATCCTAGTACCTAGTCAACCGAATTTGGGAAAGCTAGTGTGACTATGCACAATACTCACATGGAGGTAGAACCGAAACTTGTTTTGGTAGAACCGTTACACCCATGATTTGTGATTGAATGTTATTTGATCAATCACATAGTTCTTGAAAGTCAGATGAACCAATTCTAAACTTGTTTGGAAGTGTGGCAAATCGGTTTCAAGGTTGTAAGTATGAAAGAGAACTTACAAAGTTAGGATGTCGACATACTTTGAACACGTGTTGTGAATGTTTATTATTTAATTGTTCAAAGTTATTCCTTAATAGTTAAGGGAAGAGAATCCCAGGATCGAAACATAAATAAGTTAAGAATCTTTTAATTAAGGTTATTAATTTCGTTTTTAGGAAAATAAGAATTAGTAATATGCATTTACTAATTAAATATTTTCTAAGAGATTTTGATCATTATTTTTGGACAGAGCATTTCTATGAATTATGGAAACCGAATTTGTGCCTTAATGAATATCTTGAGAATATTTTCGGTTTTGGAAATTCCTTGGTGTCCAAACTTCCTAGTCTATAGATACTGAAGTTTGCATTCCTAGCAAACTATTCGTAATAGCAAACTACCTCTTATTGTGTTGCTACTGGTGAAGACGCCTATTCGAAGAGGAGAGTAACCTAATTAGGCGAAATCTCTTACGGCCGCTCGGTTTAAAGTCTTCTTTGGGATTGAGAAGCTCTAGTCAGTACCGTTGGTGGGAAACTAGATAATTGCGGTTTATCTTTTGTTTTCATTGATTTGATTGACTAACGGTGGTTGAACTTTGATTGCACCTAGTTTTTTTATGCTTGAGAATATTCTCTTCTGATATAAGATTCCTTCAAACTAGTTCAGAGTTTCGACAGGGATCTTTAGACTGTTGTTAGTTCTAAAGACGATCTTGTGACAATCCATTGTTAACAGACTCCGTTCTGTGCGTGATTGATCACAAGAGATTCTAGTGATTGTGTGCAGGTGTTTATTGAAGATCTAAGAAGATTTGAAGACGAAGAAGAAGATAATGAAGATTTCTGATTTGTGAGTTCATAATCTTTGGTGTGCACAATACTTGTTTCGGTAAAAAGAGGATCCAATTAATAATCGCCTTTTTCCTTGTGATAGAATTGGATTGATAAATTGAGTAGATCAGCATCAACACAATTCTTTGGATTAAGAGTGTTGATCGCAAATTCTTAATGATAACTTTGGTAATTGAACATAAGATAGATCTAAGGACCTGGCGAAGGAGTTTATGTTACGATAAACAGAAGAGCCTTTGTCCGACTCATATCACTTTGTTGAAGAAAGTTGGTACCAAACAGATTTTTTGTTCCTTTACTGTTTGGAATACGAACCAAAGGAATTGATCCAAGTACGTGACTTATTTATAAGTTGGAGGCATGGGAATACAAAGAAAACTAGGTGAAATATAGGTTTAGTTGCTTGGTCTCAACTATACGAAGTTGGTGTAATTTTGTATAGCGGTTTCCTGAGAGTATTTAATTCTGGACAAGGTCCCGGGGCTTTTCTGCATTTGTGGTTTCCTCGTTAACAAAATATTGTTGTGTCATTTACTTTTATTTTCCGCATTATAATTGTTTTATTATAATTAAAGTAAATCACACAAACGTTAATTCCTATTTACTTGATAAGTGAATCCTATTGTGTTTGGTTAGTCCGAACCTTTTTATCAAGTAAACATACTTCGTTGTTGTATTGTCTCGATCTCGTATCCATAGACAATCACACGAAGTATGAACTGATTAGTTGTATTGTCTCGACTCAGTCCAGAGACAATCACTTTCAGATAAAGGACTTATAGGTAGGAAAAGTTTTAGATTGAGGTATATTTGGTACCCTCGTCTTTTCAGAATCTATACGCGTACGGGTATGCATACTAAATTCCCGAACTTGGAATACACTTGCAACAGTTAGCATACAAGTACGCATATTGTGCTATATCCAATCAATATTTAATTGTTCTAAACTCCCATTTCAATCGTTGAAACATTCTTTGAAGACGAGACTAGCTGTATCACACTAAATATTAGCTTCAAATCTATTTTCAAGTGATCAAATGATCCATACGAAACATTCCGAGTCTACATCAAATGACTGTCTCACGCAATTTCTAGGGTGTAAATAGTAGAACTCCTGGGGTGCCTTTATCACTTCTTCGGATGACTTTTATCGTGTTTCTGGGGTGCTTCCAACATACTTCCGGGGTCCCTTTTCGAGCCAATTCCGCCGTAAAAGTCCATTTCTCCAAAAACACCTACAAATACATAAAATAACAAAATAAGCACAAAATCGAGCACTAACAATATACATAATTGAGAACAAAATAGACACATAAATGCGTATATCACCCCCCCTTAGTCAATACCTTATCTCACAATGAAAACCACTCTCCCTTACATAATGATCCGTAAACCATATGTATATGTAGTGTGAACTACACAATAATTCTCCCCCTTTTTGTCAATATAAATTGGCACATGTACGAACACTAGTGCGATCATAATAAAATTCTCAAAAAGATACTTCATGACTAAAAGAGAACATATAAACTTTGTTTCGATGATTTCACATAGTCGAAACTTAGTGTATTCATCAAGGAGTTTATAAAGATACAAGAAAACTCCTACAATATTCCACAGCCGCACTCCCGATAAAGATTTGGAAATTAAGCACAAGTTCAATTAAGAACTTTCCCCCATTAAATGTCATTCCCGAAAGAACAACAAGAACGACCTTACTTTTGCAAAAAAAGAAGGATTTCTTTATACATTAACAAATCACATGAAACATGAATTTGTATCCAGAAAACACAATTAAATTAACCACAACGGAACCTCAATGATTAATTTAATCGGATATGCTCAACATAAGAAAACTTACGGAGTCGTACAGTACTTTCACATAGAAGTGGATCGGGGAAAGATCAATATACTGCAGAATATTCAAAGATTCATTCTATTTTTCATTAATATTTGCATAATGATACCATAGACTTAATCTTTGACATAAAAAGTTCATTCTATTTTCCATCAATATTTGCATAATGACATAATAGACTTAACTTTTGACATATATGAGACAATCACAGTTCACGGACGTAAACACACATATCCCATAAAATTATTTGCAGTATATAAAACCAATAAAGATTAATACTGCAAAATCATCTTCCAAATAAACTTTAGAATTTAAATAAATAAATCTAAAAACATTGCAAGATGAAAATCGTTGGCAATAACAATATGTACTCACAATATATGGTATTCCAAACCCTAGTTATCCTTCTTAAAACACATAAAAAATTCTCACAAGAAGTTTCCTAGACATTGTAGAGATTTCTCAGGGAATCTACTGAGAATTCCTTCTCATTATTGAAGAACTCGTTGATTATAGGATCATTTAATTTCTCCAGATCTTCAGAAATATCAGTTAACTCACTAAGTCCTCTTTTTAGTTCACACAAGGTGTTCTTTGTCAGAGATAACATTTGTTCATAGTGAGTTATACTTTCCAAAGAGAACATGATTTGAGATTTTAAATCATTTCCTTTACTGATGAAATCCTTCACCATAGCCCTAAAGTTATTATCATCTAGACAAATAGACAAAAAACAGTTAAAGGAAGAACCTTTTTCATCATTTGTAGATTTCTCCTTTTTCTTCCTTGAGCCTTCACAAAGATACACATTAACTTCTTCTACTTCCTCTCTTTTTGTGGTACCTCTAATTACAGAAGCCATGAAACTATATCTTTCAAAGAGAAAGGAGTGAAGGGAATTTTGATCACAAATAAATATAAATAGAGTACCGGACAACCAAACCCTAAACAAAAACTTTGAAAATGTCTTCACGGTTCACGATTCATTATCTATTTTTGATAAGAAAATATTCAATTGCAAATCTTAACTTAAATAATCTTAAACTCCCAAGGAAAAGAAATTAACAACTATACAAGACTTGAGAAACCTTGATGCAATCCTCATACTCTCAAGTTAATAATGAGGATGCAAACATCATTATAATTAAATTGTGATGGAGTGAGAAGAATGATGACATCTTGTGTCACTTGGTGACTTATCAAGGTTTGTTGCATAAACAGATTTCTTACCTCGTCCGACTCTAGTTCTCTTAGACTTTTTCTTGTCTTCAGGATTTCCTTGTTGATTACTGAAAACTAGATTCATCCTTTGCATGTCATTCCGAAGTTTGGAATTCGTTTGTTGTTCCTCTTGAATTTCCCACACTTTGAACATGATTTGCATTTCCACAAAACATACACTTCAGAGATGAATTTTCGTTGCATATTTGACTCCTGTTTATCATAACTTTTAATATCCATAGTTCCAGAACCGGCCGGAACAAAGGAATTTTTTATGCTCATAGTCTTTCTTTTGAACCTTAAACCATTTGTGTTTCCAAAATATTTCTGACTGAATAACATTGCCGAAATCTTGTCAGAGCTTCCAGGTAACCTTTGCAGGTTACACTTAAGAGTATTGGTCTCTTTTTCTTTTAAAGATAGGGTTCTGGTGAATTCATCGCTAAGACAATCAATCTCAAGATTTTTCACCTGAAGTGATGATTCAAGTTTCTACAACTTCATTTTCAGTTGAAGATTTTCTTGGTGAATTTCTTCATTTTTATCCAAGAATTCAAAAATCTCAGTGTCAGACTCGCATTCTGAATCAGAATTTGAGATAGTAGAAGTTTCTGCGGCGAACGCTGAAATTTCTGTGCAAAGTTCGGAAGTATGCAGATTGACCAACTTAATTGTTTTCCTTTGTATTGAATCATCTGAAGCATCAGGGAGAGAGAGAGACATTCCTCAGATATTTTACTTCTTCTCACAATATCCTTGATCTTTTGTAAAATCAATGACCTGTCAGGATCAATATGATTTGAACAACATTCATCAGCCCAAGACTAGTAAGCAACATTGAACGTGGATGTTCTCGATGTATTCTGATCATGATCAAGAAATCTTAAATTTCAAATGAGTGAGTTTCTGGAAAGAGTATCAAGGTTATTTCCTTCAATGATGGCATGTTTCTTAGAATCGTATTTGGCTGGCAAAGATCTAAGAATTTTTATCATAATGTCATTTTCAGGAATAGTTTTACCCAATGCAAACGATGCATTAACAATTTCAGACTTTGTGATTAAACTCATCAAATGAATCTTCATCAGCCATACGAAGGTTTTCCCTATCAGAATTTAGGTTTTGAAGCCTAGCTTCTTTCTCAGAGGAATTTCCATCGAATACAGTTTCTAAAATATCCCAGGCTTCTTTAGACTTAGTGCACGTAGTCACGTGGTGCTGAAGATATGGGGTAATGGCATGGATGAGAGCATTTAATCCGTCGGGATTTGGCTTTGTTGCAAGAATCTCGGCAGGATCATATGCACCATTATCCTTTGGAATAGTTACATCGCCTTCTGTAACAACCGGAGGATCATAGCCATTAACTACATGAACCAATGATTGAAAATCACGTTCTTGTAGAAGGCACGCACAAAAAATTTCCACCATAAGTAATTTGAGCCATAGAAGACTGGTGGTACGTTTATAGAGATAGCGTTACTGTCCATAGAGTCATATTGCTACAAACACAGACTTATAAGGTCTTAAACGTGTTTGCCTACTCTGATACCAATTCAAAAAGCGGGGGTCTAACAACCACACCCAATATTTCGTTTAGACAATCTGTATGGACTAACTCCAATATAATTCCAAGACAATCAACTAGACGGTCAGACTAAATCAAGGAAAATATATCCAAGAGTTATATCTCAATTTCTCAAATCAATCTGCAATCAAACAGATAGAAATCTGTGAGCCGTATCAATATGAGAAATAACTTGGATGGTACCAAATACCAATATCCAAGTGTCAATAAATTTTAATCAACAACCAAAGGTTGGATTAACCAATTGATTGAACTACGCACAACCTGTGATATTTCAATTATATAGAAAATATAATGCGGAAAAGAAATAACACAGGCACCAGAAGTTTCGCTAACGAGGAAACCGCAAATGCAGAAAAACCCCGGGACCTAGTCCAGATTTGAACATCACACTGTATTAAGCCGCTACAGACTTAAACCTACTACAAGTTAACTTTAGACTGGAATGTAGTTGATCCCTAACCAATCTCACACGAATTAAGATACATTCACATTGCTTATGTCTCTGAATCCCAACAGGACTATACACACTTGATTCTGTTAGCTGATCTCACCCACAACTAAGAGTTGCTACGACCCAAAGTCGAAGACTTGATAAACAAATCTGTCTTACAAAAAAAAGTCTATTGAATAGATAAATTTGTCTCCCACAAAAATACCTACGAGATTTTGTTCCGTCTTTTGATAAATCAAGGTGAACATGAACCAATTGATACACCAGACTTATATTCCCGAAAAACAGCTTAATAATATCTATCACCTCACGATAATCTTAACCGTATGGTAGCAGAACAAGATATTGTGGAATCACAAAGAATTAGACGAAAAGCTTTGTGATTACTTTTTATCTTACCTATCGGAGATTAAATATCGAGCAAATCTTAGAGAAGATAGTACTCAATACGATAGAACAAAGTAAGATCAGAACACGCAACTACAAAGAAAATAGTTGGGTTTGGCTTCAGAATTCCAATGAAGTCTTTAAGTCGTTAACCTACAATGGTTTTAGAAAAACCTAGGTTAAAGGAGAATCGACTCTAGTCGCAAATAGTATCACACATGAGATGTGAGGATTAGGTTTCCCAGTTGCTAGAGTTCTTCCTTATATAGTATTCAAATCAGGGTTTGCAATCAATGCTAGCTTGGTAACAAAGCATTCAATATTCTTCGTTAGATGAAAACCTGATTAGAGTCAATCTAATATCTTTCAACTGTTAGATTGTCTAAGCTTGTTACACACAAATGAAATGTACCATCATTTAGATATGGGTAACCGTACCTAAACGTGTACACTTAGTTGGTTCAACAATAATTAACCAGAGTTAGACATATGAACACATTCATATCAACCTTGTTCATCTTAATCACAACTAGTTCAAATGACTCAAGTGAAACTAGTTATAAAGTTGTTCAATTGTTTATATTCTCATAGAAGTATAGAAGACACAATTGAAGCAAAATTGGTTTTGATTCACTCGAGTCGATTCATGAACATTACAACCACGGTTTGCAAAAATTGCAATCTTTATTTAAAAAAATGTATTTGTTCATGAGTATGTAAGCATACTTAACCAATTTTAGAACTTAACCTACTCAGGTATGCAAACGGGTACGCATACCTAAGTTCTTGGACTTGGTCTTGTTCGCAAGTATGAAAACGGGTACGCATACTTTCGTTCACGACCGAATTCAGTTGAAATCAATACACATACGGGTATGCATACTATAGTTCCCAGATTTTACCTGTTGAATCAGTACGCATACGCGTATGCATACTAAAATCTCGGACTTGGAATACACTTGCAACAGTTAGCATACAAGTATGCATACTATCCAATCAATTGTTAATTGTTCTAAACTCCCATTTCAATCATTGAAACATTCTTGGAAGACGGGAATAGCTGTCTCATACAAACTATTAACTTCAAAGCAATTTTCAAGTGATCAAATAATCAATACGAAATATTCCGAGTCTACATCAAATGATCGTCTCACACAAATCATATAAGATGTTACCAGGCGATTTTCACATGATCATCTTTTGACTTTCGTCAAGAATAAAAGATGAACTTGGTTAAAGCGAAAGATTACCAACACATATTTAGAGAAATATGTAAGCGAGTTAAACTCAACTCGAGATATGAAAGATGTATAATGTATAGTATATATAGCTATAAGACTTTTGTCTCAATAGGAGATAGAATAACAATATACTTCTGAGTGATAAATGAGTTCAAGTATCCACATACCTTTTGTTGATGAAGTTCCACAAGCTCCCGTTAGTAGTTATTCATCTTCAATCGATGAACACCGTGAAGTCTAAAGCTTAACTACACATTCTATCTTAATCCGATACATAGCTATGAGTAGACTAGAAATCAAGACTTATAGTTTTGAAAACTAAACTTGACAAACAATATTGAGATAGCAACGCTTGCGAGTTCAACCGAGAAGTGCTCTAACAATATTACATAATTGAATCTGTGAACCTGATCACAAAGAGATTTCTTGGACGGTACCAAAGACCAATGTCAAAGGATCAATCAAGTCATATCCAACAAAATAGATCGGACGTATCTACTATGATTAATCAACTCACAACATGTGATCAAACTGTATTAGGTAGGAAAAAGAAATAACACATACACTCGAAATTCTGTTAACGAGGAAACCGCAAATGCAGAAAAACCCTGGGACCTAGTCCAGATTGAATACCAAACTGTAATAAGCCGCTACAGACACTAGCCTACTACCAATTAACTTCGATCTGGAATGTAGTTGAGCCCGAACTCAGTCTCCCACTGATTCAAGTATAGTCACACTCCCTACGCCTTTTGAATCCCAGTAGGACTCCGCGCAATTGATTCCCTTAGATGACGTCACACCAACTAAGAGTTGCTTCAACTTAATTAAAGACTTTAAACCATATCTTTTTCCCACAAATTAATCCTATATAATTGGTTTCTTGATTACGATCGAAACGGATGATCAAATTAAACGTAGGATCATGGTGATGGAAATTGATAGCAATTTGACAAAAGTCTAGCTATCATCAAAATCCGGAATTATGCAACCCGAAGTGAAACCTAGATTATTATTCACCTCACAAGTATAAAACTTGCAGAATCACAAAGTTGAGACGAAGCGAACTTTGTGATTTCTATTTATCTTATTCAAGTGATAAATCAACGATCAAACAAGATCAGGATACTTATCAAGATAAAAGATAACTGGACCTGGCTTCACGAATCCCAGTGAAGTCTTTGATAGTCGCTAAACCCTAAAAGGGTTTCTGGAGAGGACGACTCTATATACAACTAGGACACAACAAAAAGTAGTGTCAGGATTCAAATATCCCAGTTGCCAAGGGTTCCTCTTATACATACACTCAAAGCATATGTAGCTTTAGGTTTAAGCTAATATAGCTTTGGAACCAAGCAAACAATATTCACCGTTAGATGAAAACTTTGAATTTCATTTACATAAACAAGATATACACTCTGGTTAGGTAAATCGTAACCGTATCATGTAACATGGTTAGCCGAAACTAGTCGGTTTGAACTTAAAAGCTTAATACTCATTTTCATGAACACAAAGACATTGATCTTGAGTCACAAACATGTGATCAAATAAGTCTACTGCTTTTAGAGAACTGATCAAATGTAAATTATCTCATAGAAATAATTTAAATGCAATTAAATCATAATCGACATAGTTGGTAAATGCACAAAGTACAAATACATGAGTCGTTCGTGAACTGAGTCATGGTACGTGGACCGGTTTGCGAACTTATGAGAAAAACTGAGTTACGGAGTTGACAGAACTTTTTCAGTTCACGTACCGGTTTGCAAACTTAGGTGCAAAACTGATTTCCGGAGTTGACATAACTTTTTCAGTTTGAGAACCAGTTTGAAAACCTTAAGACTTTACGGGTTTCGGAGTTCACATAACCTTTTCAGTTTGCGCATCGGTTTGGGTACTAAACTGGTTCTGGAACATAAAACTGTATTGGTTCGCGTGACGGCTTGGATACTTAAACCCGTTTCCTTTGCCACAGTTCCAAAATGGTTTACATACGAATGTGAATACCTATCCGGATCACGAATCAAACAGATTTTCCCATGATGTGCATACAAATATGCGTATCACATAA
Organism: Papaver somniferum; assembly: GCF_003573695.1. Taxonomy (NCBI): domain Eukaryota; kingdom Viridiplantae; phylum Streptophyta; class Magnoliopsida; order Ranunculales; family Papaveraceae; genus Papaver; species Papaver somniferum. The sequence goes on from NC_039368.1 coordinate 108,071,361, forward strand.
ATCTGTAAGTCGATATATAGCTACTCCACTATATGTACGAGTACATGCAATACGACTTCAGACTTATAACAGTTATCTCAGTTTGTAAGACTGATAACACTATATTGTATTCCGAATATATTAGTTATATATTTTTCTCTAAATCAATCTGAAACATTCCCGAATAACGTCAATGACACATATCACTTTTCTAGGCTATTTTCGAATGATAAACTTGAATCATGATTTTGGTTCCGAACAATAAATTGTTCTCCACCGAAATTGATCAAGTATGAACAAATGTTCATTAAGCTTGTCATTATATTTCGAGAAATTCATAAACTAAATAATTAGTTCTCGACTCGAAATTCTTGTCTATGCAAGCTAGTCTAATTAGTTATGCGACAAACGTCTCAAGGATAAAAAAGTGAATGTAATTTTAGAAATACGTGGTTCAGTCTTAACTTACCTTTTCTTAATAAAGTTGTCCAAAAGCTTAGGTTGATCTTCGCCTTCAAACGGTAGAACGCAAATGATGACTGGTTTGTTTCTCAACTACCTCTACCATATACCAAGACTTAAATAATTGTAGACTATAAATTAAGATATGGTTTTGACAACTAAATTTGACAACAATCTTGAGATGGCAAAACTTGTGAGTTCCACCGAGCAATGCTCTAACAATCTCTACCTTTGTAAATTTTAGTGATAAAACTATTTATACATATGAATAAACAAATTAAAGTTTCGAAAAACTCCTCGATCTATCATACCTTGTTTCCTTAGTTTCTTCAATTCTTCTTGAACTCTTCGTTATTTCAAGTTGTAATGATTCTAAATGTGTTCAACTCAGCATCGTTGTTGTTGAAGATCCATAGTTATAACAACTTTCATCATTATACAGAAACATAGTATTATTATCTTCTCTTCAAAGTTCAATTGTATCTCAACTCTGAAGTAATACTACGGTGATATGTTTCTCCCCCTTAATCAATACTTACGTATTTTGTATAATAGGTGAAACCTATAGATTAATGATTCACTCCCCCTTGCATAATGATCTGTAAACCATATGTATGTAGTATGAAACTACTAATAATTCTCCCCATTTTTGTCAATAAAATTAACAAATGTACGAAAATCGCGGGATCATAATGAATACAACCGAAAGATATCTCAAGTTTTAAGGAAGATGGAGATACTATATAATAAACATAGTTAAAATGCAAACTCATCATATCAACTTATATAGATGATATCATATAGTAATAAATACTTAGCGCTCATCCTAGGAGATTAAAAATATATAACATCCCCTTTAAAATTCCACACCCACACTCCCCACGAAGATATAGCAATTAAGCACAAGTTCATTTAAGAACTCTCCCCCATTAAATTTCATTCCCAAGAGAACAATATGAGTGACCTTGCTTTTGTGAAAATAAGGATTTTGGCGGACATTAACAAATCACAAGGATTTGTATCCAAATTATCGACATAAATTAATCTCAAAACCAGTTACCAGCAAAGAGACAATTTTACTCGATTTTACTCAACATAAGAGAATCTTACGGAGTGTGTCAAGCAGCAAAAACACCAAAACATGATCACAAGTAAATCAATACTGCGATAAAAATATCAAAGAGTTTGTTCTATTTTCCTTTTATAAAAACATAATAGATTTAAATTCTGAGCATATATAAAATATTAGCTCGATTCACGAGAACGTAAACACAAAAATATTTGTAATAATTAAACCAATAATGATTACATATTGTAAGTTCATCTTCCAACAACTCTAGAATTTAAATAAATAAATCTAAAAACATGCAAGATGAAAAACGTTGGGAATAGCTATGTGTAATCACAATCTTTGAAGAATTCTTTATCATCTCCGAACTCCTTATCAATAACTGGAATAGGAACATACGGTTCACGAATGAAGGAGTGAGTTCCTGCAAACCTGGTAGGTTGTTGATTGACAAGCGTTTCTTGTAATTTTAGAGATCTTTGTAAAGTCTTATTCAGTCCCTGCACCTCCTTCTTGGTTTTCTTAAGTTTTCCAAGAAGATTTTTAAACCTTTTCTGATTAGAATAATCAGATCTCGGTTTCTTCTTATTCTTCATTTTCCTCTTAAGAGACGAGACAAAGGAAAACATCTCTTTATCCTTTTTAGTTGGATCAATATAAACAACCATTGGAGCATAGGCTTCACGAGAAGATGTGCTTGGAGTCTCCATGATTCGTGAAAATAAAATGGATTTGTGAAACACAAATATATGGATCAACAGGCAAAACTTCTTGTGAAAGAGATATGAGTCTTGAAGTAAAAGAAATTTATCATGCAGGATTTCAGAACTTATAAAAGTTCACGCACTGGAACATACAAAACCTAAAGTGGAATGAAAATGTCATTTTTATACTTCTTAAGTTTAGCAGATCAAAATTTTCAATACCATTACATGAGATATTGATAAGGATGGATGGACAGATAAAGATGGAGATCCAAGTAATAATATTCAATTTTGATCCAAATCCCTAATGTGCATAGTTTTTATCTCTTTCAAGGGCGCATGAGATAAGATGCACATTTCAACACAATTGGATTGTATTGTATTGAGGTGAGCATTAGATTGCTCACCACCATATTGCTGCTCGGAATTGACAATATCCTTCAATATGGAATGTTTAGCCCGGACTCTTCTCTTTGTTTGAGATTTTTCCTTATCCTTAAAATCAATCAATCTCTTGGAAGAAGAAGAGTTAACTTTGTATACCTCAGGATTGGACTTTTGAACAATTTTAAGCGCATTTGACAACCGATTAGCCCTCCCTTGCAGTTTGTTGATATACCTTAGTTTATGTTTGTATTTGAAACATTGAACGAGTACGAGACCTTTACTGGTACAATAAGGACATATCCGATTGGAGATTATTTCAGGAACAACTTTAGCGGCTAAACACAGGGTACCTAAAAGATTATCGAAATTCTCATTAGTATACGAATAATTCATAACATTCTCCAATGATTTTGATGAAGAATCATCAATTAAACTATCAATATTGATAGGAGTATTGTTACAATTATCAAAGTTCAAAATTTCACCCAAGAGTGCTACACTTGATTTTTCTTCCTCTTCGGAATTGTAATGACCAGAGGTCTCATCAAGTGTTGCAGCTAAATCTTGTTGCCAATGTACTTCTTTGATATGGACACTCATTGGAAAAGTGATAGAATCCTTTACACTTGAAGCATTGTGGAATATCCTCATCGTCAGTATCGGTGGAATATCTTGATAACCGTTTATTTATCTTCCTATGAGGATTTCTAAACTGTCTTGTGATCAGTGAAATTGAGTTATCAAGATCTTCATCTGAAAAATCAGGATCGACAAAATCATCTCAAGAGTTGTCAACTCTTTCATTTTTTAGGGTTCTAGTATTTTTCAGTGCCCTAAACGCAGTATCCTTTCCAGATTTGGATTATATTTCATGATAAAAGATCTTCAACTTTCCAACAAGAGTGTTCCTGGAAAGTGTATCAAGGTTATTTCTTTCCATGATGGCATGTTTCTTAGACTCATATCATGTTGGTAAAGATCAGAGAATTTTCATCACGATGTCCTTTTGGGAGAGAGTCTTCCCTAATGCAAAACAAGTATTACCAATAATAGATACCTTTTGATTAAATTCTTCAAACGAATATTCATTAGATATACGAAGATTTTCCCAGTCAGAAGTTAGGTTTTGAAGCCTAACATCTTTCTCTGAGGTATCTTCTTCAAATACAGTTTTAAGATATCCCAAGCATCTTTAGACTTAGTGCACGAGGTCGCATAGTGCTGAAGATCTGGGATTATGGCGTGGATAATAGCATTCAACCCGTCAAAATTATGCTTTATAATATTTATCTCGGAATCACTATATTCTCCTAATGGCTTCGCAACAGTATTTCCGTCTCAAACAACTGTTGGTTCTTCGTATCCAATAATTACAAGTTTCCATGTCTCAAATTCACGGGCTTGTAAAAAGGAACGCATAATGATTTTCCACAATAAGTAATTTGAGCCATCAAACACTGGTGGTATGTTTATCGAGATTGTACTGTTGTCCATATAGTCAGACTCCTTCAAACACATACTTATTGGGTCTTAATGTGTTTGCCTGTTCTGGTACCAATTGAAAACACCAGGGGTACCAAAATGCACCACCAACTTTTTGTAGGAAATATGTATGGACAAACTCAACAAAACTCTGAAAGTTAAAAATCAATCAAGGAAAGTGTCTAGAGTTATATCTCTATCTCTCTTGCGATTAGAACGTTTACGGAATTGAATCCGTGAACCTAATCACAAAGAGAGTTCTTGGACGGTACCAAATACCAATGTCCAAGGATCAATCAAGTCGTATCCAACAAACTAGGTCGGTCGTATCTACTATGATTTATCAACGCACAACCTGTGATATTTCGATTTTAAAGACAAACAATATAATGCGGAAAAAGAAATAACACAGGCACTCGAAATTCTGTTAACGAGGAAACCACAAATGCAGAAAAACCCCGGGACCTAGTCCAGATTGAATACCAAACTGTATTAGGATGCTACAGACACTAGAATACTACCAAATAACTTCGGTCTGGATTGTAGTTGAGCCCGAACTCAGTTTCCCACTGATTCAGGTACAGTCGCACTCTTTAAGCCTCTTGAATCTCAGCAGGACTCCATGCAAATTGATTCCCTTAGATGACGTCACATCAACTAAGAGTTGCTTCAACTCAATTAAAGAATTTAAACCATATCTTCCTCCCATAGATTAAGCATATATAACTGATTTCATGATTACGATCGAAATGGATGATCAAATCAAACATAAGATCAAGGTAATGGAAATCGATAGCAATTTGACAAAAGTCTAGCTATCATCAAAATCTGAATTTATGCAACCCGAAATACAGCCTAAATTATTATTCACCTCATAAAAAAGCGGGGGTATAACAAGCACACCCAATAATTCATTATGCAATCTATATGGACTAACTCCAATATAATTCCAGGAGCACCAGCTTATAAAGCGATCTCAATCAAGAAATATATCAAAGAGTTATATCTCAATTTCTCAATACAATCTGCAATCGAACAGATAGAAATCTGTGAGCCCGATTGATATGAGAAATAACTTGGATGGTACCAAAGACCAATGCCCCATGGCCAATCAATTTTATCCAAAAATCAAGGTCGGATTTAACAATTGATTGAACTACGCACAATCTGTGACATTTCAATTATATAATCAAATATAATGCGGATAAGAAATAACACAGACACCAGAAGTTTTGTTAATGAGGTAACCGCAAATGCATAAAAACCCCAAGAGCTAGTCCAGATTTGAACACCACACTGTATTAATCCGCTACAGACATTAGCCTACTACAAGTTAACTTCGTACTGGAATGTAGTTGATCCATAACCAAGTCTCACACCGATTAAGGTACAGTCACGTTCCTCACGGCTCTAGAACCACGCCGGATTCTGCGCACTTGATTCGCTTAGCTGATCTCACCCACAACTAAGAGTTTTTACGACCCAAAGTCGAAGACTTATAAACAAATTTGTCTCCCACAAATAAGTTTATTATGATAGATAAATCTATCTCCCACAGAAGTACCTATGAAGTTTTTGTTCCTTCTTTTGATAAATCAAGGTGAACATGAAACAATTGATAATCCGGTCTTATACTCCCGAAGAGCAGCCTAAAAATATCAGTCACCTCACAATAACTTCACTATACGGTAGTAGAAGAAGTTATTGCGGAATCACAAAGAATGAGGCAAAGAGCTTTGTGATTAATTTTCATATCTTACATATCGGAGATAAATCTAGAGCAAATATTAGAGAAGGGAGTACTCAATACGATAAAACAAGTAAGATTAGAATACGCAACTATAGAGAAAATAGTTGGGTCTGGCTTCACGAATCCCAAATGAAGTCTTCAAGTCGTTTACCATAATGGTTTTGGAGAAACCTACGTTAAAGGAGAATCGACTCTAGTCGCAACTAGGACACATGAAAGTGATGGGATTAGGTTTTCCAGTTGCTAGAGTTCTCCCATATATAGTCTTTCAAATCAGGGTTTGCTTTCAATTAAAGCTAAAGATAGCTTAGTAACAAAGCATTCAATATTCATCGTCAGATGAAGACCTGATTTAAGATTCAAGCTAAGTATGCTTAAAACTAAAGCAATATCTCTCCACCGTTAGATGGTCTTAGTTTTTTACATACAAATGAAATATACCTTCATTTAGATATTGGTAACCGTACCTAATCGTGTATATTGAGTTGATTCAATAACAGTTAACCGAAGTTAGCCATATGAACACTTTTGTCTTAACCACATTCTTCTAACACTTCTAGATCAACTATGATGATCAATCAATCATGAAAGATAATCAAATAAATATAATTATGCTTCAAATAAAGTTGTTCAATTGTTCACTATTTCACAAAAATATATATGAACCAATTGAATCAAAACCGGATTGATTCATAAGAATCAATTCATGAACATTAAGCCATGGTTTCCAAAGATTAAAGTCCTTAATTCATAAATGTATCTGTTTATGAATATGAAAGACATACTTAACCGATTTTAGAACTTAAACCACTAAGTTTGCATATAGGTACGCAAACTATAGCTTCCGGACTTTGAACTTGTCCAGCCGTTTGCAAAAGGGTATGCAAACAGCAGTCCCAGACCTAACTCAGGTAAAACCGTTCGCTTACCGGTATGCAAACAAGGTTCTCGGACTTTAACAGTTAAAACCGTTCGCATACTAGGTATGCAAACAAGGTTCTGGGACTTGAATCACACCAAAACAGTTTGCATACTAGGCACGCATACTGTGTTGTATCCAAACAAAATTTTTTGTTCTAAATTCTCATTTTAATCATTCAAACATCCTTAAAAGACGACAATAGCTGTCTCACACAAACTATTGTCTTATAAGTAATTTTCAAGTGATTGAATGATCAATACGAAACTTTTCGAGTCGATATCAAATGATTGTCTCACACAATTCATGTAAGATGTTTCAGGGAAATTTTCACGTGATCATCTTTTGACATATTATTTAGTTTCCAACAAATAAATCGTTTCCAACTAAACTCTTTAATAATATGATGAACGTAGCTAAACCAAAAAGCTTCCAACACATATTTCGAGAAATGGATAAGTGAGATAAACTCGGCTCGAAATATCAAATGTGTATAATATAAAAGTCTATATAGTTGTACGACTTAGTCCCATTAGGAGATAGAATAGAATAGACTTCTGAGTGATAGATAAGTTTTAGTCTTCACATACCTTTTGTTGATGAAGTTCCTCCAATCTCTTCTCAGTAGATCTTCGTTTTCAATCGATAAACACCGTGAAGTCTAAAGCTCAACTATGCATTCTATCCTAATTTCAGACATAGCTATAAGTAGACTAGAAATCAAGACGATAGTTTTGATCAACTAATTTTGACAAACAAACTTGAGATATCAACGCTTGCGAGTTCGACCGAGCAGTGCTCTAACACTTCACAAGTATAAAACTTGAAGAATCACAAAGTTGAGATGAAGAGAACTTTGTGATTTATATCTATCTTGTTCAAGTGATAAATCAACGATCGAACAAGATCAGGATACTCAAAGTTATCAAGATAAAAGATAAGTTAACCTAGCTTCACGAATCCCAATGAAGTCTTTTATAGTCGCTAAACCCTAAAAGGGTTTCTGGAGAGGACGGATCTAGATACAATTAGGACACACCAAAAAGTAGTGTCAGGATTCAAAGATCCCAGTTTCCAAGAGTTCCTCTTATATAGACATTCAAAGTATATGTTGATTTAGGTTTAAGCTAAGATAGCTTTGGAACCAGGCAAACAATATTCACTATTAGATGAAAACTTTGAATATCATTCACATAAATAAGATATACACTCTGGTTAGGTAAACCATAACCGAACCGTATACAAAGACTATGTCCAACATGGTTAGCCGAAACTAGTCGGTTTGAACTTAAAAGCTTAATACTCATTTTTCATGAACACAAATGCATTGATCTTGAGTCACAATCATGTGATCAAATAAGTCTAGTATTTTTAGAGAACTGATCAAATTCAAATTATCTCATAAAAATAATTTAATCGCAGTTGAATCATAATCGACATAGTTGGTAAATGCACAACGTACAAAAATACATGAGTCGTTTCGTGAAACGACTGAGTCATATTACACGGATCAGTTTACAAACTTATGAGCAAAACCGAGTTCCGGAGTTGACAGAACCTTTTCAGTTCACGTACCGGTTTGTAAACTTAGGTGCAAAACTGATTTCCGGAGTTGACAAAACTTTTTCAGTTCGCGAACCGGTTTGGAAACCTTAAGGCTTTATCGGTTCTTGAGTTCACAGAACCTTTTTAGTTTGGGTACTAAACTGGTTCTGGAACATAGAACTGTATTGGTTCGCATACCGGCTTGGATACTTAAAACCGGTTCCCTTACCACAGTTCCAATATGGTTTGCATATGAATATGCATACTTATATATTCGGATCACAAATCAAAGAGAGTTTCCCATGATGTGCATATGAATATGCATAGCACACAAATATGCAAATCGATATATAGCTACTCCGCTACGTGTATGAGTACATGCAATACGACTTCAGACTTATAATGATTATCTCAGTTTGTAAGTTTGATAACACTGTCTTGTATTCCGAATAAAGTAGTTCTATATTTTTCTCTAAATCAATTAGAAACATTCCCGAATAACATCAATGACACATATCACTGTTCCAGACTATTTTCGAATGATAAACTTGAATCATGATTTTGGTTCAGAACAATAAATTGTTCTCCACCAAAATTGATCAGGTATGAACAAATGTTCATTAGGCTTAGTCATTATATTTCGAGAAATTCATAAACTAAATAATTAGTTCTCGACTCGAAATTCTTGTCTACGCAAGCTAGTCTAATTAGTTATGCGACAAACACTCAAGGATAAAAAAGTGAATATAACTTGAGAAATATGTGGTTCAGTCTTCACTTACCTTTTGTTGATGAAGTTCTCCAAAAGCTTCGGTTGATCTTCGCCTTCAAACGGTATAACGCAAATGATGACTAGTTCATTTCTCAACTACCTCTATCTTAGACCGACACTTAAATAATTGTAGAATAGAAATCAAGATATAGTTTTGACAACTAAATTTCACAACAAGCTTGAGATAACAACACTTGTGATTTCGACCGAGCAATGCTCTATAATTTTGCATGTTATGATGGTCTCAATCATGTTTACTAAACAAAGACTTTGTAAAATGAGTCACATGTTTATTAATTTAAAATCATAATAGAAAGGGAGGTGGTGTTTCTAGTACTTTAGAAAACGTCGATTGTGAGAGACGTAGTTACTTTGCATTCTTTCAATCTTTGTAATTCCCATGTTCTTGTTCACTCAAATAAAAGGATGTCCGTGTGAGTTATTTCAAAACGAAACATCATGTAGTAACCAAAGTGTCTTTATGGTTATGTCAAAATATGAATGAATCAGTACCCAACGTTACATTGTCGGTGACAATATGGATTCAATTATCCAAATATTATTAATGGTTTACAGTTTACTAGACTAATTGTCTCATTATTTTCTCTAAAATGTGATTGTTTTCACATTCATTAGAGGTAATTTGTAGATGCTTTCTCATTCTCACCGTGAGTTTTCGTACAATAACCGTATGCAAGGATTCGTAGGTACTTAACAAAGTTTGATTAACTGTTGGTTTTTACAGAGCTCATGTAACTTTTAATCTTTATACCAATTAGGAACAAAGATTGAGCATTTCTTTGCTTGGCCATTACCTATAATGATCCAATAATCGCATGATATTATATAAGGGAACCATTCAGCGATAAGTTTAATATATTTCCTTAAGACCTTCGTGTAATAAGTGGTGTGGCCTTATTACGTAACAAAATAAAATTTTATCTCATTTACTTTAGAGTGTTATAGTTCATGAGGATGGCATACTAATCATCATAATGTACAAATGATCCTTATAACTCAAGTACTTTTGAATATATCCCAAGTGCTTTAGATATCTTAGTCTCACATAAATGATATAATTTTCTGTTAGAGCACTGCTCGGTTAAACTCACCAAGCATTGGTATGTCAAGTTTGGTTATCGTATTTAGTTCCAAAACTTGAGTCGCTTAATAAGTGAACTAGAGTCAACTTTGTTAGGTTAGGCTAGAAACGATAGAAATATTGTGCTCCAGTTACTCACAAAGATATGAAGATGGATTTAAGACACCGAAGACATTATCCTTCAGCATGAGGTTAGTAACTACAGACTTGAGTTATTCCATTTCTATCTTGTTTCTTTCAAGTCTTTTAGATTGAAAACAAAACATGCGAAGCTGTATATATAATACTCTAGTGATTATACTTGGTCATATCATTATGATCAAAGTGTTAAGGAATGATATTGAATTACGAAGTATAACGCTTATATTTTGAACTTCGTTAATACGACATCAACATATCCTATGTATTTAGTTACTTGATTATGTGTAGGATATATGTGCGATTTCATCCTAAAAAACTATGTAATATTACATTGGTTTAAAGAAGCATATTTATGAACTTGTTTCATAATCGAAAGGGAAATCATGAGAGTGTTGGTCTGGTTCTTTATTGAATATATTTTGGATGACCAATACAAGATGACAAGGTAGAAACTCTCTTGACTTATGTAATCAAGATATAACCGGTCACTATAATGTGTAGCAAGGTGTAACAGGTCACAAGCTAACTTGGAAAGCAAGGTGTAATCAGCCACAAGCTACATCGGGAAGTAAGGTGTAATCGGTCAAAAGCTACATTGGGAAGCAAGGTGTAAACGATCACAATCTACTTTGGGAAGTAAGGTGTAACCGTTCACAAGCTACATTAGGAAGCAAGGTGTAATCGATCACAACCTATCTTGTGGAGCATGGTATAACCGATCACAACTTATATTGTGAGTCATGGTATTACCGGTCCCAAGAGAAAAACCGAGTTTTCCAAAGTTCACACATTTCTTTATGTTGTATATGAATTAGTTATTAGGGTTTGCTAAGATGAGAAACTTCTAGATGTTGATATTATTTGAACATGTGTATAACTCTTATCATTTATTGTTCAAACATATTTCTTGATGCTCAAGGTGATCCCAAACCAAAATACTGAAAAGCATTTAATTATGTTTTCAAATATAATTGTTTTATTACCATAAATTAAAGCATATCCTCTATAAAAGGTTTATTAGTTAATGTGCGAAACTAATAATAGAAGTTTTCTAAGAGAGATTTCAGAAATATGGTTTGGCATTTAATTGAAAATAGGAAAACTGAAATTAGGTACTTTAATGAATATCTTGAGAATATTTTCGGTTTTGGAGTTTCCTTGTTTTCCAAACAACCTTGGTCTATAAATACTTGAGTTTGCATCTCTTGCAAACTATCCTAAGATCCAACGTACTTCATTCATGTTGTTTGTCGTGGAGCCGTCTATCCGGAGAGGAAATCACCCTAATTAGGCGAAATCTCGTACGACCGCTCGCTTAAATACTTTTGTGGAATCGAGAAGCTCTACGAGTACGTTGGTGGGAAACTAGATAATTGCATTGTTATTTTTCGATTATTGATTTGATTGACTAACGGTTGTTGAATCTTTGATTGCACCTAGTTTTTTTATTCCATGATCCCTCTCTTCTGATATAAGGATACTCAAACTAGATCAAAGATTTAATATTTTCACAGATCTAAGTTATTCTAGAGCTGTAAGATAGATTGATTGATTTATAATTGTAAACAGACTACGTTCTTTGCGACAAATCAATAAGGAATCAATTTTATTTTTTGCAGGTTGTTACTTTGAAGATTAAATCAAAGATTGAAGACTTTGAATATTTGAAGACTTTTTCCTTTTGTTTTGATCTTGATGTGACTTTCTCTGACTTGATTTTCCGGGATTAAAAGGTTGTTTTTTTCAATGAACACAAGCTTTTTGAGATCAACAAGTTGTTTGTGATTTTATCATAAACCTTGTAATCAAGATTGATTATTTCGGTAATCATTGTCTTGTTTAATCTCGTAACCTATGAGCTTTGAACAGATCTTAAAAAAAAAGATCCATAATTGTGTTTTTATCATATATTTCTGTATTGTGATTAGAAATTGAGTTTCGTTACCAAACAGTTTTGATCCTTTACTATTTGGAATACTATTCAAAGGAATCTTGTCTTAACAGTTGAAAGATTGGTAGTAGATTTTGTTGTGAACCATTAAGAATACCTACTAGATATATCTACTAGATTTAGTCATAAGAGAATATTTGTTCTGCTAGGATATCTAGTATCGAACGCCTATTGAGAACTTCAGTTCTGCTAGATGTTATCAAAACAATAATACTGCTGGAGCTGAGTAACTAGGGTTTTAGATTGCTTAGTGTCGTCTACACAAAGTTGCAGGTTTACTTTTTTTAGCATCTTAATTCATTGAGTATTCAAAACTGAACTAGGTCCCGGAGTTTTTCTACAAGATTGTAATTTTTCTCGTTAACAAAATTCTGGTGTGTGCTTTACTTTATTTCCGCATTATAATTGTGTTCATATTATAATTAAAGTAAATAAACTTGTACGTTAACCAGGCACTTGATATTGATCTTATAGTGTTTCGGTCTTGTACCGTAACTATTATCAAGTGAACATCTTGTTGTTGTATTGTCTCGATCTTATACCCATAGACGATCACACAAGGTGTATTGTGATTCTCCACTTGGCTTTGATTTCTCACGTTATGCGTCCAGTCTGGAGAAACCCTGTTCCAATTGGACACCGTTTTGAAATTCCTTTAGTGATTGTTGCTTATGGAGGTCTATACACGGTGGGTCTTGAATATGTTGTGATCAAACAAAAAGATTCTAGTGTACATGGGTACCCTCGTCATTTCAATTGGTATCAGAGCAGACAAACATGACAAGATCTAACAATCGGTGTTTCGCGTGATCTATCCTACAAATATTTGAATCCAATGATTGACTCAGTTAATGTACCACCAGGGTTTGATGGCTCAAACTATCTACGGTGAAAAATGGCAATGTAATATTTTCTTCAATACCGTGACTTTAACACTTAGGTTTTAGTTATTGATGGATATGAACACCCAAAAATACTTATCAACAACTCAACCACTGAGTTTCGACTAAAGGAATTAAAGGAGTTCAATGATGAAGAAAAATTGCTTTCGAAGCAAAATTCCGAGGGGTTGAATGCCATTATCCATGCTTTAACTCAAGGCCTCCATCATCATGTAACTGTTAGAGCATTCCTCAGTCGAACTCACGAGTGTTGATATCTCAAGCTTGTTGTCAAATTTAGTTGTCTAAAATATATCTTAATTTCTAGTCTACAATTAGTTAAGTTTCGGATTAGGATAGAAGATGTAGTTGAGAAACAGAGATCACGGAAGTCATCATTGCGTTCCACCGTTTGAGGGAGAAGATCAACCGAAGATTTTGGAGAACTTCTTCAACAAAAGGTAAGTGAATACTGAACCACCTATTCGTCTTTCTATCTATGAGACGATGTCGCATAACTAATTAGACTATCGTAAGCATATCAAGAATTTGAGTCAAGTTTATCTTGGTAATTAGTTCTTGAAATATATGACTAAGCTTAATGAACATCCGTTCATACTTGGTGAATTTCGGTTAAGGACAATTTATTGTTCGTAATCTAAATTATGATTCAAAATTACCTTTCGAAAATAGCCTGGAACAGTGATACGTGTCATTGATGTTATTTAGGAATGTTTCAAATTGATTTAAAGAGAAATATAGAACTACTATTATTCTCGGATACAAGACGGTATGCATACTAGTCTTACAAACATGGAGAACTATTATTAGTCCGGAACCGTAGTACACGTACCGGTGTAGCTATATGTCGACCGCAACTTTTTGTTACGCATACCCAGTATGCATACCTTGAAAAGTCTGTGAACTCGTGAACCCGGATCAGTATGGATACCCGTATGCATACTAGAAAGGAACTGTTGGTCTCGGGACCGGTTTGGTATCCACACCGGTACACGTACCATTTTTTTAAAACTCCGGAACTGTTTATTTTCTTAAAGTATCCATACCAGTACACGTACCGGAAAAGTTATGTGAACTCCGGAACTCGGTCATGTCTTAAGGTATACATACCGGTACACGTATCATGACATATTTGTTCACGAAAAGGTTAAGTATATGTACCTAGTACTCCTACTTACCATGTTGATTAAATTGATATGCATATAAAATTATTTCTCCGAGACAATTAGCATTTGAATAATCTCTAAAGACATTATAAACATATTTGATCACATGATTGTGACTCAAGGTAAAATCTTAAGTGGCATATGAAAATGCTCAGGCTTATAGTTCAGTTGGCTAGTTTCGGATAACCATTCATGAGCGTGGTCTTTATACACGGTTCAGTTACGGTTCATCCTAACCAGTGTGTATATCTTGATATGTCAATCACATTCAAAGATTAATCTAACGGTGGATATTGATTGCTTGGTTCCAAAGCTATCTTAGCTTAAACCTAAAGCAACCTATGCTTTGAAAATATATAAAAGAGGAACCTCAATCAATTAGGATATTTGAATTCCGACATTACTTTCTTGGTGTGTGCTAGTTGTAAACTAGAGTCGTCCTCTTCCTAAAACCCTTATAGGGTTTAACGACTACAAAGACTTCATAGAGATTCATGAAGCCAGGTCCAGCTATTGTTTATCTTGAAAACTCGAGTATCCTAATCTTGTTCGATTGTTGAGCTACTCACTCGAACAAGATAGATAGAAACCATCAAAGTTCTCTTCGGCTCAGACTTTGTTGATTCCACAAGTTTAAAACTTGTGAGGTGAATAATAATCTAGGATGCACTTCGGGTTGCATAAGTCCATATTTTGAGGTTAGCTAGACTTTGTCTATTGTTATCGATTTTCATCACCTTGATCTACGATCAAAAAGAAAATCACACATATAAGCTTATCTGTGGGAGGCATTTTAAAGTCTTCAATTGAGTTGAAGCAACTCTTAGTTGGTGTGACATCAGCTAAGGGAATCAATTGCGAGGAGTCCTGCTGGGATTCAAGAGGCGTAAGGAGCACGACTGCAACTGAACTGCTGTGAGGGTTTTAATTCGGTCTCAACTACATTCCATTCCGAATTTAATTGGTAGTAGACTAGTGTATGTAGCGGCTTAATACAATTTGGTGTTCATACAACTGCACGAAAATTTAAAAAGTTATTAAGACAAAATAAAAGGAGTTCTTCTAAAAATGCATCATCTCCTTCTCGTCAATCACAGAAATTAGTACAGAATAAAGATCAGAAAGATGATGATAACCCTAATTGTTCTAAGGATCAAGAGAACAAGGCTTTCATTGCAATTTTTGGATGCACACCTGAAAAGGATACTGAAGTAAATCCAGATCCAAAGGCACTTGAATGTGATCTTCATAAAGAAAATAAATTTTGAAAAAGGAACTTGATGATTTGTACAAGGATAAAAAAATTCTTGCTAGTGGTCATTATCTTGAATACATGAAAAGGTACAGAGAGCAAATCGAAGAAGGTCATGATCGAGAAGTGAAACTACATACAGAGCTAGAGAACCTAAAGAACATTGAGGTAAGTAAGTTACACAAATCTGAAATAGATCTCAAAGTTCAAATTGAAAAATTTAAGGTTGTTCTAGATAATGCTCCTGAAAAGGTAAAAACGTTGGAAAAAGAGAATGTGGCTCTAAAAGTGACTTGAAAAAGTTTGATAGTAGCACAAAACAATTTGACTCAATGTTGAAGGAAACTAGATTTCATCGTGACACACGAGGATTGGGCTACAAAGTTAAACAAACTTTGGATGCTAAACATGAGATAAAGTTTGTAAAGCCTAAAGACTCTGCTGAACAAATTGCTTCAAAAGTTTCCACAAAAGACTGCGCTTCCATAAAAAACAAATCTATAGCACCTTATTCTTCAGCAAATAATGGAAAACATAAAATCCGTCAATCTCCAATACAAGTGGATCCACAACAAGGTAACACTAAACCTCATGATTCTTGTGTTACTAAGCATTGATTTTATTGTGGAAATAAAGGACACTTGTGTTAGAGCATAGCTCGCTTGAACCCACCAAGCGTTGGTATGTCAAGTTTGGTTGTCATATTTTAGTGAGCCAAAACTCATTTAAAGAGTCGCTTGATTATGTTTTAGAGTCAACTTCGTATAGGTTAGCTTGAAAGTATTAGGATATGAGACATTACAAGTATTGCGAAGACTTGAAGAAGTAAAGAAGCAAGGAGCTACAACGACAACATCATCCTTCTACTTGAGGTTAGTGATATTTGACTTGAACTGTTTCATTCCCTAACGTATCTTTCAATTCGTGCATATTGAAAACAAAACTGCGAAGCATGAATGATTATACTCTAGTTAGACATAGTATTAAGGAATAAAATACGAGGTTTATTGCTTAACCATTAAACTTTGTATATAAGACATCGACATAATCGTTTGAATGCTATTGTGATTATGTATGGGTATAAGGTGAAGATTTCATCATAGGAAACAATGTTTTACATTTGTTGTAAGAAAGTAAATTCATGAACTTGTTTTGTGAATCGAAAGAGAAATCGCCAGGCATTATTGGTATTGTTATTCATTGCATATCTTTTGAACTACTGAAAAGGCGAGGGTACCCAAATATACCTCAAGATAAAACTTTTCCTACCTATAAGTCCTTTCTCCGAAAGTGATTGTCTATGGACTGAGTCGAGACAATGCAACTAATCGGTTCACACTTCGTGTGATCGTCTATGGATACGAGTTCGAGAAAATACAACAACGAAGTATGTTTACTTGATAAAAAGGTTCGGACTTAACCAAACACAATAGGATTGCTTATCAAGTAAATAGGAATTAATGTTGGTGTTATTTACTTTAATTATAATAAAACAATTATAATGCGGAAATATAAAGTAAATGATACAACAAGATTTTGTTAACGAGGAAACCGCAAATGCAGAAAAAACCCGGGACCTTGTCCAGAATTGAATACTCTCAGGATTAATCCGCTACAAAAAATTAAACCAACTTCGTATAGTTGAGACCAAGCAACTAAACTTATAATTCACCTAGTTTCGTATGTATTCCCACGCCTCCAACTTATGAATAAGTCACATACTTGGAACAATTCCTTTGGTTTGTATTCCAAACAGTAAAGGAACAACAAATCTGTTTGGTATCAACTCTCTTCAACCAAGTGATGTGATTCGGACAAAGGCTCTTCTGTTTATCTTAACATAAACTTCTTCGTCGGGTTCTTAGATCTATCTTATGTTCAATCACTAAAGTAATTGTTAATATTTTTCAATCGATACTTTTAATTACCAAGAACTGTATTGATGCCTATCTACACAACTAATCAATCCAATCTACCACAAGGATAAACCGATTATAGTTGGATCCTCTTATATCGACACAAGTATTGTGCACACCAAAGATTATGAACCCCAAATCAAAAATCTTCAATATCTTCTTTGTCTTCAAATCTTCTTAGATCTTCAATAAACAAATGCACACAACAAATCGAATCTCTTGTGATCAATCATGCACACCAAAGGTTATGAACCCCAAATCAGAAATCTTCAATATCTTCTTTGTCTTCAAATCTTCTTAGATCTTCAATAAACACCTGCACACAACAACTCGAATCTCTTGTGATCTTCAATATCTTCTTAGATCTTCAATAAACACCTGCACACAATAACTTGAACGGAGCCTATTAATAATGGATTATCATAAGATCGTCTTTAGCACTAACAACAGTCTAAAGATCCCTGTCGAAACTTCGATCTAGTTTGAGTGAATCTTATATCAAAAGAGAAGATTCTCGAGCATAAACAAATTAGGTGCAATCAAAGTTCAACCATTGTTAGTCAATCAAATCAATCGAAAACACAAGATAAACAGCAATTATCTAGTTTCCCACCAACGGTACTCGTAGAGCTTCTCAATCCCAAAGAAGACTTTAAATTGAGCGGCTGTAAGATATTTTCCCTAATTAGGTTACTCTCCTCTCCGAATAGGCGGCTACACCAGTAAAAACACAACCGAGGAAGTTTGCTATCACGAAGGATTAGTTTGCTAGAAATGCAAACTTCAAGTATTTATAGACAAGGAAGTTTGGACACCAAGGAATTTCCAAAACCGAAAAAATATTCTCAAAGATATTCAATATATTCCAAATTCGGTTTCCATAATTCCTGGAAATGCTCTGTTCAAAATAATGACCAAAAATCTCTTTGGAAAATCTCAACTAGTAAATGCACATTACTAATTCTCATTTTCCTAAAATAAAATTAACAACCTTAATTAAAAGATTCTTAACTTATTTATATTTCGATCTTGAGATTTTCTTCCTGTAGATATTAAGGAATAACTTTGAACAATAAAAGATAAACATTACTGTACGTGTTCAAAGTATGTCGACATCCTTACTTTGTAATTCCTCTTTCATACTTACAACCTTGAAACCGATTTTCCACACTTCCAAACAAGTTTAAAATTGGTTCATCTGACTTTCAAGAACTATGCGACTGATTAAGAAACACTTAATCACAAATCATGGGTTTAACGGTTCTACCAAAACAAGTTTCGGTTTTACCTCCATGTGAGCACTGTGCATAGTCACACTAGCTTTCCAAAATTCGATTGACTAGGTACTAGGATCGGTTCCCCACATATATATGGTATCTAACTTATATGTGTTGCACATGTCCATAGGATCGGTTCCCCTTTGCCTAAAAACGTGTTGCACATGTCCATAGGATCGGTTCCCCTTTATGCTAAAAACTTGTTGCACCTCATACAAGGAAATATTCCTATTTGTAATGTGTTGCACCTCTTCATAGGATCGGTTTCCCTTTACCCATATTCAGTTCAACAAATCACAAACTCGATCATACCATCTCAGGTGATTACTTAAGATCGGTTTCACTAATAAAAGTCATACCAATACATAAGTCAGGCCTTTGTGAATAGTTTTAGCAAGAACACAAACAAGTCGTGAGCGGTTATACTAAATCACACATATTGGATGTTCACAAGATATGCAATGAATAACAATCCCAATAACGCCTTGCGATTTCCTTTTCGATTCATAAACAAGTTTATGAACTTACTTCCTTAAAACACATGTAAAAATATTATTTCCTAGGATGAAATCCTCACCTCATACCCATACATAATCACAATAGAATTTAAACGATTATGTTGATGTCTTATCTACAAAGTTTAATGGTTAAGAAATAAACTTTATATTGTATTCCTTAATACTATGTCTATCTAGAGTTCTAACATGCTTCGCAGTTTCGTTTTTAATATGCACGACTTGAAAGATACGTTAGGGAATGAAACAGTTCAAGTCAAATATCACTAACCTCAAGTGGAAGGATGATGTTGTCGTTGTAGCTTCTTACTTCTTTACTTCTTCAAGTCTTTGCAATACTTGTAGTGTCTCATATCCTAATACTTTCAAGCTAACCTATACGAAGTTGACTCTAGTACATAATTAAACGACTCTTAAAATGAGTCATTCACTAAAATATGACAACCAAACTTGATATGCCAACGCTTGGTGGGTTCAACCGAGCTATGCTCTAACAACTACCAATATGTGTGATTAGTATAACCGTTCATGACTTGTTTATGTTTTTGGTAAAACTATTCACCAAGGCCTGACCTTTGTATTGGTATGAATTTTATTAGTGATATCGATCTTAAGTAATCACCTGAGATGGTATGATCGAGTTTGTGGTATTGGTATGACCGACTCTGGGTAAATAGGAACCGATCCTAGTAAGAGGTGCAACCTATCACAAAGGGGAATCGATCCTTGTATGAGGTGCAGCAAGTTTTTAGTAGAAAAGGGGAACCGATCCTATGGACATGTGCAACAAGTACAAGTTAGATACCATATATATGTGGGGAACCGATCCTAGTACCTAGTCAACCGAATTTTGGTAACTAGCGTGGCTATGCAAAGTACTCACATGGAGGTAGAACCGAAACTTGTTTTGGTAGAACCATGAAACCCATGTTTGGTGATTGAGTGTTCTTGATCAATCACATAGTTCTTGAAAGTCAGATGAACCAGTTCTAAACTTGTTTAGAAGTGTGGAAAATCGATTCCAAGATTGTAAGTATGAAAGAGGATTTACAAACTAAGGATGTCGACATACTTTGAACATGTGCAGTAACGCTAATCTTTAATTGTTCAAAGTTATTCCTTAATAGCTAAAGGATGAAAATCCCGGATCGAATAAAATAAATTGAGAATCTTTTATTTAAGGTTTTTAATTTTATTTTAGGAAAATGAAAATTAGTAATGTGCATTTACTAGTTGGAGATTTTCCAAGAGATTTTCGGTCAATATTTGGACAAAGCATTTCCAGGAATTATGGAAACCGAATCTGGAATATATTGCATATCTTGAGAATATTTTCGGTTTTGGAAATTCGTTGGTGTCCAAACTTCTTTGGTTTATAAATATGAAAGTTTGCATTTCGAGCAAACTAATCCTCAGAGACAGCAAAATTATCTCAGTTGTGCTGCTACTGGTGAAGCCGCCTATTCGGATAGGAGAATAACCTAATTAGGCAAAATCTCTTACGGCCGCTCAGTTTAAAGACTTCTTTGGGATTGACACGGTCTATTAGTACAGTTGGTGGGAAACAAGATAATTGCGGTTTATCTTTTGTTTTCGATTGATTTGATTGACTAACGGTGGTTGAACTTTGATTGCACCTAGTTTGTTTATGATTGAGAATCTTCTCTTATGATATAAGATTCACTTAAACTAGATCGAACTTTCGACGGGGATCTTTAGACTGTTTGTAGATCTAAAGACGTCTTGTGATAATCCATTGTTAACAGACTCTGTTCTGTGCGTGATTGATCACAATAGATTCAAGTTGATTGTGTGCAGGTGTTTATTGAAGATCTAAGAATATTTGAAGACAAAGAAGACTTTGAAGATTTCTGATTTGGGTTCATAATCTTTGGTGTGCACAATACTTGTTTCGGTAAAAGAGGATCCAACTATAATCGGTTTATCTCTGTGGTAGATTAGATTGATTAGTTTTTTAGATCGGCATCGATATAGTTATTTGTGATTAAAAGTATTGATTGCAAAATCTTAACAATTACTTTGGTAGTTGATAATAAGATAGATCTAAGAACCTGACAAAGGAGTTTATTGAGATAAACAGAAGAGCCTTTTGTCGAACTCACATCACTTGGTTGAAAAGAGTTGATACCAAACAAATTTGTTGTTCATTTACTGTTTGGAATACGAACCAAAGGAATTGTTCCAAGTACGTGACTTATTACAGGTCGGAGGCGTGGTAGTATAGACGGAACTAGGTGAACTAGAGGTTTAGTTGCTTGGTCTCAACTATGCGAAGTTGGTTTGATTTTGTATAACGGCTTAATCCTGAGAGTATTCAATTCTGGATAAGATCCCGAGGTTTTTCTGCATTTGCGGTTTCCTCGTTAACAAAATCTTGCTTTGTCATTTACTTTTATTTTCCGCAATTATAATTGTTGTTATTATAATTTAAAGTAAATTACACAAACGTTAATTCCTTTTTACTTGATATAAATCCTATTGTGTTTGGTTAAGTACGAACCTATTATCAAGTAAACATACTTCATTTGCATTGTATTGATCTTGTATCCATAGTCAATCACACAAGTTATCTTGTTGTCGTATTGTCTCGATCCTGTATCCATAGACGATCACACTAAGTGTGAACCGATTAGTTGTATTGTCTCGACTCAGTCCATAGACAATCACTTTGGAGAAAGGACTTATAGGTGGAAACGTTTTAGTTTGAGGTATATATGGGTACCCTAGTATTTTCAATTGGTATCAGAGCAGGCAAACACGAAAAATATCTAACAATCTATGTTTGATGCGATCAAACCTATAAGAATTGAACATAATGGATGATTCAGTTAACGTAAAGCAAGACATCAAGAGTTTTGAATTAACACTTGATGATGGCATATACGATTCAATATATGAAGTTATCATCTCTAGAGATTATACTAGACAAGTTAATCTTATTAATGATGTAGAAACCGATGACAACTGGAAAATTTGTATACAAGAAAGGATGGATGAAATTTCCGATGATGATGACTCAGGTTTTGAACGGGAATTAGAAGAGGATATCTCAGAATATTCTAAACTACTGAATCCTTTGAAAAATAAAAAAACTGAGTTCTTCGGATTTCGTTGGTCTTATGACTCCTCTTTGTCGTGAGAACAAGAAATTGAAGAAGGTTTTTCAAGGATATTATATTGGTTACCAAATCACTGATTCTCTTCTTAAAGATCGTTCAGACAAGCTAAATTCTAAGAAATTAGAATGTGAAAATCTTCGAAGAGATCTCTTTTTGTCGAAAAAGAAACTTGTTGAATCTGAAGCAAGGGTTAATTCTCAACCAAAGAGTTTTGAAGAGAAATAAGGTGTATATCTCTTACGAGAAAAACATCTTAAGGATGATCTAGCTGGTGCTCTTGATAAAATCAAGACATTGGAAGAAGAAATTTTGGACCTTAAAAATTTCAATGTTAGCTCAAACAATTTAACCTCAATGTTAGAAGCAAGTAGAAATCATCGTGATACACGAGGATTGGGCTATAAAGGAATAGATGCTTCAAATATTAACAAAGTGGTAAAATTTGTTAAATCTACTAATTCTTCTCAACCAGAGGCTTCCACTGTTGTCAAAAATGATACTACTTCTTGTAAAGAAGTAAAGCCAGTCAAGCCTAAGAATTGTGTTCAACCAGCAGCAATCAAAGAGAGTACTTCTGCTAATGTCAAGAAAGAAACAACGTTGAACAAGAAGAAGAAGAAGAAGAAGAAAAAGAAAAAGAAGAAAATTCGTCAAGCTCCAATGCAAGAAGATCCACAAAAAGGTAACACTAAAGCTCATACTTCGTATGTTTATACTAAGCATTAATATTATTGTGGTATTAAAGAACACTTGCAATGGGGATGCAAAGTTCGTAAGATGCAAGATGCACTTTCTTTTGTATCAAACGAATTGGCTAAGTTTGCTTCTCATAAGAACTCAGATCGTTATTGTCCTAAGTTTAGGCAAAAGAATTATTATAATGATAGTTCAAATTTTGCATATCACTCGACAAGGTCATCTCATAAAAGACCCAATTATAAAAAAATAGATGAATTTTTAAATGCAAAGACAGGATCTGATGTTCCAAATTGGAGAAAAGATGTTTCGCAAAGTATTCAAAAGGAAAATCGTCCTAATATATGAGGGAGAAAACTGCTCCTACGAAACCCAACTCTAAATGGGTCCTGAAGTCCTCCATAGCCAAGAAGGGACCAAAAGTTAGTCACAAGAATGACTCTCACCTGTTAATTGTTGGTGAAAATAATTATAAGAGTCTTCTTGAAAGACTAAAGAAAGACATCATATCTGAAATCTCTTGTACTAGTAAAGGTTGTGATAATGACACTCTTCATCACAACAAAGAAGAAAAACAAGATACGGAACAAGAGAAAACAAACCAAGCAAGAGGTCAAGAATGATGATTCTGTCTTAGTCACTCGTGACGAACAAAACAAGGCTCAACTCAGCACAACCTAGTTGTGTTAGAATGTGCATGCTCACCTTAGTGCTCAATCTTTTGAAAGGTGATAAAGCACATCAAAAACTGATCACATGATCTCTCGGTTATTAAATGACTAATTAACATCTTCACGGAGATTTATTTTCTTCTATACTCATACCTTCTCTATCTATATTTGAGCTTTTGATAGAAACGGTAATTTTGAGTTAATGATGTTGGTATCTACTGATCATATATGTGTATTTCTTGTTTTTACGGTTAAAACGAGCCAAAAATCACTAAATTCGGACATCGTATGCAAAAGTTATGTCAAAAACAATTTAGTATTTTGATCCTTCACTAGCAACACATGGGTACCGACCCTAGTGAGAGGTGCAACACATGGGTACTGATCCTAGTGAGAGGTGCAATACGAAGGAGTGTAAAACTGTTTTGCCTATAACTTCTTCGTCCGAACTCGGAATGACCTCATTCTTTTTACGTTGGTTTCGCAATTCAATTCCCTACAAGATAGAGGATTAAGTTCTAGACCATGTTGGTAGACTTTACCAAAGGATCATGAGGGGTTCTGATAGAAACAATATGTGAAAAAGTCACAATATGTTGAATCGTTTGGTTTAACATAAAAGCATATGGTTTCGGGGTTTTCAACCTTTCTCTGGTAAAGGTTAGTTGTTGTTATTCTTTTTTTTTTTCATAACGATGACAACATAATGATATTTCGATATCAATTCTCCCTGGAAGAAGATGCAAACATATTAGATAAGAGGATGCGAAATTTGAGGTAACGAGTTTGTTAGTTAATCGTTTTCCTGTTTAAGAAAAGCTTGATTTTATTGCGTATATTCATTTCTTTTGCTTAACAAAATTTTGGTACAATTGATATTTTGTTCCATTATTTGTATATGGATGTGTGTGATTCAATTATTTCCGATTAAGAAAAACTATTGTTATCTTGCTTTATTGTTTGGTATCAATTGTTTAGGCTTAAAAAATTTCGGTGCAATTTCGGTGCTTTAATGTCTATGTTGTTTCAATTGCTTCCGGTTGAGGTGAATAATTATGCAAGTTGATTTATTTAGTTTGTATGAATTGTTTATGGCTTAACGAAAGAAAAGGTCTACGGGATGAATTGTTTAGTCCAATTCGATTCTCGATAAGAGAAACTAAGTTAATTCTGATCTTAGTTAGACTTATCAAAGTGGAGGTTTCAGTTATTCAAGTCTAATCGAATGCATTAACAAGTAATGCTAGTTAACTAACCCAGTACTTGTCTTGTTTAAAAGTTAAAGATCTAAGTTGTATGAATAATTAGAACCTGATGAGAAAAATAGAGTTATCTTTATTTTGGTCTTATCGAACAAGCGATTGTATTTGTAAAATCGGTTTAGCAAAGGAACTAAGATGCTTAGTTGATTTTTTTGGTTTGCTAAACTATTAGGGAAAATTATTTCGCGCAATTGTTTCCTTGGTAACATATCAAAATAAAATTACTTTATAGTTTCGGTTTTGATATTGGTTATCAAAAACGGTGTGTGGAACCCTCGTGCTTAACTCTATAGGTTGCAAGTCTTTTGAGATTTGTAAGATCCTTTCGGTTTGTCCTTTATTTGTTTGTTTCTTTGTCATTTTGTGAAAAAATGAGGAGAAATATATGGAGTAAACAAGTGATACCGGTATTGATTTATATTGATTGGTATCACTAAGGAAAAGGACATTGGTGCTTAAACGATTATCTAACGAAAGAGTGAAAGCATAGACTAAGGGGGAGTAGCATATCATATGATACTTGTAGTTATATGGACTACAAAGGAATAACAAAGACGTGCGTATTGAAAATCTACCTATCTTACCTTTAGGAGGAGTATTAGCTTTGTTATTATAATGTCAACAGCTGCATTTATGGATTGAATGTATACAAGTTATTGTGATGTTGAATTCAGGAATCAAGCGTATGTGTAATAAATTCTTGTAATTTGTTTATCCATATGATGTAAGAGTTTTGTCACAAAAATTGACAAAGGGGGAGATTTTTAGAGCATAGCTCGGTTGAACCCACCAAGCGTTGGTATGTCAAGTTTGGTTGTCATATTTTAGTGAGCCAAAACTCATTTAAAGAGGCGCTTAATTATGTAATAGAGTCAACTTCGTATAGGTTAGCTTGAAAGTATTAGGATATGAGACATTACAAGTTTTGCGAAGACTTGAAGAAGTGAAGAAGTAAGGAGCTACGACGATAACATCATCCTTCCACTTGAGGTTAGTGATATTTGACTTGAACTGTTTCATTCCCTAACATATCTTTCAAGTCGTGCATTATATTCTAGTCAGACATAGTATTAAGGAATACAATACGAGGTTTATTGCTTAACCATTAAAATCTGTATATAAGACATCGACATAATCGTTTGAATGCTATTGTGATTATGTATGGGTATAAGGTGAAGATTTCATCCTAGAAACAATGTTTTACATTTGTTTTAAGGAAGTAAATTCAAGAACTTGTTTTGTGAATCGAAAGAGAAATCGCCAGGCATTATTGGTATTGTTATTCATTGCATATCTTTTGAACTACCAATATGTGTGATTAGTATAACCGCTCATGACTTGTTTATATTATTGGTAAATCTATTCACAAAGGCCTGACTTTTGTATTGGTATGACTTTTATTAGTGAAACTGATCTTAAGTAATCACCTGAGATGGTATGATCGATTTTGTGTTATTGGTATGACCGACTCTGGGTAAAGGGGAACCGATCCTAGTAAGAGGTGAGACCTATCACAAAGTGGAATCAATCCTTGTATGAGGTGCAGCAAGTTTTTAGTATAAAGGGGAACCGATCCTATGGACATGTGCAACACGTTTTTAGGCAAAGGGGAACCTATCATATGGACATGTGTAACAAGTACAAGTTACATACCATATATATGTGGGGAACCGATCCTAGTACCTCGTCAACCGAATTTTGGTAACTAGCGTGACTATGAAAAATACTCACATGGAGGTAGAACCGAAACTTGTTTTGGTAGAACCGTGAAACTCATGTTTGGTGATTGAGTGTTCTTGATCAATAACGTAGTTCTTGAAAGTTAGATGAACCAATTCTAAACTTGTTTGGAAGTGTGGAAAATCGGTTTCAAGATTGTAAGTATGAAAGAGGACTTACAAAGTAAGGATGTCGACATACTTTGAACATCTGCAGTAACGCTAATCTTTAATTGTTCAAAGTTATTCCTTAATAGATAAAGGAAGAAAATCCCAGATCGAATAAAATAAATTGAGAATATTTCATTTAAGGTTTTTAATTTTATTTTAGGAAAATGAAAATTAGTAATGTGCATTTACTAGTTGGAGATTTTCCAAGAAATTTTCGGTAAATATTTGGACAAAGCATTTCCAGGAATTATGGAAACCGAATCTGGAATATATTTCATATCTTGAGAATATTTTCGGTTCTGGAAATTCCTTGGTGTACAAACTTCCTTGATCTATAAATATGAAAGTTTGCATTTCGAGCAAACTAATCCTCTGAGACAGCAAAAATATCTCAGTTGTGCTGCTACTGGTGAAGCCGCCTATCCGGAGAGGAGAGTAACCTAATTAGGCGAAATCTCTTACGGCCGCTCAGTTTAAAGACTTCTTTGGGATTGAGAAGCTCCATTAGTACTGCTGGTGGGAAACTAGATAATTGCGGTTTATCTTTTGTTTTCGATTGATTTGATTGGCAAACGATGGTTAAACTTTGATGCACCTATTTTGTTTATGCTTGAGAATCTTCTCTTTTGATATAAGATTCACTCAAACTAGATCGAAGTTTCGACTGAGATCTTTAGACTGTTTGTAGATCTAAAGACGTCTTGTGATAATCCATTGTTAACAGACTCCGTTCTGTGCGTGATTGATCACAAGATATTCAAGTTGATTGTGTGTAGGTGTTTATTGAAAATCTAAGAATATTTGAAGACAAAGAAGACTTTGAAGATTTCTGATTTGGGTTCATAATCTTTGGTGTGCACAATACTTGTTTCGGCAAAAGAGGATCCAACTATAATTGGTTTATCCTTGTGGTAGATTAGATTGATTAGTTGTGTAGATCGACATCAATACAATT
Source organism: Papaver somniferum (assembly GCF_003573695.1). Classification (NCBI taxonomy): domain Eukaryota; kingdom Viridiplantae; phylum Streptophyta; class Magnoliopsida; order Ranunculales; family Papaveraceae; genus Papaver; species Papaver somniferum. Next base: position 108,099,265 of record NC_039368.1, read on the forward strand.
CTTTGTGATTAAAAGTATTGATTGCAAAATCTTAACAATTACTTTGGTAGTTGATAATAAGATAGATCTAAGAACCTTACAAAGGAGTTTATTGAGATAAATATAAGAGCCTTTTGTCGAAATCACATCACTTGGTTGAAAAGACTTGATACCAAACTTATTTGTTGTTCCTTTACTGTTTGGAATACAAACCAAAGGAATTGTTACAAGTACGTGACTTACTACAGGTCGAAGGTGTGGGAATATAGACGGAACTAAGTGAACTAGAGGTTTAGTTGCTTGGTCTCAACTATACGAAGTTGGTTTGATTTTGTATAGCGGATTAATCCTGAGAGTATTCAATTTTGGACAAGGTCTCGGAGTTTTTCTGCATTTGCGGTTTCCTCGTTAACAAAATCTTGTTGTGTCATTTACTTTTATTTTCCGCAATTATAATTGTTGTTATTATACTTTAAAGTAAATTACACAAACGTTAATTCCTATTTACTTGATATCAATCCCATTGTGTTTGGTTAAGTCCGAACCTATTATAAATTAAACATACTTTGTTGTTGCATTGTCTTGATCTTGTATTCATAGTCAATCACACAAGTTATCTTTTTATCGTATTGTTTCGATCCCGTATCCATAGACGATTGAACCGATTAGTTGCATTGTCTCGACTCAGTCCATAGACAATCTTTTTCGGAGAAAAGACTTATAGGTGGAAAAGTTTTAGTTTGAGGTATATTTGGGTACCCTCGTCTTTTCAACTTGGAAAAGGGAAGATGATTCCTTAAAATGAATGAGAAATCCATAGATGTACGTGAGTCCGTAAGATTGGCTGAACTCAATACTGCTCCTCGTACTAACACATGTCATTATTGTCCTAAATATAAGCAAAAGAATTATTATAACTATAGTTCAAAGTTTGTTTATCAACATTCTACAAAGTTTTCTCATGGTCACTCAAACAATAATAGAAGCGATCACTCTGTAAATGCAAAGACAAGATCTGATGTTCCAACTCGGAGAAAAGTCAATTCTCAAAATTTCTAACGTAACAGTTACCCTAACGTCTCCTCAAGAGAGTCGTCAAAGACTTTAGGAGAAAATAATATGAAGAACAGAGTTGCTCCCGTGAAACCCATTTCTAAGTGGATTATGTTGATACATGAAAATGGTTACCCCTTTGCAGGGGTGGGGATTCCCTAAAGGGAGGATAAACCCATCATGAAACATACGTGACTTGGGGACTAAATCCCAAGCCCAGTAAAATATATTTATAAAGTAGAAAGGACAGGGAAGAGATTATTGGAGAAGATGAAGGTCACGTTAGGGGGAATGACAATAGTTGTAAATAAAGGAGATTATATGACATGTGGCATGATGTCACGAGAATAAGGGTTTTGGGGAAAACCTATAAAAGGAAGGACATAATACAATATAAAGAAAGCTCTCTCTCATACTATTCTAGGAAGGTGTTGTCATTGTTGTGACTAGGACGTGTAGGACCAATCTCATATTCACCCATCAACATTTGGTGACCACACCCGGAGGCTCGTCCGTTGTCCATAATGACACACCAAGAGGGCACCATCAAAGACACGTCAGGAAAACAATCGATCGATCGACCGATCAATTTCGATGAAGTAATAATAGAAGAAGGAAACAAAGATAGCAAGGAGGAAACGCTAGCACATGGCACAAATACGCACTTGGCGATACAGAAATCCCAGACGGAAAAGACGAGAGTGATGCAGGATAAAGACACACAACGAGTGATCGAGGTCGCGAGACCATCATCATTAAAGACACACAGCGAGTGACCGAGGTCATGATCCCATCATCATTAACTTTACAAGACATGCAAAAAGAACTAGAAAGTCATATCCGAAGAAAACAAAAATTGATGAAACAAGCAACAACGGCAGACCAAGGCATTATCAAAGAGGTAGCAAAGAACGATGGGAACGGAGAAAATGTATTCACAACAATGTCACAAGAGGCAATAGCAAAGTACCTAGAGACAAACTACTGCGTGGTAAGAAAGGATAATTATGACTTTATGAACAACCCGTACTCCATGAGAGCTATCAAATATCAATATCCCGAGGATTATACGTCACCGAAATTCAGAATATATGACGGACTGGGAAACACGCGCGAACACCTTAATCGATTCTTATTAGCAATGAATGATAATGCCTCTGACGGAAAGTTATGTTCAAGGGAATTCCCCAAGTCACTCATGGGCACATCGTTCACCTGTTATCATAACCTGAAACCGGGAAGCGTGGACTCATGGCCAACCATGTCCACTATTTTCTTGAGAAAATTTTATTCAGCCAAAATAAAGATTACATCAATAGACCTGAGTAGATGCAACCAGCGGATATGAAAAGAAATAGGGAAATTGTTAGAGCATAGCTCGGTTGAACTCACCAAGCATTTATATATTAAGTTTGGTTGTCATATATTAGTATCAAAACTCATATAGATTCACTCGATTAAATACTAGGGTGAACTTCTTTTTGGTTAGACTAGAAAGTCTAGGAATGTTGAGACATACAAGTATTACTCCGAAGACCTGAAGAATGAGAAGAAGTAACCACTACAACGACGACATCAACCTTACACTTGAGGTTAGTAATATTGACTTGATCTTGTTTCAATTTCTAACGTATCTTTCAAGTCGTGCTATATTGAAAACATAACATGCGAAGCTTTATATATTGTATATAATACTCTAATGGCGAGACTTGGTCATAATAGTATGATCAAAGTGTCAAGGATAACATATTACGAAGTATAAAAACTTATCTTTTGGAACTTCGTAAATACGACATCAACATAATCTATTGTATATAATTATTTGATTATGTGGGCATTATATAGGTGTGATTTCATCCTCGAAAACTATGTATCTTTACATGAGTTTAAGGAGGTAGATGTATGAACTTGTTTTCATAATCGAAAGGGAAATCATGATTGGTCTTGCTGTTATTTGAATATCTCTTTGGATGGCCAATGGAATATGAATTTGGTAGAACCTATCTTAATATAGCTAGTTGTAATCAGTTATGAGATACATTGTAAACCAAGTATAACCGATCACAAGTTATACTAGAATGCAAGTTGTAATCGGACATAAGTTACTTTGGGAACCAAGGTATAACCGGTCACAAGATGAATTGGGAAGTCAGTTGTAATCGATCACAAGCTATCTTTAGGAAGCATGGTGTAACCGATCACAATCTAACTCGGGAAGCAAGGTGTAACCGTACACAAGCTACTTTGTGAGCAAGGTGTAACCGATTACGGCCTGTATTGGGAATCATGTTATAACCGGTCACAACATCTTTTGGAGTGATAGTTTAATCGATTCCAAGTACAAAACTAATAACCATGGTTCACATACTTCTTCATGGTGTGTGTGAATTAGGGTTTTGGGTTTGTCAAGTTAAGGAGCCTCCGGATGTCGACATATCTGAACATGTACATAACTCTTATCATTTATTGTTCAAAGATATTCCTCAATACTCAAGGTGATCCCTGGTCCGAAAAAGTGAAAAACAATTAATTATGATTTTCATCATATATGTTTTACTTACCAGCAATTAAAGCATATCATCTGGAAAACTACTATTAGTTAATGCGCTAGACTAATAATAAAAGTTTTTCTACGAGAGTTTTCAGAAATATTGGTTAACATTAATTGGAAATATGAAAACCGAATTTAGATATTTTAATGCATATCTTGAGATATTTTTGGTTTTGGAATTTCCTTATTGTCCAAACATTCAGGGAAGCATGAATCCCTAATATCTTTAAAGCAAACGTCTGAAGAAGTTGCAACATCATTCATCCATGATTGTCACCAACCGGTAGGACACGTGTCTCTCCCATAGACAAATGCTTCATAACTGTGTTACAACTTGAGGACTTAATCTTGTTGGAAAGATCAAGTCAACTCTATCCAAGTAGATATCTACACCATTCAGGTAACGGAGTGTTGCTCGGTAAAACCCACCTAAAAGTGCACAAAGTTGCACGGGTAGCTGAAAGCCTGAAACCAACTCCAAAGATCAGAATTAAATCACATCGGTTATAACCACGAGCGTAGGCCATCCATCTAAAATCTAGTTTTGTCTAGTCAACTCTTGTCATATAATCCACGGGATGAAACAAGCCGCTTCTTGTTTGTTGACCAAACACTAAACAAACACTCTCTGGGAATGGAATTTCGCATAAACTCAATACAGGAGTTTATAGTTAGATTGAAAAATACAATTAGGTCTTAGAGTTTAGTACTCCACATCACCATCCTTTGTGTAACCTAAAATTCATCAATATCTATACTTCAAGTATGATCAATGAGGATCAGGATCAAGGGTTTGCTTCTAAAAAGAAGAAATCACCGCTTGAGGAAGAGAATGAGAAGAGGTAACTATATATTTGTAAATTTTTGTATTTATTGGGAAAGATTTTAGCTTAATTTTCATTTTTTATGCTTAGGAGAAAGAAAATTGTGGAGGGAAGTTTGATGAAAGCTGAGATTAGACCTGGAGGTGGTACTGCAACACCTGTAGATGGAAATCAGGTGCGTATACTTGCAGTTTATAGAATTTTGGTCTTAAATTGCAAAATTTGAGATTAGTAATGAAAGGGTGAAACAATTTTAGGTGTAAATTGTTCTTTTTTGAAGAACTATTTGTAGTTCAGCTTGATAAGAAACGTGTGATCTAAACTGAAATTCACAGCCATTGGTTTTGAAAACAGATCATGCTGTATAAAAAGTCATAAATTTAGGCAAAAAAATAGTGTCAGTGCTAATCATACAAATTAAGTACATCGATTTACTTATATGTGGATATTTATTTGTTTTTGATACCTTTCACTAGGTATTTGAGATTGAAACTTACTGACATGTGCCATGTAGAATTTAGTTTCACGACCCACCGTTCATGATGTTCTATAGCTGCACGTGTTGTGCAGATTATTTACCATTGTACAGTTCGAACGTTGGAGGGTGTTGTTGTTGAATCTACAAGAACAGAATGTGGAGGTAAATTTTAATGTTCTCTTAAGTGTTGATTTAGAATCATGGTAATATAAATGTTTACTAATCAAATTTGTTTCCAATTTGTAATAATAGTATTAAAATTGACTACCGACAGAAGCGAAACTGAACTTGTGCTTTATAAGGGACTAGTTGATTTGATTCGACTTCTTACCCTCTTGTAATAATAGGCAAAGGATATCCTGTAAGACAAATCCTGGGAAAAAGCAAGATGATTCTGGGACTTTTAGAAGGAATTTCGACCATGTTGAAGGGTGAAGTAGCAATGGTATGTGTGGCATTATGGTTTACATTGAAGCTGTGTTCATATCATTCGCTTATTTGTCAAAAAGAAAACGTCTGCCAGAAGATTTCAGAGTTACGTGAACCTACTATTCTTGGTGTTTCTGTTTTACAGAACAGCTGAAAAATTGTTAAGTTTTGTTCCTTTTTTCTTGTTTCAGTTCAAAATGAAACCTGAAATGCACTATGGAGAAGTTGATTGTCCTGTTACTACTTCAGAAACCTTCCCCAAGCATGATGAACTTCATTTTGAGATTGAGTTATTAGATTTTTCTAAAGTCAAGGTATGTAGAATCTCCAAGAAACATCATCATTTTACTCTTCTCTACCTTACATTTTACTGTAGGTATGGCATTCTGAACTTGGTTCATCTGTTGCCTTTCAGGTCATTACTGATGATTTTGGAGTTGTAAAAAAGGTATTGGAAGCTAATGTAGTGTGTTTACTCTAAAGCTGCTAATGAAACAAGTGCTGATAAATAAATCTCATAAAGTTTTTTTTATATTTTTTCGACAGGTAATAGATGAGGGAGAGGGATGGGAATCCCCAAGGGAACCATATGAAGTAAAAGCATGGTAGATGCTCTCTCCTTTATATTTGAAGTACTCAATAAATTGAAAGTTCCCAAGTTCTGTTGCACCTTGCAAATGACCAGCCATATACTTCGTTGGAATCTCAAACTTCGGGATGCAGTTTTTTTTTCTTGTTTTAGTTGAAACAGGACTCTAAGCCATGGTAGTACAGAACATAAAAAATGTACTTCTAGTTGGGTACTTTAGTGTTCCTATAACTGCTACTTAATCTATCCTAATTTTGCTATAGTTTAAAAGTCTCTGTTAGCATGATTTTATAGTCTTGTATTCCTACATAAAGTCTTATCCTTAAATTATAATGTCTTTTTTTTCAGCATTTCTGCAAAGGCGAGCAATGGAAAACAAATTGTTTTGAAGACACAAGGAGAACCATTTTTCTTTACTTTTGGAAAAGATGAGGTTGGTAAAGCATATATACACATATGTGCTAGGTTACTGGATTACTTATCTAGATTGAATGCATCGGCTGGCTACAGAAAAGTTGTCTGTATATGTTTCTTAATGTTAATCCAATACTTCTGTTTTCCCTTTTCTGATGTTTTGTTGGTTATGTTTAGTTTAGGTACCTAAAGGTCTTGAGATGGGCATTGGAACAATGGCGCGTGGTGAGAAAGCAACAATATTTGTTAGCAACCATTACTTATCTGAATCTTCTTTCATGCCAGATGTAGTAGGTTTCGAAGATGTCCAGTTTGACGTGGAATTAGTTCACTTTATTCAGGTGCTTCTGTCTCCTCTCTTAATTAGAACTGTCCCACTTGGCCATTCGGCTAGTCTTCAATAAGACCCATGGAGATAACATGTCTTTTGAAATCTTCTGTAGCTATAGCTTTTGTCAAAGGATCAGCAATCATATCCTCTGTTCTCAAATAACTCACTGTTATTTTCTTCTTCTTCACAATATCAAGCACATAGCAATATTTTCTCTCAATATGCTTCTTTACGGCATCACCACTGAGCTCACCGTTGGCAATGGTGCATAATGCTGCTTGATTATCACAAAAAATGTTAATTGGTTTATCAGGAATTAATTTCAAATTAAGCAAGAAACCTTTGATCCATACAGCTTCGCTGGCTGCATGGTTACAAGCAATATACTCAGCTTCCATTGTAGACTTCGCTACACATTTTTGCTAATTATCTGCTCAAAAATTGGGATATTTGGCATCTCGCATAGAATATCTACCTTATTCGCATGACTGTTTATGAAGTTAAACGATATAAATATCAGATGGAATGTTGGATACTTTTCTTAAAACACCCACAATTTTCCACCTGATTATTTTTTTAAGTCCTGGTTTAAGTTTTAACTTGGTCTCTTTGAAGATATCTCCTTCCAGTGGAATGTATTTATTACCGAACCAATTTGGTGGTATTTAGAAGGCATTGCCTTCTGTGGGGTTATATATTTTTGTTTGTACAAGTGAACCTAATATAGAATTTGGGTTACATGCTGCAGGTAAGAGACATGCTTGGTGATGGTCGTCTCATAAAGCGTCGTATTCGTGATGGAAAAGGTAAGGCTTTCTCTTGGGCTTCCATCCGTAACTTCAATGCATCGAGTTTATTCAAGTTCTTATATTGCATTTTTGATTTCTCACATAAGGAATCACACATTTTTTCTCTATCAAATTCTTGGTTGATATTAGGTGAATTTCCCATGGATTGCCCTCTTCAAGACAGTCTATTACGTGTTCATTACAAGGGTATGCTTCTTGATGAACAAAAGACAGTGTTTTATAATACACGAGTTGACAATGGTGGTCAGCATGTGGAATTCGGTTCAGGGGAAGGGCTTGTGAGTTTTTTCTTGTGTTGTTTTCACTTTTACTGAATTCATTATAGAAGGAAGTAGAATGTGGATATGAATGATTCCACATTTAATGCGCTGAGACATGAACTGATTAATTTACTCTTTTTTGTATATGTATACAAAAGATACACATCTTAAGTTGAATTTTGTGTAATAGGTGCCTGAGGGGATTGAAATGTGTGTTCGCCTGATGCTTCCTGGAGAGGTAGCTCTTGTCACATGCCCTCCAGATTATGCTTATGACAAGTTCGCAAGGTTGGTTTTCAAAGTCATGGTTTCAAATGTATATTTTTGTTTCACATTGGATCATTACATAATCGGAATGATAAAACTATCACAAGGTAATTGATTACTAGTTTTTTCTTTTCAAGACCAGGCCTGCAACTGTTCCTGAAGGTGCTCATGTTCAGTGGGAAATTGAGCTTCTTGGTTTTGAGATGCCAAAGGTACTTTTATGCTCGTCCCTGTACCGTTGCACTTTAACAACTATTCTTAGAGCATGCAAGTTTATGCATTCTATCAGATATTTTGTGCAAACTCTCTAGATGTTCTTTGTCGAGCATCAGTAACTTGATGTTAACACTATCCAATTATGTTTATTACTCTTGACTAGATTCTAACTTGCAGGACTGGACTGGTCTAAGCTTCAATAGTATCATGGAAGAAGCAGACAAAATAAAGAGCACGGTAACAAGTTAGCTTCCTTTCACATCATCCCTTCTATGGGATTCTTTCACCATGTCTGGTTAAATGAGGTGCTCCATGATAACACAAGTCTGTTACTGTTTTAGCTTTGTATAACCTTCCAGTTCCAGTGGATGTGTAAGTGGATTTATATAATATTCATGCGACGTTATAATATTTACTTGACGAAGTATTTAAGGTGGAATTGTTTAGATAAGAAAACTTGACTCCCCATTGATCTTATAATCTTCAGGGAAATAGACTTTTTAAAGAGGGAAAGTTTGAACTAGCCAAGGCGAAGTATGAAAAGGTATTTGCAATTCTCTTCTTTCTGTCATTTGTTTTTATGGGGATGTTTTGGTTGGTTACTCAATATGGATGGGGTGGTAATTTTTGTCCAAGAAATCAACCAGTGTATGTTGTATATTATCATTTTATATCATAAACAAATTTTGTACTTTAACAGCTGCTTCGAGAATATAATCATGTCAATCCGCAAGATGACGAGGAAGGGAAAATATTTGCGAACTCAAGGGTAGGGCATTCCTGAAATTTATCGAAGAATCTTTATATGCACGTACAGATATGTCCCTTTTATCTTCCATTTACATAACAATTGTGGTGGATGGAATTCATCTTCTTAACACGATTTTTTTATTTGATGATTGCAGAATTCTTTGCATCTAAATGTGGCTGCTTGCTACCTGAAAATGGGTGAATGCAAAAAATCTATCGAGGCATGTAACAAGGTAAATAGCTCGACCAAACAAATATTGAGGATTGAGCTGTTTAGCTTATCAAGCTACTATACTCAGTTGTGTGTTTGTCACTGTTTTTATATGGTGAGGGTGGCAGTCATTTGTTAGATTAACTTGAAATTCCATGTTTAACTGAAATAGCATTCTGTGTACACTTTTGAGTTTCTATAAGTTTCTAAGTACGAGGAAGGTTCTATTGACATGCTTAGAATGACATTATGCTTCAGTTTTGACTGTCACTTGATTGTAACCGTAATATGTCATTGGAACCCTCCTCTTCTCTTTAATTATAAAGCTTAAGTAGTTTTAACACGGTTGGGTAGTACATAGTCAACTTTGCATGATATGATTCGTACGAACGCACCCTGAGTTAGTTCCTTATGCAGTAACTTTTTTAAGTGTGTCAAACATATGTAATCATAACTGGGTATCTGGACTTGTGCAGGTTTTAGAAGCAAGTCCTGGACATGTGAAGGCTCTATATCGTCGTGGTATGGCGTACATGTCAGCTGGAGATTTTGAGGAAGCTAGGAGTGATTTTAAGAAGGTAGTTGGTATTCCTTTTTTTAGTTTCCATTTGCTTCCTAGAAGAATACTCTTTGCTTCCCCGTACTTCAGTTTGCAGAATCTGAAAACCTATTTTCCTGAACATTGTTAGATGGTAACCATTGACAAGTCCTTGGAACCTGACGCGACAGCAGCTCTTAAAAAGCTCAAGCAAAAGGAACAGGTTGGTAGTTAGTTATTCATTCTTATAATTTTGTTTGTAGCTTCATCACTTAAATATTTGCATACATAAACATTTGTCGTGAAACAGGAAGTTGAGATGAAGGCTAAAAAGCAATTTAAAGGTCTGTTTGACAAGAAGCCTGGGGAAATTGCTGATGCTGGAACTGAATTGGGCAAAGATGAGAAAGCTGAAAATGATGAAAACCTTAAACGTGGCAACGATGCTTCACAAGATCAAGAAAAGGAAGTCGAAGAAGAGGAAGACGAAGAAGAAGCTCCACAGCCTCAAAGGGGTTTGTTCAGCAGGATTTGGCCTGTTGGTAGTAGAGTATTTTCTGCACTTGGTTTACAAAGATGTTCCATATTATAAAGAGATTTTCACCTCTAGACTTAACAATGCTTAGATATTATTTTCCAATTAGGGGATTCATAACTTAGTTGAGGGAGAACCACAGTCTATTAATTAGTTGCTTCGAGAATCCATGCCCATTTAAAAAGAAAAACAATATAATAATGCGCTTCAAATTGGCTATGGTTGAAATATTACTGTATCTCTTGTTGTTTGTTTATAGTTGTGGTGTACACCAGGTATAAATGAATATCTATGCTCCATTATGCTCAGTTTCAAATCTGTTGGGTGCGTCTTGCAAAGATGGAAAATAGGGTGGAATTGGAACAAGGTGCTCAAAAATAAGCGTTTAGCATGCTTAAAATGGCTTACTTTTCAATCTTCGTGTTTTTGGATAATCAAATCTTATTTAAAGAAATTATTCTTGGCATTGATTTAACAGAGATAGAGTGCAGTGTATACACAGTTTGGTTTTAACAGATTCAAAGATATAAGAGGGAGACTTGACAATATCAGTTAAAACTTAAAAGTGTTGTGAAACTAGAAAAGAGACAAAAGTAGACATGAAGAATGAGAGAAATTCTTATTCATGTATATCATAGACAAACATTAAAGCCTCTGTTTATAGGCTAGATACAAGAGCATCCCAGTAATTAACGAGATTCATCCTAGATATTTTTAACATAATTACACATTTATAACACTCCCCTGATGACATTGTGTCCAAGCTAATTGCCTCGTTGAAACCTTGTCAGGAAATTCCAAAAGGACAAAACATGATCGAAGGGAAAAGAGTACAATTGAGAAAACTTAGAAAAGATTTGGACACACAAATGTTGCCTGATTAAAACCTTGACAAGTAAAACCCAGTGGAAAAAACCTTGATGAAGGAAAAAGAGTACAACGCGATAAGTCCAATAGAATGCACCTTATGTGATGGTGCTCCCCCTGATGAGTACTTCAGTAAATTCTTGGCTTGCAAATCTTTGAGTCGAGACTTCCCAATTTTTGTGCACGAGTTTCTTGAATGTAGAAGATAGTTGTTCTTTCGTGAATAATATTGCTAGTTGATGAAGCCTTCTTTTGTGTTAGTCTTCTAATAATTTTGTACTCGAATCTTCAAGCATTGAGAACATGTGTATTGGTTTGCTATCTTCAGAGATGATTTGCAGATGTAGTTGATGTAGTTTCTTCAACAAGGTGCCAATATGGATGAAGGAAAAAGAGCACAAATATCAACATTAAAAGAAATTAAACATCAAAGATGTTGCCTCGTTAAAACCTTGTCAGGAAAACCACATGGGACAAAACCTGAAACGAAGGGACAAGAGTGCAACTTTTGACATATTTATCGATGCTAACCCAACTATATGAGTTTTTCAAAAAAATAAGCATCAAAATAATAACTCTAGTCTACCTTAAAGACGAGTTTATGTTAGCATAATTCTAACTGCAGATTTAAGAAAGGAACGAAAATAGAATTTATGCTGCTAAAGCGTGGATTTTTGTTTTTTTACGGAATCCTCAAGGGACCTATAAAGGTGATATCATCAAATAATTAATCCTGATACTTGGTTTTGTACCAAATTTCTAAAAGCACAGAAAATATTGATAAAACAGATATAATCGAGTCAGATGGCTGCCTGAATATAATCTGAATCCAAGGATTACAAATTTGAATATGTTCACAACCACATTTCTTGTGTGAATGCAAGATCAGTCCTTCAAAGACTACCACGCCAAATGCGTTATATATACGGAACAAAATATTATTGAATCAATCCTAGGGTCTGAGAAAAATAAAACCCTCAAATCGTTTTTACAACGAACATATTTCTCGTATGACGCATTATGCAGCCAGGGTTATCCTTAAAGAATGCTATTCCTCGTAAATATAAAAAATATTTTGAAAAATGCTTAGCTCAAGGTTTAAGCTTCGGCACTTTGGTTTTCACGACTTTGGGGGAACTGGGGGATGATTTTGTGGATCTTTTGAAGAGGCTGCATAATCACTTGTTTAGATTTGATGTCAGCGCAAAAGAAATGTAACTTTTTTTTCATAGGTTGGGTATTGTCATACAGAAGGGCGTTGGCGCCCAGCTGGTGACAAGAATTCCTTCCAGTTATTTGAAGTGAATTCAATTATGTAATTTAAAGGAATCCTAAATTAATATAGTATTTTTTTATTTTACTAGGCATATATATATAATCAAGCATGAATTACTTTTGAAAACTAAAATTAATCGGTTAAAATAGCATATAAAATATGCAAATGAATTAATCCTCCATTGATTATGTGACCTAGTAGGTCCCGACAAAATAATAATTCATCTGGGAATGAAATAATGATACTTTGTTTATGAAAAGAAAATTAAATCAAGGTCAATTGAATATAATCACTATAAGGAGTAGTGCTAATGAGCCGGGTGCGTACCCATTGATCTTGAGTGTCCTACCGTATTCCAACTACACGTGGAACGGTTTTAAATTTTGGAGACTAGTTACAGGATGAAAATAAAAATAAAAATTGTTTCATATCCATCAGGAATGCAGCAATTCCTCATACACTGGTATCTGAAGTTCATAATGACAAGATATCGATATGTAATTTTAAGATTTATAGAGATAAAAAAACCGATATTCGTTTTAGAAAAACATCCACTTTGTGGTTGATCAACGATGGTTTCTTGTAGGAAATAGAAACCAATTAATGTTAGTTATGAATAGTTCTCGTGAGGAATTGAACCATGAGTCCTGATATCACGCGCGCGTTCGCGTGACAGCCAAAATGAAGTCGCGGCTTTTAGCCGTCGGATTTGGATCATCTGCATCAGATTTGATTTTATATTATTCTCTAAGATTTTATATGTTCTTGCCTCCCTAAACTTAATAATATTTATCAAATACTCCTTACTCACTTCTTTTACACTTTAAGGATTTATAGCAGAGAAATTCAATTCAAAAGCAATACACTACGGTGGGTTATTAACATATCACAGATGGATTTGGAAGATATTACTTTGACCCTCTTGTCTTGCCCAAATAAGATATCAAAAGATTGAATTAGCAGTGGTAATACGAAGCATTTATAATAATCTGATGATTGAATTAGTAGAGTAAAACATTGAAGAATGATGATTAGAATTTGTTTGACAAGATATTGTAAAAATCAATTGGTGATGATTGAATTGGTTCGGTGTGCATGATGGAAATTAGAACTTTATCTACTGTGTCCTATCAAAATATAACTTTGAGATGCCTTTCCTTAAATGTACAAATCGAAAGATGGAATAGCCATGTATTCTTCTAGTAAATCAAATGAAACTCACTGAAAACAAGGGGAAAAAAATTATGATGATCCATGTGTGATCTATTAACCCTCCATCAACAGAAAATCTAGAGTTTAAAGTTATGGGTTATCACTTGATCTTCAGCTAATCCCACTTGTATAACATCATAAAGGATCAGAAATCTCATCTTAAAGTTATGAATAGCCCCTTTCGCTGGAATACGGAGGGTTCAATAAAAAGTATTATAAAGTTTAGGGAGGAAAAACAAACAAATTATAAAAGAAATAACATATTGTTAGATCTGATGCAGATGATCCAAATCCGACGGCTAAAAGCCGCGACTCATTTTGGCTGTCAGTCGAACGCTCTCGTGACAGCAGGACTCTTGAACCATATTGGCTTAAAAATAATTTAGAATGCTAATTTATTTATATCTTATCTCATCGAATTGACGAAGAAGAGAAAATCAATATTAATTGATATACCAAAATCATATCGATGATTGGAAAAAGAAATTTGTTTTACCCATCGCATATGGAAAATCCATTTTGGTTGAGAGATGGTTTCTTGTGTGGAAAAAATAGAAATCATATAAAATTAAATCATATGATCTTCATCTAATGGAGGAAGATACCAAACTTAATTGGCCGTAGGTTAATGAACCATGCATGTGATTAACAACCGAAAAGGTAATCAAACTGCGATAACACCAATTTTTGGTATTACAGTTTCACTAAAGAAACAAAAACTATAAGCCATCTTTCGATGAATTTTTCTTTTTATTTTTTAATAAAAAAAAATGGAGAAGGAAGAGAAAAAAATATGCTACAAAAAGTTAATTAAATATGGAATAACACCAACCAATTGTTGGTGATTATAGTTTTATTAGATGGATAAAAACCGAAAACTCTTTTGATGGATCCTTTTTTTTTATCTCTATGAGAAAATCAGAGAAGAAAGAAAATATCGGTATTTGGTGATTACAGTTTCATTAGAGGAATAGAAACTGTAAACTATCTTTCGATGATTTTTTTTCTTCAGATTTTCGTGGAAGCTTGTAACCACAAACTCCATCTATTGATAGCTTCGACCAAAAGGTCAACTAGACTTGGAAAATCAACATCTCCCCGACTTACTGTGAGTGTTACAAATGCATCCAATATTGATATAAATTTAAAAACAAAGATTCAGATATCTATCTAATGTCTCCCCATTGTGTTCGCTTATGTGATGGAAAGGCTAGCCCGTCCAATCCTATCATACATAGGAAAAAATAAATATTTTCGCTTAGTTGGTAAAGCGATGTGGATGATAACGTGTTTTGAAACTAGAAAAGAGACGAAAGTAGAGACGAAGAAGGAGAGAAATTCTTAATCATGTACATCATAGAAAATCATTAGAGCCTCTATTTATAGGCTAGACACAAGGGCATCCCAGTAATAAGCGAGATTCACCCTAGATATTCTTAACATAATTACATGTTTATAACAAAAAGATTTCTTCTATTTTTTAGTGAGAGTTGGTTTTGCCGATATGGACTTGTTCACATATCCTTAACACTCCTCGTCAAGTTGAGAATGAGTGGACGAGTGTTCAACTTGTCTCTGATAAATTGAAAACATGGAGATGCAAGGCGTTTTGTATAAATATCAGCTAGCGGATCTTTAGATGCGATGAACATGACATGTAGATGATTGTTTTCCACTCTTCCACAAACGAAATGATAATCCATCTATATTGCTTCGTTCTAGCATGAAATACCGATTCGTGGTGAGATAGTTGCCCGAAGTTGCCAGACCACAAGTTAGGAGCAGTAGCACATATTCCCAATTCTTTCAGTAGTGACTGAATCCGGATAAGCTCTCAAGTCGCATTTGCAATACCTCGATATTCAGCCTCTGTACTTGATTTCGACACTGTCTTTTTCTTCCGTGCATTCCAAGAGATAAGGTCTCTGTCATAGTAGATGCAGTACCCACTTGTTGAACGTCTTTCATCCAAGTTTCTAGACCAGTCAGAGTCTGTATATGCATGGAGAGACATGTCACTATTCTGTTTCAAGAAAAGATCATAATTGATTGGTGTTTAAGGTATCGCAGTATGCGCTTCACTAGTTCCCAGTGTTCTACATACGGATCATGCATATATTGGCTTGCTTTATTCACTGCAACCGAAGTATCTGCCAATCGTGAGATGAAGATATTACAGAGCTCTGACAATACTGCGATATAGTATTGCATTTGTTTAATATATTTCATATTATCTTCATTACTTGGATTTCTAAATCATGGATTGAAGAGTAATCTTCACTTATAATCTTAAAAAATTCCATACCGGATGTTAAGGCGTTCGTATGAACCGTGCTCTAGTACCAATTTAAATGACGAGGGTACCAAGCACACCACAATCTTTTCGAATCTAATGGCCTTCAAGCGTACAAGTAAAGAGATGCTTTTACAATAAATAACTTTTAATATGGAAAGAGTAAAAATACACAAACACAACAGTTTTGTTAATGAGGAAACCGCAAATGCATAGAAACCCCGGGCTCTAGTCCAGATCTGAGCACTCTCATAAGAAAGCCGGTTTACAGAGAACACTACCAACTTCGTATAGTTGATACCAAGTAAACTACCCCAAGTTACCTAGTTTCCTCACCATCCCTGCGCATACAACCAATCTGGACAATGTATGGACAAACTCCAATATAATTCCAAGAGAATCAACTAGACAGTCAGACTTAATCAATGGAAATATATCCAAGAGTTGTATCTCAATTTCTCAGATAGAAATATGTGAGCCGGATTAATATGAGAAATAACTTGGATGGTACCGAAGACCAATATCCAGTTGTCAATCAATTTATATCAACAAACAAAGGCTGGATTATCTAATTGATTGAACTACGCACAACCTGTGATATTTCGATTATATAAACAAATATAATGCGGAAGAGAAATAACACAGGCACCAGAAATTTTGCTAACGAGGAAACCGCAAATGCAGAAAACCCCCGGGGCCTAGTCCATATTTGAACACCACTGTATTAAGCCGTTACAGACACTAGCCTAATCCAAGTTAACTTCGGATTGGAATGTAGTTGAGCCCTAACCAATCTCACACTGATCAAGGTACAGTCGTGTTCCTTACGCCTTTGAATCCCAGCAAGACTCTGCGCACTTGATTCCCTTAGTTGATCTCACCCAAAACTAAGAGTTGCTACGACCCAAAGTCGAAGACTTGATAAACCAATCTGTCTCACACAGAAAAGTCTATTGAATAGATAAATTTGTCTCCCACAAAAATACCTATGAGTTTTGTTATATCTTTTGATAAATCAAGGTGAACAAGAACCAATTGATACACTGGTCTTATATTCCCAAAGAAAAGCCTAGTAATATCAATCACCTCATAATAATCTTAGTCGTATGGTAGGGAAATAAGATATTGTGGAATCACAAACGATGAGACGAAGAATTTTGTGACTACTTTTTATCTCGCCTATCGGAGATTAAATCTTGAGAAAATACTAGAGAAGATAGTACTCAATACGATAGAAAACGGCAAGATCAGAACACGCAACTACAAAGAAAATAGTTGGGTATGGCTTCACAATCCTAATGAAGTATTCAAGTCGTTAACCTACAGGGTTTTGGAAAAACCTAAGGTTAAACAGAATCGACTCTAGTCACAACTAGTATAATACAAGAGGTGTAGGTATTAGGTTTCCCAGTTGCCAGAGTTCTCCCTTATATAGTCTTCAAATCAGGGTTTGCAATCAATGTTACCTTGGTAACAAAGCATTCAATATTCACCGTTAGATGAAAACCTGATTAGACTCAAGCTAATATCTTTCAACCGTTAGATCGAACTTAGCTTGTTACACACAAATGAAAAATGACTTCATTTAGATATGAGTAACCGTACCTAGACGTGTGCACCTTGTTGGCTCAACAATAGTTAACCGAAGTTAGCCATATGAACACCTTCATATCAACCTTATTCATCTTAACCATAACTAGTTCAAATGACTCAAATGAAACTAGTTCTAGAGTTGTTCAATTGTTTATATTCTCATAGAAGCATACAAGACACAATTGAAGCAAAATCGATTTTGATTCACTCGAATCAATTCATGAACATTATAGCCACAGTTTGCAAAAGATTGCATTCCATAATATATAAATGTATTAGTTCATGAACAAACCGATTCTAGAACATAACCTACTCAAGTATGCAAAAGGGTACACATACCTAAGTGGACGGACTAAGTTTAGGATCGCCAGTAAGTGAACGGATACACATACCTCCAAACTCAGTTGAATTTCCGGACATGAACTTTACGCCAGTATGCATACGGGTATGCATATTAAGTTCCCAGACTTTCATTAACCAACTAGTACGCATACGGGTTGCATACTATGGTTCTCGAACTTGGAATAACTTGCAACAGTTTAGCATACAAGTACGCATCTTGTGCTATATCCAATCATGTTTTATTGTTCTAAACTCTCATTTCAATCACTGAAACATTCTTAGAAGACGATAATAGCTATCTCACACAAACTATTAGCTTCAAAGCAACTATCAAGTAATCGAATGATCAATACGAAATATTCCGAGTCTACATCAAATGAGTGTCTCACAGAAATCATGTAAGATGTTACCAGGGGATTTTCACATGATCATCTTTTGACTTTTGTCAAGAGTATAAGATGAACTTGGTTAAAGCGAAAGCTTACCAACACATATTTCGAGAAATATGTAAGCGAGTTAAACTCAACTCGAAATATCAATTGTGTATAATCGAAGTCTATATAGATATACGACTTTTGTCTCAAATAGGAGATAGAGTAGAGACCTTTGAGTGATAAATGAGTTCAAGTCTCCACATACCTTTTGTGATGAAGTTCCACAAGCTCCCTTTAGTAGTTCTTCGTCTTCAATCGATGAACACCGTGAAGTTTAATGCTCAACTACACTTACTATCCTAATACGAGACTTAGCTATTAGTAGACTATAAATCAAGACCTATAGTTTTTAAAACTAAACTTGACAAACAAGCTTGAGATAGCAATGCTTGCAAGTTCGACCGAGCAATGCTCTAACAAAAGGCACCGGGAGGATTTTTATGGGATGGCCATCATCTTCTTCTCCAACCTGAACCGAGAGTACACGGATAGTGATGTTGTCTCTGATCACGATGGTGATTCACGGTGGTTCACTGTTAATGAAGCTTGAGTTCGGTTTGGGGTTTTCCAATCACATATTGACATCCATGATCAAGATGGAGAACAGTTTGAACTCGAGAGTTACAAAAAGTTTGAAGTCAGAGTCGAGTTGGTTTACATGAAGTTGAGAAAATCTCAGTGAAGGAGAGAACATGATGGAATGGGTCAGTTGATTAGAAGAACTCGTTTTTTCAGAGATTGATAGGGAAGATAGCTATGGGTTTAGAGCTGTGGAGGTTTTTGTGGTAATGAAAGATCTAGACGTACGTTGCTACCATTGGAAGTTGACAACCATAACTGTTGTGAAGTATGGAAGAAGTATGGACTGCATTTGTAGCTGCTCGAGTTAAGAAGATGATGAGCTGACTCTTGAGCTCTAATGGGTTCATGATAGTTGACTGAGATGACAGACGCTCGAAGGACAGGGTGGAACTATGGTGATGGAATTAGCCTTGGAAATAGTTATGATGCTCGGTAATGAATATAGAGGGCTTGTTAGTCGTGGAATATTGAATATCAATGATAAAGGGAAGTAACAGTTTATCTATTTGGTTCACAACGATACAATGATGCTGTGGATAGAATATACGTACTGAACGCTCGAGTTAGGATGGAAGAAGTTACAGGAAAACTTACGGCTAGAAGTTTCAGCCGTAAAACTGATGATAAAACTAAAAAAAAGATCCAGGAGAAGTTACGGTTGGATAGACCAAGCCGTAATTGAAAAGAATAAAAACCAAAAGAGTTACAAGAGAACTTACGTCTACAAAATCCTGGCCGTTATGGAAGAAGAAAAAAATAGGCTGTCAATTCCGGCGAACTGACAAGCCAAAGATTAAGCGGGACGGGCTTTATGCAGGTTTGTTTGGCACTTGACATGGCCCATTGGATGTGTGTGTATTCTCACACGGGTTTGGAAGGATTTTGGTGGAATTTTGGAAAGTTTGACACCTTATTTCGACCAGGATTCGAGCACGGACACTCTTACTTTTGGAACACTATATAAGGGAGAGTTTCACTTCTATTTGAGATATCTTTTAGTCTTTTATCAAGCTTTTCGAGAAAACAACACAAGAGGAGAAACCTAGGGTTTTGGAGATATTTTCATCACCGTAACTATTTCTCTTACTTTTATAATATGTATCTCATGGTTTTCACTAATCCCATGAGTATCTAAACTTCTTAGTGATTGGGGATGAATTCGAAGTTCTAATATATGATTCAATTTAACATATAAATCTATTTTAACTCTTCACATGATTATTATTTGTTTTTACAATAATTAATTTTATGTTTGATTGATAAATTATTTAGGTGGCCAACTGAACTAGTTTATTAGTTAACCTAATGCTAGTAGAGAATTAGGATATCCGTAATTGTTAGTAAACATGGAAGTCCAGTTATTAGTTATTAATTCTCTGGGGATCTTGGAAGTCTAAACTAAAAAAGAAGAGGCTCTTGGGACTAATTAAATTTTCATTCCATCACCGAGATAATGATTCATTCGACATCGGATCTGACAGGAGACACTTCAGGCAGAGACAGACTCAAGAAAGATATATAGGCTTAAGACCATTCTCTTTGCCCATCGTCTGGATCTCTTCGTACCTTGAGAAGGTGTTATGCTGGGTCGGGGTTTGGTGAACCAACTGCTCGCTCCTCTAGTGTTTATGAAGTCTCGGGTCCTTCCCGTGTGGCGACATGGGGGCGCAAAAAGGAAAGACAGAGATGGGGTTTATCTCGCTTTTGGCATAGCAGGCCTCCTACTGGGGGACTTATCTACACAAGTAGAAATTGTGAAACCTTGCAGAGGGATTCTGTGGAGCAATCACAAGTAGAAATAACACTAGAAAGTGAATCTTGCGCTAAGTGTTCAACTACTAGGATTGACCCAAATTCACAAAGTATAAAGCATTCAATCAAATTACACTTAGAGTGCGCTACTTCTAGGTGGTTTAGATGAATAGAATCTTGCATTCGAGCGCTTCTATGTCTAGTGACTTAAGGAATTTTGAGGATAGCACTGCGCTAGCTGCTTTCCTACGTTGATAATAATCTGCGAATGATAAAAAAAGAAGATGAATATGCTACTTTGATGACTATTTAATAATGAAGAAGGATTCCCTGATCATATTTCTCTCCATTGCTTGCAACTTAATTACTTTTCATTGCTTTGTTATTTATTTCGTTTTAAAATCTAAAACAATCCCCCTTTGTGACACTTTTGACAGCTAAAACTCCCTGTTTTTTGTGTTGTTTTATAGATTTTTTGTTTTAGATACTTAATATCTGGCATCAAAGGACTGGAATTACCCGAGGTGCGGAATTCAAACTCGTAAAGGAACGGTACTACAAGCACGTCAACAGTTGCAACCAGAACCGTCTACAACAGAGATGGTGGACGGCGCAAATAAACCCCCATCTCCACCGAGGAGGACGTTGAGATATTTAACATCACCATGTTTAGACTCTCAACCGTTGTGTATTACTCTGACTGACACAGTGGAACTCAAGTCAAATCTCTTTCATTGGATTCCAAAGTTCAAGGGACTACCGGGTGAAGATCCAAATCGACATCTGCAGCAGTTTCAGAACACGGTAAGAAGTTTGAGAAAGAGCGATGACGAAGATGATACAACTTTTTTACAAGCTTTTCCGTTTTCATTGGTGGAATTAGCAGAATCATGGTTATATTATCTTCCTTCCGGAAGTATTACCACATGGAACAGAATGAAAAAGTTGTTTTTAGAAAAATATTTCCCTGCGTCCAAAGCTGCATCTATTCGTAAGGAAATCAGTGGCATTGTACAAATTTATGGAGAATCTTTGTATGACTATTGGGAGAGGTACAAGATATTGTTGTAGAATTGTCCACACCATCAGATACCACCACAACTTATTATCACACACTTCTATGAGGGGTTGCTACCGTATGAGAGACACTTTATTGATGCGGCTAGCAGTGGTGCACTAGCTAATAAAACTATCGAGGAGGATACTAGTTTTATTGAGAGCATGGATGCAAATACACAACAATTTTATACTAAATATTCATCGACAGTTAGAAAAGTTAGTGATATGGGAGATTCATCACATATGGAACAACGAATGGTTAATGTGGAAAAGATGGTCCAACGAATAGCTTCTGCAGTTGTTCCTACATATTAAGAGGATGCCGAGGTGAATGTTATATTTCCTGATCAAAGGAAAATGTATTATCCATACTCAAATACTTATAATCCTGGTTGGAAAGATCACCCAAATTTCAGTTATGCAAACAAGCAAGTTGCAGCTCCTAATCCATATGCGAGACAAGGTGGTTTTCAACAACAATTCCAACCACAACCCCAAACTCCAAAGGAGGATGCCTCTGAGAAGATGATTACAATGATGCAAGGTCTTTCATCTATGTTCCAACAAAGTCAACAAAAAGCGGAGCAAAATCAGTTAAAAACTGATAATGCTATTAGAGATCTACAAACTCAAATGGGGCAGTTGGCTACAGATGTGAATCTGTTAAAATCACAAGCATCGATGAAGTTGTCATCACAACCTTTTGTGAATCCAAAAGAGCATGTCAATGCCGTAAATCTAAGAAGTGGGAGACAAACAGAAGAGCAAAAACAACAAGAAAAGGTTAGTAACAACATCGAAAAGGAAGTAGAAGAGGAAACCGTACCAAAGGAAAAGCCAATATCAACCGGCCAACCTAAGGACACGGTTACTACTTTTACCATACCACCTCCCCTGGTCGTTTTTCCAAGTCAAAGAAGCAAGCTCAAGATAAGGAAATCATGGATATTTTCAGCAAGATACAATCAACATTCTATTTATTGAAGCCATCATAACCATACCCAAGTATGCTAAGATTTTGAAGGACTTGTGCACAAGGAATGATAGGCTGATTGCTAAGTAAATTACTCAGGTGGGCGAAAGTGCAACAACTATGCTATTGAAGAAGATGCCTTCAAAGTGTGAAGATCCTGGGGGTTTCACAGTGCCAATTACTATTGGTAACCGACGATTTGAGCGTGCTTTGCTTGATCTGGGAGTATCCTTAAGTGTTATGTCAGCCGATGTTTATGATTCTTTGAATCTTGGACCTTTGAAAGAAGCAAAGATTACTATTCAATTGGAAAACAAGTCCAATATATATCCCAAGGGAGTCGTGGAGGACGTATTAGTTCAAGTGAATCATTTAATCTTTCCGGTTGATTTCTACATTGTGGATATGCATAATGGAGATAATTGTTCATCTACTTCGTTATTACTTGGGAGACCGTTTATGAAAACTGCAAAAATGAAAATTGATGTTGACAATGGTACACTCACTATGGAATTTGACAAGAAGATCATTCGCTTCAACATATTTGAAGCCATGCGTTATCCTAGTATGTGCACTCCGCTTTTTCTATCGATGTTATTGGTTCGTTGGCACAACAAATGTTTGATTTGAGCAATGAAGATGAACTTGGAGTTGTATTGCGAAATAGCATTAATTTGGACGTCTATGGGCAACCTAATTTGGATGTTGACTTAGCCAAAGAGATAGTGGAGATGTGTGGTGCTTTAACAACATTACAAGAAGCTCGAACAGGTAATATCTCTTATATTTCTTTACCCGTAAATAATGAGGTTCCTTTACCTTCTATTGTGCAGGTACCTAAACTAGAATTGAGGCCTCTTCCTGATCACTTAAATTATGCTTACTTGGGTGATAAAGAGGAGCTTCCAGTGATCATTTCAAAGAACCTCACTGCCATACCAGAAGAGCGTCTACTTCGGGTTCTGAAAGAGCACAAAACGGACATTGATTGGACAATTGCTGACATTAAAGGTATTAGTCCATCAATGTGCATGCATAGAATCCTTATGGAAGATGATAGCAAGCCGGTACGTGATGCTCAGCGTAGGCTTAACCCCCCCAATGATGGAGGTCGTGAAGAAAGAGATCCTCAAATTTCTAAGTGCGGGGGTAATTTACCAATTTCTGACATTAAATGGGTTAGTCCTGTACAAGTGGTGCCTAAGAAATCGTGTTGTTAGAAATCAAGATGACGAACTTGTTCCTACAAGAGTTCAAACAGGATGGAGAGTATGCATAGACTACAGAAAGCTTAGTTCCGCAACTAGAAATGATCACTTTCCTTTGTCTTTCATTGATCAAATGCTAGAGGTTAGCGGGATTCATATTATTGATTTTTGGACGGTTATTCGGGGTACAATCAGATTGTTATTGCACCAGAGGATCAAGAGAAGACTACTTTTACTTGTCCTTTTGGTACGTTTGCCTATAGACGAATTCCGTTTAGTCTTTGCAATGCGGCTGCCACTTTTCAGAGGTGTATGGTTAGTATATTTTCTGACTATGTGGAACGCATCATTGAGGTATTTATGGATGATTTTAGTGGTTATGGCAATTCATTTGATATTTTTACAAAATCTTGAACTTGTTCTAAAAAGATGCATAGACACTAATCTTGTTTTAAATTGGGAGAAATGCCACTTTATGGTAAACCATGGTATAGTGCTAGGTCACATCGTGTCCTCTCGATGGCTCGAAGTTGAAAAATCAAAGATATACTTAATAAGAAACTTACATACCCCACTTCGGTGAGGGAGATTCGCTCGTTTCTTGGTCATGCAGGTTTTACATGTGGTTTATCAAAGATTTCTCCAAAATCTCAATGCCGATGTGCAAATTATTGCAAAAAAGAGGTTTCCTTTAACTTCGAACAGAAGTGCAAGGATGCCTTTGATAAATTGAAAGAATTGTTGACAACTGTGCCAATTATCAAGTCAACGGATTGGATCTTGCCATTTGAATTGATGTGTGATGTAAGTGACTACGCGGTTGGAGCTATTTTGGGTCAAAAAATGGATAAGCTGTCCCATGCAAATTTTTATGAATCTAGGACCCTAAACGGTGCTCAAATTAACTATTCTACCACCGGGAAAGAGTTGTTGGCTATAGTGTTTGCATTAGAAAAATTTAGATCATATTTGGTGGGTACAAAAGTGACTGTGTATTCCGATCACGCGACACTTAGGTGCCAAATGAAGAAGAAAGAAGCTAAGCCAAGACTTATACGGTGGATAACAATATTGCAAGAGTTTGATTATGAAATCAAGGATAAGAGAGGTGTTGAAAATACTGTTGCTGATCATCTTAGTAGACTTGTTGTTTCCAAAGAAGAACTTCCTTTACAAGATCGTTTCCCAGACGAACAACTTTTCTCAATTGAAGATTCAACACCTTAGTACTCGGATATAGTGAACTACTTGGTTACAAGGCAAGTACCTAGTACAATGTTTAATTTTCAAAAGCTTAAGCTTAAGAAGATAGCCAGCATTATGTGTGGGGATGGATGAGCCCCACTTGTGGAAATACGATTCAAATCAAATTATCCGCAGGTGCATACCTAACTCTGAATTTCAATCCATCCTTACTTTTTGCCATACTTATGCATGTGGAGGTCACTTTGGTTCAAAACGTACCGCTCTTAAAATCCTTGAGAGTGGTTTTTATTGGCCTACCTTATTTAAGGATGCATATACTTTTTGTAAATCTTGTGATAGATGCCAAAGAACGGGCAATCTAGGTGCTCGAAATCAAATGCCACTCACACCAATTCTTTCTGTAGAAGTATTTGATGTGTGAGGAATTGATTTTATGGGCCCTTTTATCAATTCGAATGGAAAATTTTATATACTTCTTGCTGTGGATTATGTTTCAAAATGGGTAGAAGCAAAAACCACCCCTACTAATGATTATCAAGTTGTTTGTGAGTTTGTGAAGGAATATATTTTCTCTAGACATGGTACACCAAGAGTGGTTATCAGTGATGGAGGCTCGCACTTTAAGAAATCCTTCCATGCTCTTCTCAAGAAGTACAATGTTATACACAAGATTGGTACGCCATATTACCCACAATCTAGCGGGCAAGCTGAAATTTCAAATCGTGAGATCAAGTCCATCTTGGAGAAAACAGTCAACACTACACAGAAATATTGGAGTTATAGACTCAAAGATGCACTTTGGGCGTATAAAAAGGCGTACGAAACAACGATTGGTATGTCTCCATATCGGCTGGTTTATGGAAAAGCTTGTCATCTTCCAGTTGAACTTGAGCATAGGCTTATCGGGCGATAAAGACGTGCAACATGGATTATGACAATGCGGGGAAACATAGAAATTTATAACTTAATGAGCTAGAGGAGATACGTAATGATGCTTACGAGAGTGCCCGGATTTATAAGGAGAAGATTAAAAAATTTGCACACAACTGAAATGTTGGCAGTGACTTAAAGCTTTGTAACAAGACTAGTTAAGCAATGCAGAGATGTAAACAAAAGTGGGAGAATGCCAAGGCTTGAATCCACCATTCTACCTACACTAAGTCAATCTAGTTTTAACACTATTCTTGTCCCTGGCATAGAAAACAACAAACTTCTAGGCTTGCTGACTATCTAGATGGCAGTGAAGGTTCTAGCCTGCTGCTCATCTAAGGGTTGGGTCTAGACAGCTTGTTCAGTGTCCCTAAGTCAGCCATCTTCCTAGAATTTTAACTGCCTTCTCACTGGACAGTTAACTAATGGTCAACTGCTTAAGTGATTGAACAAGCCTAAAGGATTATTATCCTAACAGTTCTATCATTTCAAGCATAATGTATTAACTGGAATTGAACTAGCATAAGTTGAGTGATTTCATCTACCCTAGTAGGTAACACTTAGAACATATTGAAAGTAAATGACAATGGAAATTGAAACTTAAAATGCAACGAATTGAAACAATGAACTGGATAAAATTGAAGTTAAACTAAAGGAACAATAGAGAGCACTGGCTAGTCCAGGCCTCTAAGGTTGAGCTCTGGCTAACCCAGGCACGTCTTCTCTAAAACACCCACACCCTCTATTTATACCCCCAAAAATTAGGGTTTACAATTTTCCCCTTTTAACAGTAGAAATTAGGGTTGCAAAAATTTAAGAGTTGAAGGGTCAATTCTTACCCATGTCGACTGATTTTTACTCCACTCCATGTCTCCTCCATGCTGCTACGCTTCAGCTCTCTATATTCATAGCCATCATCCCATTTCATCACTTTCACACGCCAACAATGAGAAGGGAGGTGTGAAATCGATTGATAGTCAGTAGAGAAGGTTGGTGGTGATGATGGGTTTTGGTAGTTGTTTGAATGGAGTGGTTGATGAAGGTGGTGGTGATGGCAGAGTTTTCTCTGCATACGGTGAGGGAGAAGATGGACTCGATGAGTTTTGGTGAAGGGGATGTTTGGTTTTGCTGTTTTGGTGAAGGGGGTTAGGTGATATAGTGTTAGGCAGGGACAACGAGTTTGATGCACAGCGAGACAAAACCGTTGGATGATTTGAGATGATGGATCGATCTAACGGTCAGGAGCTGAGGCGGGCTTGGGTCTTGATCTTGGGTTAGAGTTGGAGCTTGGTCCTTGGACATGCTAAGCCCACTTCTACCTCCGAGTCTTGCGCACAACATTCTTCGCTGCTTTCTTGTGGACGTCTTTGTCGTCTTTCTACAATTTATTTGCTCTTTTCTCTCCGCAACTCATCCAAGCTTTATTTAGAATCTAAAAATACAGAATTAAATAGTATTAAGTATTTATTCTTGAAAACAACGAAAACACTGAATATGGGATAAAATGGAGAGTTAGCGCACAAAAGATAAGTTAAATGCCAATAAAAAGGTGCAGATATATACAATATTTGGCACTCATAAAATACCCCCAAACCTGAATTTTACTTGTCCTCAAGTAAAACAAAACTAAGGAAATCCTACCTATACCACAGTCGCTGGTTTCTCGAATGCATTTAGCGTATGCACTAAGCCTTTTAAACCACTAAGTGTCCCTAGTGGACGAGTTGAAGTCTCGTGAAGGTTTGCTTAGAACGTACCTACGAAGTTCTAGGACAAAATATAAGCTCAGATTCCATGAAATGTGACATGTGCAAGACAGTTTTACCTCACAGCAAATGGATATGTCAATCTAGCTTTCAAAGACACAATTCTAGCACTGGTAACAATTAAATACATGTGAAAAGAGTGTAAAGTGTATCTACACATGTTAAGAATGATCAGAAGTTATGACTGCCACTCGCTAAGAGATAGTTTTTTAGGCTAAGAACTGAATTCAAAGCCAAGCTAGCTGTCCGGCTTTACGAGAATTGTGAATGTTCACCCAATGAGTTGGTGATATTTCAGTGTACCCGCGTTATACATCGATGGCTGCACCCTCCTTGTTTATTGCAATAAATAACAAAAAGATGTCTCTTATTTACATGAACTACTCTCTTTTATTTTTAAGGTAAGAGAGAACATTGTCTTTAACATGACAAAATATGGAACTACTAAAACTTGATATTTTTGTATTTTTCTGATTTTTTCTGATATTTTTTTTTTTTTTTTGAAATTGAAATTGATCTTTACAACATAGTAACACTTTTGATATATGAATAAAAAGGAAAATTAATTACATGACTCTTAGCAAGAGGTAGCCCTTTTCGATGCACCCGGTCAAATTCAATGGTTGCTTTTCTTAACGTATCCTCCAACTTCTATCCCAGCCAACCAAAGAACAATCTAGTCAAGTTTCGTTCAGTATTCTAGATGATTGGAAGTCTACTTAACCGATAAAACACCTACCCGAGGCTATACATGTATTGGTAGATCGTGCATGTGCAAAGTTCTTATCAACATGTGAATTTTGCTCGAATCAGGGGTGCCTCATCATCTAGACTAAGAACCCTAAGTTTACATACATGCACATGAATCAACATTTCAAGGTAAATGAGCTCCATTTTAAATATTTTTTTATTTTTATTTTTTTTAAATATTTTTTTTTATAACAAAAAGAAAGAGTTTTGTTTTCAATTATACATGCTATCAATCATGGTATCTACTTTTCACCCCCAAACCTAAACTAAACATTGTCCTCAATGTTTCTAATGATAAACGAATTTATAACTGTAACATACCAGGAGAAACATGCTGAGTTTGAGAAAAAGGAAAGAGATTACCCGATTTGACGAAAGAAAGAACCGAACTCCATTATTCACGGCTAGAATCCAACATTTTTCAGCTGAGAGTCACATCGTATTAGCACATTTATATAAAAAAGGAACATAAGATTCAACCGAGACATTACCTACTGGATTATGTACAAGAAAATTTCACCATACACCAACAATCTAAAGAGTTGAGGATCAACCCAAAAGCCGAAGTGTAGAGATTTCAACAGCTTCACACAATTATATTTGGACAGAAATGCAAGTGAAGCTGCGAAAAAAAATGAGCTACCCCCAAACCTGGATTTTACACTAGATATACTATTGGATACAAAATCTCGCAGTTTTGGGGATTCATCATGCACAAAGTCTAACTCGAAATGAATTTTACTAGGGACAGGAAGACATGCATATTCCAACTGTGGCTTCTCAAAGGTATTGTATTTAGATGCAAAATAGTCCAAGAGGACTTGGGAAGCACAGAGTTCCAATCCTAGATTAGGTATTCTCAGAGAAGTTGGTTTGACAATATTGTTACAAACTAAATCTAGGTTGGGTGTAAGGCCATCAGACTGTGACTTATGCAGGAAGATATGCACATCATTATTAGTTACATCAATATCTCCTAAGTCATCTGCAAGTGTCACAGCATGCTCACAGTCATCACAAAAATCAGAATCATCAACATCATCAACAGATTTATGCATCGGAAAATCAGGAGAAACATCACATGTATATGGAATACTAGAAGAAACATCATTCATGAAGGTTAAGGCAGAGAATCCTAATGTATTTGAACCCAAAGGTTCCACAATATTTTCCGCATAGATATGTTCTTCTAACATAACATCATCATCATCATAACAAGAATGCCATTCCCTATTCGAAACTATAGTGTCTCTAGTCCACTCATTTACCTCTAGATCAGGTTCATGTTCAATATCACTAGCATAAGTAAGGTTAGGTACACTGTTTTCAAAATTAATTTCATCAGGGCTAACAAACATCTCACAGTGAAATTCCTCCTCTCCTACATTTTGCATATGAATCAGGTTACTCCTTAATGTCATATTAAGTTGTTCAATAGAAGGAGATTCTTCACTAGTGGGTATCCTAGTTTCATATGGATATTCAACACATGGTTGTTCATGAGGTTCACTATAGATGGGGATTTCAGAGATGTTGCTATATGGATGATCATTCAATGTTTGCAATTCAAATCTAGCAGTATTTTGTTCGATGAGTTTGATATTATCCATCAAAAATTTCATACATAGACTCAGGGGAGTACAAAATTGTTCAACTGCCCCTTGTGTTGATTAATACATGGGTGCATGGTCGTTAGGGTTTATAAAATACTGATCGCAACCCTCGATTATGTTCAACAATCAATCTTCCTCCTCCATATCTCTGTTTCTTGAGGAAAAAAACGCAGAGGCATATTTTTATATATTTCATTTCTCGACGAAATTTGTTTTTGTGAGTCGACGTTTTTATCAATTTATTTACCATTCAACTCTCTGTAATTTTTTTCTCTCTGAGAACAAAGTCAGGCAATATTCTGTTATTTATACACAGTAGCTAGCATACCAGAATTTGTTGTTTCTTTGGTTTGAGGGATCCAATGTAATTGTACTTTCCTGTACATAGCTGTCTATCGAATGATTCTAGTATGAACAAACTGATTAACTTAATTTTTATTGTTGGTAAAAGAATGAATTTTACTAATCGAGATATATTTTTTCTAAAATTAATTAATGCAAGTTCTCTATCATCTAGCTATATAGCTGAATGTACTATAACACTTGCAATCAACACAACAGGTAGGTCTGGAAACTGTGTTCTAACTTCCAACCTTAAAGGAATCATTATGTGTTGGGCCACTGCCCATTTTCCCTATATATGCAATATGTCGTCCCACTATCGTACTAGAATCATTTTGAAATGGATTTTAATCACCACTTAGGAAAATTGTGGTGATGTATCTATCACAACAACACAAGAGACATGCATAACTATTGGATTTGTTATCTATTGAAAATTATTGCTTAATGTGAAAAAATGTCAGCAATGTAAAATTTAGAGAAAGCCAACATACTTCAATTTCTTTACTCAGGTTAAAAATGTATATGCAATATGCACCATCTTTGAGGTGACGACAGTTACATTGAAAAAGAAACATAAGATTTAGAATTACCATAAGGCTGAAACTAATATCACCATAAAAGGAACGTATCCAGAAAAGCACTACATAAAGAAAGTACACCAAGATGACCAACCATCATCGTCGATACAACTTGCAGCAGATAGAATGATAAGGTAACAACAACCATTGGACCTGCAATACAACTAGCAATGTTTGCTTCTTGCGCAAATACAACCGACATTAATCCAACCTCTCTTTTTGACGAACCCTCGCTTACGTTTAACAACCAATCTTTCTCCTCCATATCTCTGTTTCTTGAAAAAAAAGGCAGAGGCATGTTATTATATCTTTCGTTTCTCGACGAAATTTCTTTTTGTGAGGATATCAATTTATTTACCGTTCAACTCTCTGCCATTTTTGCTTTCTAAAAACAAAGTCAGGCAAAATTCTGTTATTTATACACAGTAGCTAGGATCATGGGATGTGTTGTTTCTTTGGTTTGAGTGCAGCTGAGACCCGATGTAATTGTACTTTCTCGAACATAGCTGTCTGTTTATTGATTCTAATCTGAACAGACTGATTAACTTAATTTTTATTGTTAGTAAAAGAATGAATTTTACTAATCGGAAGATATTTTCTAAACTTAATCAATGCAAGTTCTCAATCTGCCATCTATATAGCCAAATGTACTGTAACACTTGCAATCGACACAACATGTAGGTCTGGAAACTGTGTTATAACTTCCAACTTTAAAGGCATCATTATGTGTTGGGCCACCTCCCAGTTTCCTCTATATGCAATATGTCGTCCCACTATCCTACTAGCATCATTTTGAAAAGGATTTTAATCACCAATTAGGAAAATCATGATGATGTATCTATCACAACAGCACAAGAAGTATGCCTAACTATTGGATTCGTTATCTCCACCAATATGGATCCAATGCTCTCCGATGTCCCCATGATAATACAATATATCACGTAAACATGTTTTTCTTGTGTTTATTTTTAATATAAGAGTAATAAAAATTACTGCTTAATGTGAAAAATATCATGAATATAAAATTCAGAGAAAGCCAACATACTTCAATTTTTTTACGTAGGTAAAAAATGTATATGAAATATGCACCACCTTTGAGGTAACAACAGTTACATTGACAAAGAAACACAAGATTTAGAATTACCATAAGGCTGAAACCAGTAACACCATAAAAGGAACATAGCCTGAGTAGCACTACATAAAGAAAGTACACCAAGATGACCAACCATCATCGTCGATACAACTTGCAGCAGATACAATGATAAGGTAACAACAACCATTGTATCAGCAACACAACTAGCAACTTTTGCTTCTTATGCTAAGACACCGTTAATCCAACCTCTCTTCTTGACGAACCCTCGCTTACGTTCAACAACCCGTCTTCTCCTCCATATCTCTGTTTCCTGGAAAAAATATGCAAAGGCATGTTTTTCTATCTTTTGTTTCTCGACAAAATTTCTTCTTGTGGGGCTATCAATTTATTTACCTTTCAAGTCTCTTCATTTTTGCTCTCTAAAAACAAAGTCAGGCAACATTCTGTTATTTATACACATTAGTTAGGATCATGGGATGAGTTGTTTCTTTGTTTTGAGTGAAGATGGGACCCGGTGTAATTGTACTTTCCCGAACATAGATGTCTATCTAATGATTCTAATCTGAACAAACTGATTAACTTAATTTTTTTATTAGTAAAATAATGAATTTTACTAATCGAGAGATATTTTCTAAACTTAATTAATGCAAGTACTCTATATGCCAGCTATATAACCAAATGTACTGTAACACTTGCAATCAACACAACATGTAGGTCTGGAAACTGTGTTCAAACTTCCAACCTTAAAGGCATCATTGTGCGTTGGGACACCTCACATTTTCCCTCTATATGCAATATGTTGTCCCACTATCCTTCTAGCATCATTTTGAGAAGGATTTTAATCACCAATTTGGAAACTTGTGGTGATGTATATATCAAAACAACACAAGAGGCATGCATAACTATTGGATTTGTGCTTTTCACCAGTATGGATCCATTGCTCTCCCCGGTCCCCATGATAATACAATATATCACGAAAACATGTTTTCTCGTGTTTTTATTTATTTATTTTTATATAAGAGTAATGAAAATTATTGCTTAATGTGAAAAAAATATCAGCAATGTAAAGTCTAGAGAAAGCCAACATACTTCAATTTCTTTACTCAGGTTAA
This sequence comes from Papaver somniferum, assembly GCF_003573695.1. Lineage (NCBI taxonomy): Eukaryota > Viridiplantae > Streptophyta > Magnoliopsida > Ranunculales > Papaveraceae > Papaver > Papaver somniferum. The sequence continues at coordinate 108,132,483 of NC_039368.1, forward strand.
AAATGTACATGAAATATGTACCACCTTTTAGGTAACAACAGTTACATTGAAAAAGAAACATAAGATTTGGAATTACCATAAAGCTGAAACCAGTAAACCCACCAAGGAACGTAGCCAGAGCATCACTACATAGAGAAAGTACACCAAGATGACCAACCATCCTGATCGATAAAACTTGCAGCAGATACAATGATAAGGTAACAACAACCATTGGACCAGCAATAACACTAGCAACGCTTGCTTCTTACACAAATACACCCGACGTTTACCCAACCTCTCTTCTTGACGAACCCTCGCTTAAGTTCAACATTCAATCTTCCTCCTCCATATCTCTGTTTCTTGAGGGGAAAAAACGCAGAGGCATGTTTTTATATAATTCATTTCTCGACGAAATTTGTTTTTGTGAGTCAACGTCTATCAATTTCTTTACCATTCAACTCTCTGCAATTTTTTGCTCTCTGAGAACAAAGTCAGGCAATATTATGTTATTTATACATAGTAGCTAGCATCACAGGATCTGTTGTTTCTTTGGTTTGAGTGAAGCGGGGATCCGATGTAATTGTACTTTCTCGTACATAACTTTCTATCTAATGATTCTAATATGAACAAACTGATTAACTTATTTTTTATTGTTAGTAAAAGAATGAATTTTACTAATCGAGATATATTTTCTAAGCTTAATTAATGCAAGTTCTCTATCTGCTAGCTATATATCCAAATGTACTATAACACTTGCAATCAACACAACAGGTAGGTCTGGAAACTGTGTTATAACTTCCAACCTTAAAGGAATCATTATGTGTTGGGCCACCTCCCATTTTCCCTCTATATGCAATATGTCGTCCCACTATCCTACTAGCATCATTTTGAAATGGATTTTAATCACCACTTAGGAAAATTGTGGTGATGTATCTATCACAACAACACAAGAGGCATGCATAACAATTGGATTCGTTATCTCCACCAATATGGATCCAATGCTCGCCCTAGTCCCCATATAATACAAATATATCACGTAAAAAAGTTTTTCTCGTGTTTTTTTTAATATAAGAGTAATGAAAATTATTGCTTAATGTGAAAAAATATCAGCAATGTAAAATTCAGAGAAAGCCAACATACTTCAATTTCTTTACTTGGGTAAAAAATGTATATTCAATATGCACCACCTTTGAGGTGACGACAGTTACATTGACAAAGAAACATAAGATTTAGAATTAACATAAGGATGAAACCAATATCTCCATAAAAGGAACGTAGCCAGAGCAGCACTACACAAAGAAAGTACACCAAGATGACCAACCATCATCGTCGATACAACTTGAAGCAGATACAATGATAAGGTAACAACAGCCATTGGACCAACAATACAACTAGCAATGTTTGCTTCTTGCACAAATACAACCGACATTAATCCAACCTCTCTTCTTGAAGAACCCTCGCTTACGTTCAACAACCAATCTTCCTCATCCATATCTCTGTTTCTTGAAAAAAAAACTCAGAGGCATGTTTTTATATCTTTCGTTTCTCGACGAAATTTCTTTTTGTGACGCTATCAATGTCTTTACCGTTCAACTCTCTGCAATTTTGCTCTCTGAAAAAAAATCAGACAACATTCTGTTATTTATACACAGTAGCTAGGATCATGGGATGTGTTGTTTCTTTGGTTTGAGTGAAGTTGGGACCCGATGTAATTGTACTTTCCCGAACATATTTGTCTATTTAATGATTCTAATCTGAACAGAGTGATTAACTTAATTTTTATTGTTATTAAAAGAATGAATTTTACTAATAGGGAGATATTTTCTAAACTTAATTAATGAAAGTTCTCTATCTGCCAGCTATATAGCCAAATATACTGTATCACTTGCAATCGACACAACATGTAGGTATGTAAACTGTGTTCTAACTTCCAACTTTAAAGGCATCATTATGTGTAGGGCCACCTCCCAGTTTCCCTCTATATGCAATATGTCGTCATACTATCCTACTAGCATCATTTTGAAAAGGATTTTAATCACCAATTAGGAAAATCATGGTGATGTATCTATCATAACCGCACAAGAGGCATGCACAACTATTGGATTCGTTATCTCCACCAATATGGATCCTATGCTCTCCGCGGTCCCCATGATAATACAATATATCACGTAAACATATATTTCTTGTGTTTTTTTTTTAATATAAGATTAATAAAAATTATTGCTTAATGTGAAAAATATCATGAATATAAAATTCAGAGAAAGCCAACATACTTCAATTTCTTTACGTAGGTAAACAATGTATATGCAATATGCACCACCTTTGAGATAACAACAGTTACATTGACAAAGAAACATAAGATTTAGAATTACCATAAGGCTGAAACCAGTAACACCATAAATGGATCGTAGACTGAGTATCATTACATAAAGAAAGTACACCAAGATGACCAACCATCATCATCGATACAACTTGCAGCAGATAGAATGATAAGGTAACAACAACCATTAGACCAGCAATACAACTAGCAACGTTTGCTTATTGCGCTAAGACACCGTTAATCCAACCTCGCTTATTGACGAATCCTCGCTTACATTCAACAACCAGTCTTCCTCCTCCATATCTTTGTTTCCTGGAAAAAAATATGCAAAGGCATGTTTTTCTATCTTTCGTTTCTCGACAAAATTTCTTTTTGCGGGGATATCAATTTATTTACCGTTCAACTCTCTTCAATTTTTGCTCTTTGAAAATAAAGTCAGGCAACATTTTGTTATTTATACACAGTAGCTAGGATCATGGTATGTGTTGTTTCCTTGTTTTGAATAAAGATGGAACCCGGTGTAATCGTACTTGCCCGAACAGAGATGGGGAACCGATCCTAGTATCCAATCAACCGAACATCGGAAAGCTAGTGTGACTATGCACAATACTCACATGGAGGTAGAACCGAAACTTGTTTTGGTAGAACAGATAAACCCATGATTGTGATTGAATGTTGGTTTGATCAATCACATAGTTCTTGAAAGTCAGATGAACCAATTCTAACTTGTTTGGAAGTGTGGCAAATCGGTTTTAAGGTTGTAAGTGTGAAAGAGAAATTACAAAGTAAAGATGTCGACAAACTTTGAACACGTGCTGTGAATGTTTATTTCTTTAATTGTTCAAAGATATTACTTAACGGCTAAGGGAAGAGAATCCCAGGATCGAAACATAAGTAAGTTAAGAATCTTTTAATTAAGGTTATTAATTTAATTTGGTAGGGAAATTCCATAATTAGTAATGTGCATTTACTAATTAGATTTTCCGAGAGATTTCGATCATTATTTTTGGACAGAGCATTTCCAGGAATTATGGAAACCGAATTTGTTCTTTGATGAGTATCTTGAGAATATTTTCGGTTTTGGAAATTCCTTGGTGTCCAAACTTCCTTCTCTATAAATACTTGAAGTTTGCCTTTCTAGCAAACTAATCCTTCGTAACAACAAACTTCCTCTTTTGTTGTTGTTACTGGTGAAGCCGCCTATTCGGAGAGGAGAGTAACCTAATTAGGCGAAATCTCTTACGGTCGGCCAATTTAAAGTCTTCTTTGGGATTGAGAAGCTCTAGCGTGTACCGTTGGTGGGAAAATAGATAATTGCGGTTTATATTTTGTTTTTGATTGATTTGATTGACTAACGGTGGTTGAAATCTGGTTGCACCTAGTTTGTTTATTCTTGAGAATCTTCTCTTCTGATATAAGATTCACTCAAACTAGTTCAGAGTTTCGACAGGGATCTTTAGACTGATGTTAGTTCTAAAGACGATCTTGTGATAATTCATTGTTAACAGACTCCGTTCTGTGTATGATTTATCACAAGAGATTCAAGTGATTGTGTACAGGTTTTTATTGAAGATTTAAGAAGATTTGAAGACAAAGAAGATATTGAAGATCTGACTTGGGTTTTATAATCTTTGGTGTGCACAATACTTGTTTCGGTAAAAGAGGATCCAATTAATAATCGGTTTATCCTTGTGGTAGATTTGATTGATTAATTGAGTAGATCGACATCAACACAGTTCTTCGGATTAAAGGTGTTGTTGGTTTAATCTTAAACGATTACTTTGGTAATTGAACATAAGATAGATCTAAGGACCTGACGAAGGAGTTTATGTTGAGATAAATGGAAGAGCTTTTGTCCGACTCATATCACTTGGTTGAATAGAGTTGATACCAAATAGATTTGTTGTTCCTTTACTATTTGGAATACGAACCAAAGTAATTGTTCCAAGTACGTGACTTATTTATAAGTTGGAGGCGTGGGAATACAGACGGAACTAAGTGAACTATAGGGTTAGTTACTTGGCCTCAACTATACGAAGTTATGTGTAATTTTGTGTAGCGGCTTAATCATGAGAGTATTCAATTCTGGACAAGATCCCGAGGTTTTCTGCATTTACGGTTTCCTCGTTAACAAAATCTTGCTGTGTTATTTACTTTTATTTTCCGCATTGTAATTGTTTTATTATAATTAAAGTAAATTACACAAACGTTAATTCCTATTTACTTGATAAGCAATCCTATTGTGTTTGGTTAAGTCCGAACCTTTGTATCAAGTAAACGTACTTCGTTGTTATATTGTCTCGATCTTGTATCCATAGACGATCAAACGAAGTGTGAACCGATTAGTTGTATTGTCTCGACTCAGTCCATAGACAATCACTTTCGGAGAAAGGAGGTAGGAAAAGTTTTAGCTTGAGGTATATTTGGGTACCCTCACCTTTTCAATTTGTATGGAAGATATATCAGGTTATGATTAACCGATGGAAAATACATATCTGGAGCAAAAGGGGCTATAAATACCAATCTTCACCAGCAAAGAAAGGCATTTGATACCCAGGAGAAGAAGATTTAGTCTTAAGCTTATACCTCTTTAATGTTTAGAACTTAAGTAATTAGTCCAAACTTGAGTTCTCTCTATTACTTTGGGAAGAATTTAAGATCTTTGAAACAACATCAACTTAATAAAAACAATCACTCATTACCCCGTGGACGTAGTCGAAAGTCAAACCACGTAATCTCTTGTGTCTATTGATAACTTAGTAGCATTTAGTTTACATTTAAGTTTTTCGTTATGATCGTTATCTTGGATACTTTTACTACTTATCATAATCAGTTCAACTGAGACATCATTACTCCTTAGTAAAGGAATCTCTGAGTTGTCTACATTACGTAGACTATGGAAAATTAGTAGTCATAACTGTAGAGTTCACGTTCTCTTTAGAGAGATTTCTCAAGTTCATCAATGAGCTGATCATGTTTTTCTTCGAGTGTCTTGATCCTAGCAACATGAATATCAATGATCTCGGCAATTTTTTTTAAGGTTTTGGTGTGTTTCATTTTAGATTCAGACATAATATCAGATGTCATATTTCTACCCCAGTATTCGGAAGAATCGACTAAGGAACTATCCTTTGAGGTAAATCCAAGATATTTGGTATAATCAAAACCTTTGGAAGACATCACTATATGCGTTTTTTTGTGAGATACACTTTAATCCACAATAATCAGAATTCTACAAACACAGACTTGTAAGATCTTAAATGTGTTTGTCTGATCTGATACCAATTGAAAAAGCGTGGGTCTAACAACCACACCCAATATTTATCTTAGAAATCTGTATGGACAAACTATAATATACTTCTAAGAGAATCAACTGGATAGTTAGACTCATTCTTAAGAAAAGTATATCAAAGATTTTATATCTCAATTTATCAATTCAATCCGCAATCAAAAAAATATGAATTTGCGAGCCCGGTTGAATATTGAGAAATAACTTGAACGGTACCAAAGATCAATGTTCAAGTGTCAATCAATTTATATTAATAACCAAAGGTTGGATTATCTAATTAATTGAACTTACGCACAACCGGTAATATTTTTATTATATAAAAAAATATAATGCGGAAAAGAAATAACACAGACACCAAAAATTTTGTTAACGAGGAAACCGCAATTGCAGAAAAAACCCCGGGACCTAGTCCATATTTGAACACCACACTGTATTAAGCCGCTACAGACACTAGCCTACTCCAAGTTAACTTCGGACTGGAATGTAGTTGATCCCTAATCAATCCCACACATATTAAGATACAATTGCATTTCTTATGCCTCTTGAACCATGCCGGATTCCACGCACTTGATTCCTTTAGTTGATCTCATTGCTATGACCCAAAGTCGAAGACTTGATAAACAAATCTGTATCACATATAAAAGTATATTGAATATATAAAACTGTCTCCCACAGATATACGTACGAGTTTTTTTTCGTCTTTTGATAAATCAAGGTGAACATGAACCAATTGATTAACCGATCTTATATTCCCGAAGAATGGACTAATATTATCAATAACCTCACAATAATCTTAATTGATTAAAGAAACAAGATATTGTGGAATCACAAACGATGAGACGAAGAATTTTGTTACTACTTTTAGATCTTGCCTATAGGAGATAAATCTCCAGCAAATCTTAAAGAACATAGTACTCAATCATAATAGAAAACAACAAGATTAAAACACGCAACTACAAATAAAATAGTTGGGCCTGGCTTCACAATCCCAATGAAGTCTTTAAGTCGTTAACCTACAGGGTTTCGTGAAAAACCTAAGGTTAAAAGGAGAATCGACTCTAGTTGCAACTAGTATCACACAAGAGGTGTGGGGATTAGGTTTCCCAGTTTCTAGAGTTCTCCTTTATATAGTCTCTAAATCAGGATTTGCAATCAACGTTACCTTGGTAACAAAGTATTCAATATTCACCGTTAGATGAAAACCTTATTAGATTCAAACTAATATATTTCAACCGTTAGATCGAATTTAGCTTGTTATACACAAATGAAATGTACCAAGATTTAGATAAAGGTAACTGTACCTAAACGTGTACACTTAGTTGGTTCAACAATGGTTAACCTGGGTTAGCCATATGAGAACTTTCATATTAACCTAATTCATCTTTATCATAACCAGTACAAATGACTAAAATGAAACTAGTTAGAGATTTGTTCAATTGTTTATATTCTCATAGAAGTATACAAGACACAATTGAAGCAAAATCGATTTTGATTCACTTGAATCGTTTTATGAACATTATAGCCACGGTTTGCAAAGATTGCATTCCTTAATTTATAAATGTATTAGTTCATGAAAAAGCGATTGTAGAACATAACCCACTCAAGTATGGAAACGGGTACGCATACTTAAGTAGTCGGAACGAGTTTGGGTTTCGCCAGTATGCGAACGGGTACGCGTACTAGTACACTTCCAAACTCCAGCGAAAATTCACGGAATCTGAACTTTCGCCAGTACGCGTACGGGTACATATACTTAGTTTCCAGACTTCCATAATCCACCAGTACGCGTACGGGTATGCATACCAAGGTTCACGGATTTGGACTTTACACAAATTTGAATACACACATACTATGTTTATATTCAATCATGGTTATATTTTCTAAACCCTCATTTCAATCATTGAAACATTCTTAGAAGACGACAGTAGCTGTCTTACATATACCTATTAGCTTCGAAGAAATTTTCAAGTGATCGAAAAATTAATACGAAACATGCTGAGTCTACACCAAATGTTTGTCTGACACAAATCATGTAAGATGTTACAAGGCAATTTTTACTTGATCATCTTTTGACCTGCGTCAAGAATAAAAGATGAACTTGGTTAAAGCGAAAGCTTACCAACACATATTTCGAGAAATAAATAAGCGAGATAAACTCGACTCGAAATATCAAATGTGTATAATTGAAGTCTATATAGCAATACGACTTTTGTCTCAAAATATGAGATAAAGTAGATAGACTTTTGAGTGATAGATGGAGTTCAAGTCTCCACACACCTTTTGGTTGATGAAGTTCCACAACTTCCCTTGAGTAGTTTTCCGTCTTCATTCGATATACGCTGTGGATTCTAAAGCTCAACTAAACTTACCATCCTAGTCCAGACATAGATATAAGTAGACTAGAAATCAAGACTTATAGTTTTGGCAACTAAACTTGACAAACAAGCTTGAGATAACGACGCTTGCGATTTCGACTTAGCAATGCTCTAACAAGACCACATGCATCTTATGAAATACATAAGAAGTCTCATGCAATCATTTTAATTCCCCTGCTCCTCCCATGACCCCACCTGAATGATCGCTGAATAGTGACAAGTTGGTTCAAGGTATGTTTTGGAAATTTGAAATTACTCATATAGTGAGCTGGGATCGAATTTAAAACTGTTTTGATCAAAGCGGTTCTAGCCTCTTGATTTAGAGTTTTAGAATACCATCCTTGAAGTCTATAACCAAAAGAATCATGTATATAACCGAAGGAATCTATCTTCGATCTTCCTAAAAGAATTGGAAGCCCTAAATACTTGTCTGAACTATATAACAGTTTAATACTTATGGATTGAACTAAATTTAATTTATTCTCTTTAGACAGATCACCAATGAAGGCTGCTGATTTTGTGAAATTAATCATTTGGCCAGAGAGAGCTCCAAATTCATGGGGGATTTTAAGAATATGACTGATGCTCTGTTGATCAACTTGGAAAAACAAAAGGCAGTCATCTGCTAAAAGAAGATGATTTATTGATGGAGCATTTTTGGTAAATTGAATGCCCTTAATATAATTGTGTTTTCAGTTATTGTTAATGACCTTGTTAGGTATTCCATAACAATGACAGAGAGAAATATGACCCCCCTGTCTTAAGCCTCTAGTAGGATAGTAAGAATCACAAATACCACCATTTAGTCTAATAGAAACAATAGTAATTGAGATGCATTCATGAATGAGACCTCCAATCTTGTGAAAAGCCTAGAGATTCCAGCATTCTATCTAGAAAAAACCATTCAAGTCTGTCGAATTCCTTCGACATATCTAGTTTGAATGCTACTTGGACCGTTTTCGTTTTAGATTTATTCATAGAATGAATCAGCTAAAGTGTTATTATTATATTGTCATAATGTATCTGTGAGGAACATAAGCTGTCTGTGTTGGTGAAATAATCTTCTCCATTATAGGTTTCAGTCTTGCTACTAGCAGTTTTGAAACGATTTTATAAATATTGTTACAAAGACCGATTAATCTGTAATCGTTGGGTGTTGAAGGATGATGGGATTTTTGGATTATACAAGTAACTTTTTGATTTATATTATGAGAGAGATTTTTTGTAATGAAGAAATTTTGAACCATGGAAAAGAGTATTCCATTGAGTTTGAAAGAAACTAGCAGGATATCCATCCAAACCAGGTGCATTCCAACTAGCTAGACTCTTATTTTAAATGTGTTTTTAATGTGTTTGAAAGTATTTCATCTGGTGAAGGAATTTTGACCAAACTGTCATTCTCATTAATAATGTGATGAATAATAGAAAAAGCAGAATCTTAGATATATGGAGTAGTAGTGGTAACTATTGAAGAGAAATGCTTAGTAAGGAAATCTGCTAATTCATGTATGGTATGATACCAGTTTCCATTGAAATCTCTTAAAGCAGTTATATTATTTCTGGATCTCCTCATATTTGCAAAGGTATGAAAATGAGCTGTGTTATCATCTGCAACTCTGACCCAATGATCTATTGACTTCTGTTGCCAAAATTCAGCTTCTACTTTCTTCCAATGATTCAGGCTATCAATAGTGAGATGAATTTGATTATTACTTATATTCATCATATGGAAGAGATTGTAAGAGAAGCAAGAAGGTACCTTTTCCTTGACGACACCAAAATAAATAACTGCCAGGGACTTCATCAAATGTGGGACAACATTGTTGATATTGAAGTCAGGGAAAGAGAGGCCGCATGCTTGAGTGGAACCGTGCAGTGCGCGCTGAAAACCATGAGATGGGTCCGTTGTAGCTGGCAGACTCAGGATTGAGCTCTGTAGATGTTGAGTCTGAGCCTGGGAAGCGAGATAGCAATACGTCACAGTGTCTCCCATGGTAAGCACACCCAGACCGCCATCCTTGATAGGGAGAGTGGAAAGTCGTTGTTGAACCTTACCAAAACCAGCACCATCCCCAACAACTATTCGTCGTAGATACTGCATTAAATGCTCATTATTATTATTATTATTATTATTATTATTATTTTCAAGTTTGTTATATAACGACCCATCCTTATTTGACAAAATAATAACGATCTTTTTGTCAAAAAGATAAAATGATAATTAGAGTCGTTATGATATAAAATAGTATCTTGACGATTTTTCATAACCTGTAAAAGTTGTAGGTTTAAGTCGTCAACTTTTATGACAATATAGTATCGATATTTTGGAGTCGACAGGGAATAGATCCCCGACATTAACGACTCTTTCTCTGAATTGTGACGTAGTGTCTATGGTCCCTCTAAAATCTCATCTTCTTCTTCTCAACTAAAAAAAACACAAAATTATTTAATTCTAAAATCTGATTTTAATCTAACCATACTATTAACTTAATTTAATTACCTATTAACACTAATCAATTAAGGACAATTTAACCATTTAATTTTTTTTTGGATAAGGGATGACTTAAAATAGGTTTTAATGATTTTTTTTGTCCATTTTTCGGGGCCCAAATTAAGCCATGTTTTAAATCCTTTCCCATCTGATTTATTGGTCCAGGTGTGTTTACTTCCTATGTTCCGCGAGTGTGTTTAGAATTCGCAGAGAACAATTTCATGACTTTCCTTTTGTCCTATACAAAATGCCACAAAAGTTGTGGGTGCCGACTCATATCTCTCTAGTTTCTCGTCCCTCGCCTCCCCTCTCTATTCATTTGTTTCTCTCTCTTTGTTCTTTAAGAATTCCGTTTTAGGGTTTTGCTGCTTTGATTAGGGTTTTGCAGTATTACTACGAGAGAGATGGCGTTATTCCTCACAGATGAGGAATTCTCTCGGTGTTCTGACGATGTTTCTGTGGTTGCTGATATGTTAGATTCGTATATTGAAGATCTTTATCGACAAATCCATACACTAAAATCACAATCTGATGCTTCACCGATAACCGGTGAACAATCTTGTTCACACCTTGAACAAAAATACGAGTGTATGGATTTGTCGATAAAGCGGAGATGGTTCAATTCACTGTTACAATTGAGGAACTCCATTCTCAGAGTCTGCTGCTTGGTCGTGAATCTGTAAGTTATTTTCGTTTTTAGGGTTTCAGATGTGTTTTATGGTTTTTAGGGTTTGTTTTAGTATATTTGGATGATTAGATATTGAAATATTTTTTGTTCGTATATTTGGTCAAAGAGGCGAGGTAAAATTCCTCCCTCCGTCACTGCTCACTAGGTACAATATGTTTATGGCATGATCCCTTTGCTTCTACTCTTGCTGTTTAATGGGATAAACCATGATAAATTCGTGACAGAGGAGCAATCTATGGGATCAATTCTTGCATTAGCTTCTTCCATGTGCCAATTGTAGCGATTCATGAATGCTACTTCTGTCAATGAATTTCACACTATTGTCTTCTACCGTAGTAGAATTTTAGTAGTGTAGCACTCAAGTGGGTTACTTGCTTCTGTACAGAGTAAATGGGCTAAGGAAAAACTTCTAAAAGAGCAGTTTCATTCAAAAAGACAGGTCATGGAAATAGGAGAACAATTGGCTGATGGTTTCCATGCTGTTTTTGAGGCTTCGGCTAAGGCTAGGGCAGCGGTAGCTGAGGTGAGTCTTTATTTCAAGATTAGGCTCTTTTTAGTCTACTTTCTACTCTACATCCAAGAATGAAAAACATGTCATAGCCTTATAATGGGTTTAGATTGCTATCATATTATTTTATCTGAATGAATTATTACTGAGTTTTTTTTCTTCTTTTGAAACTATTGAGGTATGTGCTTCTTAAGCTGTCCCTGTATGTGTTTCCTCACATGTTATCTTTTGATGGCTTCACTCAAATTGAGATGCTTAGGAAAATGATGTTTAATAGTACATCAGGATTGTTGTTTGAATGCAATAGTTGTTTATTGATGTTCGTAAACATCTACTAAAACTTGCAACAGGTGTTGGTTTACCTGGCCGAAGCAGCAAAGTACATGCTCAAAGCAAAACATGAAGTGGAAGAACTCAGAAAGAGAGCCCGAGTTATGAACGAGGTCTCTGTTATCCAACCGTATATTTTTCTCCATTTTTGCTTACTTCGACGGAAGCACTAATTGATGCTTACTGAATTATCATTTGTCCACATTTTGTTGAACGTTGTCTTTCCTCGTGGTTATTGACATTCATTATTTGATACTGTAGAAGGGAAAAAAATTGGTGCATGAGTTTGAGAAGTTTAATAAAGCTAAAAAACAACTTCAAGAGGTATATTATCTCTCTCTTTTTTATTTAGAAAGAAAGTTTTGTCTGAAGATTTTAGTGTTAGTGGCTTGTCAACTAATGTGACTTAACCGGATGACAATTATCAGTAGGTTGTTTTACCATGTCAACCAACTCATTTCGCTTCCTTGATTGAATAACAACTGCAGTTCTGTTTTAATAGAACAAGCTCATTTGCTAATTTCTCGTTAATGAATTGCAGAACACCACAATTTCGGCGTCCCAACTTCCCCTGGAGAATGTCTTGTATGACCACATGGCTTCGTATCAAGCAGCTGTAGAGGACTTTGGGGTTGGAGTGGATTCGCTTATTAGCGAGGCTCCTGCTGTGGATGTGCCACCTGTGACAACTTCTCTAGGTATTTTTGTGCCCACACTAACAGTAAATTGGGTAATTACGGCGTCTTCTCTGTTGATAGATTCAACTGCCATGAGCTGAAGCTCCTGCCAAGAATGTTTGTTGGAATCAGGACTGTTAGCAGTATATCTTTCATTTATGTTTTTGTGTTGATGTTATTTTATTCACTATGGTTAGTTTAATCAATGGCAGCTGGTAGGCAAGTTCATCCTCAGGCTATAAATGCCCCCTCTGGAGCAGAAGCGGCTGCAGTGCCCTCACAAACAAAACCAATGGATTATAGCGAAAAAAGACCTATCTTCAATCCCAGAGTTGAACCCCGTGAAGTGGCAAGAAGGCTGGTACGACCTCGTCTTGCACATCCAGAGGGTGCTAGTGGTGATGCTGAGATGTCCAAGGTTGAAGCATCCTCTAATAATGCTGATTCAAAAGTGGTTGGGCCTTCACATGATAGTGAGCGTGAAGCAAATTTTGGCACCACTCAACGCGATATTGTGTATGTGTATAGACGCAAACGACCATTTTCGTTGGCCTTAACTCCAGATGAGGGTAACACTCGAAAGGAGCCTGGTTCCTCTATAGCAAAGAAGTCAACAGTTTTTGATTGCTCCGTGAGAACATTGCTGAAGTGAGAATTGATTCCAGAACTGATGATGCCGTTGACGCTGCTTGTGAAGAGCCTGTTGATCCCGAAAAAGATGACATTATGCCAGCTGCAGGCGAAGAGACAATTGATTCTAAAAGGGACTACAGTGATGCTGCCGTTGCACAATCATCTCCTGAAGAGGAGCTAAATGGTTCATTGTTAGACGGTGAATCTCAGAACAAGATAAATCCTTCGTCAGAAAAGTTGCTGATGGATGATCAGGTGAAAGAGTCAGAGGAGGATATTGAAGAAAGTACGAGGGATGGCGTGGAGCAAGATCCTCAGCAGCAGCCCATTGCCGCAGAAGTTGAAAATGATAGAGATGTGAGGGAGTTGCTTTCTGATTTGGCTAACCCACAGAATGATGGTGGTTTTGATATGATTTTGGAGGCAGAAGAGAATTTGGCCAAATCTGTGATAGTTATAGTCGATGTAGAGGATAAGGAGGCTGTACCTCTCGCTGCGGTGGTTCCTAAGCCTGTTTCCCACGGAATTTTATTGTATGAGAAGAATGAAATGGGTGAGTTAATGGAAGAGACTGCTGAAGATAATGATAAGTCTAACAGCGGTAATGAAGAGGAAGGGGCTGTTGATGATATTGAGCAGAGCCCTAAAGGTTCTTTTGGAGCAGGTCCAACTGATCTTTTACACAAGGGAAGACTCAACGTGTGGGTTGAGAAGTGTTTGGAGAAGTTGGGAGTGCATGGGGATGTGGAGTACGAAGATATTGTTTCCCGTGTGAATGCTGTGAAGGTATATGTTAATGTCCATGGTTCTTTCGGTGTCAAAAAATCAGGATATGGGGCGGTCCTAAGAGATGAAGAGTTCTTTCCACTTGTCTCTTGGTCTAGTATCATCCCTGCAGAAGAGTGCATTTCAGCTTTTTATAGCCAGCTTAAAGGAGTGTCCCTGGGTGTAAGTATGGCTTTCAAATATCAAATTTTTGACCTTGAAATATATTCCAGTTCCACATATGTCATTAGGGTCATTAAGAATGCTTGGATGCGCATTATGCTCCTTGAATCCAGAAGTAGGGAAAATGCTGGAGGTAGAGATGGTGGAAGGGGTAGAGGTATGGGTAATTATACAACTTGCAGAGAATGTCAAAGGTCTGTAATTAATCTTTGCAAAGATTGCACTATGAATATATTACCTCCCGACGAGAAAAAAGATACTGTCAAGATTCACTTTCTTTTAGTGTGTATCATGTCCCATGTGTTGGAGCTTAGAAAGAAAGGCCTATTTGGGTTTCATGTGCTTTCTGCAGATTTAATGTGTAAAAGAAATGCAACTGCAGAGTTCCTCGCTGACCTTGGTGAAGACAAAAACATGAGCTTAGCCGAAATTTTTCGTTCTGAGAAACTATCCAACATACTTTTTGAGGAGGCTCATGAGTAAATATTAGTCTCAACAGTTCTGTTTTTTTTTATATCAAACAATATGAATGTTCTGCGTTTGATTTTATGTTCAGAGTACAACACTTTTTGTTCATCATTCAAATATACTCATGAATGCAGTTATTAAATACAATACTTGTTGTGTGTGTGCACGATTATATGTTGCTGCATATATTTTTTCTTTGTTGCTGCGTATATTTTTTCTGTCGGACCAGGTTTACAAGAGCAAGATTGATAAGAGTATCAGTAATTATTCTGCTTGGCACAGTCGTCAGTATCTGTACTCAAGTTGCTGGACAAACACTGCTGGTTTATGTTTTGAAAATTAATTTATGAGCTTAACACCAGGGGACCAGTACTATCCTAAGGGGGACGGAATTAGACCAGCATCCATAGAGACTGAGAAGTCTGCATCGCACGCAGCTCTTTCTGCTTCGTTGTGAAAGATTGGCTACCCAACTCCGTGACATGATGTCAGGCATAGCATCTAAAAATGAAGGAATATTTATTTTTGTTGTTGCTTCAATTATCATTCTTATATATCGAGGTCAAGGTGTAACTTGTGTCATACAACATGGACACACCGTCAAAGCTTCATGCATCAGCTATTATATGGAATCCCCTGATTCTGCTAACAATTGCACCACACCACCCAAGAAGTTGGCAGCAACGGAAGGAGTTTCCATAAGATGAGGGAAACAAATAATATTAAAATAATAGGACAAGGGCGTGTGGGATCTGCCACGGCTAAGGCATGGCCGGCCGACCAATGAGCCAGTTCCATGAGCCTTTCCCTAATTTTATGTAATTTTCATGATTTGAGGGAAATATCATGAAATCAGGGAACTTTCATGGGACGAGGAAAATAATAATAAAATAATAAGGAGTCATGAGGTGTGGGACCGGCCACGGCTAGGGCATGGCCGGCCGGCTAGCAGGCTAGGTCCTGCGACACCTTTCCTAATTTATTATTATTTCTTTGATACGAGGAAACACCATGAGACGGGAGTGTTTCCTTGAGACGAAGGAGATTTGTTCAAATGAAGGGATTTTCATGAGATCAAAGAAAAATAATAAAATATAATAAAATATAGAATTGGGAGTGGGACTGGCCACGGCGTGACTGGCCGGCCAGAAGCCCAGTCCCCTAGCGCCTTTGCTAATATTTTATTATTATTATTTTCTTCCTATTTTGCATAGGTTCATCGTTCCTTCGTGTTTTGGAATGCTCGTTCGTGCATTCAGGTGTTCGCTTGTGCATTATTGTTGAGTACACTTGCACCATTTTGGTCGGGGCTTAGTCGATAGCGGCTCAGAAGCCCGTACGTTGAATATTTATTACTAACCCATGAAATTCTGCTGGGAAGAACCATGAATTGAAGTAACGAAATATTATGAGTAATGTAGAATATTTTCCAGGGATTCAGTTAATGAATCTAATAATTTAAGAATAATTAATTGATGACTCTATACTAGTACGATCGTCTAGGAGCATTAGTTATTCAGGAATTGAGTGATACGAGCTTATTGAAGCGTCATATTTATTTTATATAGTCAGGGAAAACATTGTTACATCCTGAAGACGTTATTGCTCTATACTAGCAGGCAAGCTGTCTAGGAGTCGTCCAATCTTTCGACTCTATATAGAAGTAATTACTGAAATTGCTCAGTATTTATGAGATATGCCGTTGCCACAAATAAGAGACTACATATCTACATATACTCTGAGAGACAGTATTTTCAGTCAGAGATTCTTGCGGCATGAGCTTTCATGCTTCGATGAGAGACATGAGCCTCAATACTCATCTGATTGTTGGATCAGGAGCATGTACAATTATGGTTTTACGATTTTATCCTTTGTCGAAAATCCACCATCTACATTAAGTCCCCTGCTTAGTGAGGGACAATCATGTTCCTTAGTCAGCACTGGATGGTGATTTTCTAGTTATAAACGAAATAAGTATTTGAACTTAGTCGTAAGATAAGATGTTACCGAATTTTCGATCGTACGAGCGAACCATGGCTTGAACGAAGATTCCAGTGGCATGATAGAGCATCGTCTAATGGGCGAAAATTGGTGTAGCACCGCTCTTTTTTCTTTATTTTTTTCAGAAGTTGATAACTTGTTCATGAGTTGTTCATGTTAAAATAATATATACATTTGCATATATAGACGTGAGTTTTGTAAAAACCCTTGTTTTAGGAACGGACGTTCGTTCGATCGTTAGTTTAAGAAACTAGCAATAATCCCTAATGTAGGAGATATTTTTTTTGTTAAATATGTGAGATTTTAATAAACTCTCGTTTCAAAGGTAGATGCTTGTACGAGAGAAAAAGTTTTTTTTTTTTTTTCTCTCGAATAGACGTGCGTCTGTTAGTAAAAAATTTGTCTATGAGCTTTCATGAAAAAATTTATTTCCGATATGTAAGATTTCACAAATTTTTGAAACTATAATCTCGAGGGAGAAAATATATATATATACATGTTTTTTAAATTCACGTGAGTTTCACGTTAAAACATATTTTTTGTAAAATCAATGTTTTGATTTTGAACAACTGTTGAAAGTAGACAATTATACATGGTGAAATAATGTTTGTACGTGAGTTTTCACATTTGTAGAATTGACGTCTGTCCAATTTTTGAAAAACCAGTGAATGTTAAAATTCACATGGGTTGTTCACGGTTTTATGAAAATCATGTGATGATTTTGAATAATAAATTTTGCTCGTCTTTGCAGGTTTGAAGGAACGAGCAAGTTTTCGAAATTCTGACGTTATAATCACTACAGCTAGTGAGATTGTAAATAGGTAAGAGTTGGATTGTTACCATTTTTGTTACACGTTTGTTATTGGTATATCCATGACTCTATGTATTTGGCCTCAGATAGTGGTGACTTCTGGTTACAACCACTCTTCTGGCTCTTCTGGGGAACGCTCTATGAAGTCAAAGATGAAGACTTCTGCAGATGCTCATGCCGAGGTGAATCAACCTTTCAGAGACGCTGGAAAGCTAACACATTGTATGTCACTCGATCATCTGGGAGTCGTCCGTGCTAAGATATATGCTTTATTGGTATTGGCAGATGTGGAGGGAAAGCAGGGACGTGATGAAATATCACAGAAGAAAAGAGCAGAAAAGCTCATATCTCATCGGCAGAAGCACCACCGACTTCAGCAAGTGAGATTATCGGCTGAATATGAAGTTCGACTTTGCGTTGATGGTGTAGCTCCTGATTCAGATGTGGATGAATGAAGAATTTCGTCATGATTCATCATCAGAAAATTCAGAAGTTAGGTCTTCTAGCAAAAATGATGTAGAATCTTCGTCCGATGTTGGAATTTCGCGATCTACCCATGTTTTATCATGCCCAGGAAGTTTCCAAGATTTAACATAGATTCTTTTCGAGTTTTAAGCATGTTTAAGGGCCGAAATCGGCGAAACAGTGAACTTCCATGAGACCTTCAGAAAATTTTCAGCTGGCATGTAATCCAATGTTTCAGTCACATTTCTTTGCTAATTTATCTAAGTGCTGTGAATTTTAGATATGTTGTATAGTACATCCATACGAAGAGAATGGTATATGACCCATTCCTATATTATTCATCAATTTCTCCCAGATCGCTTCTTTGTGCGCGACAATGTAAAATCATCTCAGACGAGCTTGTTGTAAAACACTCCTGTCGTGTCTTAGACCATTCACTGATGTCTTGAACGGTTGGTGAAGGATTTTAATGTCATTGATTTATCTAAAATCATGACCCCTTAATTGATACATGAGCATGGTTCTTGCAGTGCCATTTTGTTTCTGTCAGTCGTAGAAACATCACTTCTGAAACCTTGGCCACGGGACCATAACTGAGGTTGCTCTCAAGAGGGGGTGATGTAATGACCATGGTTGCATGTCCTTGTGGTAGCATTCCTTTTATGATGAATGATTAGCACATGAGAGTCTGGTGCCATGGGTCTTGGAATGTGAAACTGATCATCATGATCAGTGGACCGTCAGTCCCCAGTATTTTGTTAAATCTCTCCTTTTTGTTTTCTCTTCTTCTGGAAAGACTTGGATAAAGGAACCGAGTAGAAAAATTGATGTAAATACCTAGGTGGTATAAATTTAAGGTACCTTGATGAAGGACTTAGTGGAAAGACCCGTTGGACACCGATCGACCGTGGTAGTTTTGAATCCCGTCTAAGAATTGCTGCTTGCATGTTGTATGCTCTGGAAGCTGTACGAACCTCATATAGTGTCGGAATTCGGTGATTGACCCCAATTTTCGAAGCTAAGAGACTGAGTTATCACATGAAACAAGAATCACTCAGTTTGGAGTTGTATAGGTCATCCGACGGAGCACATTTGTAATTTGTAATCCCGCGTAAATTTTTCAGATTTCGTAGAATTGACGGTAAAGGCCATTTTCAGCTCGTATGTCCGATTGATGCACCCTTTTGGTATGTTGTAGAAGAGACATATACAAACATCTTTTAATCAGGAAGAATTGTCCCATTCCTCACTCATTGGTACGTTTTTGTAAGCCCATGGGCTGAAGTATGTTGTATCTCATTTGTAGAGGTGATGAGAACATCTTGTAGAAGACTTGGGATTGTGCCCGCTCATCGTGCAAGCTTAGGAAAGAGTTTCATGTAAACATATTTCATGTCTACACACCATGATATGAATCATTAGCGCTTGTAGAAGTCCATTCGTTGAGCAATACTTCAGAGAATGGTTAATTGATGAAGCCCTGTCATGAGGATGTTGCTCTTGAGACCGTTGTTGATGCTAGATCACAAGTAAAATTTCTACAGAAATTCTTATTGATACTGAGACCATGAACGAAGTTCCTCCATATATTCTTGTTGATGCCGATACTATGTTTGGAGTTGCTCCAGAGACCGAAAAAAGCTAGAACCATGATTATCGATATAGCCTTTACTCCTTCATCCAATGAGCCTTTTACATTCACGAACTAGTTGGTGAGTAGAGAATTCCTAATATGAAGATGTTCTAGGATTTCAACCCAAATTCTCCTGAATATGACTTTACTGTGAAGTGGCTTCGTCAAGGAATCGATGTTGTTGTGGCAGATAACAGCGGCAGTCTCCATTCTGGATGTGAGGAGAAAAAGTTCCTTGGTCGTGCAAGGCTTGTAATGTAGAGAGGTCTCATTGATGAAGTTTCATGGAATCACATCAGATTGCAAATTCCAATAAGATCAAGTCCCCAGTGTATGTTGAAGGAGTTTGTGCCATCTATGGATGAATGATTTTCCATATGCTTTAGAAGTCTTATCATGGGATAATGAAGAATTAGCGATTGTAATTTAGTTACACTTTGATTGCGCTGGTGTTAAATCAGTGTGTCATCGAGATATTTGTGATGAATCTAGATGTGATATTATAGGAGGTGTACTCTTTGATTGGGAGTACAATGTGAAGGCTTCTTGAGCGTTGAAGCGTCAATCCCTTGAGCATGTCTCAGGTTTGATCGTTTGGGTCCCAACTATCTTCTGTTTCTTCAGTGTTCCTTTAGTCGCGGTAGTGGGATTCAACACTTGTGCAGACATCAGAGCTTTCTGATTTTGTGGCACACATGAACACTCCTGCAAGGCTATGGAGAAATGCCAAAATTGTTCTTTATCGTGCTTGAGCATCACCCCAGTAATGAATGTCTCAGTGAGATGCTCGATTCAGAGAAATTTCAGATTCAACCACTTGGTAAAATATTGCTGAAGTGAGCCCACTTATAGCGTCTTGCAATAGCAGAGATGCTAGCAGAATTGAGTCCCCATTCTAGAATAGAATATGAGGAAATAAATGACATAGACATGCGAGGTAGGAGACTTTCCTGAGTGCAGGAACTTTTGATGAATGTCTATGCATCTTTTGCAGGTTCTTGTTTCAACCTCGTCAAATTTCGAAATTCCTCCAACTGCTCTGATGATGGAATGTCCGCCAAATCTTCAGGATCATAATTTTCTTCGTTTGAGAGATGTGTAACCAAAGGCGCTTTCTAAGTACCCATCTTTTTATCATGGATCCACGCTCGTCTGAAGGACATGTCATATCTTGGATCTTCCTAATTACGTGAAACTTGGTTTTTGTCCAGGTTGAACTTATGTTCACTTTGAGAGTAATGTAGCCATAAGTATTTCCGAGCGTTCCTTCAAGGTATCTGATTGAGATGGGAGCATGAGTATCTTCTTTTCGAGTGATGCATGTGGATCCGATGGTTTTCAGTGGAATGTTGTTGATAGTGGTGCCACCATCGATCGATGTTCTTCCGAATTCGTTTCTTCTGAGATTGACTGTGGTAAGCAGTCCCCAGTCGTACATCTCTTGGTATGTGGCTGAAGGCTCAAGAATTATTTCCATAATGGACTTCTTGACACGATGTGGTTTAGTGTTGTGAACATGTCTCTCCTTTGTGCCTTCGACAGATAGAGCAATTGTAATACCCAGTCCAAATTTTAAGGGTATTTTTGTATATTGATAAAAGGGTAACTTAGTAATTTGATATGCTTAAATTATCTTAAGGAACCAGTGGTTGATCGAAGTCGTCATTAATATTCTTTTTACTGATTGATTAGATTTGATTGATTTTAGGTAGAATATAATTAATTGATGGAGCTTGAGACGTGGCATGTTGACATTTGTGAAACTTGATATTTAATTATGTTAACAAAATTACAAAATTTGTTTTGCATCAGCTTATGAATGTCTTCAGAACTTATTTTTAGTAAGTGTGTACATATTATTAGGTGTCACTTTATAAATATAAATTATATAATTAAATATTGATTATATTTCTGGTAATGTTTACATTTGTTAATTTTAATTATAAAAAAATATTATTGCTAGTTGTCACTTGAGGTGGAAATGAAAATAAATAGTTTTATTTATGACTTATTGCACGTCTCTATATTATTGGTTGTTGATTGAATATATGGTAAATGTAAATAAAGAAAAATTGCTTTAGTTAGTTGTCACGATTAGTGATTAATGAAATTTTGCATGGATTTTAAATGGAAAATTTGAACTATTTTGGTAACTTAATAATTTGTGCTCTAGCTAATTCAAAATATGAAACTAAAAAAAATATTAATTACATTTATTAACTTGACATGATTAAATATTGAGAATAAATGTGGGAGAATTTATTTTAGATTTGAGAAGGAAGAAAGTATAGGCTTAATTTTTGAAATTATGCTTTGGTGTATGAATGGTAGATTTGGATAAATATGAAAATAACATTACTTAAGGAATTTATTTGGTGTTAGGATGGAAAGAATATCTTTGTTATTAAGCAAGATGCTTTATTATTTATAAGAAAACAAAAACAAAATATTATTAGAGGTACTATTATTTTATATTTTGGGAGAAGCCATGGAAGACGATTTTGTCATTTAGAAAACAGAAAAGTTTTTTTTTCACTAGATAAAACATGGAATAGTATTGGAGATGATTATTTTGGTATTGAGGACGGTGAAACATAGTGGTTATAAAGTTAATAGCTTGTATTCTCATAGCTTCTGGATCATGCGATTTGAGGTAGGCGCAACACAATCAAAAACCTTCTTTTGAGGTAGGCGCAACCCTTTGGGCATTTTCAAATTATTCGACGTATTGGTGCAGCTGCTTATCAGTTGGAGTTACCTCAGCGAACTGGGCACGTTCATGACACTTTTCATGTGTCAATGTTGCGGAAGTACGAGAGAGATCCGTCTTATGTTATTGACCCTTCACATATTATTGCCTGGGAAGATTTGGAGATTCAAGAGGATGCTACGTACGTGGAGAGACCGGTTCGAATTTTGGATTTTTTGGAGCATGTGCTTCGCACTAAGACCATCCTATGGTTAAGGTGCAGTGGCAACACCGCCAGGTTGAGGAAGCAACGTGGGAGTTAGAGTCCGAAATGCGGAGCAAATATCCTGAGCTTTTCTAAGGTAATCTCTAAATTACGTGACGAAATTTCATTTAAGGGGATAGAGTTGTAAAGCCCGTCCCAAATTTTAAGGGTATTTGTGTCATTTTACTCTTGAGGGTAAAATAGTCTTTTACATAAGAAGGGTATTTCGGTAATTTTTTGTTTTATATATTAATTATTGGAAATGGGCCATAAAATGATTATAAGGTTCATTTGTTTTTTTTGTTTTTTTAGGGCCTAAGATAAAGTGGGCCTTGTAGCTTGTAGTACTGTTAAGATAACGACCAAGGAGTTTAGGTTGAATTAGTGGTCGTTTTAGGTTTAGGGTACTACACAGGTATATAATACATGAATAAGAAAGTAGCAGCAGCCGCACAAAACAGAAAAAAAAAAGAGAGAAAAACAAAAACTTAGGTTCGAGACCTTGCTGATAGTGTTATTTAGCTTTTGGTTTTTGGTTCTTGCAAGAAGAGTTGCTAGTTCGTTTATTATTGTTCTTGGGATTAATCGCTAGCGATTTGAGGTAGGCGCAACACAATCAAAAACTCTTTTTATTTATGATTTTTTTAATTAAATTTATGTTTGCAAGTTTTCATTAATATATGGATGATGATGATAATCGATGTTGTGATCATGATTATGAATGTTGGGCTGCGGTCCATAGATTGTGATTCTTAAAAACACTTTTGATGGGATACGAGATATCCTTGGGAACGGTTTTGTTTCCCTAAACCCACGTGGGGCTCCCTGGGGCGAGCGGATTTGATTGATTTGATTATTCTTATGGAGCTGGAGAAGCGTGCTTGCGTTGTGGCTCAGCTTTTCATTTGCTCCCTTCTGCAACAACATTTGCGGAAGGTTGGAGGTTGTACTATTTTTTGATCAAACGTCTGTTACCTCGAGTTTCTCTTGGTTCCTCAGTTTTTGTAGTTTGATCTTTCCAGTAAAGAAGGTGCGGTAGTTGCTGATCGCTTAGCTGCTTCATGAAGTTCTGAAAAAGTCTGGAACCGGAGATTTTCCAGTAAAACTATGTAGACCGGGATCGTTCCGTAGATGCATGTCTACAATTTTCTGCTCTGTGACATCTGGGTCATGGAAATCCAAGGCTTTAACTCTGAACCTTTTCACATAGTCATTGGGATACTCATTGCTCCTTTAATACATCCTTCCTAGATCGGAGAGAGTGAGTTACTCTGAAACGAAGAAGTATTTTCTGTAGAAATCATTAATCATCTCTCCCCAACTGGCGATACTTCTTGGTGCGATGTTGTTGTATCAGGTGTATGCTCTGCCTGTCAGAGAGTTTGAAAATTCCTTCAAACGGACGACATGGTTGTGCTCATGTTCACCCAGTGATTTCAGAAACAGAGAAACATGCTCTTGAACATTGCATGTTCCATCATAAAGGGTGAACGTTGAAGAGGTATAACCTTTGGGCATAGGAATTGGTAGACTCTTAGAGATACCTACAATTATAACTGCAAGTGCACAATGTCGAGTTGTGTATAGTTGGGAGAATTCCAAGGCTTGAATCCACCATTCTACCTACACTAAGTCAATCTAGTTTTAACACTATTCTTGTCCCTGGCATAGACAACAACAAACTTCTAGGCTTGCTGACTATCTAGATGGCAGTGAAGGTTCTAGCCTGCTGCTCATCTAAGGGTTGGGTCTAGACAACTTGTTCAGTGTCCCTAAGTCAGCCATCTTCCTAGAATTTTAACTGCCTTCTCACTGGACAGTTAACTATTGGTCAACTGCTTAAGTGATTGAACAAGCCTAAAGGATTTTTATCCTAACAGTTCTAGCATTTCAAGCATAATGTATTAACTGGAATTGAACTAGCATAAGTTGAGTGATTTCATCTACCCTAGCAGGTAACACTTAGAATATATTGAAAGTAAATGACAATGGAAATTGAAACTTAAAATGCAATGAATTGAAACAATGAACTGGATAAAATTGAAGTTGAACTAAAGGAACAGTAGAGAGCACTGGCTAGTCCAGGCCTCTAAGGTTGAGCTCTGGCTAACCCAGGCATGTCTTCTCTACAACACCCACACCCTCTATTTATACCCCCAAAAATTAGGGTTTACAATTTCCCCCTTTTTAACAGTAGAAATTAGGGTTGAAAAAATTGAAGAGTTGAAGGGTCAATTCTTACCCATGTCGACTGATTTCTACTCCACTCCATGTCTCCTCCATGCTGCTGCGCTCCAGCTCTCTATATTCATAGCCATCATCCCATTTCATCACTTTCACATGCCAACAGTGAGAAGGGAGGTGTGAAATCGATGAAATAGATTGATAGTCAGTAGAGAAGGTTGGTGGTGATGATGGGTTTTGGTAGTTGTTTGAATGGAGTGGTTGAGGAAGGTGGTGGTGATGGCAGAGTTTTCTCTGCAGACGGTGAGGGAGAAGATGGACTCGATGAGTTTTGGTGAATGGGATGTTTGGTTCTGCTGTTTTGGTGAAGGGGGTTAGGTGATGTAGTGTTAGGCAGGGACAGTGAGTTTGATGCACAACGAGACGAAACCGTTGGATGATTTGAGATGATGGATCGATCTGACGGTCAGGAGCTGAGGCGGGCTTGGGTCTCGATCTTTGGTTAGAGTTGGAGCTTGGGCCTTGGACATG
Source organism: Papaver somniferum (assembly GCF_003573695.1). Lineage (NCBI taxonomy): Eukaryota > Viridiplantae > Streptophyta > Magnoliopsida > Ranunculales > Papaveraceae > Papaver > Papaver somniferum. The sequence continues at coordinate 108,157,768 of NC_039368.1, forward strand.
CTAATCCCACTTCTAGCCTCTGAGTCTTGCGCACAACATTCTTCGTTGCCTTCTTGCGGACGTCTTTGTCGGCTTTCTACCATTTATTTGCTCTTTTCTCTCCGCAACTCATCCAAGCTTTATTTAGAACCTAAAAATACAAAATTAAATAGTATTGAGTATTTATTCTTGAAAACAACGAAAACACGGAATATGGGATAAAATGGAGAGTTAGCGCACAAAAGATGAGTTAAATGCCAATAAAAAGGTGCAGATATATACAATATTTGGCACTCATCAAATACCCCCAAACCTGAATTTTACTTGTCATCAAGTAAAACAAAACTAAGGAAATCCTACCTATACCACTGTTGCTGGTTTCTCGAATGCATTTAGCGTATGTACTAAGCCATTTAAACCACTAAGTGTCCCTATTGGACGAGTTGAAGTCTCGTGAAGGTTTGCTTAGAACGTACCTACAAAGTTCTAGGACAGAATATAAGCTCAGATTCCATGAAATGTGACATGTGCAAGACAATTTTAGCTCACAACAAATGGATATGTCAATCTAGCTTTCAAAGGCACAATTCTAGCACTGGTAACAACTAAATACATGTGAAAAGAGTGTAAAGTGTATCTACACATGTTAAGAATGATCAGAAGTTATGACTTCCACTCGCTAAGAGATAGTTTTTTAGGCTAAGAACTGAATTCAAAGCCAAGCTAGCTGTCCGGCTTTACGAGAATTGTGAATGTTCAACCAATGAGTTGGTGATATTTCAGTGTACCCGCGTTATACATCGATGGCTGCACCCTCCTTGCTTATTACAATAAATAACAAAAATATGTCTCTTATTTACATGGACTACTCTCTTTTATTTTTAAGGTAAGAGAGAACATTGTCTTTAATATGACAAAATATGGAACTACTAAAACTTGATATTTTTGATTTTTTTTTGATTTTTTTTTGATTTTTTTTTTTTTGAAATTGAAATTGAAATTGAAATTGATCTTTACAACATAGTAACACTTTTGATATATGAATAAAAAGGAAAATTAATTACATGACTCTTAGCAAGATGTAGCCCTTTTCGATGCACCCGGTCAAATTCAATGGTTTCTTTTCTTAACGTATCCTCCAACTTCTATCCCAGCCAACCAAAGAACAAGCTAGTCAAGTCTCGTTCAGTATTCTAGATGATTGGAAGTCTACTTAACCGATAAAACACCTACCCGAGGCTATACATGTATTGGTAGATCGTGCATGTGCAAAGTTCTTATCAACATGTGAATTGTGCTCGAATCAGGGGTGCCTCATCATCTAGACTAAGAACCCTAAGTTTACATACATGCACAGGAATCAACATTTCAAGGTAAATGAGCTCCATTTTAAAAAAAAATTTACTTTTTTATTTTTTTTATTTTTTTTTTATAACAAAAAGAAAGAGTTCTGTTTTCAATTATACATGCTATCAATCATGGTATCTACTTTTCACCCCCAAACCTAAACTAAACATTGTCCTCAATGTTTCTAATGATAAACGAATTTATAACTGTAACATACCAGGAGAAACATGTTGAGTTTGAGAAAAAGAAAAGAGATTACCCGATTTGACGAAAGAAAGAACCGAACTCCATTATTCACGGCTAGAATCCAATATTTTTCAGCTGATATTCACATTGGATTAGCACATTTATATAAAAAAGGAACATAAGATTCAACCGAGACATTACCTACTGGATTATATACAAGAAAATTTCACCATACACCAACAATCTAAAGAGTTGAGGATCAACCCAAAAGCCGAAGTGTAGAGATTTCAACAACTTCACACAATTATAATAGGACAGAAATGCAAGTAAAGATGCGAAACAAAATGAGCTACCCCAAACCTGGATTTTACACTAGATATACTATTGGATACAAAATCTCGCAGTTTTGGGGGTTCATCATACACAAGGTCTAACTCGAAATGAACTTTGCTAGGGATAGGCAGACATGCATATTCCAACTGTGGCTTCTCAAAGGTATTGTATTTAGATGCAAAATAGTCCAAGAGGACTTGGGAAGCATACAGTTCCAATCCTAGATTAGGTATTCTCAGAGAAGTTGGTTTGACAATATTGTTACAAACTAAATCTAGGTTGGGTGTAAGGCCATCAGACTGTGACTTATGCAGGAAGATAGGCACATCATTATTAGTTACATCAATATCTCGTAAGTCATATGCAAGTGTCACAGCATGCTCACAGTCATCACACAAATCAGAATCGTCAACATCATCAACAGATTTATGCATCGGCAAATCAGGAGAAACATCACATATATATGGAATACTAGAAGAAACATCATTCATGAAGGTTAAGGCAGAGAAGCCTAATGTATTTGAACCCAAAGGTTCCACAATATTTTTAGCATAGACATGTTCTTCTAACATAACATCATCATCATTATCATCATAACAAGAATGCCATTCCCTATTCGAAACTATAGTGTCTCTAGTCCACTCATTTACCTGTAGATTAGGTTCATGTTCAATATCACTAACATGAGTAAGGTTAGGTACACTGTTTTCAAAATTAATTTCATCAGGGCTAACAAACATCTCATGGTGAAATTCCTCATCTCCTACATTTTGCATATGAATCAGGTTACTCCTTAATGTCATATTAAGTTGTTCAATAGAAGGAGATTCTTCACTAGTGGGTATCCTAGCTTCATATGGATATTCAACACATGGTTGTTCATGAGGTTCACTATAGAGGGGGATTTCAGAGATGTTGCTATATGGATGATCATTCAATGTTTGCAATTCAAATCTAGCAGTATTTTGTTCGATGAGTTTGATATTATCCATCACAAATTTCATACAAGGACTCAGGGGAGTACAAAATTGTTCAACTTCCCATTGTGTTGATTGATACATGGGTGCATGGTCGTTAGGGTTTATAAAATACTGATCGCAACCCTCGCTTATGTTCAACAATCAATCTTCCTCCTCCATATCTGTGTTTCTTGAGGAAAAAAACGCAGAGGCATATTTTTATATATATTTCATTTCTCGACGAAATTTGTTTTTGTGAGTCGACGTCTATCAATTTCTTTACCATTCAACTCTCTGTAATTTTTTGCTCTCTGAGAACAAAGTCAGGCGATATTCTGTTATTTATACACAGTAGATAGCATCCCAGGATCTGTTGTTTCTTTGGTTTGAGTGAAGCAGAGATCCAATGTAATTGTACTTTCCCGTACAACAACAAAAGAGGCATGCATAAGTATTGGATTCGTTATCTCTACCAATATGGATCCAATTCTCGATCTAGTCCCCATATAATAAAATTATATCACGTAAAAATGTGTTTCTTGTGTTTTTTTTAATATCAGAGTAATGAAAATTATTGCTTAATGTGAAAAAATATCAGCAATGTAAAATTCAGAGAAAGCCAACATACATCAATTTCTTTACTTAGGTAAAAAGTGTATATTTCAATATGCACCACCTTTGAGGTGACGACAGTTACATTGACAAAGAAACATTACATTTATAATTACCATAAGGATGAAACCAATATCACCATAAAAGGAACGTAGCCAGAGCAGCAATACATAAAGAAAGTACACCAAGATGACCAACCATCATCATCGATACAACTTGCAGCAGATATAATGATAAGATAACACCAGCCATTGGACCAACAATACAACTAGCAATGTTTGCTTCTTGCACGAATACAACCGATCTTAATCCAACCTCTCTTCTTGACGATCCCTCGCTTAATGTGAAAAAATTTCAGCAATGTAAAATTCATAGAAAGCCAACATAGTTCAATATCTTTACGCAGGTAAAAAATGTATATGCAATATGCACCACCCTTGAGGTAACAACAGTTACATTGACAAAGAAACATAAGATTTGGAATTATCATAAGGATGAAATCAGTAACACCACAATAGGAAGTAGCCAATGCATTACTAGATAAAAGAAGTACACCAAGATGACAAACCATCATCATCGATACAACTTGCAGCAAATACAATGATACGGTAACAACAACCATTGGACTAGCAATACAACTAGCAATGTTTGCTTCTTGTGCAAATACACCGTTAGTACAATCTCTCTTCTTTGACGAACCCTCGCTTACTTTCAACTACCAATCTTCCTCCTCCATCTCTTTTTCTTGGGGGGAAAAACGCAGGGGAATATTTTTATATCTTTCATTTCTCGAAGAGATTTCATTTTGTGTATCGATGTCTATCAATTTCTTTACCGTTCAACACTTTGCAACTTTGTGCTCTCTGAAAACAAAGTCAAGAAATATTTTGTTATTTATACGCAGTAGCTAGCATCACAGGATATGCTATTTCTTTGTTTTGAGTGAATCAGGGATCCGATGTAATTGTACTTTCCCCAACATAGCTGTCTATATAGTGATTCTAATCTGAACAAACTGATTAATTTAATTTTTATTGTTAGTAAAAGAATGAATTTTACTAATCGGGATATATTTTATAAACTTAATTAATGCAAGTTCTCTATCATCCAGCTATATATCCAACTGTACTGTAACACTTGCAATCAACACAACAGGTAGGTCTGGAAACTGTGTTCTAACTTCCAACCTTAAAGGAATCATCATGTGTTGGGCCACTTCCCATTTTCCCTATATATGCAATGTGTCGTCCTACTATCGTACTAGAATCATTTTGAAATGGATTTTAATCACCACTTAGGAAAATTGTGGCGATGTATCTATCACAACAACACAAGAGACATGCATAACTATTGGATTTGTTATCTATTGAAAATTATTTCTTAATGTGAAAAAATGTCAGCAATGTAAAATTTAGAGAAAGCCAACATACTTCAATTTCTTTACTCAGGTTAAAAATGTATATGCAATATGCACCATCTTTGAGGTGACGACAGTTACATTGAAAAAGAAACATAAGATTTAGAATTACCATAAGGCTGAAACTAATATCACCATAAAAGGAACGTAGCCAGAGAAGCACTACATAAAGAAAGTACACCAAGATGACCAACCTTCCCCAAACTCTCGATACCTTTGTCTGAGTCTCGACCACGCCTTTTATACACTTCACAACCCCACAAATCTCGAGAAAATCTCCACTTTCCTTTGCTGCCATGTTGAGAATAATTCTTTCTTTGCTCGTTCCCGTGGTGTTCACGACTTTCCAAACTCTTCTGTGTTCGATACTTTAACCTTGTAAGAAGATATCTCACCTTATTTATAGGGTATTCTTCCATTTGCACAAAAACAACTCCCGTATATAACACATTCCATTCTTTTAAATAACAACCAAATATAAGGAGATTTAATTCCTTTTTTAACTCTCAAACACGTCATTCGCCTCTGCCAATTAGGTAAGAATAAAATCAGATCCTAACAACCCTTGAAATTCTCCACGAAACATCCCAAAAATCCGAGTATCTCTCACTTTCTTGTTTTTCCGAGAATCAATTATCCAACCCATTCCAGTCGATCCAAACAAATGTACCCAACCTATTTAGTCATTTCGAGTCCAACCCAACCGAATTTGGTGTTTGAATCTCATTTAAGCTCTTCCAAAACTCTTCCCAGAATATTGCAGACGATCTGAACAATTTCCCGCCAAATCCTAATTCAAATGATGATAAAGAAGGGTGTCCCCCTATCCTATGATGGGGTGCAAATATCACTTTGGGTGCAAATAGTAGATCGAGGAGAAAATAATGGTGGGTTACCCCTTATCAACTGTGTTCCCCTTATGCTTTTGAGGGGTGTCTTCAGTAATTTTCTCTGGAGAGTCCAAATACCACTTTTCGAGCAAATTTCTCCGCGCATGTTTATTTCTCCAAAAACACCTACAACGACATAAAATACCAAAATAAGTACAAAAATGGGTACTAACAATATAGAAAATCGAGATTAAAATAAACACATAAATGCGTCTATCAGGGTGGCTCGAATAAGAAGAATTCAGGTTTTTCTTTGAGTTTGGTTTGGTCTGACCTTTTTTTCCAAAAGAAGATTCATGATGCTTCAATGGATTTTTATAATTCTCCTGTTATTGGCGGAAAGAGGATGTAGTTACCTAAGATTGGTGAGAGGCTAAAAGGAGAAACTCAAACAACTGGTATCTTCGAATACCCTACACTAATCTTGTGTTCCTAGTTGTAAACTAGAGTTGTCCTCTACTTAATACCATTTTAGGGTTTAGCGACGAAAAAGACTTCACTTAGGGATTCATGAAGCTAGGTCTAACTACCTTTATCTTGATAGTTCGTGTATCCCGATCTTATTTTATTTTTGAGTATTTCTCCAAAAAACAAGATAGATAAAAATCACAAAGTTTCTTCGTCTCAGACTTTGTGATTCCACAAGTTTATACTTGTGAGGTGAATATTAATCTAGGCTGCTCTTCAGGAGTCAAAAGACCGAATTTTGAGGTTTGCTAGACTTTGTCTATTGCAATCGATTTCCTACCTCACATTGATCTTTGATTAGAAGGGAAATCACATATAGGCTTATCTATGGTAGGCAGATAGTTAAAAGTCTTCAATAGCTGAAGCAACTCTTAGGCTGCAAAGGACTTCAGCTAAGGGAATCTATTGCGCAGATTCCTGTTGGGATTCAAGAGGCGTAAGGAGTGCGATTGTAACTGAATTATTGTGAAGGTTTAATTCGGTCTCAACTACATTGTAGACCGCAGTTTTGATAGTATGCTAGTGTTCTTAGCAGCTAACACAGTTTGATGTTCAAGTCTGGACCAGGTCCCAAGGTTTTTCTGCATTTGTGGTTTTCTCGTTAACAAAATTTCGGGTGTCTGTGTTATTTCTTTTCCGCATTATATTGTTAATCTTTATAATTTAAATATCACTAGTTATACGCTGAGATCAATACAAGTAGATAAGTCTATCAAAATTCTTGGATACGACTTGATTGATTATTGGATATTGATCTTTGAAATCGTCCAAGTACTCTCACGGTGTAATCAGGTTCACGGACTATTCTCTGTAACATTATTATTATGAGGGAAACAAATATAAGCTCTTCATATCTTTCTTGATTGAGAATCATGAAGTTGAACTCTCAGAATTATGATTGAGTTAAGTCCATACAGATTTCCTAAGAAAAAGTTGGTGGAGTATTTTGGTACCCCCACGTTTTCAAGCAGACTCTCAAGAATAATCAAATTAGGTGCAATCAAAGTTTCAACAACCGTTAGTCAATCAAATTAATAATCGAAAACTAAAATAACAATGCATGTATATAGTTTCCCACCAGCGGTATTCATAGAGTTTCTTGATCCCACGGAAATCTTTAAACGAGCGATTTTAAGATATTTCGCCTAATTGGGGTATTTTCCTCTCCGGATAGACGGCTCCACCAGAAACAACATGAATGAAGTTTTCCTGGATCTTAGAATAGTTTGCAAGAAATGAAAACTCAACTATTTATAGACCAAGGTTTTTTGGACAACAATGAAATTCCAATATCGAAAATTTTAGAGCACTGGTCGGTAGAACTCGCATGCGTTGCTATCTCAAGCATGTTTTTCAATGTTAGTGATCAAAACTATAAGTCTTGATTTCTAGCCTATTTATAAATGTCTCGGACTAGGACATAGATAGTGTAGTTGAGCTTAGATTTCACAGAGTTCATCATTTGAAGACGACGAACTACTAAGGGGAGCTTGTGGAACTTCTTAGACAAAAGGTATGTGGAGACTTGAACTCATCTATCACTTTGAAAGTCTATTTCTACTATCTCCTATATTGAGATATAAGTCGTGTTAAGATATAGTTTTCTCTATACACATTTGAGATTTCGTGCTGAGTATATCTCGCTTACATATTTATCGAAATATAAGTTGGTAAGCTTTCGCTTCGACCAAGTTCATGTTATACCATGAGAAAATTGCCGAGTAACATCTTGCATGGTTTGTGTGATACAATCATTTGATGTAGGCTTGAAATGTTTTGATAATGGTTATTTCAATATCTTGAAAATTGCTTTGATGCTAATAGTGTGTGAAAATGGCTATTGTCATTATAGAATAATGTTTTAATGATTGAAATAAAGAGTTGAGAATGTAACCATGTTTGGATATAATCATATATAGTGTGTTCGCACATTAATGTATAAATCCATAAATTGGGAGCCAAGTGTATGCATATGTGTGTATACGAAATTGGTGAAGGAGACAAATTAAGTATGCGTACCCGTACGCATACTGGCGGAAGTTTTCGAACTGAAAATTTCTGCTGAATTTGGAAACTAAACAAACTAAAATCCGGTTGCTTAAGTACGCATACCCGTACACATACTTAAGTTGATTACTTTGTCAAGTCGGTCAGTTCATGGACTTAAACATTTAAATCATAAGGAATGCAATCTTTGCAAACCGTGGCTATAAAGTTCATGATTGATTCAAGTGAATCAAACCGATTTGGTTTCAATTGTGTTTTTTATAGCAATTTAACAACTCTTTAACTAGTTTCATTTGAGTCACTTGAACTAGTTATGGTTGAGATGAATAAGGTTGATATGAGAGTAATCATATGGCCAACCTCGATTAACTATTTGTGAGCCAACATGGTGTACACGTTTAGGTATGGTACATAAACCTAAATGAGGGTACACTTCATTTGTGTGTAACAAGATAAGTTCGATCTAACGGTTGAAAGATATTAGCTTGGTTGAATCAGGTTTTTCATCTAACAGTGAATATTGAATGCTTTGTTACCATGGTAACTTGGACTGCAAACCCTGATTTGAAAAATATATAAAGGAGAAATCTAGCAACTGGGAAACCTAATCCACACACCTCATGTGTGTTACTAGTTGCATAACATAATCGATTCTCCTTTAACGACTTGAAGACTTCATTGGGATTGTGAAGCCAGACCCAACTTTTATCTTTGTAGTTTCATGATCTGATCTAGTTGTTTCTATCATGTTGAGTACAATTGAAATAATTGGATTGAGATTTTATATCTCCGATAGGCAAGATAGAAAAGTAATCACAAACACTTCGTCTCATCGTTTGTGATTCCAAAATAACTTGTTTCACTAGTCGATTAAGTTTATTGTGAGGTGATTGATAATTCTAGGATGTTCTTCGAGAATATAAGTCCGGGTTATCAATTGATTCCTATTCACCTTGATTTATGAAAATTCGGAACAAAAACTCTTGGGTATTTCTATGGGAGACAGATTTATTCAATCCTGTATACTTTTCTGTGTGAGACAGATTTGTCTATCAAGTCTTCGACTTTGGGTCGTAGCAACTCTTGGTTGTGGGTGAGATCAACTAAGGGAATAAAGTGCGTAGTATCCTGCTGGGATCAGAGACATAAGGAGCGTAACTGTACCTTGAATAAGTGTGAGATTGATTAGGGTTCAATTACAGTCCAGTCCGAAGTTAATTGATAGTAGGCTAGTGTCTGTAGCGGCTTAATACAGTGTGGTGTTCAATCTGGACTAGGTCCAGGGGTTCTGCATTTGCGGTTTCCTCGTTAACAAAATTCCGGTGTCTGTGTTATTTATTTTCCGCATTATATTTTGTTATATAATTAAAATATCATAGGTTGTGCGTTAAGATCAATCAATTAGAATATCCAACCTTGGGTTGTTGATTTACATTGATTGACACTTGAACATCGGACTTTGGTACCGTTCAAGTTACTCTTCTTATTCGATCGGGCTCGCAGATTTCTATTTGCTGATTAAAGATTGAATTAATAGTTAGAGATATTAAACTCTTTGATATACTTTACTCTAGATTGAGTATGGATGTCTAGTTGATTCTCTATAAAATATATTGGAGTAAGTCCTCTCAGATTTCAATACGAATTGTTGGGTTTGGTTATTAGACCCCCGCATTTCAATTGGTATCAGAGCAGGTAAACACGTTAAAGACCTTATAAGTCTTTGTTTATAGCGATCTGAGGATGGACGATATTGTTTCTTATAAACGCATCGCCAGAAATAAAAGTTTTGTTTCTTAAAGTCTATTAAAGAGAAAGATTCGTCAATCTCGAATATAGATGAACCTAGTGTTCCAAGGAAACAGACATACATTGACAAGTGTTACCCTGACTACTTTACTGATGAGTCTGACTATGAAGTTAAAAGGAATACAACCAAAGAGAGTACAATGATTCTGAAACTTGTTAGAATCCAGGCTTATAAAGTCAATCGGTTGAAACACAAAGTCAATGTCCTTGTTGGTATGGTACATGAGCGTGACTCTCTTCTACAAATCCTTTGTGAGGAAAACGCCTCTGTTTGTCCTTCACAGAACTCTCATGAGGAAAATCTCATTGAAAATGTTTGTAAATTGAACTTGTTTTGAATAAACTCTCTATTAAATAATGTTCCAAAGAGTCCGATATACCAACTTCTTCTGACATAACTGAAAAAATTACTGGTTCAGAAGCAAAACCAAAAAATCTTTCTGTTGAAAAATATGTGCATGTATCTTCTTCTAATCAAGGGAAGCCCACATCATGTAGAAGGAAGAATTCGTTCGAAAATGGTGTTAAGATTGTTCTGGCTAATCACTCAGGTGATCAGAAAGTGTGTCTCTTTTGTAATTCAAAAGGGCCGTGTAAACAAAAGAGGAATTCTAGGTTGAATGATGATTCTATTATTCATCTTCAATAAACCTTAGATTTAATTCTCAAAGGTGTAACTGAAATTCATATGTCTAAACCTATTGGTTTTAGTACTCACCCTGTGTACCCCACCAGGAAAGTCAGTTCAATGTGTTCCTCAAATGTTCAAACACATAACAGTCTTCTTAATCCATATCGACGAAGAAGAACTCATGGATATTCTTCGATTAAGAAGGAAAATTATGTTGTTAATGATGTGAAAAGGGTACCAAAAGAAGGAAGCAAAAATGGAGGTATGGAAGACAACTTAAAAAGGATGATTGAAGGATATAAAGAAATTATCAACAGGCTGTCTATTCCCTCTGAGAAAAATTCTTCAGGTAAGAATCAACACTATGCGTCATACTTTGAGGATAATAACTTTTATGATAATTTTTCACATCACAATAGTTTTCCTTCAAAGATCAGGAAAAAGAGGCTTAACCATAAGCAACGTTCATTTAATGAGCTCAAGGCTCATACTTGTGCTAATTAATCACAAGGCTGAATTCTTACTTTTAAAAATCCTGACATAGTGGGATATTTTTTCACGTATACTTGCTGACAAAATGTGTTTCTGAATCTCCAGCTAGCTTCTTACCGTTCTTAGCTGGTTTATCAGTTACAAACACTTTTTGTTGCATAAGTTTTTTTTTGTTTTGTTTTTTTTTCTGAAAATGGGGGTGTCAAGTTGATGTGCTCTAAATTTTTTCTATTTTGAGAACAAATTTATTTAAGAGCTTAGTTTTTTACTCATTAAGCAAATTTGTGCTATATCTTCTTCGCAACCGTTTGGTTTGGAATAAATTTGTGCTGAGAAAATTTTTATTTTAGAGCTGAGTTTTTTACTCATTAAGCAAATTTTTGCTATAAATATTTTCTGCTTGTTTAGAATACTTCGTACCATGGAGTTCCATGTTGGCGGAGTTTTCCAACCTTGCGACACATATGGACAATCACGCAAAGGAAAACACAAAGGGTATTGTTTGTTGAACTCAGCCATTATTCCAGAAATGATCGCGTCAGTAGAACGTCGAATTCTGAGAGGTTCTGCATCTAACCACTTGGTAAAATATTGATGAGACGAAACCAACCACTCATAGCGTTTGGTAAGTGCTAGGTTGTTGGCAACATTAAGTCCTCGGGCCAGTGTAGTAAGCTTGAAAGTTGATAATATGGAACTCATGAGGAGGAATAAGACTTGCCTGGGCGCGGAACCTTTTGATTAATGCATGTGTATTTTCTTCAGGTTTTGGTGTCAGTTCCATCAAGGATTTGACTTCTTCTAGATGCTCAAAAGTTGGAGTATCATCTGCTTCCTCTGGATCAGAGCTTTCATCAACAGAGAAATGTGCGACTGAAGATGTTGGAGTTTTTTTGTCAGCATGAATCCATGTTCGTCCGAGAATCATATCATATCCAGGATCTTCCCTTATACGTGAAATATGGTTTCTGTCTAGATTAAACCCGTTTTTATCTTGAGGATGATGATACCATATGCATCTTTGAAGACTCCTCCATGATCCCTGACTGAGACAGGAGCGTGAATAGCTTCTTTCCGAGTAATGCCTGAAGATCTGAGAGTCTTCAAAGGATTGATGTTCATGGTCGTGCCGACATCAAATAGCACCCTTCTGAATTCATTTCCTTTGAGGTGGACTGTAGTGAGCAGTCCCCAGTCATACACCTCTTTGTCAGTGGCTGGAGGTTCAAGGAGTACTTCTGGAACAGGTAAACGTTTCCCAGACACTATGTGGTTCAAAGCCATGAACATGTCTTCTCTTTGATCCTTTGAAAGATAAAACAATTTGCAGACATGATAAATCAATGACTAAACTGCTTCTTTGACTGGTTGTTCAGAGATGGTGAAAGTTCTAATTGGAAGAGGATTCTTGTGCACTCCTTCAGTCCCCAGTTCTCTGGAATCATCCTTTTCCTTGAAAATACGTTTCAAGATCCTGCAATCACTCGTTGGATGACTGACATACCTATCAAAGAGGCAGTAACGTGGATTCTTCATTTCCTCATATGTTGGTTCTCTTCTGACGGGAGGTAGGTTGATAGCACCATCTTGAATCCAGGCCTCCAATAACTCGACCACTTCCTCAATGGGAAAAGGAAAGTCTAGATCTTTTTGATCATTCTGTTGACGCTGAGCCGGTTCTTGTGTATTCCTAGCTCGATTTTCCTTCTTTGGTGCTTTCGCAGGATGAGGTGCTGGAGGAGCATCCTTATGCTGTTGCGCCTCAGCTTTCCTTTTGCTTCCTTCAGCAACATTTGTAGAGGGTTGGACATTGTCCTCTCTAGCAATGCTGGAGCAGTAGTCGCTGATCGCTTGGCTACTCATGGAGTTCTGAGAAAGTTTGGATCGAATATTTTCCAGTAGGTCTCTGTAGACAGGGATCATCCCATTATTGCACAAGTTCACCAGTTGTTATTCGGTGATATTCGGATCATGGAAATCCAAGGCTTGAACCCTGAACCTTTTCACATATTCGTTCGGGTGTTCAGTGTTCTTCTGAGTCATTCTTCCTAAGTCAGAAAGAGTAATCTGATCCGAGACGAATAAGTATTTCCTGTAGAAGGCATTAACCATTTCTCCCCAACTTGCGGCGCTTCCTGGTGCAATGTTATTGTACCATGTGTACGCTTGGCCCGTTAAATATTTTGAAAACTCTTTCAAACAGACAACATGGTTTTGCTCATGTTCTCAAAGCGCTTCTAGGAACCGAGAGACATACTCTCGAGCGTTCCCCATTTCGTTGTACAACGTGAATTTTGGAGAAGTGTATACTTTTGGGAGAGGGATCCTTTATGTAGCAGCAAGATACAGAGGTTGATGACGGTGGACAATTGGTGCAATGCCTTTCCCACGGTCCAACATGAAGCGTTACATATCTTCACGAGTGATGAAACTGGCAGGCTCTTTTGATGTCGGTTTTTTCGTAGATTTGTGGACTACATCATCGTCGACTAGATGGACTGGGACAACTTCTGGATCGATAGTTGAAGCTGCTTCTTTGACCTTTCCCTTCTCTTGAGTTTTCTTCTGACATCTTGTCAGTGAGAGTTTTGATATAGTTGCATAGCTTCTTCTGTGTTGCAGCCATGTCAGTCTGATTTTTAGCAAGAGTCTTTTGTACCTTCATGATATCAGCTATGGTAGGTGGATTCTCTCTGACTTCCTCGGGACATCGGCCGAAGAGAGGATGATTTTCGATGTTGGTTTGAGGAGGAGTAGTATCACCACCACCATTGTTGGAGGCGGGAATGGTTTACATAATACCATCCTTGTTATCGTTGCTAGTGCTAGCGTCATTTGCATGTCATTTGCATTTGTAACTAACCCAGACCTAAGACCAGCTATTTTGTAAAAATGTTAAATTGCAACTGAGAGATTAATCTCCCACTGTGGTCGCCAATCTGTAGATGGGGAAAAACGGTTCGCTGGTTTTTTTGAGGAACGAAGAGATGACCAAGCGTGCAGGACTCTTCAACCAAGCAAACTGTTTAACCTCAAACAGATGCACTACAAGGGAGTGCTTTTAAGTTCGAGAGATGAATCTGTAAGCCTCCGGCCTAAACCAAGTCAGTGTCCATTCCAGAGTCAATTCGGTCACAAAGAGGGAGATGGGTTGATCTGTAGGAGGGAAGCTAAGAATTTTGTGGGATCAATGATTGATCAGGGATTGTGGATGTGTTGTAGATTTCTGCAATAATGGTGAACTGCTGAAGTTTTGAATAAGTTGTGATAGATTGATGAATTCTTGAGAGTGATTACTCGGAAAATTCTGTGTGTTTAAATCATGGATTCAGAGACTTATTTATATTGCTAGAATAGTAAAAACATTAATTCATGTAAGTGTGACGGTTTCTTGAGCGAAAGAGTGGGAAAGTGGGAGATCGTGGTAAAATCAGTTCCATGTCATGTGGAGACTTGATTAATCGTCCACCAACTACTTTGATAAATCCCTCAACCGGTTTCATAACTTACGCACATTTCTCATCATAGATGATCACACGTGCCGTAGGTCGCCAGACCAAAACCCTAGTTAATATCCCCCATGTGACATGATTGATGTCTCACAAACGTGGAGTCTGCAAGGAAGACGTGTATTAGTTGATTGATTGTTGACTGATTAGACAGTGAGTCTAAATATTGTTGAATTGAGCATGATTGCCGAATACTCTAGAATTCGTTAATTGAGCACGTTTTTCGTGACGTGTAATTCTTATGTAACTGTTGATAGTAGGACCAATATAATGATGAACTGAGCAAATATTGCTCATGTGAGCAAATATTGCTTACATGATGAATTGTTGGATATTGATAGTTGCACCGATATTGACGAATTGAGCAAATATTGAGTAATTGTTCGATAAATTACTGAATATTAATATTTGAATCGAGTGTTTGAAAAAGTATTTCTCATTCGATAAATCACTGAATATTGACAGTTTAATCAATATTTAAGTAGATGAGCCAGTATTGCTCATTCAGTGAATTACTGGTAGTGTGACCAGATAATAATTAATTAAAATACTGGTAGTTGATCGAATATTGTATAATTAATTTAGATATTGATTGCTGGATCAATCATAAAATTACTAGTGTTTGAACCTGCCCGAAATTGTGATTTTTGAGCATTTGTTCAAAACCCTAATTTTTGATCAATTATTCATCAATTGATAAATTACTGAAAATAAGTTACTGGGTGAAGGAAGGACCGACCACATAGGATAATGGACGACCATGTGGCGCCTAAGTGCTCGAGTGAGCATGCACCAAAATCTTTTGACCAATTGGTGAAAAGATGATTAAATGATGGTTTAATCATTTATTTAAATAATGTTTGTCTAAGTATTAGGTGAAAAAACCTAATTTATGGATGAATGAGGGACTGACCAAGAGGTCATGGGACTAATGATGGTTTTTTGAGCAAATTCCAAGTTGGTTAGAGAGAGTTGGACCCAATATGAGCAATTGAGCAAATTAGGTCAAAATTGTGAATACGTGTGGGACCAGCTTTGTACAAGCCTAGGGACGGCCTTGGTGAGTCAAAGACGCATGCCCGTGTCGCCACAATGTCTGTGTCTCAGTTCCGAGAGTTTGGGCATTTTCTGATGTGCGTTTGAGCAATATTGTGGATTTTCAGAAGAGTTTGATCTTGACTGAAATTCTTGATTTTTTGCTCGAATGAGCAAGTATGCTTGTCTGATCAATATTTCGTGAATATTAAAATAATAATATTTTAATATGTTTTCGTGAGTGTCCTAACCGGTCATGTGACGATGTTGATTTTTTGTCTTTTTCATGGTTTGAGAAATATTTGAGAAATCATGAGGAAACCATGATTTTTGCTCAAACTGGGAAGTTTCATGAGATGAGAGAAATGATAATTATGAAAATGAGGGATTGTAAAGAGTGGGACCGGCCACGGCTAGGGCATGTCCCAAAGGTATCCCGGTCCCGCAATACTTTTTTTATATATTATTTATTTTCATGAAACCATGAAAATATGGAAAACCATGAGTTTTGCTCAAACAAGGAAATTTGATGGAATGTGGAAGTTTTCATGGGACCATGAAATAACAAAAATAATAATAAAAATAAATAGAGGGGTGTGTGGACCGTCCACGGCTAGGGCATGACCGGCCAGACGATGGCCCGGTCCCTAGGCACCCATCTATATTTTTTAATTATTATTTTCTCACTCCTGATTTGTGTAGGAATCCTCATTTGTCCATATTTTTGATGCTCGTTTGTGCATTTGGGTGCGCGTTCGTGCATCGTTTTTGAGTACACTTGCACCATTTTCTTTGGATTTACTCGGTGATAATCCAGATGCCTGTGTTGAATATTTATTACCAGTTCATGAAATTCACCTGGAAATGATTCATGAAACGGGGTAATAAAATAAAGGTGGGGGACTACTCTTCATTTTTTTGGATGGATATTAGAAGTAATAATGAGTCACCCCTGATCTAAATTTTTTTTTTTAATACCAAACTTGCCCTTTGTAATTAAATTAGTTAGAGTAATGATTAATTAGTATTAGTATAATGATTAATTAGTAAGGTTAAGATTAATTAATTTGGTGTTTTTAAAAGAAGAATTTTTGAGAAGAACTTTTTTTTTTTTTTAAGATGGTTGATTTCGAAATGAGAGTTTTGGATATTTAGGTATACTTCAAATTTAGTTAATGTTGCTTGAATTGGTAAAAATCTATCGAAAAAATGAAAAATTTATAAACTGATTTTGACCATGGAAATAGAGTTCGGCTAGGACATCTGAAGGGCAGGTAGCCGAACTCATCTGCAAGTGTAGTTCGGCTAATTTTTCTTAAAACACAGGTAGCCGAACTCAGCTTTAACGGAGTTTTTGCTTTCAGAAAAAAGTTCGGTTAGGAAAAAAAAGTTGTGACGTAACCGAACCACATGTTCGGTTGGGAAAAAAAATTCAACGAAACCGAACTCAATATATATGTTTTCAGAGAAAAGTTCGGTTAGGAGAAAAAAATTGCGATGTAACCGAACTAAAAGTTCGGCTAGGAAAAGTTGCGACGTAACCGAACTAAAAGTTCGGTTAGAAGAATTTTTTTGCGAGGTAACCGAACTTTTTTCTGAAAGAAAAAAATCCATTAAAGCTGATTTCAGCTAGTTCGACAAACTGTTTCACATAATTCCTAGCCGAGCATCTCTCTGTAACTTCCATTTTCAACTCATTTTGATGATTACTTCTCATTTTTTTCAACGAAAACGAATGCAAAGTAATGGGTTTGTTATAATTTAGATTTTAATTTTGTTTTGTTAATGATGTAAATTAAGCTATATATGATGGGAGGAGGTGATTATATATATATATATATATATATATATATGGTGGTGATGGGAGGAGGTGGTTATATATATATATATATAGGTGAAGGGTAGGTTAGTCATTTCCACATTTTAGGACACCCCTTATAATTATAGGGTAGACATTCCTATCACAAAGTAGTCCCCCACCATTTTTGAGTAGTCCCCAAAAAATGGTTCATTATATATTCTTTCTGAGGATAAATGACAGAATTTGTTATAATACCCCTTCGTTGGTAGTAAGTTAACTTTTTATCTAGCCCAATTAATTTTTATTTGTACTAGCATCCCGGCACGCGCTTTGCACGTGCTTCTCCTTTTCTCTCTCATGGCCCTCTTCACGTGACGCGGCCCGCTTTATCTTATTATCTGCTTATTTATTTCCTCGTTTAATTGGGGCCCTAAAAACAATAAGGGGCCCTGACCAACTTATTATACTCACACCAAAAAATTTAGGGGGTTCCAAAAGGTGGTGAAAATACTATTTTACCTTACTACTTAAAAACCTATTAACCCTAAATATAAGGCCCCCAATTCATTTTCTAAAACCAAAATCAGTTTACTCTCCTCCCTTCCTTCCTCTCCCACCCGAGTTCTTCCCCTTTCCTCCATTAATGAGAAAGAAAAAAAAATCTTCGTCGATACGAAAAACTTTAATCGACGATTAACTTCTTCTACAAACATGGCTCGAACCAATGAGAACAAGCCCTAAATTGGTAGAGAAACCCAAATTGAAGATTAATCTCAAAACCAAGACCGCAGTAACAAGCCGGGAAGAATTAGAAGAAGAAATGGCGCCGATTAGAACGTAAGTGATCTAAGACGCTCCTTTGTTTTGATTTTTTCTTGAGTTCTGATTGTGAAATTGAGGTCTGGAACCGATTTTTTTCAGTTACGGTGAGTGGGTCGTTACTCTGTATTTTCTTAAACCTTAACGATTCTTCATATGCATGTGAACTCTGTGAAAACTCGTTAAGCTATATGATGTTTAAGTTAACGACCCTAATTATGCTACTACAATTTTTTGCCCTAGATTTGGGTCGTTTACTCCATAATCGAATCTATTGACGACCCTAATTCTGCTAAGAACAGTCTCTCTGTCTTAAATATTGGAAGTGTCGTCAATATATGTATTCGAGTCGTCATTGAACTCTTATGGTTTGGATTAGAGTCGTTACTCTTAGTTGACGACCCTTGTTGCAAAACAAAAATACTCACTGTTCAAAATATTGATAGGGTCGTCACATTTTTTGTTAGTGTCGTCATGTTTTCTATTAGAGTCATTTCTGTTTTAAGGAATAAGGTGACGACCCTTATACTGATAGCATGAAATACTCAACTGATTTGTTCCTTTTTTGTGTATGTTACCATTGTAGTAAAAAGAAAGACAAGAAACACATGACCACTCCTCCTTCCAAACCTCCCCGACACAGCAGATACTTGAATTTCGGTCCATTCCGAGGAAAAAAGCCGTATGAGGTACCCTTGTCCATCAACGAACCAAGAGACCCCGATAATGATTCGCCACCTTCTTCCACCCCTGTTGTATCTGCTTCCGGAATCGATGAAGAAGAAATTAGGGAACAAGACGAGATTCATGGTGATGACGATGATGGTAATGGTGGTAGTAATGGCCTAGGTGGTGGTGGTGGTGTGTAAGGCGTATGAGCGATACAAGGTGCTTCGTGGGAAAAAGTTTGAGTTCGACGATTGCTACTTTATTTTGGAAGGCACTATGTATAATTACGCCATTTATGGTTAAGTGTATAAGTGCGCCGTTGTTATCTATTGTATTTCATTTCCTTTTACAGATGTATGCCTTTTACGATTCAATGAAATGATTCTATGAAATCTAAAATTATGAAAATCCAGTGCAAGAGTCGTTACACCATATTACTACGGAACCTAACGACCCTTCATAACATTTGCAATGGATATCTAGGATCGTCATTTCATATGACAACAATTATGACGACCTTAAATGTTACATTTAACAGGGAGTTTGGTTTTAGAGTCGTTCCCGTGTTAAGCAAAAAACATAACGACTCTAGGTGACCTAGAAGGGTCGTCATCTGTATCACACTACCCTAATGATTTTTCATAACCTGGAAAAGTTGCAGGTTTGAGTCGTTATTGGTAGTGTCAATATATTGACGACCTCACAGAGTTGTTTGGGTATACACCCCCCGACTCTGACGACCCTTACACTGAGTTGTTCCATACTGGGGATGAATTGACCACTTGGAGCAACAAACACACAAATCGAAGGGTATAAGATGTTTACCTGATTATTTTGAGCTTGGGGTTCCTCATTTTGAGGGTTGGTTCCTTCATTTTGAGCAATTGGATCTTCATTTGCACCAATATTCATGGCTTCCTCTATTAACATTTCTTCATCAAACATCCAATCCATAGGATTAGTTGAGACAATCTCACCTTCAACATAATCATGTTTGTTATTTGAAGCTTCACCAACATCATTTCCTCCACTACAATCATTCATTTCTAAAAACCCTAACTTTTCCCACAAAAACTCCTCTTCTTCTTCTCAACACACAAAAAAAATCTGATTTTAACTTAAACAAACTAATTAACTTAACTTAACTTATCATTAACACTAATCATTTAGGGGTAGTTTAGCCATTTCAAAAAAATGTGATAAGGGATAACCCATATTTGCTATTTCATGACCCTTTTTATCCTGTAGTTCAGGGCCCTAATTATTTTTAGAGGGGGCAATTAAACGAAGATTTTGTTTTTCGTCCACTTTTACCTTTTTAACCTCATTAAATTCGGATAACATTTTTTAATAGAGTTATAACATTAAGGGCAACATTGGAATATCAAAATTCCAGGTTCTCACGTGTTTTCCTACTGCTCTTTCATGGGACCATCGCACATCCACTCTCTCTACTTTTCTCTCTTGATTTGATTTTTTATTTTTACCTTTTCACCCTCACTTAATTTAGATACTCCCTCCATCCCCTTTCAGATGAAGGGGAAAGGTTTTTTCCAAATCCCAAATTATATGAAGGTGTTCATATTTTCACCCTAAATCTTCCTGATTTATCCCTACCTTGTAATCATATACAAATATAAAATATTGTGTAGGTCCAATTTCCCAAAATAAAATTCTTAAACAATTCACTAGATTCCAAATTTACTCTAGAATTTAGGAATTAAAAATTAAAGACTTTAATACTTTTGGAATTATTAATGAGGGTAGATTTGGAAAAAATTTAATCTCTTTCTTTTTTCTTAATTTGTGTGAAAACACCTATCCCTTCATCTAAACATGGACAGTGGGAGTAGTATTTTTGACAAAGCAATAAAACCAAGGGCAAACTCGAATTTTTAAAAAGTACAGCTTCAAGTATTGTTCATGAACAGTACTAAAGGGAGTTGGCTTTATAATATTTATGGATATTAAGAACCCTTCGTTACGATTCCTTATATAACAAGCTCATAATTATTTATAATATGAATTGTTTACAAAAATAACCTTTTACCTAAAAAGAAAATTAATTTTTATAAAAAAAGAAAACGGTTACCATAAACTCTAATCCTACATTAACTCATTTTCTTGTTTATCTC
Organism: Papaver somniferum; assembly: GCF_003573695.1. NCBI lineage: Eukaryota > Viridiplantae > Streptophyta > Magnoliopsida > Ranunculales > Papaveraceae > Papaver > Papaver somniferum. The sequence goes on from NC_039368.1 coordinate 108,178,866, forward strand.
CCTAGAAATTAGTTTATCCATTTAATTTCTGTTTAAAATATAAAACAGTTCTTAAAAATTCAAATCCCTTGAATTACTCGTTTGATTTTCCCTAAAAATAATTTATTTTGTACCTCTTTTGTTTGTTTCCCTATAAAATAACAATATGATGCTTATTCCATTTTTTGACAAATAATAATGCCATGCGAGATTACAAAATCCCGTTTTTTTTTGTGAAAATTATAATTTTCATACTGACGCCATAAAGGTACACATATTATTTATATTAGATATAGAAAATTTTAATTTTCACTAATAATAACGTGATGGATGAAAAATACCAGTTTTTACAATCTTGATTATCGAAAAATTACAATTTTCTCTGCTAGTGTCATACGAGATTAGTGATAATTCCATTTTCCACAAACACGATTTGTGAAAATTTCAATTCTCCATCATGCGAGACTGGTGAAAATTCCAATTTCCCACGGTAGTGTCATACGAGATTGGTGATAATTCCAGTTTTCTTTAACGCGATTTGTGAAAATTTTAATTTTTGGTCGTGCGAGATTGGTGAAAATTTATGTTCTCATCCGTAATAAAATCAGACTTAAAATTCCAGTTTACACGAATTCAATTTTCTCCTCCAGTACCATATGAGATTGGTGATAGTTCTATTTTTCACAAACACAATTTGTGAAAGTTTCAATTTTCCGTCATGCGAATTGATGGAAATTTCTGTTTAACTAGTAATAACCAGTACAATTTGGGAAGATTGCAATTATCAATTATATTTTTCCCAGACAACCTAAAAACATAAAACCAAAGAAATTTATATATATCGAAAATCGAATAACAAAACAGTAAAAAGTCTAAAGTAGATTGATATGGGTAGTATGCAATCACAATGACCATCTTTAGAAGAAGATTAAAAGTATTCTGCTACTATGGATGAATATCAAAATATCGAACTATAACATAACACTGTAGTGTTAACACTAAGATTTATGGACCCCGTCTCAATTATTGTTTTGTGTGCCTGATTTGATCTTAATCTTAATGAACTTTGGATCAAACTCTATTGTAATGGAAAGTGCTCGGTTTGGTTAAAACATAGAAGTGATTTCCTAACACTTTGTGCACGATGGTGATTTTCTAAGAATTTAGGAAAATGTCAAACAACTGATGACGAACAAAATAAGAAGACAGCGAATTAAAAAAAAAGCTGAAATTTAAACACCTGGTTTGTTGTTGTTTGTACCCAAAATTACCTTAAGGCACAAAACACGATTGATTTGATGATGATGATGATGATGATGCGAAATTAGGGTTATGAAACAAATTGAAGAAAAATAAAAGAGACGACGGATGGAATCCCATAAGGGGAGATTTTATTGACATGATGATTAGAATAGTTGTGTGTGGTTAGAAAACCTAGAATGCCATATCCCTTGAGTTGGATTTTTGGCCTCTATTTATAGGCAAAAACCTTAATCCAGTTCCATAATAATCCTAGATTTGTAGTTATCCAAAATAACTACCTAGATTTGTACTTATCCTTGAAGATCTATGTCTATCTTCCACAAATTAATGTTTATCTTGAAAGATCCTTGTATATCTTCCACAGATTTGTGTCTATCTTGGAATATCCTTGCATATATTCCCAAGATTTGAGTCTATCTTGAAAGATCCTTTTATATCTTCGCAAGATACGTATCTATCTTGGAAGATCCTTGTATATGTTCCCAAGATTTGTGTCTATCTCGAAATGACTTCCAAAATAAGTCTTTTGGACTTCTACAATAAGCTAGACCGGGCTTCCATATTAAGCCACATGTTTCCACAATAAACCAATTGTGCTTCCACAATAAGCCAAGGGGGTTATCTCAATAAACCCACCGGTTTCCACAATAAACCGTATTGGGCTTCCATAATAAGCCATGTGGGTTTTCTCAATAAACCCACCGGTTTCCACAATAAACCCACCGGTTTCCACAATAAACCATATTGGGCTTCCATAATAAACATGTGGGTTTCCTCAATAATCTTGTTCATACTTTTAATTTCATCTTTAGAACAATGAGGACAATGTTAGATTTAAGATTGGGGGTGGGGAAGAAACACTTTTTGGCTTTTAGTTGCAATAAATAAACTCCAGAGCCTAGAAATTTATGCCTATTAAGGATAGCACTAACCAATTCTAAGTGGATGGAAGCATTTTAGTTTAGGAGTTGAGGGACCAATCTGACTAGATGGAAACATTTAAAGAGTCTATTCATAAAAGCACAGAGCTCAGGTGTTAGAAATAACATGATAGTTTCGCCATATCTCGTTGAGTCCTTTTCATTTCTGTTTTTATTCTATTTTCTTTTTAAAATATGTTTCTCTAAGTGATTAGGTGGGGCTCACGATTCAAGTTGTTACCATTGCTAGGGTGAAATAGAGTGATTGAGATACACATAAGAGAACTATCGTTGTTCGTTCAGTTGCAAAAGCTGATAAGACCTTGTGCGGAGCCTATTTGTGCGTGTAAGGTGGACTTTGAGGGCAAACTCCCATTTAAGGAGGGTGGAATGATAAGACCATGTCTTATCGGCTATGTCGATGTTGATGACAGCAGTATTAGTGTTTCCACGAATCCAGAACTTGATGAAAGTCTTTATTCAGTTCTTCCCACATTCATCACAGCAGAATATAATATTCTCTTTATAAGAACACCCTCTTCAGATGTCATTCTTAATATCTTAAAGAGTATGGAAAATTGGAGTGCTCCAGGATTAGAAGGGTTACAAGATGGTTTTTACAAGAGTCAGTGGAATACAATTGGTGAAGATGTATGTTTAATGGTTAAAAGATTCTTTGAGTCCAAACATCTGCCAAAACAAATTAACAGAACATATATCTCACTCATTCCCAAGAAGAAGAAATCAGTTTGTGCAGCATATTACAGGCCAATAGGATTGTGTAATACCTCTTACAAGATAATTTCTAAAGTTCTTGTCAACAAGATGAATCCATTAATGGAGAAAATTATCTCTCCTTAACAAGCACCATATGTCTGTGGAAGACTTATCAGTGACAACATCATCATTACTTAGGAGATTATTCATTCAATGAAGAAGAAAAGAGGACAGATTGGTTGGACGGCCCTCAAGTTGGATATGTCAAAAGCATTTGACAGGTTAGAGTGGAGTTTCCTTATTAAAGTTCTAAAATATTTTGGCTTTTATGATGATTTATGTGACTTTATTTATTAGTGCATAAGTACTAATTCTCTCTCGGTTCTTCTTAATGGCACCATGTGAGGAATTTCACCCCACAAGAGGTATAAGACAAGGTGATCCACTTTCACTTTATTTATTCATTCTTGTAATAGGATTTCTTTCAAGACATCTTATTGCAACTCAAAAAGACAACACTATCAAGGTATTAAAGTGGCTGGTAATTCTCCTGTCATTAATCATTTGTTATTTGAAGATGATTGCTTGATTTTCATTCAAGAAAATCTTTCTTCTGTTAACAGTTTATTAAAGCTTCTCAGTAATTTCAGTTCTCAATCAGGGCAAGTTATAAACTTTAAGAAATCTGCAGTGCACTTCAGCAAGCACACTAAACCAGAGGTGGCAAAATCTTTAACACACATTCTAGGATTCAAGGTTATGAGTTCAAAATAAAAATATCTAGGTTCTCCATTAATCCTGGGTCATTATAAGTAAGATTCTTTCAAGTCTATTCAGGAAAGTTTTGAACAAAGACTATCCACTTATAATTCAATCTTTCTAACACGGGTAGGGAGGTCCACCATGATCAAGCATATTCTTAACTCAGTTTCAACTTACCAAATGGGCAACTTTAAGTTACTAAGTCAACTCATCAACAAGATGACTTCGATTGAAAGAAAATTCTTTTAGGGTCATAAAACAAATAAGGGTTCTAATCCATTGGCTTGGCTCAAGATTTGTAAGTCAAAAGATATTGGAGGTCTTACATTTAGGGATCTGGAGAAGCTCAATCTTACTCTACTCACAAAATTATCATGGAGAATCTGCATTGAATCCAACAACTTAATGGTTCAACTTCTTGACAACAAATATTTTAAAAATGGTGACATCATTCATAGCAAAATTGAAGCTAAGAATTTTTCTTATGAATGGAATCAATAAAGAGTTACTCATTGTTCACCAAAACTACTTCATGGAAGTTAATAATGGTAAAAAAAACAAAAATATGGTTAGACAGATGGATCCCTGGTCTTTCACATCCACCTTTTTCTATTAATGATTTATTCAGATTTTATGAAGAAGTGGTGGAGCTTATCAATCCTGGAGCCAACACTTGGAATATTACTCTTCTAGATCAATTGTTTTATGTTGATACTTCATCCAAAATTCAGAGAATGTTTCTAGACAACACAGAGAAGACAATATGATATGGATGCCTTCAAAATATGGTAAGTTCTCTGTGAAGAGTACATATAAAAAGATCACTGAATGTACTAGAGAAGTGAATGTTAATGGAAGAACCATAGTTTCTGAAATATAGAAATCTTTATGGAAGACTGGCACTGCTCATAGGGTCAAACTCTTTATATGGAAGTGTGTCAGAGAAATTAATCAAACAAGAGTAAAGATGGCAACATACAATGATGATATAGAGATTCAATGTGGATGTTATGGTTCTGAAGAAGAAACTATGGAACATATACTGCTTGAGTGCATACATGGTAGAGTTGTATCGAGAGTTGTTAACATCAATACTGATGTAGTAAGAAGCAACTGCATAAATGTGTCAGAATGGGTTACTAGATGGTTCACTTCAAATTATAACTCATATGAAAAATGATTGTACACTCTAATGAATGGTGCTTGGGTCATTTGGAAGGATATATGTGACTCAATCTTTCAGGGAATTTCTCTTAACCCACATAGTTCTGTTCACAAAATAAATTACCACTTAAGTACACATATTCATGATTCTAGCATTATTACTTCTCTTGTAAGTCACTATAAAGTTTCTCATTGGAAGCCACCATTACCATGCATCATTAAGATTAATGTTGATGCTTCTTATGATTATTTAACTAAGAAAGTAGGCACCGGACTAATTATTCGTGATTACACAGGGGCTTGTGGAGGGATCAAAGGAATCTACTCAAATGGATTATTAAATCCAGAGGAAGGGGAGTGCATGGAAATTCGTGAGGCGCTATCTTGGGCAAAGAGGAAATCCATCACAATAATCCACATTGAAGCAGACGCCAAAATTTTCATACAATCCATCATAGGCACAAGTACTCTCATTTAATGAGAAAATAGAAATATTTTGAAAGAGACAAAACACTTATCTAGTTGGTTTTGGTTTATGTAATTTTTCTTTTATTAGTGGTGATGACAATCAAGCAGCAGATGAAGTCTCTAAGTTAGTGAGAACTTCAGAACTAGGAATTGAGTTATATAAAAGCTTTAGTGCCATATTTGTAGTCTTCTGGCAAAAGACCACAATGCAATTACAAACTAAGAAATACATTTTGTTCTTTATCAAAAAAATAAATAATATAAATAGAGCATCCCAGTCAACTGGGAAAATGAATTCCTGGCACTTTGTGTCCTAGTTGATTCTAGAGTCGCCTCTACTGACCTTTAAGGTCTACGACTAAAAGATTTTTCTTGGGGATTCATGAAGCCAGGTCCGACTATCTTTACCTTGATAGTCTTGAATCCTGATCTTGTTTTTCTGTTATTTTGTAATCTCTTTCAAGCAAGATAGATAATCGCAAATATCTCTTCGTCTCAGACTTTGTGACTCCTCAAAATAGATATATAAAGATTGATCTTAGTTGATATTTCGACAATTGTTCTTGAGAGGTGGTTAAGAATATAGGCTTCTCTTCGGGAGTCGTAAGTTCCGATATGTGAGGTTTGCTAGCTTGTCTATTGCAATAAGATTTCCACATCTTGATCTTTGATATAAATGGAAATCAAATAGGCTTATCTGTTAGAGGAATATTGGTATCAAAAGTCTTCACTTCGGTTGAAGAAACTCTTAGGTTTTAAAGAACGTCAGCTAAGGGAATCGATTGCGTAGAACCTTGCGAGGTTCAAGAGACGTAAGCAGCGCGACTGTAACTGAATTGCTTGGAGGGTGGATTCGGTCTCAAATACATTCTAGTTTGAAGTACGATTGTAGGCTAGTGTCTGTAGCGGCTTAATACAATGTGGCGTTCAATATGGACGAGGTCCCGGAGTTTTTGTGTTATTGCGGTTTCCTCGTTAATAAAATTTCTGGTGTTTTGTGTTTTTCCTCTTCCACATTAATTGGATTTACACAAGTTTGTACGTATTCAATCTAAGTAGATATGTCCGCTTAATTTTAATTGATTACGAGACTAATTTCTTGTAGAAATCGTATCGTGAAAGATAGATAACAAGTTTAATCACTTGGAAGAATTCCGATTAAATTATTTGGGTACAACTATATTGATCTTGGATATTGATTTTTGAGATCGTCCAAGTACTTAACAATCAGGTTCACAGACCTTGTGCCTTTATACATACTGATTGAGTAGAGGTTGAGATATTAACTCTATATACATATTGTAAGGGATCATTAAGTTGGTCTACTTGCAATTGAATTAAGTTTTGTCTATACAAGTTGCGGAACGAATAAGTTTGGTGTATTTGGTATCCCCTGCGTTTTCAATTGGTATCAGAGCATAAAAACACTATTGACCTAATAAGTATGTGTTTGAAGCGATCTATATTATGGACAAGATTCCAATCTCAATCAACGTACAACCAGATTTCGATGGCACAAATTACTTATGGTGGAAAACTGTTATTCGTTCCTTCTTACAAGATTGTAACTTTCCGACATGAGTGTTAGAGCATTTCTCGGTCGAATTCGCATGCGTTGCTATCTCAAGCATGTTTGTCAATGTTAGTGATCAAAACTATAAATCTTGATTTCTAGTGTATTATAGCCAAGTCTCGGACTAGGATAGAAAGTGTAGTTGAGCTCAAGGACTTCATGGTAATTCATCATACAAGTAGAAGAACTACTCTAGGAACCGGTGGAACTTCTCGACAAAAAGGTATGCGAAGACTTGAACTTATCTATCACTCAAAAATCTATCTACTTTATCTCATACTCTTTGAGACAAGAAGTCGTATGCTATATATATAGACTTTGATTATACACATTTGGTAATTCGAGCCGAGTATACCTCGCCTATCTATATCTCGAAATATGATTTGGTAAGTTTTTTGCTTTAACAAAGTTTATCTTTACCATGTGACGAAATTCATGATATGTTTCAATCATCTTAAAAATTTCTTTGACGAGAAATGGTGTAACAACTATATAACGTCCTCTAAGAATGTTTCAATGATTGAAATGAGAGCTTAGATTACATAACCAATGGTGGACATAAGCATTGTTGTGGAAACATATTTATGTATAAGTCCTATTCCTTCAACCAAAGTTTGCGAACTTTGTTGATCAAGAGAACCGGAAGAATGGCGTGAGCCAATTCCGCGAACTCAGTCCGCGAACTGCCGAAGTTCTCAAACTCGAAAATTTCTACTGGAGTTGACAAACTACTTGCATGAAAATAAGTCCGCGAACCCAGTCCGCGATCCGGAAAAGTTCTCATACCCGAGAATTTCTGCTGGAGTTTGTAAACTCTGCCCGGTAACTTAAGTCCATGAACCTAGTCTGCGAACTTGAGAAGGTTATATATATGAAGATGATTTCTGAACTTAAACTTAAAAAGACTAAGGAATGCAGTTTGCAAACCGTGGCTATAAAAGTTCATAAACCGATTCAAGTGAATCAAAGCATCTTTGCTTCAATTGTTTCTTGTGTAGTACATGACATTTCCTTGCAATTGAACAACTCTCTAACTAGTTCATAAGTCATTTGAACTAGTTATGGTGAAGAAGAACGTGGTTGATATGGAATGCTCATATGGCTAACCTTTTGGTTAAATATTGTTGAACCAACAAGTGCATACGTTTGGGTACGGTTAATAAACTTAGAAGCGTGCATTGTCAAGTGTGTGTAACAAGCTAAGTTTTCGATCTAACGGTTGAGAAATATTATCTTGAATCTAAATCAGGTTTTCATTTAACGGTGGATATTGATTGCTTTGTTACCAAGGTAACTTAATTCCAAACCATGATTTGAAAGACTATATAAAGGAGACATCTAGTATTGTGCAAAACTAATCCCCACACCTTACGTGTGATACTAGTTTGCATACTAGAGTCGATTCTCCTTTAACCTTTAGTTTTCTTCTTCTAAAACCAGGTTAACGACTTAAAGACTTCATTGGGATTGTGAAGCCAGACCGATACTACTTTTATCGTAGTTGTATGATCTGATCTTGCATCTTCTATCGTACGAGTACAATCAGATTGATTGGCTTGAGATTGATATCTCCGATAGGCACGATATAAAAAGTAATCACAAACATCTTCGTCTCATTGTTTGTGATTCCACAACATCTTGTTTCGCTACCATACGATTAAGATTTTTGTGAGGTGATTGCTAAATCAAGGCTATTCTTCGGGAATATAAGACCGGATTATCAATTTGTTCTTGTTCACCTTGATTATTATCAAAAGACGGAACAAAACCTTTTAGGGTTTTGTGGGAGACAGATTGATCCTTTGATAGACTTGTCTGTGTGAGACAGATTTGTTTATTGTCAAAGCCTGCGATTTTGGGTCGTAGCAACTATTAGTTGTGAGTGAGATCATCTAAGGGAATCAAGTGCGCAGTATCCTGCTGGGATCAGAGGCGTAGGGAGTACAACTGTAACTTGGATCAGCGGGAGACTGATTGGGGTTCAACTACAGTCCAGTCCGAAGTTAGCTTGGAGTAGGCTAGTATCTGTAGCGGCTTAATATAGTGTGTGTTCAATCTGGACTAGGTCCGGGGTTTTTCTGCATTTGCAGTTTCCCCGTTAAAAAAATTTCTGGTGTCCGTGTTATTTCTATTTCGAAAAAATACAGATTATGCGTTTAAATCAATCAATTGGAAATCCGACCTTCGGTTTTTGATTGATATTAATTGATCCTTGGATATTGATCTTTGGTACGATCCAAGTTATTCCTTGTATTTGATTAGAACTCGCAGTTCTTGCTTGAGTAAATCAAATCAAGAAGAGAGATATAAACTCGTTGATATACTTTTAATATATCGAGTCTTGTTGATTCTCTTAAAAGTATTCGAGTTTGTCCATACAGATTGCTAAGCGAAATATTGGGTGGTGTCGTTATACCCCCGCTTTTTCAATTGGTATCAGAGCAGGCAAACACGTTTAAGACCTATTTGTAGCAATCTGAGTCTCAGGACATAATCTCTTATGCATACCAAGATGCCTCCTAAAGCTTTCAATTACGTCAATTGTCTCTGGAATACCTCAAAAGATTATTCCTTAGCTGATTCTTCTGAATCCCGAGGTAGGAAGATTGTCTCATCTTGTGTTGACCACTCTTCCTCCAATGAGATATTGGACACAATGGAAAAAACTGAAATGGAGCTCACCAGAATCTCAAAAAATTCTACTGAGTTTGTTGATCTTCAGAATCATGATCAGCTCATCGATGAATTTGAAAAGTCTATTGATCGAGAACGTGACTCTATAACATCATTGAGTCTTTCTCTAAGGATTTTGAGAAACTTCTTCAAGAAACTAATGTACAACGTGGAAAAATTAATGATCTTGAAAAGATGGTCAAAGAAGGCTCAAGAGAAAAACGTTTGATCAAGACGCATTCATCTGATCTTGACAGACTTCGTGTTGAAAAATAGAAACTAGAAGCATCCCTTTCACTAGCCCATGAACAGTGCAAGTCCTTGGAAAAGGATAACTCTGTCTTAAGGAAAAATTCTTCTGTTCCAACTGTTCCTGACGGTACATGAAGAAATATCCTCCAAGAGAAGATTGTGTCGAGAAAAGTTTACATAACTTACCATCTTTTCACAGGGTTGTGAAGTTAAAACAGATGCCGTTATTTGCTTCTCCTCCACGAACCTGTACTTTCTGTGGAAAAAGGAACCAATATGCTATGTATTGTTTTGCCAGGAGGAAACAAATTGCTAAACTTCACAATTTGCTTCGTTCCACTGTCAATGGAACAAATAGTCAGTCGACTACAGCAGTGAACCTTATGTCCACAGGAAACCAGACAACTTATAAAAATGATCTCTTCCCTAGAAATCATTACAGGACTCTTGTGCATTCGAGTGGTATAAATTCTTGTGATGCTAATGAAATCATTTCCTGTGCTTATAAGAACAACTCTGGTAAATCTAAGTCTAAATTATGGAGACCCAGGAAAATCCTCTAGAACCAATCTCTAGAGGTCCTAGACTCAGTAATCAGAAAGTTTCTTCTCCCGAGCTTTCGAGAAAGGCTGTGAGAAATTTCTCTAAATTTGAAAACAACCAAGGGAAGATAAGAAATACTGAGGTCAGACATCCAGGTGAAAATCACAACTATTCTCTCAATACCTATGGTGAGACTACATCTCCCTCTGCTACCTAGTAGTAGAAAGTTCCATTCTCGTATCTAACTTGAGAGATACAAGGATGATGATTAAGAGATGCTCAAGTATTTAGTTGATTTTCATCTGTATGTATGATTGATATCATACTTTGTGATTTTTTAGTATTTCTTCATTGTGACTCTTCTAACCTGTTCATGAGCATTGAAAATGTCACAATATGCATTTTTCCCTGTTTGGTCCATCCTTTTTGTTCATAGGTTCGGGTTAGCCCATGGACGTCCATATCTCCTCAAATAACTCTAGGGTTTCTATCTAGGGTGTATTACTTAACATATATATATATATCATATATGTGTTCTTAATCTTCAAGAAGGATTTTATGGAAACTGTTCCTCAAGAAGAAGTAAACCCTACAATGGAGGAAGACCTAAAAGGATGTGATGCAGCTCAAGATTGTGTTCTGAAAAAGATGCTCGAAAGAAAAGAGTATAACTCTTGGATTGGAGAATCTGTCAATGATTTGATTCTCATTCAAAGTGAGGTTAAGAACGAACTTGTTAACCTTCAATTGCAGATAAACCATCTTATTGATGGACGGGAAAAAATCCTTGGTAATCAGAATATCTTAATCAGGAATCAGAAGAAAGTTATCCTTGACTGCGCCAAAGCTAGACATCTTGCTCGCATTGTTGACCGAAAAACTAATGTTTTAACTCTTGAACATGGTGTTTCGACTGTCAAGAAGATCAAGTATATCAGCGATACTTACTTTGATTGTCCGTTTCAAAGGTATGAAGTGGTCAAATAAACCTGATTCAATTGTTGCCTAGTATTTCTTCTTTTTGATTTAGTTGGAAGAATAACTAGTGCTTAGAATAACAATTATTGTGAATACACATAGCTATTATTTTCATCTTCTTGTTTTTTTAGGATTATTGGTTTAAATTCTAAAAATATTTGGAGGATGATGTTTTGAAGTATTTAATCTTTATGATTTGTTATATTGTAATTTTTTATGGGATATTGGTGTTCACGTCCGTGAACTATGTTTGTCCGATACTTTGTCAAAAGTAAAGTCGTTCATGATCGGTATTCACGGACTGGTAAAAGAATGAATGGACATTTGACAAATACAAAAGTTAAGCCTATATTGTCAAATATTTGATGGAAGATAGGTTAAAATCTTTTGTTTTCAAGGATTATGTCTATTAATATAGTTATGCAAATAGTGGTCGAAAATAGAATGAATCCTTATGTATTCCGCAGTATTAATCATCCCTGATCCATATTTTATGTATTACTGTGAGGCTCCGTAATGTATCTTATGTTGAGCACTATACAACCAAGTTGATTTTTTTATCTTAGTTGTTGTTCCGTGAGATATGTTATGTCGAGCATATTAAACTAAATTAATCATCTTGTTTGGTTATTTATTTATTGCTCCGTAAGTTTTCTTATGTCGAGCAAAACAAATGACAATTAAATTGATTATTTTTGTAATTAGTTTGGTTGTGTTTTCCAATTAGATTAATTATGGGTTCTCTTGTAATTAATCTAGTTGAGTATTTTCGTGTCTCCATAAGTTCTCTTATGTTGAGCATAATCAATTGAATTGATCATTTTTTGTGTTTAATTTGATTGCGTATTCCGATTAAATTAATCATGGGTTTACTTGTGATTAATTTGGTTGAGTTTTTGGATATAGAAAATCATTCTCATGGTTTTTTGGGTCCAATAAAAATCCTTCTTTTATTTCGAAATTAAGGTCGCTATTGTTGTTCCTTCGGGAATGACATCAAATGGTGGAGAGTTCTTTTGAACTTGTGCTTAATGGTCATATCTTGAGGGGTGTGCGGCTACAAAATTTTAGAGGGGTTATCTTGTATCTTTAAACTCCTTGATGAATGCATTTAGCTTCGGCTTTATGATTGCATCTAAATTAGTTGGTATGTATTTTCCTTTTGTCATGAAATGTCTCTCTCGGAAATTTCATTATGATCCCGTTCTTGTACCTTTGACAAAAAGAGGGAGAATTAATATGTAGTTCATACTACAACTACGTATGATTTTCAGATCATTGTTTAAGGGGGAGTGGTTTCCATGTGAAATGGAGTATTGACTAAGGGGGAGTGATACATATCATCATAGTATCATTGTTGAAGTTTTGATAACATTGAACTTTGACGCTGTGTAATAATACTATGACAATGTATAACAATGATCGAGAACTATGTTTTCTCATTGTTATAGCTATGGATCTTCAACAGCAGTGATGCTAAACTTACAACCTTTGGAATCATTGGAGTACTTGGAAGTGACGAAGATTTCGAGAAATGTTGAAGATTAGACATGTGGAATAGGAGATACTAAAGTTTCTTTATCTTTTTTATATTCCATATGTATTGATAGTTTTGTCACTAAAATTGACAAAGGGGGAGATTGGTAGAGCATTGCTCGGTCGAACTCGCATGCGTTGCTATCTCAAGCATGTTTGTCAATGTTAGTGATCAAAACTGTAAGTCTTGATTTCTAGTATATTATAGCTAAGTCTCAGAATAGGATAGAAAGTGTAGTTTATCTCAAGGACTTCATGGCGATTCATCATACAAGTAGAAGAAATATTCAAGGAACCGGTGGAAATTCTCGACAAAAGGATATGTGAAGACTTGAACTTATCTATCACTCAAAAGTATATTTATTATATCTCCTACTCTTTGAGACAAGAAGTCGTATGCTATATATATAGACTTTGATTATACACATTTGGTATTTCGAGCCGAGCATACCTCGCCTATCTATATCTCGAAATATGAGTTGGTAAGCTTTTCGCTTTAACCAAGTTTATCTTTACCATGTGACGAAAGTCATGATATGTTTCAATCATCTTGAAAATTGCATTAACGAGAAATGGTGTAACAACTATATAACGTCCTCTAAGAATGTATCAATGATTAAAATGAGAGTTTAGATTACATAACCAATGGTGGACATAAGCATTGTGTGGAAACACATTTATGTATAAGTCCTATTCCTTGAACCAAAGTTTGCGAAATTTGTTGATCAAGAGAACCGGAAGAATGGCGTGAGCCAAGTCCGCGAACTGCCGAAGTTCTCAAACCCGAGAATTTCTGCTGGAGTTGAAAAACTACTTGCGTGAAACTAAGTCCGCGAACTCAGTACGCGAACTCAGTCCGCGAACTGGCGAAGTTATCATACCCGAGAATTTCTGCTGGAGTTTGTAAACTCTGCCCGGTAACTTAAGTCCGCGAATCTAGTCTGCGAACTTGAGAAGGTTATATATCTTCTGAACTTAAACTTAAAAATACTAAAGAATGAAGTTTGCAAACTGTGGCTATAAAAGTTCATGAACTGATTCAAGTGAATCAAATCATCTTTGCTTCAATTGTGTCTTGTGTGGTACATGAGATTTCCTTGCAATTGAAAAACTCTCTAACTAGTTCATTTGAAGTCATTTGAACTAGTTATGGTGAAGAAGAACGTGGTTGATATGGAATGCTCATATGGCTAACCTTTTGGTTAACTATTGTTGAACCAACAAGTGCATACGTTTGGGTATGGTTAACAAACCTACAAGCGTGCATTGTCAAGTGTGTGTAACAAGCTAAGTTTTCGATCTAACAGTTGAGAAATATTAGCTTGAATTCAAATCAGGTTTTCATTTAACGGTGGATATTGATTGCTTTGTTACCAAGGTAACTTAATTGCAAACCATGATTTGAAAGACTATATAAAGGAGACATCTAGTATTGTGCAAAACTAATCCCTACACCTCATGTGTGATACTAGTTTTCATACTAGAGTCGATTCTCCTTTAACCTTTGGTTTTCATCTTCTAAAACCAGGTTAACGACTTAAAGACTTCATTGGGATTGTGAAGCCATACCGATACTACTTTTATCGTAGTTGTGTGATCTGATCTTGCATCTTCTATCATACGAGTACAATCAGATTGATTGGCTTGAGATTGATATCTCCGATAGGCAAGATATAAAAATTAATCATAAACATCTTCGACTCATTGTTTGTGATTCCCAACATCTGGTTTCGCTACCATATGATTAAGATTTTTGTGAGGTGATTGGTAACTCTAGGCTGTTCTTCAGGAATATAAGACTGGATTATCAATTGGTTCCTGTTCACCTTGATTATTATCAAAAGACGGAACAAAACCTTTTAGGGTTTATCTGTGGGAGATAGATTGATCCTTTGATAGACTTGTCTGTGTGAGACAGATTTGTTTATTGTCAAAGCCTGCGATTTTGGGTCGTAGCAACTCTTAGTTGTGAGTGAGATCAGCTAAGGGAATCAAGTGCGCAGTATCCTGCTGGGATCAGAAGCGTAGGGAGTAGAACTGTACCTTGGATCAGCGGGAGACTGATTGGGGTTCAACTACAGTCCAGTCCGAAGTTAGCTTGGAGTAGGCTAGTGTCTGTAGCGGCTTAATACAATGTGTGTTCAATATGGACTAGGTCCCGGGGTTTTTCTGCATTTGCGGTTTTCTCGTTAACAAAAATTTTGGTTTCTGTGTTATTTCTATTTCCGCATTATATTTGTTTATATAATTGAAATAATACAGGTTGTGTGTTTGAATCAATCAATTGGAAATCCGACCTTCGATTGTTGATTGATATTGATTGATCCTTGGATATTGGTCTTTGGTACCATCCAAGTTATTCCTTGTATTTGATTAGAACTCGCAGTTCTTGCTTGAGTAAATCAAATCAAGAAGAGAGATATAAACTCTTTGATATACTTTTAATTGATTGAGTCTTGTTGATTCTCTTAAAAGTATATTCGAGTTTGCCCATACAGATTGCTAAGCGAAATATTGGGTAGTGTTGTTAGACCCCGCTTTTTCAATGAGTTCTTGTTGTAAAAGGATATAATGCTCCACTAGTTTGAGAATATCCTAAAGGCATTGAAGAATATGTCGATGAAGAAATAAAAGATGGTAAATGCAACTCTGATAGATTAATGCCATTATTCACGCCATAAGCCAAGATCTTCAACAACATATGTCTACTTGCACTAGATTAAAAGATGCTTGTGTTATCTTAGAAACCGTATTTGAATGTAGTTTTACATAGAAGGAAGTCAGGCTTCAAAACCTAACTTCTGACTAGGAAAACCTTTGTATGACTGATGAAGATTCGTTTGATGAATTTAATCACAAATTATCTGAAATTGTGAATGCTTGTTATTCACTAGGAAAGACTATTCCTGAACGGTATATTGTGATGAAAATTTTGAGATCTTTACCAGCTCGTTACGAGTCTAAGAAACATGCCATAATATTATGATCAATGACTTTCTGGAAAACAAATAATAATTGAACTATTGTCAATTATAACTTATAAGGAAAAAGAATTACCACATAGGTTTTGAGAGCAATACTCATCAAAATCTAGGATTGACAAAAAAGTCATAAGACACGATTTTGAGATACGAAGAATACTCAAAAGAAGTTTGAGGCAAACTTCACATTAGCAAGTACAGGGTATGTGCGATTAGAAACTAGATTTTATAAGCCAGCTTCATGAGTGGCTGGTTCAAAATGCTCGAGCTCAGAAAAATAGGATTTGAGCGTTTTGGTTTGAGAGGTAGCTCCAGAAGCCGGGTACTCTTCCTCTTACCTAAAGTCGATACCAGAGAATAGGTCAAAAAATTTCAAAAGAAGTAATAGTAAATTAAAAAATACTCGGAAAAAGGAGAGAAAAAGAAAATTACATGGCCTAGGATGAGTCATCAACCGGTGATAATCAGTCGACGAAGCACGACCATACTCCAAGAAACCAGAAAATATAAGTGGGTACTTATCATTATCGACGGTACCCTCCTTAACTTTAGGCGTAACCTGTTTGTCATATTTGAACTTTTGAGGAACATCATAACTCAGTCTCCAATTGCTGAGCAGTAATATTCTTGTCATCAGGAAAACCTCAATTCGCCTCCAGAATTTTATTCATAAAATTAAAAAAAAAAATAGGACTCCATTTCCATTAGTGCATCATGAATGAGTCTTAGAAACTCTTGAATAACAGAAGAGATGGGAATTTAAACCCACAAGCAAGATGAGACTCTGGAATCAAGAGTTCATGTTTTGCATAGTCTGTAACCTCTTACATTTTTGACAAGGATGAAGGATGAACCTTAAGATCTCTAGGGAGATCATAAAATTAAAGGATTAATTTAGTAGGAGTTGACATAAAATTCGTGGTGGTAGAAGCCATTACAATCGAAAAGAAGAAAAAAGAAGAACAAACTTAAAAATGTAAGTTTTTTTTTGAAGAAAAAAGTTGATGTTTTTAGAATATCATAGATGAAAATTGAAAGAACTTGCCATATAATTACAGAGCCTTTCTTTTATACTAACAGGATATTTGGTTCAAGGAACTGGATTCCTGGTAATCCAATTCCGGGGGAATGTGACCAATTTTTTGAACCAAACGGTCCAAACCAACTCTACGTAATTGAGATTTTTGATTCCTAGGAATCCAATTCCCCCTAAAATAATTTATTTCCATTGCATTGGTCTAGTAGTGCAATGGAATTGGATTCCAAGGTACAAACAAAAGAAATTGGATTACCTCAACCAAACGCTAATTTTTGGAATTGAATCCAATTCCATGGAATTCAATTCCAAGAATTGGATTACCCCATAATTGAATTCTTAGGAATCCAATTCTTCCAACCAAATTCTTCCAACCAAACGAGGTGTAAGTAAAACAATGAGGAGTAAAAAGGGAATAACCAGTTAAAACGACGATTAACTCCCACGTTCGTTACTCCATTAAACACGCGTGTAAAAGCAACCCATTACCACTGGTCAATAGAGTGCACGATTGAAACTGGGTAACAAAAAAATGAATTATTTACAGAACTTCTGGTATTACAAAGAGGGTGGACAACACTCAAAAAATTGAGAACTGTGCTTCACTCCACACATGTTTTGTCATTGTAATATCGTTCAAATTATTCTGACATGGATATATTCAATCGGCCTTTATCTGAAATCTATGAGTATAACATATGCCAATTTTCTGCATAGAGAGCCAACTGCTCTTGAATCAGCTTCAAATATTGAGTTTTTTCATCAAGGTATAATAATATCCATCGACCTCAATATTGAATGAAGACACCATTTTATGTCCACGAAGATGCGGTTGTATCAAGACTTCATACTGTTGATGTAATTGTTCACAAAGCAGATCACTCGAAGCAATGAAAATATAATTGGTTAAGTACCTATACATCACTTAATATGCATGCACATGGAGGATTACGAGATTGATTAACAGAGCAGGACTCGGAAAGTTACAGAAGTAACTCAAATTTTGAGGGGTATAAAATACACAATATGACAAGAAAAGAAAAAGCACCACATCTGATGGATAATATCTTTGAAAATACAATTCACTTTTAAGGAAGAAAGAATAACAGGTTTCCAAGAGGTATCTAACCTGAATAACTGAGAAACCCAAATAAACCATAAGGGGTGTAAACCTGAGATAAGTATCCAGGTACCCAAACAAAATGTCAGTACAGGTAAGCCGCCAGAGGATGGCACGTTCAGGTTATTAAAGAAAAATAGACAAGTTTAATAAAAGAAGTCCATGACTCATTTAAATTAAACTGGGGGCAAATATGTAGATGAAAAAATATAGTATCTACCAAAGAATTGACATATGAAGAGTTCTACGGCTAAGAGCTGAGAAAGAATTCAAGGTCATATATCAAAGACTCAGATCACAGGTCGTTGATTGGAGAAGAGATATGAAACTAAACATAGGAGACCTGAGTTCAACTTTAGAGCTGAAAAAAGAGTCGAAGTTGTCAGCCGAGTTGAAAATATGTAAGCCTAGATCGTCACAAAGAAGAGTTGTCCCAATAGGCAGAAAGCGGGAAAACTAACTGAGTCCCTGACGCCACGTGTTCACGAGCGAATACTTGAGATAGAGTTATTCACATGTAAATCCTTATAGTTTCATAATGTATATATTTCCAGATAGGATTATAATGTAAACAAGATGATTCATTAATAGAAATTACACTTTGAACTGTTTCTCCCTTTTCTGATTCTCTCCAAGTTTATTCATTCCCGAATTAGAAAGATAATTAGGAAACCCTAACTTTACAAACCAGATTACCAATTCAAGATGAAAACCAGACTAATTGAATTAAGATTGTGATTCCGATCAGAGAACTACGACCAAATCATCGTGAAGGTACGCCTCTAAACGAGATGACAGTGCTACTTGTTCACATGTGGAAATTTGGAGATGTGGAGTATATGTCTAAAAAACGCTAAAAATGAGTCCAATTTTGTGCACACTCCTCAAAACAAAACAATGTTATTGGTTTTTCCAAAACGGACGTTTTTTACATGATAAAATTGGTTTTTATTTTATGAAAATCTAATTTTGATTTTAGAAAAGGGAAATAAAATATATGTCATATCTTACATTTCCTAAAATATAGTGATTTAGTAAATAATGGTAACAACCGAATTAATTATCGCTTTTAGATGATCAGAAACATGATTATCAGTTTGATCATCGTGCTATATGAAAATGAAGAAAGTATCGTCATGGATACCAACAATAACCACATCCTATTTATCCCAATTGAGGTGATACCATTGGTTTATGTCCGATGAAAATGTAGTGATAGGACAACAATTAAACAACAAATTGATGGAAAATGGGATAAAATTGGTGTTGAACACCTCCTGAATCGAAGACTCTGCAAAAAATCTGTGCAAAAGAGCGCAGCTAAGAAGTTATGTTTCATTAATTTCCGATGGAAAGGGAAATGAGTTTCTCTTACAATTAAATACCAATGATTAAACCCTAGAAATGACTCAATGGATTGGACGCACGTGGCGCGATCCTACAGACTCAACCAATTAATTAACATGACTTGGTAAGGCACCCCAACTGTTTTACTAATGGCATACCAAGCAGTATCTTTCTTAACTATCACATTGTGACATTGACTTTCTTTGAAGAAGATCGTTGTCCTCAAGATGAATTTTGGATAATGAGCTCTGACATTAGAGATATTCTCCCATGTAGCGTTATCTGGTGAGGAGTTAGTCCACTGAATCAAAAGTTGGCGCACCAACCTGCTACTTTGTAAGATTATTCTAGTGCACAAGACCTTCTCAGGTACCATGATAATTTCACCTTCATGATCAACGACTGGTAAAACAGGAGCGGGAATATGCTTACGACCAATGTGTTGTTTTAGCTGGGAGACATGAAAGACTGGGTGAATGCGAGCATGAGAAGGAATCTCCAATATGTAGGATACTTTTCCAATCTTTTGTAACACTTGAAAAGGACCATAGAATTTGGAGGACGGCTTAAGATTTTTATTAAGGATAAAGAAGCATGTATGTATAGCTGGAGCTTGAGATAGACCATATCTCCCACTTCAAAGGATTTATCTTTCCTTGACTTATCAGCATATAACTTCATCCTCTCTTGGGCTTTTTGAAGAGATTCTTTAAGGATGTCAAGAACAAATGCTCTTTATTTTAGGTAGACCTCCACTGCTTCAACTGAAGTAGTCACATGAGAAGCAAAAGCTAAGTGAGGAGCGACATACCCATAAAGTGCTTGGAAGGGAGAGATCTTCAAGCTGGTATGATAGATGGTATTGTACCACCATTCTACCAAAGCTAACCATTTACTCCATTTGCTTGGTTTGTAACTAGTGAGACACCTCAAGTAAGTTTCCAAGCAAGCATTAACTCTTTCAATTTGGCCATCTGTTTGAGGATGATATGTTGTGCTCAGGTTGAGGCTTGTCCCTAAGGCATTAAACAAATTTTGCCACAAATTTCTTTTGAAGACCTTGTATCCGTCAGATACAATGGAAGATGGTAGACCATGTAATTTGAACACCTGAGTAAGAAAATCATTAGCCACAGAAGCAGCTGTGTATAGGTGTTGGAGAGCCAAAAAATGAGCATACTTGGTTAATCTTTCCACAATAACCAAGATAACACTTTTCCTGTTGTTGAGAGGTAAACCCTCTATGAAATCCACAGTGATATGTTTCCATGCTTGATCAGGGATAAGGAGAGGTTGTAGTAATCCAACAGCAGTTGTGTGGTCACTTTTGTTTCTCTTACATACTTCATATTGAGAAACAAAAAGCACAATGTCCCTATATGCCTTTCCAATAGAAATAACTTCTAGCTCTAACAGAAGTTGCTTGTATACCTGAATGGCCCCCAACAACAGAAGCATGAAGTGACTCAAGAAGAGTGTGCCTGACATTGCTCCCCACTCCTATGTAAATCTTGTTTTTGTATCTTAAAACTCCATCCTGATATGTGTAATGTGGCACACTAGTAGGATTGAGTAAAAGCTGGGAAATCACCTGATTGGCTTTTGCATCATTTACGTAGATGTTTGTAACTTCTTGTACCCAAGTTGGTGTAGAGATGGCTAATGAGTGAGAAGCACCAGAATCTGCAGGTTTTCTTGAGAGGGCATCAACTACTACATTGTCAGTTCTTATTTTTTTTATATTGAATATCATAGTCAAACCCCAAAAGTTTGATAAGCCATTTTTTGTTGCAATGCAGTAGTGATTTTTTGTTCCAGAAAATACTTGATACTCTGGTGATCAGTTCTGATAGTGAACTTGTTACCTTGTAAATATTGTCTCCATCTTTGCACATCCATGACAATTACAAGAAATTGTTTTTCATAAGTAGAGAGTGCTTTGGCTCTTGGACCCAATGGCTTGCTGAAGAATGCAATTGGTCTTCCTCCTTGAAGTAAAACTGCACCAAGACAGCTATCACTTGCATCACTCTCAACTATAAATGGTTTTGTAAAGTCCGGGAGAACTAAAACAGGAGTGTTGGTCATTGCTTGCTTGAGATTTTCAAAGGCAACTGTAGCAGCGTGACTCCACTAAAAAGAATTTTTCTTGAGAAGACTTGTGAGAGGTTTGCTGATGGAGCCATATCCTTTCACAAACTTTCTATAATATCTCGTGAGTCCAAGAATTCCTCTTAACTCCTTGATGATTTTAGGTAATGGTCAGTTCTTCATGCACGCGATCTTATTTGGATCAGCACAAACTCCTTCAGCTATAATGATATGACCAAGATATACTACTGAAGGTTGTCCAAAAAAATACTTAGACATCTTAGAAAAAGTTTATGTTTTATGAGGAGAGGAGAGGAAAAACAATCTGGAGATGCTCCAAGTGCTCAGTCATGTTGGAGCTGTAAATAAGTATGCCATCAAAGAAAACCAGAACAAATTTTCTTAAATAAGGTTGAAAAATCTCATTCATGAGTGCCTGAAATGTAGCAGGAGCATTGGTAAGACCAAATGGCATAACTTTGAATTTACAATGACCTTGATGAGTTCTAAATGTTGTCTTGAAAATTTCCAGTTCATGTACTGTAATTTGATGATAGCCAGCTCTAAGGTCAATCTTGGGGAAAATCATTTCTCCTTTTATCTCATCCAATAATTCATCCACAATGGGTATATGAAACATATCCTTAATAGTGATAGTGTTGAGCTTTCTATAACTCACACCAGAACCTCCAAAAATTATCATTCTTCTTGACTAAAAGAATTGGAGAAGCAAAGGGATTGTGGCTAGTTTGAATAATATCAGTTTGAACCATGTCTTGAACAATTTGCTCAACTGCTGATTTTTGGATGTATGGGCATTTGTAAGCTCTCTGGTTAACAGGAGTTCAAATTGGCTCTTGAGGGGAGTTGTGTAGGTTCTTGAAAGATATCATTGAACTCTTACAATAAGGGAAAGGGAGCTTCATGAGTGATTGTAGGTGTAGGAGTTGCAGAAATAAAAAATAAATGACCTACAATACCATGAGTAGTTTTTGAAAAAAAAAAATCTTGACTGTTGTACTACTCATCATGAGTAAGGAAGTGTTTGGAGTAGCTTCTTGTAAGGTGATTTTCTTATTATTGTGCTTAATAGAAATGCTTAACTTAGAAAAATTAAAGAGAACATCACCTAATGTCCTTAGCCAGTCTACTCCAAGTACAATATCACAACCTCCCAATGTAAAATCCTCAAGTCTTCCACAATTTTGTGTCCCTGCATACTCCATTGAAGCTGAGAACATATTCCATTGCAAACAGTTTTTCTCCATTAACAACAGTGACCATCGTGAGGGGCAGTGGGTATGATGTTGCAATTAAGTGAAGAAGCTAAGGCACTATCAATGATGCTAGTGGTGCTACCTGAATCAATCAATATGAATACCTTGTGTTTGTCTAAAACTTCAAGAATTCTTATGGTGTCCCCTGTAGCAGTAGTAATGATATCTCAATGTCATATTGAATTGGTAATTCAACAGCCTGTTCAAAAACCTCCTCCTCTTCTTCTGTATCTTGTGATGCAGAATGATCCATTTGTAGCATGAACAGCTTTTGTTTACCCTTACAGAGGTGTCCTGGCTTGTACACATCATCACAATTATAGCATAGTCCTTGATCCCTTTTTTTCTGCATTTCCTCTGGGGTGAGTTTCTTAATTGTGGGGCTTGCAGAGTTGGGTTTGTTTTGAGGAGTGAAGAAGGATTTTGGGGTGAGAGGTACATATTTTGGGTGAAGTGAGGGGGAAATGTGGGTGATGAGTATTATCAGACTGTTGGAATTAAATGAGGTGTTGAATGACTTAGTAAATGGTTTGGTAGCTACAGATGCAATATTAACCTTCTGTTCTTGCAATCTAGCTAGTGAAAAAGCCTCAGAAAATGTGTCAGGTTGGAACATAGAAACAGATTTACCAATTACCTCTTTTAGACCACTGAGGAAACTCATGACAAAGTAAACCTCAGTAAGAGAGGGATTCATATTAAGCATTAAGGCTTTCAAAGACTCAAAGTCTTCATAATAATCATCTATTGTTGAGCTTTGAATAAGTTTATTAAAACTACCCACAAAGTTTCCTCAATTAGGTTTTCAAATCTAGCACATAACTGTTTAGCTAAATCCGACTATGTAATACGATTTCTATTGACTTGAAAATTTAAAAACCCTTTTTCAGCCTTACCCTCCAGGTAGATCGCATCAATATTCACCTTCATATGTTCTTCAATATTGTTGATCTGGAAATATCTCTCGCTTTTCTGAATCTAGACCCTCGGATTATCACCATCAAATCTCGGGAAATTGATGGTCGAAAAAAGGTGGTGGGTTATGAATGAAATTATGATCATCATTAGTTTCTACATGAGATCCCCTTGGTCTCTCAGGAGTGGGTTGAATTGTGCGAGGTTTCTCAAACAACTTCAGAAGAGTGTCAAATTTCTTGTGTATTGTGTCAACTGTACTTCACAGATCGGTAAGCTCTGTTTTGATTTGATCCTGTGAAGATTTGAGTTGGTCTTGTGAAACTTTGAGTTTTTCCGCATCTGTTTCAATATTTTCTAAAGTCATAATGAAAAAAAAACAACTAGGAATTACTGGCTAGTCCAGGAATGAGGGAATTGGTTACTGGCTAGTCCACTCCCAGAATTGATTTATCCTCTGGTCCAAAAACATGTTTTTGGACCAGAAACTTTATCCCCTAATCCATCCACGTGCGGTTTACACAAGACCAGTTTTCAAATATTCCCAACATACCCTTCTGCAACTTAAAGTGAAGAACAGAAAACCAAATCAGTTTCTTTCCTCTTTTTTTCTTCTCAGATCGGTTTCTCTCAATTTCTGGTACTGTTTTTCAATCATATTCATCTGAGCTTCGAATTAGGTTCTTCTGAGTTTCGAATTAAGTCATCTGAGCTTCGAACCAAGGTATTTATCCTTTCAATCATCCTCTTCTGCTGATGTTCTAGAAATCTTGATGAATAATTAGGTTTATTCTGATCCGATTTCTATCAGGATAATTGTATATGATGTACATTGTTATCTTTTTATGATTTCATTTTACGATTTCTGTTTTATGATGATTTACAATGTCAATTCAGTTTCGAAGTAATTTTCGTTCGTTTTTTAAGTAATTTTCGTGATTTTTGTGTGTTTCAATTAGGTATTTGAGCTTCGAATTAGGTTTATCTCAGATTTGAACAAGGTATGATTTCTGTTCTGTTTTTTGTAATCTGATTTTTTGTATTTTCTACGTTTTTCTGCTACTGTTCTGTTTAGTTTTCATTAGACAGATCTTGTAGTATGTCTTACCAATACGTACTGCATATAGCGTGCTCTTTTTTCATTCTGCAGTAGATGCCAATACATATGAATATGAGTCAGTACATGTCAATACGTCCTGCATATAGCATGCTCTTTTTTCATCCTGCAGTAGATGCCAATACATATCAATATGAGTCAGTACATGTCAATACGTACTGCTTATAGCATGTCAATACAAAGACTCTTTTTGTTTCATCTCAGTACATGTCATTTTTTACAGGGTTAACATGTCTGACGTTGCTCCCAAACCAGACTTCTCCATCTATTCTCATGTATACCATAAGCAATATCATTTTGCATATGAGGTTACATCGTTTTCAACTTTAGAGGATTTGAAATTTTGCATCTGTAATATGTGGAGCTGGTTGACTCCATCGACTATTCTGGTTAACTATTTCCAGAATCAAGCGATAGTTCCTATTCTTGCCGATGTAACACTCCAGGGCATGTCTGCATTACATTCTTCAAAGCAATCAGCTTTCTTTGATTTGCACGTGGATGTAATTTCAAGTGGCGCATCTAGGCGTATGGAAGTTGACAGTAATGCAAACTTAGTTGTCAGTGCAAAGAATAGTTATTAGAAAGAAGGTAAAGAAGCCCCAAGAGTGTTTTTTTCAGATGGTTGGGATAAGATTTTTGATGATACAGATCAATTATTCTATGGTGGTGTTGATGTCGTACATATAGCATGCCAAAAATACTGCATGAGAACTGGATATGTGGTAATTAAGAAGAAGAATGACCTTGAGAGATTCACCGTTGTATGTAGTGTGAAAGGTTGTTCATGGAAGCTTCACGCAACTGCCATTGGTAGTTCTATTGATGTTTTTAAGATAAAGGAATATGTGGGAAGGCACACCTGTGGTGGTGGTTATATGTTGAAGAATCCAAGAGTTACAAAAAAACTCATGAACAGTCTAATTCATGAGATGGTCAGGCACAACCCTCGCATAACACCAGCAGAGATCATAGATTATCTTAAAGTTGGTGGTGGCATTGAAATCCAGTATCACCACGCATATCATGCAATTGAGTTGTCGCATAAACATATTTTTGGTAATGATGTGAAGTCGTACACTGATCTTGCTTGGTGGGTGAATGTTGTTAGGGAAACAAACCCTGGGTCATTTATTGATTTCGATTTCAATGATGCTACAAAAATATTCAATAGACTTTTTGTTTGCTTTGGAGCTTGTATAGAGGGATATAAACTATGTCGTCCCATGATTTTCTGTGACTGTACATTTCTCACTGGAACTTTTAAAGGAGGTCTCATGGCAGCAACATGTCTTAATGGCAATCAAGGTAACTGGTTCTTTTTTTTTTTGATATGTAGTGTCTGGTAGTTAGATCACTCATATTGACCTTACTTCACTATCTGACAATGAGTATTGACCATACTACATACTACATATTGACCTTACTGAGTCTGAGATAAACCATACCGCATGTGAAAATGTAGTGTCAATCAGTTGCTTAACATGTTATTATGTAGTGTCAGGTTTTCACATATCAACATAGAGGTAAACCAACTGCATGTAAATATGTAGTGTCAATATTAGTTGCTTAACATAACTAGTAATTCCTTTTTGCAGGATTTTATCCGCTTGCTTTTGCTTTAGTACCTGGTGAAGACAATATCAGCTGGGAATGGTTTTTCAAGAAACTGAAGGAGGCTTGAATGATGATCGCCCAATCACTTTTATGACTGACCGAGGTGAAGGGTTGGTTAAATATATTCCCAAAGAGTTCCCTGATTCTCATCAAAGATATTGTTACTTCCATTTGGACAAAAACTTACCTATCGCAAAGTCTGACGAAAAGTATAAGGAAGTGACTGATGCTTTCCGAAAGGCGACATATGCTCTTTCTCCTGCAACATACGAGGAAGGTCTTCAAGAAATGGTTAATTTGGAAAGGCCTTCTGTTGCTTATTACTGCCACAACATTCCAAAAGAAAAGTGGTCCAGTGCTTTCTTCAAGGGCTGTAGTTATGGTTACACTTCATCTAGCATTGCTGAATCGTTCAATAGCTGGATTAACAAAGAGAAGAAATTACCTGCGTGTGCGTTCGTTGACTCGATCAGGTTTGTATCAGTTTCCTTAGTCACAGTACAAGCTTATATTAGTTTTCTTTTTGTAACAGTATTAGCATATATGTTATGTTAATCTACATATATTTTTAGTATTACAGACTTGCTATCCCCTTGTCGTGTAGGATACGTATGATGGAAATGATGTCAGAACGTCGTGAAGAGAGTCTCTTGATGGACCCAGAACTGCTAACCCCTACGTATCAAGCCTTGCTTGAACTACACATCCAAATTGGTCGTCCCTGGAAAGTTAGCCAGTCAGATGCTAATCGTTATGAAGTGCATTCTCCAAGGTTAGCGTTTACCCCTAATCTCTATCATCTGAATGTTATTTACTTTCTCTTTCTTTTTTTTAAGTACCATGTTTCTGTGAGAACATATAAATATGTACTGTGTATATTAGGTGTACTAAAAAATAACACATGAATATGTACTGTGCGGATCTCATATGGTAGATCTAGAGAGAAAAACTTGTACTTGCCAACAATGGCGCGTTTATGGTTTTCCATGCTCGCACGCTACTGCAGCTGTTACTAGATCTGGAGGAAGGATTCTTGATTACGTTGAAGATTATTTCAAAGTTACCACTTTTCGTAAGCTATATTCAATAGTTATTAGACCCGTTCCTAACCACGACAGGTATGTGTCTTTAATCAGTACATTTTTATATTTTGCATAACAATATGTAATGGTAGATACCACTTACACATGTAATAGCAATTGAAACTGTCAACATAAACCTACTTACATATGGATGTTACATACTGATATGTAATGGTAGATACCACTACATTTTTTTATATTTGTTTTTCAGGAACAATATACCGTGTACATATTCATATGTAGTTGTGGTTCATTCCATTTATATGATACTGTTTTTTTCTCACAGGCCCGATGAGTATCACGTAGATGATATCGTTCTCCCAGCAGAAGTAATTAGGTCTCCACCAGGCAGGAAAAAGGGGAAACGTATTAAGTCTGCATATGAGAATAGTAGAAAATATGTCAAGTGTTCAAACTGTAATTTTAAGACTCATCACAACAAGGCAACATGCAATCTTATCCGAAAGTATGAACTTTCTGAAGAATGATTTTGTGTCAGGTATGTATTTCCGTCAGATACATATTAATGTCTTAATTAAGTAAGTTTGATACAATACAATGTACTTTTAAGCAAGTAGTGTTCTGATTTCTCTTTTTCTTTTATCACAGGCTTGAACGTGCAGCAGAATGTTATATCGATGATGTTGCCAGATTCCTTTTCCACAATTCTTTCCTCTAGCCCTTGTTCTATTCTACCGTTTTTCTTTTTGATTTTGTCAGTACCAACTGAATTTGGTTAATAAGTATTTCATTTACAGTACATACATTACAAGTGTACTGAAAATACTGTTTCTGCTGTTTCTTAGAACATCTTTTGGTTTTTGAAACATTATAAGTCTATCAAAATGTAGTTATTGTAGTTACTTTCGAATAATGAAATATGTTATTAAGTCTATCAAAATGTCAGTATCTATCACCAGTAGTGAAGTATTTACATACTGAAATTACATGTCAGTATTGTAGTGTTAGTATCTACCACTACATACTGATATGTAGTGGTTGTAGTGTAACCATACTAGATGTTTGTAACAAGAAAACAATTAAATATGTACTGGTTTGTGGTTTAACCATCTTCCAGTAAGATTATTTAGAACATCTTTTGGTTTTCCAGCTGATTCACCATCTTCATGGGGGTCGAGGGGGCAACACAAAATCATGTTTAAGTAACACAACTGAAATATCACTACATTAAAGTTAAACCCAAATTCAAATTAAAAATCACTACATATTAGATATATGTTTTTGAACATTCTTGAACTCATGAAATGAAATGAAACCAAGAATAAAAAAAAGAAAATAGGTAAATAGTGATATGTACTGTCAGATTACTTTTAGAAAGTAAGACTATTTTTGTGTCATCTGCCAACTGATTTCTGGTGGAGATGCTTTCAGCAATTTGCATGCTAACGGGACCCTTTTGTTACGAATCTTCACTTGCACTTCTTCATCATCTCCCAAAGGCACTCCCACATATTTTCTTTTTGACATCATCTTCATAAAATGCATCACAAACAGTAGACAGTCTGGCGATCCCCCTTGTTGAGGTGCTTCACATTCATTCACTATTACATTCTTCATTGTTACTTTGTTCTTCTCCAGCAAGTACACGTTGATAGGTACGTACATGTAATCTGCCATTTTGCAGGCGTGTGGATAACAAATACCTCCCCATTCAGCCTTAGAAGAATTGTAGTGGTTGAACACCATTTTTTCGCAGTCATACTCAAGTAGCGTCCAATGAAGATTGTGGTGGCACATTGGTACAAGAATCTTCTTGATACTTTCATCCATCGCCAATATTGGTTTGTAAACAGAATCATGTGCTGCTCCTTTGAGGTTATCCGGGAACTCGACATTGTACTGAAAACATGGATGTACTTGAAATAGTTTATATCTAATGTTGTTTTATGCAATATTGATATGTAGTGTACCTACCCCTACATACTTTTTTAATTTTTGAATATGTGCTGTAGTAAATATGCAGTGTAAGATAACAACTTACCCAAGCGGACGGATCCAGATGCAACACAGGCAAGTATTTCCTGTATACTTCGTGCATCGGTTGCTCATTCTGAAATTTGGTGTTAAGCTTGTATTGTGCGTAGTTGATAAGATCTTGTTCTAATAAATCGTTCTGCACCAAGTCATCAAATGTAGTTCCACTTACACAAAGAACACCTTCTCCCACTCTCCAAGCAATTGAGCTAGAAAATAAACGACGTAAAGGTTAGTATTCTTTGTGTAACAGTACATACTGATATGTCTTTCTCAGTATTTTTTATACAAATATGTATGTATATCAAAAGTACATACATAAACTAATAGTACATATCAATATAAAAGTGTCAATTGAGAACCCACCTAAGATTTTTTGCATTATTGATGTATGTGGAAAGAGTACTCTTTTGTTCATCGTTCATGTCATTATAGAATGGTGATTTAGTCAGTTTCCGGAAATACTTGCGCAATTTAAGCTTTCTCTTTTTGTTTAGCGGTATTGCTTCTGCTGCTGCAGCTTTCGGTCCTTTATATGATGGTGAGAACTTACTTCCACTCTCATAAATATCATCTACCTTCTTTGCAGGATGGGAACGAGTAACAGGTCTGGTGGGTGTTGTTACCTGCTGCTTTTCGGGCTTTGAAGCGCGCTTTTTGTTCACTTTTACCATTTTTTGTTTCTGGCTTGGGCTAAACTGTTCCTGCATTTTTAATCAACGTAAAAAAATATGTAAATATCTATATTGCATAAAACATAGTTACATCACCTAATCATTTTTGAAAGCATGTAGTGGTATATGATTGTATGGTATAGTGATTTCTAGTGCTACCATACTGATATACATATCAGTATGTAGTGATTTGTAGTGTAATATTAACTACACAAAATGAGATTTTTAGTACATATCATTCACCTGTGATGGAACCTCCAAAACATCTTGCGAGGGGACATCCAGAACATCTTGTGATGAAACATCCAAAGGATCTTGTGATGGAACCTCCAAAACATCTTGCGAGGGGACATCCAGAACATCTTGTGATGAAACATCCAAAGGATCTTGTGATGCAACCTCCAAATGACTTTTTGAACTGGTTGTAAGTATGTATTCTTGTTGCTTACCTGTAACTTCACCTGCATCTTTCGGTTCAATGGGTTCTTGTTGCTCAGTTGTTTCTTGTGGAATTTGTAAAGGCCGCAAATCTCTTCCAAACAGATTATCAAATTGTTCTCGTAAGTTAATACCAAAAAGACCATCGTTGTTATCTGGAAGGAGGTCTGCAAACTCTTCGACATAAACACCAATGCCAGAGTTTGCCATTTCTATAAAATCTGGCATAGACAGCTTTTCAATGTGTTCCAAACTCGACATCATAGTAAACAAAGGTACATCCAGCAAATGAAACTCTTCGCCGCCAATCCGGCGTTATACTCTGGAAATTTCTGCGAATTAACTACAACTGAAGACTTCGTTTCTAGCATAGTTGTAAGCAACTCCTTTGCTGCTTCCTGCCTAACTTCAAGTTGATCAACCTGCAAAAATCAATTGAAACTGTCAACAAAAACCTACTTAGCTTGAGTTTTTGCTATGTCTACCACCACAAGAATGTACTGTTACATATAAATATGTTCCACTACAAGAATGTACTGTTACATATCAATATGTAATGGTAGATACCA
Organism: Papaver somniferum; assembly: GCF_003573695.1. Lineage (NCBI taxonomy): Eukaryota > Viridiplantae > Streptophyta > Magnoliopsida > Ranunculales > Papaveraceae > Papaver > Papaver somniferum. Next base: position 108,209,953 of record NC_039368.1, read on the forward strand.
CTACATATTGATAAGTAACAGATAGATATTGATATGTAACAGATAGATAGTGGTATACAAGAATGTACTGTTACATATCAATATGTAATGGTAGATACCACTACATATTGATATGTCACAGATAGATATTAATATGCTACTTAGACTACGTACTGATATGCTACTTACCTGTGTGTTTTCTTTGCCCTTTTTCTCTTGTATCTCTTTGACTTTTTGCTCCAAATTAGATTTAGCCCAATTTTTAACCTCAGAACGCGGAACTTCAACATCATGGAACTTCAATACTGAAGTTGTTGACAATTCAACCTCAGAGGTGGCATTAGCATGAGTTTGATCTTTCGGTGTTGACAAACCAACTTCAGGAATGTTGACATTAGCATCTGTTTGATCTTCCGGAGAACCTTGTATTTCGTTCTCAACTATTTGGTCCACATTCAACTCTTCATTGGGGTTTCTTGGAGTAGGTGTACATCCCAAGCTAACATAATCTTCCTGGCTGGCTTCTCTCTGCAAAGGGAAAGCTTTCCGGTAAATATCATGCAACATGAACTCAAGCTTTGAAGCGTCAACCGGTTCGCCCTCTTGCTGCATTGTGTTGAATTCACTCCATTTGGCAGATATTGTATTCCTCAAATCATCGTATTTAATCTTCCAATCTTCTCCCCCAATACTGAGTCCTCTTCTTCTTTCTCTTCTCCTTCTCTTCTTCCTCTTCTTCTTTCTCTTCTTCTCGATTCGGAATTGTCATCTAAACAAAAAGCATCATCATTTGCTTCCTGTTGAATCCTTCTTGAAATACGATTAAGGATTTGTCTTTCTTCGTGTGTTATCTCATCTTTGAAATCAACATGGAACTGGTACAAATCAAATAAATGTAAAAAAGCAACTATATTAGATATTACCAAAAAAAAACATGTCGTGGTTCTTTCTCTATTAGATACACAGGGAGAACTACATATTGATATGCTAATAACTACATATCAATATGTATCACCACAAATTGATATGCTAATAACTAATACATATTGATATGCTAATATGTAGTAGCATATTGATATGCTAATAACTACTACATATTGATATGCTAATAATTACATATCAATATGTCGAACTACGTGTACTTATCAATATATATTTTTATTATGACAAAATATGTACGGCAAGTTTACCTGATACTCAGAAAGATCAATATCCTTTAGGAACTCAGCACATATCTTTGTATGATTCCACCTAGCCACTCTTGGCACATACATTCCTGCAGGTTCTGTCACTATATCCTCGGGCGCCACCAAATGGGTATGCTCCGCAAACCATGGCTGCAAAATATTGATATGCAGTATTAGATATACTATCAAAATGTAGAAAACACATAAAACAAAAACATTTTGAAGTAGAATAAACAAATAAATAGATTCTTACCAACAAATAAATAGCACAACCATTTGTGCGTTCTACGGATTCCACGTTTTCATTCAGCTCTTTCTCTAAATGAGAATGGATGAGGTCAGGCCATGAAATATTCTTAGCCTTCTCAAGATCAAGAACGAAACCAATATATTTTTCAGTCAAAGCGTTTGCATCACTTGTAGCGAAAAATAATGAAGTGCACATATACAAGCAGATAAGCCTAACAAGATCTTCGGCATCTTCCTCGTCTTCCTCGTCTTCTTCAGAATCTTCATTTGATTGATCACCCACGCTTTGCAGAGACTCTTCATCAGACTTCTTTTTTTCATTAATTGGTGTTCGTTTAAGGATATTCAAGATTGCCTTCACAATCATTGGCCTAGTCACTTTATCACCAGCTTTCATATCAGTGGGAAAAGTCCTTTTGAAAAATTCTGTTTCACGCCATCCACTTTTTTTATTGACTTGTGTAAGCCTATAATCAAGATATTCCCTATTTGGAATTCTCGGCATCCCATAAATAAGTGCATTTCTTCTGGTGTGGATACTAGCTCATTCGGTTGGCCATGCCTTTTAAAGACAAATCTAAGCTTGTTTGGATCTTGACCCCTAACGTAACAGCGTAACATTTTCGTCATTGCATCTTCAATCTTCAACCAATGTTCCAACTCAAATCTTGTGTACCAGAACATTAGGAACAGGTTACCGAATGATGCTTCAGAAATCATCTTCAGCTGCAACTCACTCAACTCAAGGTTTTCAGTGGACTTCGCAATAGCCTTCTTAGTGGTCCTAATAGTCTTCGCAAGCCCCCACAAGCCCCTGAAACCGCCACGGTATAAACTTCGTGGTTTTCCATCTCCTTTCTTACGCTTATTAGCACCTACACAATAACAAGAACCAAAAACTATTACAGTACATATCAATATGGTATATCAAATATGTAGTTACATCATCAATATGTAGTTGTAATATCTACCAAGTCTTGAAACTACATATTATTAACAGTACATACGAGAATATAAGTATCTACCTCTACATATTTATATGTAATATGTTATCAGAGTATAAGTATTTACCTCTACATATTGATATATAATAGTAGATACCACTACGTATTATTTTAACTACATATCGATTTGTAATAGTACGTATGGCATATGTATCTGCTTTGATACAGTAAAAATGTAAAAAACTTAATACCAAAAACAAGCACAACAATGCATCATTACATACTCATAAACATATGTTATTAAGGATACATATTATTCATACGCTTTGTTCTATATGTAGTTGTACTACATACCTTCTACATTTGCTTTCCCCCCTTTTGTTTTTGGTGAAGGAGTAGCAGCTCTCAAGGCAAATGCTGCTTTCTTCCCCTTCTCTTCCCCTACACCATATCAAATATGTAGGTAATGTATCTACCATGAACATGAAACAACTACATATCAAATACCACAACTGCCCCCTCGTTATTAAGAATTATCTTCAGTTTTAACATTACAAACCTTCTTTCAGGAGCGCTTTTGCTTTCCCCCTTTTTGCTTTTCCCTTTCCTTTTGGAGAAGGAGTAGCAGCTCTCAGGACAAGTGCTTTGTTCCCCTTTGCTGGTGGTGAAGGAGTAGCAGCCTTTGTCGCTGTTTTTCCTTTTGCTTTAGTAGTTGCCGCTGCTGTTTTTCTTTTGCTTTTTTGCTTCAGAGCAGCAACTACTTTCTTTCCTTTGGTTTTTGCTGTTTTTGTAAACACAAAAGTTTGTACCATTACATATTACAGGCAGATAACAATATGTAGCACACATATCAATTTGATATGCCATCATTACATATCAATAACTACAAAATGCAGACAACATATTGATATGTAGTACATATATAAAACTATGAATCACACACTGCATGTCAATATGTTGTGTCAAATTACATATACAACAGATGAAAAACATGTAAAACATATGACTCACAGAGATGTTGTGTTTCTATTGAACAAAAAACATATGAATCACACATTACATGTCAATATGTTGTCTCAAATTACATATACAACATATGAAAACATGTATACCAGACACTAATACAAATATCTAGTGATTCCATTGAGCATAGAAACACACACTGCATGTCAATATGTAAGAGTAAATTGCATATACAACAGTTGAAAACATGTAAAACAAACACTACATACAGAGATGTAGTGATTCTATTGAGCATATGTAGGATATTAGTTGAACATCACTACATATCAACAGTTTTTCATCAGCACTACATATTGATATGTATTTGCATGTCAATATGAAATTCAACAACAGTTTTCTAAGTATTGCATGTCAATATGAAGTACAAAATTAGGCTTTACTTTCTTCTGATTTTTGCTTACCTTCTACCTGAGGAACATTTGTTCGTGAAGGAGTACCAACTTTACTCACACTCCTTGTTGTTGGAGATTTAGCAGCAGGGGAGGATTGTGTTGGTGAATCATCAACAATTTTTCTTCTTCTTTTTACCTGGGTTTCTTCTACAATTTCTTCTGTAATTGTCCGCTTGATAGTTCTAACCATTTTTTCTCTTCAATTGAATGAACAAAAATTAGGTTAGGAACTGATGATTTATGTAATTGATTAGGTCAGGAACTGATGATTTTCCTGTAATTAATGATTTCCGAAATCGTTTTTCAGATGAGTTTGATTGAGAAGAAAGAAGAGATAGAAGCGATTGGTAAAGAAGAAATTGAAGGAGCGGTTCTGTAACTGAAGAAACAAGAGAGAGAGAATCGAAAATGAAACTGAAAATTACTTTTAACGTGTCTATGGGTAGATAGGTAAAGAAGAAGAACGAGATATGCATCCACATGTGAGTGGTGAGGATAGACAAGTAATTTTGACTATTCAAAAGCTTTTTGGACCTCCGATTAATTACCTTTTGGCGCTGGACTACCGGTTAAACGTAGTCGGGTATTCTGGATGAAATAGCAAATTCCTCAAAGAAAAATGATCAATTTGAGTGGAACGACTCTGATGCCAATTATTGTGATAACACAACGACTAGATAACAGATTGATGGAAATTGGGATAAAATTGGTGTTAAACACCTCCAGAATGGAAGACTCAGGCCAAGATCTATGCAAAAGAGCGCAACCAAGAAGTTATGTTTCATTAATTTCGGGTGGGAAAGGAAACGAGTTCCTCTTACAATTAAATACCAATGATTTAACCCAGGAATGACTCAACCGATTGGACGCACGTGGCGCAATCCTACAGACTCAACCAATTAACCAACAGGACTTGGTAAGGCACCCAACTGTTTTACTAACGGCACCCCAACAGGACATGTTCTTTATTAGTGTCGCTGCCTGCCCATAACTGTACGTGATTTTCCTTTGGAATTGTGTTTGTATTCAGGTGCATCGGGATGTTGACGGTCCAGTTCACTATTAAGCACACAATTTAAATGCTTGGGTAATAGAGCATGCTGGTAATTATGGTTCTTACTAACATGATTCACAATTACACCACGCTAATTAGCTTTTTCACAAGGCGAGATCAAAAGAATATACCAAAAACTAAATCACGGGATATATGTATTCTTTCCTTTTTCAAGACCATGATTAAATGATATTAAAATAAAACTCATTTTACCAAACTTCTGTTTTAGAACAACCAATAGGGTTGTTTTGTTTTAAAGGAGTGTGCACAAGCTAAAAATGCTTTTGACAATTTTGATGCAGAATTCGTGGTTGTGACAGATTTTAATCCAAGATGCACATTTCAAATCACCGAGTAGTTTGTGGGGTAGGTGAACCTGGTGAGCTTGCAAACTCAGTGCCCATCCAGGGGATGACTCTCATTCGATGATACCATTGTCGATTGGAGGTTGAAGTTGTCGATCCACAACTGAATTCAATTGATTTATTTCTGTTACGGATCCATGGTCAGTCGGAGGTTGAAGTTGTCGATCCATATTGAATCGATCTATTTCTGTAGGGGACCATGGTCAATCTCGGAAACTTATTAGGTTTCCGGTATTCATTTTTCTTTCCTTCTAGCTATATGCAAATCCTTATTGCAATTAGTATTTTCCTCACGGAACGTAAAGAAAATACTAAACTCATATTTATCAATGCACTTATACTCCATATATACATATACATCATTCAACTCAGAAATTTATCTATGGAAACCATGTATTGCAATACATGTTTTAATGCCTATTCCATGTTTCGGTTATCATTATGCGATTTTCGGATCGGTTGCTATTGGCATGGAAACCATTCAAATTTATAAATTACACACTTCAAAACAGCGTTTGCTGCTTTGGGCATTATGTAATGTCTACCTAAATACAGAGTTTGTTGTTTCTTCAAAAAGGTTACCTACTCCAGAAAGTTCTGCAAGATTTCTACTATGTAGGAATGCTATACAGATAGAGAATGCTTGCAGAGAAGATATGAAAGCACTGAAATCTATTGAATAGATTCCCTTCTTGTAAGTGGTCAAACTGAATAAAGGCCCGTCTCCTTTATCTCCTTCCTGCAAATTTTTATCAGAAAAAGTTGATAACTGAACCATCAAGCAGTAAAGAAGGTTCAGAAAAGCACAGGAAGAAATAAACGATACCTGAATAAAAAGATCAAACTGATCGGAACCATCACAAGCTTTGGATGAATATGAGGCCTCACTTGGTTGTTCCTGGTTAGAAAGTACTCTTAGTTTGCAACCAACATCCCAACCACCACAATCACAAGCTCCACCTGATTTCCAACGATCAATCAGAGGTGAAGGTAATCCACTAGCTGGTTTCCCATGAACACCACTAGGGAGTAAAACAACAGTACTTGCTGTCTCGGAGCAGCATTTCACGTCTGGCATGCATTCAGATAACTTCATTTTAGATAGTTCTGTATGTTTATCTTTCTGCCATCCATCACTAACTGATGATCCAATGCTCTCTTTTGGGACCTTGACAACAATGGCTGCAAGCTCATTTTTCTGAAAAAAATCTAGAGTATCCTCACTAGATCTGGGTTCCACGGCTGACAATACAAACTCTCGCACCATACACTGATCCTTCGTTTTATGCCTGGTCGAATTCGGGCATTGGGCACCAGACACCTTCATTTCACCAACAATGTTAGGGACATATTTATGATTTTTAACTTTACTTCCTTGACTGATCCACCCTCCACTCTTTTTCGTAACTTGGTGAAAGGAGTAGAATGTGTATATCCAACTGCAATCATACTTGCCGCATACACTAATTTTCTTCATTGTAGCTGCAAGGACATCCTTGTTCTTGTCTACTGCAAATGTAAACCAAGGTAGCCCATTCCTGACAGTGACTTGTAAAAGGGCTTGCACCATTGATGTTTGATGCTTGTCATCCTGATGTAAGCCATCAGAGCTGGTCGGTCTGCAATTTGAGAAATCCAAGTTTCTTTTAACTGGTTGTGAGTTCAAAGAATCTGATCTTTGATGAGACGTTTCAGACGTACTTTGTGTAGGTGATGGTTCGTCTTGAAACAACACACGGTTTGCTGACCTAGGACGCAGTAACGGATCTAATAGCCTTCTCAAAGGGCTGGATCTAGCTTTACCATTAGCATTCGTCTTTTCCTTGTTTGAACTTTCCACACAATAGTCTGATCCTACTGGACCAGATTTGGCAGTGATATAATCTGAGCCAAGAGGTGGCAACGCTGAAGCCTCCTTGAAACTGAAACTTCTGCTCATCTTACCCAATCCAGCAGTAGATCCACTGTTAGGTGATTGATATCTACTTTTTAAAGCAGCTGATTCTCTTGTTTTGAGGCCTGGTCCGTTGGTAGGCTCAACTACTACTATCTTGGTACTATTCGCAGCCAACTTGGTCTCTTCTGCCAATTTATTTACAGAGTGAACAGATGGCATTTCAGCTGAACCAGAATGTGGTTTTAGATCTTGAGCACCTTTAGTACTAACAAAGCTGGTTTTCGTATTTCTGCAGCTCTCAACACCACGAGATAGTTGGCTTGGGTGTGGATTGTCAGACTTGATTACACCATACATAGCTTCACCACCACAATGACTATCGGATAATCTTCTATTTTTAACTTCTGCTGATCTCCCTATGCTTAACCTTGTAGATTCAGATTGCTGATGCATATCCAAATGTTCGGTAAGATATTTCTCATCATGGTTGCTGCTTTTAATTCCAGAAGACAGTGGGCTTGAGTGTGGACTAACAGGATTGATCTCCACAAATTGAGCCTCATCCGAAAGAAAATTGTCTGAAGATCTCCTTCGATGAACTTCTGTAGTAGATTTTCCCTCATTTAAGGTTGCTGATTCTGACCGCGGAGAAGCACCTGACCAACTTTTTCTGCTTGAATTTCTGGGCAAAAGGAGAACAATTGTTTTATTTCTGCCAGGGGAACTTTGGTCAGGAAATGTGAACTCTTGAAACTTCTTTGTTGTAAGAGTATTTGTATCTACTGAATCCTTCATCTTTCCCTCTGTACAGAACAAGATCTCACTATCTTCTGAACTTGGTGAAGTACGGATTTCTGTAACGGGCCTTGAACCTGAACCTTTTCCATTACCCATTTGAAGATCTATCATGGAACTGTTGGTGACATTGGTTCTATGGAGTTTATGCCCCCCAACTGAGACTTTCTTGGTGCGAGCTTTAAAATCTTGAGCAGGTATTACATTTCTTTTACATGGCCTCCCACCCCGAGAATAGATTTCACTGGAAGATGAGGTCGGATGAGAGCTCAAAGAAGATGATCCTTTCTTTGAATGAGCCAGAGGACCACTGTCACTTCCAGTAGAGAGTGTAGATGACCCAACTGTAGAGAACGGGGATGAAGTACTACTAGTTGACGGTGAATACTTTCTACTTCGGTGGGGCACTTGCTTTTCGTTGTAGTTCCACTTCTCTACACGCTTCCAGTCAAGGACACCACAATTCAGAACCTTCTTTTGGAGGTTTTCTTCATTCTCCTCATGCTGCAAATAACCTGGCAATTTGGACATGTGTTTCACAAGCTCGTCGTCTTTGATTGACTTCTTGTCTGACGATTGTTTTCGGTGACTCCTCGAGGATTTAGATGCAAAAGACTTCTCCCCTAGATCATGTTTTATATCATGCTGAAGAACATCATATGGACGAGCGCTGGGTCTTTCTATCTTCAATTTGTCCCCAAGTGTGAAAGTTCGACTAGCTGGGTTTTTCTCCCTTATTTCTCTTGAAAACTGATAACTCCTTGAACTGTGTCTGTCATCAGTGTGGTAACCCACAAATTTGGTAGGTTCCATTCACTCTGCATTACTAGCACTTGGTATCAAGAGCTCAAGAAACTGATCAGTATCCCTTCCTCCTATAAATCCTTGCTTGTGAAGAAGCTGCCAAACACTTTCTTACTTCATGGCTTCAAAAAACCCACATGGACATCTGCCAAAGAAAAAAAAGAAAGGCAGACATAAAAAAAAAAAAAACTAAGTTAGAGAGGAGTATGTGTTTAAGAGAGTTCAATCTCAAGATCTTCACTTCTACTGTGAACCCGGCTGCTGGCTGGTATGAGTCTCTAAGATTAGTCCTAAATCGCAAATAGCAGAATAAAACAAGAAAAAAAGAAACCACACCACAAGAAAAATAAGAAAATGAAACAGAAACAAGAAGTAGGGGGAAGTTCTTAATATTTCATACATGGGTCTCAAAGAAGTTGCTTTCCTTTCAAAATGATCCAACTGGAGTTTCCATTTCTTTTTAATATTTCACAACTTTTGCTAATTAAAGTGGCAAAGTTGAGAGAACAGGTAAAACTGCTGGTCGAGATAGTCATTCACATTACTTAAAATTGTTTACCGGCGTCCCAACCACCACCGGCCACAAGGGCACTTTTCAGTACAACCTCACACATTTAGGATACATGGTTGAGACTGTAGTGCAAACAGAGCAAGAATAGCAAAATTCATTCTACACAGCAAGAACATATATCGACAGGGGTATCAACTAATCCAAGATGACAGAGAAATGAAATTAGCATGTGAAATTGAGTGGTCCATGATAGCGATATCAAACCAATTCAAGAGAAAAACACAAATTTGTAACAAAGAAGATCAGGCCATCCAGAAACAGGATTTATACAACAGAAATGTTCTAATCCAAACACAACAGCCATTCTGCCTAAATTCGAGCTTAATTCACTTCTCTTGTAACCAAACATTCAATGTTCTCGCTAAAATCCATCCAGGAACCAAATTACAACGTGAAGAGCTCACAGATCTACAAATTAAGTAACGCATGAAAATAACAAATTGTAATCAGAAAACAAAAACGAAAAAATTGGTTATAATTTCTAACATACCTGAAGAAATGAAGTTCAATCTTGTGTCCAATTTTTCACAGATCCCTTTACGTTTCTGAAGGTAACCACCAATGGAAGGATAGAGGGGGAGAGAGTTGGTGAAAAGAAAATAATAACTTTGATTAAAAGCAAAGATAAGTATAATCACAGATCAACAACAAAATCCAATTTAGCACCAAAACCCAATAAACCTTCTTCTTCTTCTTCTTCTTTTTACACAGCAACAGAAAACTAGATACACAGAGTGAAAAAGGGGGTTTTCAGTTTCGCGTCTCACACTCTTTAACACTGCAAAATCTGAAAACAGAGAGAGATAGTGTGTGTGTGTGTGTGAAAGGCTTTAGCTTTCGTTTTCACATCAAACGGCTAAAGAAGAGGAGCATGGGATTGGCTATCCCATCATTATCATCGAACGGCTAAAATATTGTCGGGACTGCTTTAAGTGGGTCCCACTAACCAAATAAGTTTTTCTCATAGACCAAATCAGAATACACGGATGGACGGTTTAGGATATATCTGTAGGGCCGTTGCGTTTCGTTCAAGGGTCGGGATTTGTTTGTTTCATTGTATTTGGTCTAGTCTTCATTTATGAGAATGATGGAGTCGGCCACAGCCGACGTGGCTTTGATTAGAAAAAGGCAAAAAGATTAGCATAGAATATGCTGTAGATTACTAAAGTGACATCGAGATTCTTTTGGATTTACTATAAATGACATCATCAGTTGAATAAATGGTAAATTGGTGGAAAAGGGGGAAGTGCTTTATTAGGAAATGGAGGGGTATTTGAGGAATATAATATGATTAATGTGGTCCCATCGCAAAGAAATGGATGTAAATTGTCTTCGTTTTTTCTGAATTTTGTGATTTTCTTACTTTATCCTGTGATCCGCTGTTTTTTTGTGGCTTGCACTTTTTTGTGTGGGTATATTTTTTTTTTCACCTCAGATGGTCTCACCGACATTTTTATTTTTATCCCACTAGTGGTGAGGTTTTTACCTTTGACCTCTTGGTACTACACAAGATCCAAGGAGGAAAAGCGTGCGCTGTATCCAACAAAATTTTCACACTGGCAAAAAATTTACAGTTTGGATTTATCATGGTGTTCTGGAGTTCGATTGCAGGCGGCTGCACAATAAAAATAAAGGTCCGGAAAATAGCGTTTCTAAAGATGTCAAGTGTGCCGGCATGGTGCTAGCCGGAAAGACTAAAGCAGAAATGCAATGGGAAATTAAATGTCATGCCATTATAGTAATTTATAGTACACCTGCGCAGCTGCGCTGTAAAATTGGGTGGTAGTTGTGTGTGCAATAATTCTGCAGGTGTTTGGCGTGTAAATGTCGTATGCAGCTACTATTAAATACTGTGCGACAACATGTTCCCCAAACAAATACAAGCTCTAGCACTATTAAGAAATTGTAGAAAACACAGAGAATCAATTAGGATTTAGGATGATAGTTCCTAGCTTCAAGTTCAAGGTAGAGAATATGTGTTCCCTCCTTTGTTTTTAATTAATTTGAGTATTTTAATTTTCACATTCTCTCAGAATCTCAATCTTGATTTTGTCATAAAATTTTCTTGCCCACCTGAAAACAAAAGCTTGCAACCCCTACATTTGCTGGAACAATTATCGATTTCACACCTGTAAAATAAAGATTAATCACAAAACAAATTGACGGTTGAGTCACGGCCAGTTCGTTCTTTTTAAGATATTTCGTAACTCTGTCTTGAGTTTTGTGTATGTAGTTCCTTTTTCGTCACAACATCCCCATGATAAAACAGTCGAGAAAAACTCTCTTTCGATTTCTCACGCACACAATGAGATCGATATGAATTAATGGAAATAAATTGAGTTAATTGTTGTAATTAAAATTTCCACCTGTGAAAACGTTTTTGAAAAAATCTTTTTAAAAACATCAAAAAAATACTTTTAAAATTCAAGAGACCTCTCAAAAGCCCGTTCCCGGACTAATGATATATATATATATATACCCAATCAGTAAGGGGAGAGATTTAATCCTGAAATCTCATCCTCAAGGCCCAAAATACTTAACCACTGGGCCAAACTCATATTGTTGAAATAAATGTGCAAAAGAAATGTTTTAAAACATATATCCCAACAACGTTTGTATTTGGTTCTTTCTATACCTGATTTCCTATGATTCTCCAGTAATCCCTGGGGTGTTTCATAGTTCATACCTAGATACTCATTCACCATGATGAAAGCTTAAAAAATGATTCCAAACGTGTAAACTATAAATGCTATTTATTTGTTTTGTAGTTTGAGTTTTAAATCCAATTATGAACGGATAGGCACAAGTAAAATTCGCTAAACCTACTGCATTACCACTACAAACAATGAAGTTTACTAGATGAAAAAGTCTCTATTATCATACAAAAAAAAATCAGAAAGAATTAAGATTAATTAGTCAAATTGTTTAATTGTAGATCTTATCATGATCCATTATCATTATCACGAGTAATTCAATGATACTACTTTTTTGAGAATTAAAATTCAATCAAATTAAAGGAGCAATTATTTTCCGGTAAGTGGAAAACTTTTCCCACAAAAGAAAGTTGTTGGTCGTGTTTGGCCGCTTGGATATCCTTATCCTAGGATGGGTTATCTAGATAAAACGGTTATATCGTGTTTGTCTTCCCTCAATTTCCAACTTGCGATAAGAATAAGAAAACCCATCGTGATTTTCGTATGCTAAAAAGGTGTGATTAAGGTATTCTCTCAGATACCTGTTTTTCCAATTTCCTCATCAAGGATAGAACTCCACAATCCCATTACCATTCCCACGAATCCATGATACCTGTATCACCATTACTAAACCCACGATAGGGTTTTTCATACCTTTGTGAATTTTCCAATTTCTTCCCTATATATACTGATGCAAAGCTTATTGTTTCCACATAAAATTGGCACAAGGTATTCTCTTTTCTTCTCAACTAGTTTAGTTTAACAAATTCATCCCAGTAATTTCTACGATTCAGTTTGTTACAAATCTGATTTGGTTTTTCTTACAGAGCGCTTTCATATCAAATCTGCAACAGATCAATTGCAAGTTACTGGTATCATCTTCATCCTCTTTTTTTCTTCTCATTACTACATATGTTTTCTTTTGTTTTTATCAATTGCATGTTGCTGGTATCATCTTCATCCTCTTTTTTTCTTCTCATTACTACATATGTTTTCTTTTGTTTTTATCAATTGCATGTTGGTGGTATCATCGTAATCAGATTAATGATTTAGGTTGTCTGTTGATAGTGGTTGGTATGACTTAAATTTGGGAAAGGAATTTTTTAAATTTGATTAAATTAGTAGGTAATTCATTTTGTTTATGACAAGCTTTGTTTGAGGCATTACTAGCTTCCCAAGTTCACAGGGTTATTCTTGTTAGCTATAATGGTGACAAAATTAGTGATATAGAATCCAGTAATGATGTATTGTTTAACTTTCCTGAAAAGTTTGTTTAGCAATAGCTTACATATTCAGTTAATTATAGAATATGGAGAGTGATCAATCATCCAACCCCCAAACTGGAAGGACAACTTGGACTCCTCCCATGGATAGACTGTTCATAGGTCTAATGGAAGACCAAGTACAGAAAGAACAACTACTCGATGGTCAATTCAGCAAATATGCTTGAACACACTTTGTTCATAATTTCAAGCAGAGTTTTGGTTCTTCTTTTACCAAGGATGTGTTGAAAAATCGTATGAAAACTTTGAAGAAGAACTATGTTGTTGTGAGTACTCTTAGAGGTCAAAGTGGATTTGGATGGGATCAGTCACGAGAAATTGTGATTTCTGATGATTGAATGAATATTTTTCGTGGTTGTAGTAATGAAGGTTCGAACTCAAAGACTTGTGAAGGTGAAGGATTTTTAGATTTATAAAAATTATATACAAAAATATTGACAAATTGGTAGAGAGTACTGGGACTAAAGATTCAGCCATTTTTCATTTTCAAGTGGTTTAGAATTTAATTCTAGGCGATTATAGTTTAAAACAAAATGAATATTAACTCTATTCTTTGCCAAAGTAGATTTTATAAAATATTACTTGTATTTCTTAAGCATGGCATATCAAAAATCCCTAGGACTAAGCATAAACCATCAAATGAAATCACAAACAATTAATTAAAATCTTAATTCAATTAAAATTGGTGCAAAAAGTAAATATAGAATTAAATAAAATTACCCCAAGTATGAAGTTTGGCCTCCTCCGTCGTCCCAGTGTTGGGTTTTAGCTCATCATAGTAAAAATGCTCTCAAAATAATTATTTATTGCTCAAAAAGTTGTTTACAAATGATAAAAATGAGTAAAACAATTGAACAGAAAAATCGCAACAGAAATAACTGTTGCAAAGGCGCTGTTCAGCTGTTACAAAAAGAACGATAAATGATAACTGCTGTTGTACGAAGAACTACGACCCACGCGTGTGCGTCTTAGACACTGTTGATAAACGACTGCTCCTGCGAGTCCGTTCTTCGTGTTCTTCATCTTCATCAATGGCAGCAGCAGCAGCAGAGAGAAATCATGGTTCTCGATCTGCAGCGTTCCTTCTCTCCTCCCAACTCTCGACAGCCTCTCTAATAAATCCAAGGGGTCCTTTTATACCCAACAGGTGCATTTAATCTCTCCATAACTCGAGATAATCTTCATTATTGCCGCTGTCCAAAAATAGGGAATAATTGCCAAAAATAGAAGATTCTTACGTACTCTTTCTTCCTGCACACTCCCAATTGCCTTCTCCACGCCTCATCACTCGTCCAATGCTAGTATAACTCCTCCATGCACACAAGAACTTCAATTTTGCTCGTGTTACAGTACACGTGCTCTGTTTTGGGTGTGTGAATCATCACGAGTTTTCCAGCCAATTCCAATCAAATTCGACACCCAAACTATCTTCCTTAGGCTATATCACATCTTCCTACCAAGTTTGAGCCATTGAATCGCACCAAAACACCTTCATTTTGTCGATTGAAATTCTGCCAGTTGATGAACCAATTTTCCCGCCAACATCGAAATTCAAATGAAGAAGAGGGTGTCCTGGGGTGCCCCTTAGTAATTAGGTTACCCCTTATCCAAAAGCGAGAGTCCGAATAACACTTGTCCTCCGGGTGCCAAAATCAACTTTTCGAGCCAAATTTTCCAAAAATGTTTATTTCCTAAAAATACATAAAAACACAATATTAGTACAAAAATAGAGTTCCAACAATACGGACATTGAGGACAAATTAGACACAAAAATATGTCTATCAATGATGTTGTATGGGATGATTATATCAAGGTTTGTAATTTATGTTATTCTTTAAAAATTGAATGAATTTTGATTTTCGTTTTGTATTTAGAAGATATGCTAATAGGAAAATTTTATAATTCCACTTGCAGAAGCATCCTGATGTCAAATGCTGGAGGACAAAGACCCTTGCTCACTTTGATGAGTTAGCTATTATATTTGGGGATAATAGGGCCAATGGAAGGTATAGCCGTTGTAGGAATGACAATACTGTGCAAGATGATGATGACCATGATAATGAAAATTTAGATAACACGCAATCTCCAGATACCCCTCAAGAACAGAATGAGAATGGATATAAATATAAGGATGAGGACTTGCGTACATCTGACACTCAAAAAAGGGCTCGAGCCTCAACAGGTCTGAATTCACGTCCTTTTAGAAAGACCAAAAAGAGTACAGGAGAAGGAATGGTAGATGCAATTCAGGTAATGGCAGCGGCTGTGAACAATGTTGCGACTAAGAAAGAAGAAAATAAAATTTCATCATCTTTAGAGGCAAGTTTAGTGTCCGCACTCGAGGATATACC
The DNA here is from genome assembly GCF_003573695.1 of Papaver somniferum. Classification (NCBI taxonomy): domain Eukaryota; kingdom Viridiplantae; phylum Streptophyta; class Magnoliopsida; order Ranunculales; family Papaveraceae; genus Papaver; species Papaver somniferum. Next base: position 108,225,540 of record NC_039368.1, read on the forward strand.
AAATTTGGATGATGATACTTTTGTGCAGGCGCTAGATTTATTGGAAGATGAAAAGAAAGCTAAGATTTTCATTGCATTGACTGGGAACAGGAAACGACAATGGTTGTTATCGAAGCTCAATATTCCCGCATATTATCCTTCCAATTTTATGTGACTAGGTGTCTGATAGGGTGAAGTTTGGCCACATAGTATTCTCAGGGATTTCGAATTACTAGGTTATGTTTAAGTTTCTTTCATTTAGTAGTTTGTGTCAGAGATTTAATTTGGTTAATGTTTAAGTTTAGTGTTGTTATGGTACTGTAATAGTAGTTTTCCTTTCATTTTTTATGAACTATGTTCCTGCTCTATGAATTAAATTGAAATGTTTTTATTTTTAAAGTTTCCATGTTGATTTTTAATTTTCTGTGTGTTTTCTATTGATATAATGATTTTTAATCTTCTATATTCTTTCTGTTGGTAGGTACATATAAGATATCGTAATATGGCGAGTTCTGACGATGAAGAAGATTTGGTAGTAGTTGTAACAACAACCACAACAACACTAATTGATGTTTATTACCAATATTTTTTGGAGAAAACAATATGCCATGATTCAATTCTTAGTGGTGCAGCTCATGTAGATGAAGTCTTAAATGGTCATGATGCACGATGTCAGGATAGTTTTCGTATGGAAAAACATGTTTTCTTAAGATTATGTGATATGTTGAAAGAAAAGGAGTTACTTCGTCATAGTAATGGAGTTCGTGTTGAAGAAAAAGTAGCAATTTTTATGCTTTCTGTTGGACATAATGAACGTAACAGGATACTTCAAGAGCGTTTTCAGCATTCAGGTGAGACAATTAGTAGACATTTTAATGCAGTCTTGGAAGCTATTGTTGCATTGGAAGATGATTTTCTTGTACCATCAGGGCCTGATACCCCCACTGAAATCTTAGAAAGCCCAAGATTTTATCCATACTTCAAGGTATTGCATATCTTCAACCAAGCTTTATCACATAAACTCAATTAGTTTTTGTTGTATATATAAATATGTTTGTATCCACAGCCAACTAATTTTTACTCGTATTCTTTTCATTATAGGATTGTATAGGAGCCATTGATGGAACACAAATACCAGCAATGGTTGGTCTCGACGAACAAGTCCCTTTTTGGTGCAGAAAAGGGTTCATTTCGCAAAATGTTTTAGTAGCTTGTTCCTTTGACTTATAGTTTCAGTATGTTCTAGCTGGTTGGGAAGGCTCGGCTGCTGATTCACGCATACTAGATTCAGCTCTAACAAGATGCGATAGATTAATTGTGCCCGAAGGTATAACGTCTATCATATATTTTTCATTCTACTTCCAAATACTATTGCCAACCCATGTTTCTAGCTTTGACATCTTTTTAACGGGAAGCTCAGGTAGACAACTACTTTTTAATTAGATAGATAGGCATGCTGGTCAAGCTGTATTTTTCATCATTTGTTCAATTCATCATTTACTATCAAAGAAACCCTCCAGTTGAATTATGTGTTTGGAATTCCTAGAGCATGACATTTAATCTCATCTGTGAACTATTTGTCTGTTTTTTTTAATGATTATTCCTAGAGCATGATATTTAATCTCATCTGTGAGCATGACATTTTAATGATTATTGGGAACTATTTGTCTGTTTTTTTACACTTCCCATGTCTCAGTTCAGTGGTCTTCCGAGACCCACTTAATCTCATCTGTGAATCCATTTCATTGATACTCACGGTTGGCTCTCAGAAAAGAGCTAATAACTCATGGGTGGCTCTCAGTTCAGTGGTCTTCCAAATGGTAAACGAGTAAAATACGGGCAGTAACAAGGGTTTTGGTTTTGGTAGTTACTGTTGGTTTTAGCACTGCATTGCAATAGCTTCCATTCCTATTCCTACTGTTGCAGGGAAAATTGTACAATTTTTGTACTTCATTTTAGAATGGGGAAGAAGATCCTATATGCAGTAGAGTCTATAATCACATTTATGTTATACCCACGGAGAGATTGATTGATAACTTAGCCTTTTTTTGTTTGTACAGGTAAATTTTATCTCGTTGATGCAGGATTCGCCAATATGCCGCAGTTTATTACTCCATATCGTGGTGTCCGTTATCACTTGAAGGAATTTGGTGGAAATCGTCCAAAATATGCAAAGGAATTATTCAATCTCCGACATGCATCGTTACGGAATGCAATTGAACGTGCTATCGGTATACTTAAAAGACGCTTCACTATTTTGCAACTGCAGCCTCAATATCCATTCGAATCACAAGTGAAAATTGTACTTGCATGTTGCATCCTTCATAACCACATCCGCAGAGAGTGCATTAATGACTTGATTTTCGATGATGAGAACTTACAAAACCTACTAGAAACCGATCCAAGAATGCAACAAGACAGTGAATACCCTACACTTGGGAGAAATAGACAACGAGAAGTAGCTTCAGAACTTCGAACTTCAATCGCAGATGCAATGTGGAATGATTATCAGCGTCGCCGCCGCGGCTAATGTTTGCATACTGTTGAGTTAGACTTCGATACTGTTATTTGCATTTTGTTGTTTAAATTGGATGAGTTAGACTTGGATACAGTTATTTGCATATTGTTGTTTAAATTGGATGAGTTATACTTGGATACTGTTATTTGCATGTTGTTGTTTAAATTCGAGAGCGAAACAAACATGATTCAAGTTATACTTATGATTTCTGTTGGGTGATTGAGATGTTAACCAAACAATTTCTATGTTAATCTGGGATAAGATAAAATTTGAGACAAACATAATTCAAGTTAACCAATTCCTATTTAGATAACTGATATCTCTACTTAGGATATGTTGTTGGGTTTCCAAGCTGCCAAACAGACCCGTTAGGTGGAAATTGCAAACCATACATGTAGGTTTAGTAAAATGATGGGCCTGTCTGATTAAAGTAAACAATTACATAAACGATGGGCCTGATTTCCTCACTTGACTATCTGGGTATCAGAAAAAAAATTCTGGACCGGTGACGTGACGTAGATTTTAAGAAAGAACCCTGTTTCATGGCATACCAAAATCTTTTAGGGCATATTAAGTAATGACAAAATAGGGTCATTAGTAAATCAAAAATACCCTTATCCGGGTATTTTTAGTAATGGCAAATCTGCCCTTTTAATTATTAGTATTAAGATTAATGATTGGTTGTTAATAAATATGATTAGTGATTAATGTTAATGATTAGTAATTAGGAATAGTTAAGTTCTAAGAATCTTGTGTTGATATATTTTGGGAAGAAAAAAAGTTAGGTTTTTTTAAGAAGGAGAAGGAAAAGTGAGGAAAAAATTTGTATTTTGATTCATCAAGTCTCGATGGAGGAGGGACAAACTGAGAATAATTTTACTCATTCTCAAACTGAAATTCCAACTCAAAATCTGGATTTTTGCTAGCCAAATCCAGATTATGAATACACCAATGAAGAACCCAATGCTACTAATACACATGTATACTTCTATCTTATGTTTAATTTCATTTTTGTAGCTTAAAATCATCAAAAACTTGATTTTTTTCACCATTATTCGGCGAACCAGGAATAGGTTCGGCTTGTAATTATCAGCCGAACCTACCTGGTGATTTACATATGATGAACAATTCGGCTTACTGTAAGGTTTAACATTATATGCCGAACCTTGTATTTTATACAAGGTTCGGCTTATATGATGAATATCGAAATAGCCGAACCTTATATTTTTATGGGTTCGGTTTGTATGCTTGATATTTTTTTCCAGCCGAACACTTATTTGATTTTACAAAAGAAAAAATAAGTTCAGTCACTTTTTAATTAAGGTTCGGCTCATGAGTTGTATATCGAATAAGCCGAACCATATGAGTATAGCATGTTCGTCTTGTTAGATTTTTGGTGTATCAGCCAAACTAATCGAACCAAAAAACCTATATACATTTCTACAAGGTTCGGCTACCCCGAAATACCCATTATGAGCCGAACCCAGTAACACTCATTTGACCATCCATTACACAGAGTAGTTCGGCTTATAATGGAAATATCATAACCAGTCGAACCTATGAAACCATATACATTTTAAAAACTGGACGAACAATGTTCGTATCGAATTCAATACTATCGAATAAGCCGAACGACAAATGTGACTAGGTTCGGCGTAAATTTCGCATGAAATTTCAAACCGAACTGTTCATGCACACTTTCAGGGAGACACATCAAGAACAATTCGGCTTAAAATACTAAGAAATTTTGAGCCGAACCGAATAATGTAACTGTCAAAAACACTAATTTTTTAGGAATTAAACCCATTTAATTGATGAAAAACAACAAATAAGAGACTGGGTTTGTAGAACTTACTTTCTTATCCTCATTTCCGGAGTTGGAGCTGCAGTTGGTTGAATTTATGGTTCGATTTGTGGTTCAATTTCAGTTTCTACACCTTTAATTAATTCTTCTTCTTCAATTGATGGATTAGAAGATGATTTTGAATGCCTAATCCCTGTTTTTTGATTTGTACGAATCATTATGTAGTTGAGTTTAATCGACGATCAAATTTTCACGAATTGACGGTTAAAATTTTCACTAACGATAAAAAATATTCTTCGTGAGAGTTCGGCTAGAGTAGAGTAGAGGAGGAAGAAGAAGAGATTATGTTTTTTTTTTTAAATTGATTTTAGGTTTTTATGTTAAGGTAAGAGTAGATTAGTAACTAAAACGGTTTAGGGTATATAGGTAATTGAACTACCCACTAGATACCCCTTATAAGGTCACCCAAGATGGGACTAGTGTTTTGTATGCCCTAAAAGTTTTTGGTATGCCCTAAAACAGGGTTCTTAAGAAATTAGCAACCTTAAAGTGGAGTTTAGTGTGCACCCGTATGGATGAAGGTGGTTTGGGCACTTTGGGGATAAGGCGACTTTGAAGATATAAAAAAAAAGAAAAAAAAAATTTCCTCACAAGACTTTTATAGAGAATCCAAACAAGTGAAGGAGAATGGGTAAAATTCTTTTTTTTTTTTTACCAAATTCCAAGATGAAAATAACAAGCGGATAAATCATTATATGAAAGCCTATATTTAGCTGGGTATCAAATGGATTTTGCATATATTGGAAGACACTAGATGGGTTATATGGTCTGGTTCACCTATTTCTGTTAAAAATGACAAAATGGCGAGGGGATTCGCATGGATTCTGTGGATGAGTTTATTCCTCTGTGCTCTAACAAGAATATGAAAGTTCGAGGCCTGATTCATGATAATCAATGGTTAACTCCTGATTTTTAGCAGAGTGTTATTCTTCATGATGAATTACTAGTGATAACTAGACTGGCAGATAAGAGAGTCTGAAGTGGTAAAAATTTAGGTTACTTGGCTGCTTTAGATTCCTATAACAAGGTAGGAACTAAATTCAATGTCTTGAATTGTTATAATAAGTGTTAGAGCATCGTTCAGTCAAACTCACAAGTTTTAGATTTCAAGCTTGTTGTTAAATTTAGTCGATGAAAACTACATCTCGATTTATAGTCTAAGGTCAGTCTCAAACTTGGAATAAAGTATGGTAGTTAAGCATCAGAACTCGCCAATCGATGTGAAGATTGAAGTTTGACAAACAACGATGTCAATGAAAACTTCATTAATAAAGGTATGTGAAGACTGATTAACCTATTTACTCAAATTATCTACCATTATATATATATCTGCCGAGACATGTCGTATGACTTTAGTATTATGATGAACATTGCTAAAAAGAATTCAAGCAGTATAGAGCTTATCACATAATATGTCGAGAGAAATTTATTGTAAAAACAATTGAAAATGCATATTCAATTTATAAGGAGTCATCAACTTAGTTTTTATATTCACAAACTGATTTGGTCAGTTCAAGAACTTGAACTTATAAATAATAAGACTTGATGAATTATTCTCAATTAACTTGCATACACTAATTCATTTTGTCAGTTCACGAACTAGTTGATTTTGAGATTCTACTACAAAACTTTTGGTATCGCTAGTTGGTATATGAATTGATTATGCATTTCTCGAATGGTTGATTTTAAGAGTCCTCTGTAGACTTTTTGTAATTGAATACAAGAACTTATTTGGACAATTTACAAACTTATAAATACAAAAGGATCTTGAGTTACGAGACGACAAAATCTTCACGAAATATTTTAATCTTGTGATATATTATACTCCAACTTATGCTTGTCATTTCTTGGACAACTTAAACATTTTTCTTTTTAAACAATTGGTGCAAAATGTGTATTTCAACTAGTATACAGTTGCATATTTCTTCCTTGTAATTTAAGTAAAAAGTCTCACATGCTTACATGATCAATATATGTGGAGAAGTTAATATTTCTTAGTGTCAAAGTAATTCGTAAACATGGAAACAATTTAACGAACTCAGCTTTCTTTATAAGAAACCAAGCCTTTTCATCAATATAAAAGTATTCCTTGCATAATAGAATCATAATCTCGGCATTCTGTGTCCTAGTGTGGCTAGAGTCTTCCTTTAAAAATCTAGGTTTTCTATGGAGAGACTGTATTAGATTACGAATTTATAGTCTTTACCAAGAGATTCGTGAATCCCGATCAAACTATATTATACCTGATAGTTATTTGTTATCCATATCTTATTCTTATTGATTATTATAGTTCTTGAACTACATATTAGGAAAAAAGAAGGTTGAACAACCAGAGTTTTGCAAAGGTCCGTGAAGGATGCATTTGTAAACAAGCTAAACCAGGTTCAAAGTAGCCAGTTTAACCTTAGGATAGGAAATTTTATCCTTTAAATGGAGATTCTTAGTCTTTCCCTGTTCAATCTCTTCTCTAAGATCATCTATACCAAAAGCGACAAGTTTGTTCTCTGCCGAGAAAGATTGTATCTTTTCGTCTTTCAAACGAATTTCTTTTCATGATCTATTTTCATAGATTCACAACGACTATGGGTTCTCATGAGAGATGATTTAAGATCAAAATTAGTTCGATATTTCTCATAATTGTTGTGGAACCTTAAAAGCATGTCGTTATCGTCTAGAAGTTTATTCAAATTTGCAGAAAAAATCTTGTAACGACTGACAACATGGCAAGCTCAATATTCATCTAAAAAGAGAGACAAACTCGAAAGTAATAAATATGATCGAGATAGCCAAAGCTAATACGATCAAAAATATATTTTTTTTTTAAATAAAAAGGTAGCAAAAATACCTGAGAATTGATTGAGCATATCTGAGCTTCGACACTAAGGATATCAAGATGATTAACCTTGAGAGTATCATCGATACGAGGGTAATTCACCTGAGAATTAGTCGAGCATATCTGAGCTTCGGCAGTAAGGGGATCAAGATGATTAACCTTGATAATATCATCGATACGAGGGTAACTCATCAAAGCATAAAAATGAAGATCAACTTCCACCCCCATCCCATCATAATCTGACTATTATAGTTGTTAGTGTTTTGCTTGGTCGAACTCACCAAACGTTGGCATGTCAAGTTTGATTATCATATTTCAGTTCCAAAATGCAAAGATGCTTGATTTGATTAATAGAGTCAACTTCGTCAAGTTAGGCTCGGAACATATTGATGTTTAGACTCGCTCTTGTTACTCATGAAGAACCTGAAGATGTATTGGAATCAATGAGTACATCATTCTAATTCGAGGTTAATAACTACATACTTAATTTGTTTTCAAGTTAGCATTTATTGAAACATAACATATGAAGTATAGTTTGTTTACTTGTATTTAGTATCAATAACTTAGTCATTATATTATGGTTAAAGTATCAAGGAAATATATACTAGTCATTTTATATAACTTTGGTATATGGATTTACGAAGTATAGTTTATTTATAAGCATCGTGAACCGAGGTTATGTTAATCAGTAACTTGTTGTTATTTAGTGAGTTTGAACTTCCAGGATGAATTCAACCCTTGGGATTATATATGAAGGAATACCATTATATATATAATTTGAGAACGATTTCCTAGCCTATGGTTGAAATTTGAGCCGAAAGCTTGAATTCTGGAGCTCGTAGCCGTCGACCAATATGAATTGAGGATTTCATTCTATTTTGCAATTTGCATAAACATCACACATAAGGATCATTGCTCTGTCGTTGTTATCTAATATGCAATCCGTAATTGTCTTCACTCCTGATTCAATGAAAACATGGTGAAAAACGTTGATATTTAAAGCCTACACCATCACCATCCCTGACAGCAGCTAAAGCACGTCATAATCGAAGAGATTAAATTAATGACAATCGTGGATTTTGCACTCATTATTTGTTGTTTTTTTGCACATGAATTTTTTTTGACTATTTTCTTTCTTTCTTAGCCTACACCATCACCTTCCGTGACATCAGCCGAAGTATGTCATAATCAAAGAGATTATACTAATGACAATTTTGTATTTTTCACTCACTATTTGTTGTTTTTGTTGTGCATGAATTTTTTTTGACTTTTTTTTTCTTTCTTTCTTTTTTTCTTTTCTGATTTATTATTGATTTACATTCTTATTGGTTAGTATAGGTAACAGAACATCCATAGAGGGGAAGAAACGGGGTCGACGCTATTGACAACATCCTTGGTTCAAATGTTCAATCAAAAACTTCTGCTTTTATTTTATTTTCAACCAAACTCTTTAGTTTTTTTTCTTCAATTAAGAAAATTAAAAGGATCCATTTTCTTTTAAATCTGATAGCCTTGATGCTAAAGCCAATAAAATGGTGGTTATGGAGTGTTGACGACCTTTTCTTTTATTCCTGACCTTGAGAAAAAGTTAAAATACAAGTTAGTGGTCAAAACATAAATGTTAAATTTAATATGAATCTGTAAAGAATCAAGGTTGGGATACATCCAAAGCTTGGAACCACTAGGTTTGCGTTCCACATCTTGTTACCTGTCACCAATAATGATTATGGGGTTGGTATCGAATATAAACATAGAACTGCTCAGTATATGCATCCTCTTTGGAAGAAAAAAATTTCAATTCCAAGAGTAATATGACTAGCCTTGGGAGAAATACACTTCAATATAGAAAAACTGAAACTAGAGATAACATCATATCTCTTGAATGTATTTAATATTTGGTACCTTTAGTACACTCTATTGCTTATCCATTGAGGCTTAAAAACGATTACTCATCTGTCTTGGAGAACAATCCATCAACAATAGATAGTCACAAATAAGCTTTGGGATAGGGAGAATAATGACTTTAAGGTGAAACTCATAAATCAGGGTTTTACCTGCCGAAAGATTCAAATACTGAATTAAAATAAATCCTAGGACGGTGAATTGTAAACCTTTAACAGAGGAATAACTCTCATGAAAATAAGTAGTGGGATGAGGGACTCGAGAACCTATAAAGTGGACGAGAAAAAGTGAAACTTAAATTTTGAAGGAAGGGGATGAAAGAGTTACCCTAAAATTTAACATAATTGTACTTTTATATTAAATAAATGAATAGAAAGCAAAAAGAAAGAGTACTAGCCGGTAAAGCGGTAAATCACTTCCACGTCTCTACGCTTTAATACACATATAATGGTAAATCACTACTACAGGTTAATAAAATGCATGATTGAAAGCAGGTGATAGTAAACTGATTGAATTACCAGAAGTTTGGTATTCCAAAGGAGGTGAACAATACTTAAAAAATTTAAAACTACAATAATAATGAGTGACAATATAAAAAAAAATATGTTAAAAAAATAATTGAGTATCACGAGATTGATTAACTCGATTGCAGAGAAAAAAAAAATCGATTGAGAAGAACCTAAAAGTTGTCAGCTGAGTCAAGACCTGGAAAGCTAGATAGTCATTATGGAGAGCTGTCCCAGGTCCAAACAAGGGCAAGGCGGGAAAATTAGTTGGGTCCCAGCTGTCACATGCTTACTTAAGGTTTAAGTCATTTATATGTAAACTCCTTGTTCACACTATGTATAAAAATTTAGATAGCCTCTAAAAAAGATATTTCATTAACATAAATTACACTTCGAATATTTTTCTCTGATGATTTTCTTAATGTTCAAGTTGTTAAATTCTTTAACCGACTTGGAAAAAAAAAGAAACCGTGACTTGGTAGAAAATCACCACATATCCGATCGGAGATCTAAGATTATAGTGATAGATTAAGATTATGATTCTAAATTAAGGACAACAATCAAAATATTATGAAGGTATGCCTCTCAGACGAGTCGATGTATCTTCAAATATGAAAAATACCAACTGTATCCGAACTATTAAACCGATGTTACTCATAGTTGATAACTAATATTATCTACCACACATCCATGTACTTTACTAATATGGTAACTAGAAATATGCAGGCCTCAGGGATATGGTAAGCATATATGTTCGAGTCCTAAAAGGTGTTCGGTTTCAGGATCTTACCTTGAGTATAAAAGGAATATTTTTGAGCGGTAAGATGTTAAAGTTTAGAACATGTTCAAATCACTATATCCCCATTTAAGAACATTACCGGTTTAACTTGTATACAACTTGATGTTAGCATAAATATGAAGATAACTAACATATATATAATGTAAAACCAAGTTAAACATTAACAAGATCGGTACTAGGATCGTTTCTTGCCATAGGGATTGGTCATGAGATCATTTTAATATTAAGGATCGATCCTGAATTAAGATTTCATCTATGAAATAAGTTTCATAAGTCTACTTCCTTAAATTTTGTTTCTGATATTTCTTTCAAACATAATTCCAAGGTTTGAATCCATCCAGGAGTTCCATATATTATATAATAAGGAATTACCAATTAACGCAATGTCGATAACACGAAGTTCATAGATAAATTATACTTTGTGACTCCATATACTCAGGTTGTAAAAACAATTAACATATCTCTTATTAATACTCTGGTCACAGTATAACTACCAAGTCACCAATACTAAATTCATTTTGAACAAACCTCACTTCGTATGTTATGTTTCAGTGACTTGAAAGAATAAAAGATAGAAATCGAACAACTCAAGTCTGTAATCATTAACATCAAACTGAAGGATAATGTCTTCATTGCTTCTGATATGTCTTCAGGTTCTTCATTAGTAACAAGAGCAAGTATCAATTTCTATGTTCCTAGTATAACCAAATGAAGTTGAGTTTAATAATCAAATCAAGCGACTCGGGGTTCTGGAACTAAACTTGACAACCAAACTTGTTAGAGCACTGGTTGGTCGAAATCGCAAGTGTTGCTATCTCAATCTTGCTTGTAAAGTTTAGTTGTCTAGTATACTTATAGGTATGTCTCAAATTAGGATATAAGTGTGTAGTTGAGATTTCGACTTCACGGTGTTCACCAATTGAAGAAGAATATCTACTGAAGAGGTTGGAGGAACTTCGTCGATAAAAGTTATGCGGAGACTAAAACTTATCTATCACTTAAAAGTCTATTCAATTTTATCTTCTAATGAGACTAAATCGTATAGACTTTGTGTTATACGCATTTGAAATTTCGATCCGAGTTTATCTCGTTTATATATTTCTCGAAATACAATTTTAAAGCTTAGAAAGATCCATCATCTACTTGACAAGTTTAGTTGTAAATAATTTATTTGTTGGAAACTAAATATTGAGTCAAGATGATCATGTAAAAATTACCTTGAACATCTTACATGATTTTTTTGAGACAATCATTTGATGTTAACTTGGGAAGCTAAGTACTGATCAATTAATCACTTGAAAATTACTCGAAGCTAGTGGTATGTGTAAGATTACCATTTTTGTCTTCCAAGGATATTTCAATGATTGAAATGAGAGTTTTAGAGTACTACCAATGTATGGATACAATATGCGTACCTAGTATGCGAACTGTGAAGTACTAGTTCAAGTCCGGAAGTACTCTTGTTTGCGAACTGTATTTGTGAACGGGTTTTACCTGTGGTCGGTCTGGAACTGTGGTTTGTGAACAATGTTTGACAAGGGAAAGACTAGTCAAGTTCGGAACTGTGGTTTGCGAACACAGTGGTTAGGTTCTAAAATCGATAAGTTTGATAACTCATACTCATGAACTCAGGTTCGTTTGTAAACTAAATTCCCTGGAACTTTAATGATTTAAGGTATGCGAACTTGCTTTGCAAACCGTGGCATTATGTTCATGAATTGGTTCTTGTATAAGTACTTTGTAGAATTACAAACCAAACCGAATATGCTTCAAATTGTTCATGGATATTTCTATGAGATAATGAACAACTTGTCTGCTTTTGGTTGTGCCTCCTTATTGACAAAGTTGTCTTTGTTGTACTTGTGTTTCATTTTATATATAAAAAGAAAAATGATCAACTTACTGTTGAGCATTGCTCCGGTAATTATTCACACCTCATAATGTGTATGATCAACAAATTTTTATTTATATAATAATCTTTATCGCAAAATATGAGAAGCTCAAATAAGTCTTTCTTTAAACACATGTTTTGTTAAAAAGGCAGTTGACTTGTCTATCAATAAAACCCTTGCGCTCTAAATTTATTTATCAAGCTAAAATGTTTTTATTTTCAAAACATGTTTTTGTTAGGATCCGTTGGTTCGTTGGTACTGAATAGTTTTGCTTATGCACACCCACAAACGGCCCAAGTGCTAGGTTCATGATCGGACGTATTGTTCCAATACCAACTTTGGTTAGGAAAAATTATATGTGTCTCTAACGTTTTTATTCCTAGGATAAATGTATATATAAGATTGGTTTTTTCTGATCTCTTAAGGTATATGTACGTTCCAAAGCCTCAAGAAATCTTCTTGTGATCTCATGAACGACACTATGAATAGAAGCAAAAAGGAAGATGAAACTGAAGATGGTAAGTTTATTGAGTTTCATGAGAATCCTCTCATCATAACCTGTTACTATGCATGTGATCATGAAGACAATAAACATGTTGAAATATCATCTTATTTGGTTGAAAATCTTCTACGAGGTTTTAAGGTTGTATCTGATCAACTTGCAATTGCAACAAAGAACCTTGATTTTCTGAGACTGAAATTATGAAAGCAATTGATGATCTTACTCTTGTTCGATCTCTAACTGTTGACTATTCTTGAGTTTCTTAGAATATTTTAGCTGTTTTTTTTAAATAATGTCTACGAAACTTCTTATGAGAATTTATTGTTATGTTTAAGAAGGATAACTAGGGTATGGTATAGAAAATATTGTGATTACACATAGCTATTTCCAACGATTTTCATCTTGCAATGTTTTTAGATTTATTTATTCAGATTCTAAGTTTTTGGAAGATGAACTCGCAGTATTTAATCTTATTGGTTTTATATATTGAAAATGTATTATGAGATATATGTGCCTTTACGTTCGTGGATTGTGCTATGATCTCATATATGCTCAAAAGTTAAGTCTATTATGTCTTTGTGCATATATTGATAAAAGATAGAATGAACTTTTTGAGAAATTCCGCAGTATTGATCTTTCCCTTCCACTTTTGTGTGAAAGTACTGTATTTAATCCATAGATTTTCTTATGTTGAGTGATTTCCGACTAAATTAATCAATAAGATCTTCTCGTGATTAATTTAATCGAGGTTTACTGGATACAAATCCATGTGATCTGTTAATTTCCAAAGAAATCCTTCTTTTCTTGTAAAAGTAAGGTCCCTCATGTTGTTCTCTTGGGAATGACATCATAACGAGAGAGAGTTCTTAAATGAACTTGTGTTTAATTTTCATATCTTTGTGGAGAGAGCGGTTGTAGAATTTGAAGGGGTTAACTTGTATCTTAGAAACTCATTGATGTATACACTAAGTTTCGACTATGTGAAATCATCGAAAGAAAGTTGATATGTTTTCTTTTAGTCATGAATTATCTTTTGAGAATTCATCATGATCACATAGTTTTTGTACCTTCGCCAATTTATATTGACAAAAAGGGGGAGAATTATTTAGTAGTTCACACTAAATACATATGGTTTATGGATCATTATGTGAGGGGGAGTGGATTCCATTCTAAGATGGAAGTATTGACTAAAGGGGAGTGATACATATAACCGTAGTATTATTTCAAAGTTGTGATGCAATTGGACTTTAATTCTATATGATAATACTATGACACTGAATAATAATGATTGAGAATTTTTTTTTCGTATTGTTATTTTTGTGGATTTTCAACAACAATGATACTAAGTTGAACATGTTCAGAATCGATAAAGAACTTGGATTAACGAAGAATTCAAGGATTTTGAAGAGACAAGAAAATCAAGCATGATCGATCAGAAGGTACAAAGTTTATTTATTTTGTATTCCATATGTATTGATAGTTTTGTCACTAAAATTGAAAAATGGGGAAATTGTTAGAGCAGTGGTCGGTCGAACTCGCAAGCATTTCTATCTCAAGCTTATTTGTCAAGTTCAGTTGATCAAAACTATATAATTGATTTCTAGTTCACTTATAGTTGTGTCTCGAATTAGGATAGAAGTGTGTAGTTGAGTTTTATACTTAACGACGTTCACCAAGAATAATTACTGAAGAACTTGGAGGAACTTCGTCGAAAAAAGGTACTGGAGACTAAAAATTATATGTCACTCAGAAGTCTATTCAATTATATCTTCTAATGAGACTAAGTCGTATAGATATATAGATTTTGTGTTATACACATTTGAAATTTCGAGCCGAGTTTATCTCGTTTATATTTTTTTCGAAATAAAAGTTTAAATCTTAGAAAGATTCATCATCTGCTTGACAAGTTTAGTTGTAAACAATTTATTTGTTGGAAACTAAATATTGAGTCAAGATGATCATGTGAAAATTACCTTGAACATCTTGCATGATTTGTATGAGACAATCATTTGATGTTAACTTGGGAAATTTCGTATTTATCAATTAATCACTTGAAAATTCCTTGAAGCTAGTGGTATGTGTAAGAGCACCATTGTTGTCTTCCAAGGATGTTTCAATGATTGAATGAGAGTTTTAGAACTACTACCACTGTGTGGATACAACACGGTATGCGTACCTAGTATGCGAACTGTGAAGTACTAGTTCAGGTCCGGAACTCTTGTTTGCGAACTATGTTTGTAAAAGGGTTTTACCTGGGATAGGTCTGGAACCGTGGTTTGCGAACAGTGTTTGAGAACGACAAGACTAGGCAAGTCCGGAACTATGGTTCGCGTACTCAATTTTCGAACATAGTGGTTAGGTTCTAAAAGAGATAAGTATGACAACTCATACTCATGAACTCAGGTTCGTTTGCTAACTCAGTTTGCAAACTAAAGTCCCTGGAACTTTAATGATTTAAGGTATATGAACTTGCTTTGAAAACCGTGGCATTATGTTCATGAATTGGTTCTTGTATAACTACCTTGTACAATTACAAACCAAACCAAATATGCTTCAAATTGTTCATGAATATTTCTATGATATAATGAACATTTGAACAACTCTCTGAAAGCACATTTAGATTCATTTGATTATCTATCATGATTAACACAATCAGGTTTCTCCTCCTCATACTAAACATCATTTCTCATGAACCATATTTCTACCATGAGAGTAAAGGAACAAACAGTCCATATTTTTTTATGACAGGGCTAGAATTTTTGCAAAATTTTAGAGTATCTTCAAAGGAAAGAGGGTTTTTGTAATGAAAAATACCTCCTAGCTAGCTCCAAAGTCTCTAACTGAAACTACAATTCCATAGAATATGTTTCATGGAGTCTTCCTCATTGTGGCAGAATAAGAATCTTGAAAACCTTTTTTTCTCAGGTTTTCCTCAGTGGGGAAAACCTCTCTGGTAATCTTCCATATGTTATCAGCAGTAGAAGGTGGAACTACATCCGCCTAAATTTTCTTGTACCAGTAAAGTTTTGGTTTTGGAGAACTTATTTTCTTCATAGCCTCTGAAACAATAAAGCAACCAGAATGGTTATTACACCAAATTAAAGTGTCTTCTCCTTCTTTCAGAATAGGTAATTAATGATGACTGAAAAATTGTAAGAAATCAACAGGAATACACCATTGGCCATTGACAATTAAAGTACTGACTTTTAAGAATGGGTATGAAGCTATGAAGGGATGATCAGGGAATAAATTACTAATAGGTTCTTCATAAATCCAGCTGTCAGTCCACAAGGAAATTTTCTCACCAGTACCTACAATCCATCTAGTATTTTCATCAAACTCTTTAATTACCCATCTAATACCAGGCCATACAGAGGATTTCTTGTAATAAGTGATCCAATTTCCATTTTTGTCAGTGTAATTATAAAGGAAAAATTTAGCCCATTCTTCATTTGACTTCATCATTCTCCATAAAAATTTCATAAGCAAAGCTTTTTAAGTCTTCAAGATTTCTTATACCAAGGCCACCCTCTTCTTTTGAAGTACAAACATTCTCCTATTTTAGAGTAACATATTTTTGGTCTTCTGCATTTCCAAACCGCAAATAATTTCTAATTATTCTTTCACAAGCATCAATAATCTTCCTTGACCACTTATAAATGGACATATTGTAAATAGGAATGCTACATAATACATGGTTTACCAAAGTCAATCTTGCCTGGAAATTTAAGAATTTTCCACTCCAAGAAACAAGTCTGTTGTGCATATAATCAACAATGTGCCATAAATGACAAGATTTAACCCTCCCTTGAACCAACATCACTCCTAAATATCTATCAGGAAAAGTAGATAAGTTCATTTGAAAGAAATCAACAAATTGTCTTTTTCTTGATTCAGAAGTACCATTGATAAAAAGCTTACTCTTTGCAGCGTTAATAACTTGACCAGTTGCATCTTGGTATTCAACTAATAAAGATCTCAGGTTTGTAATATTTCTCATACCACCATTGCAAAAAAGAAGGATATCATCTGCAAATAATAAATGGGAAGGATGCATACTATTTCTTACAACCATAGGCTGAATTTTCTTCTCAAGAATCATATGATGAATATTTATGCTAAGAATGTCTTCTTCAATTGTAAAAAGTATAGGGGAAAGTGGATCACCTTGTTTAAGTCCCCTTCCAACACCAAAGAATCCAATAGGTCCTCCATTTAACATAATTGAAATTTTGGAAGATTTGAGCAAAACCAAAATCCAGTTACAGAACTTAGCAGAAAAACCAAATTGCTTCATAGCTCTATACAAGAATTCCCAACTCATGGTATGATAAGCTTGAGAAATATCTAGTTTAAGGGATAAGTTACCTCCTCTTCTTTTGGTGACCATTTCATTTACAAGCTTAGATGCTAGAAGAATCTGTTCATGAATGTTTATATTTTTGATAAAGGCACTTTGTTGTGGGAAATGACTTTATGAAGAAGGTTGGTGAGTCTCATGGTAATAATCTTTGTAATGATTTTAAAACAGAAATTACTAAGGCCTATGGGTCTAAAGTTTTTAGCACACTTAGCACCTTTAATTTTTGGAATTAAGACAAGGAAGTTAGAGTTCATACCACTGGGAATTATGTTGTTCTTCCAACAGTAATGAATAGCTTCCACCAGATTGCTTTTGATAATATCCCAAGCAGCTCTGTAGAAAGTTCCAGTAAATCCATCTGGACCTGGAGCACTATCTTGATTAAGATCAAAGATAGCATTTTTAATTTCATTTTCATCTGGAAGGCCTTAAAGAAGAGAATTATCTTAATCAGTAATAACTTGAGGAACAACATCAAAGATTGAATCTCTAATCTGCACAGATTGGTATTCAAACTTCTTACTGAAGTGATCAATAAGATTGTCAGCAATTCCTTTCTGATCAGTGATAATATTACCAGAACTGTCTTCTAATTCTGCAATGGAATTTTTTCTCTGCCTCAGTTTTATGCTTGTATGAAAGAATTTAGAATTTATATATCCTTCTTTAATCCAATTAATTCTAGCTTTGTCCCTCAAGAAAGTATGGTAATTATTAGCAGCAATGTCATATTCTCCTCTTGCTGTAACTAAATTGTTCAAGAGAGTAATATCAGTTGGATCATTATCTGATTTTAGAGTCTCTTCTAAAACTTTTCTTCAACTTTTGCTAAGTTAAATTTGACATCACCAAAAACCTCCCAATTCCAAGATTTTAAAATCTTTTTGAGTCTCTTCAGCTTCTTCATGAAAATATAAATAGGATTACCTGAAATTTCTTCACTCCAAGAATCAAAAATCACTTGCATAAAAGAAGGATGAGAAAGCCACATTTTTTGGAATCTAAAGGAAATATTGAGGGCTCTAGGAATCACAGTATCAGATCCAACAAGAGGTCCATGATCAGAAATACCTCTAGCTCCTACTTTATAGTGCCAGCCATTAAAGGTTTCAAGCCATTTCAAATTAAAGAAAGCTTTGTCTAGGTTGCAAAGAATTCTCTTTGTGCCCAATCTGTCATTACACCAGGAAAACTCCAGACCAGACTTTGGAGCTTGAATAAGTTCACAAAAATCAATGCAATTATGAAAGTCTCTCATTCCAAAAGGAAGAGGACTTCTACCACCTTTTTATCATCCACAGATAAGACAGAATTAAAATCACCCAAAATCAACCATGGTTTGTTTAGTAAGATAATGTCACATAACTCTTGCCAAAGTTCCCTTATATTGACAGTATAAGAATTTGCATGAATTCCAGTAACTAAAACTCCACCAACTTCAACAGTAATGCATTGTTTTGAAGTAGCTATTACATTTGGAGGAGTAATGGAACAGTTCCAAAAAAGCCAAATGTTACCTTTACTATCATCATGAGAATTATGGATGATTTTATGACACATACCAGGAAGTTTAATAATATTTTTTTAACTTTAATTTTAGGTTCAGCAACCCAAACAAGAGAAGGATTATTGGTATTTACTAGGGATTTGAGTTTATCTTTGGCCCTTTGTCTTTTTAGGCCCCTTATATTCTAGTAAATAACTTTCATTGAAGAGAGGGGGGGGGGGGGGGGGGGGGGGGGGAGGAGAAACCTTATTGTGTTAAGATTCAAAACAAGATTAGGAAAATGGCTCATGACTATGAATATAAAATAAAAGGGAAAATGTGGGGTTCTACTGTTGAAACTGATATTATGAAATACTTCCTAATTCGACATAGAAAACTAATAAGGGTTAGAATTACAGTGTTATATTTTACTTTGCCTGGTGTGGATGAAGTTCTTGTATGTTGTGATGGAGCCTCAAGAGGCAACCCTGGTATATCTTGTTATGGGTTTGCTGTCAGAAATCACAATGAGGAATTCATGTATGCAGAAACTGGAGGCTTAGGTGTTGCTACTAATTTTGTTACAGAGTTTGTTTCAGCATCAGAGCTTTGGAATGGGCCTTTGAGAACTAGCATTTCAAAATCATTCTTCAATCAAATTCAAAAATCTGTATACATTCTCTTGAGCAACAAAAAATTCCTTGGTTTCTTCTTACTATATGGCAAAGAATCTATAATAGATTTAAAACTATAAAATACAGGCATGTCTACAGGGAGATTAACTTCTCAGCTGATCATTTTGCAAAGAAGGGAGCTCACCTTGGTAAGGGGCAGAAATTATGCTTTGATGAAAGACCTAACATCTTGGTTAGAATGGAGGTTCCTGACCAACCTTATTATAGATTTGACTAGCTTGTTGTTTTTTCTTTTTCATGTTTTTCTGTCTTTTGTTATTTTGGGATTGTAACCTTAAACTTTTATTTTTTCTTAATAAAAGTTTAGTTTTTGAGTAAAAAAAAAAAGATTATCTATCATGATTGATTGATTATCATATTTGATCTAGAAGTGTTAGATGAATATATCTAAGCTAAAAATGTTCATATGGCTAACTTCGGTTGACTATTATTGAGCCAACTTGTTATACACGTTTAGGTACGGTTCACCCATATCTTAATATAAGTATATTTCATTTGTGTGTACCAAGCTAATACCATCTAACAGTGGAGATTGATTGCTTATTTTCTAAGCAGACTTAGCTTGAATCTTAAATCAAGAGTTAATCTTTGTTACTAAGCTATCTTAGATTTGATTATAAGCAACCCTTATTTGAAATACTATATAAGGGAGAACTCTAGCATCTGGGAAACCTAATCCCGACACTCTCATGTGTCCTAGTTACAAACTAGAGTCGATTCTCCTTAACCTAGGTTTCAAGTTCTTCTGAAAATCATTATTAGGGTTAAAGACTTGAAGACTTCATTTGGGATTTGTGAATCCAGGTCCAACTATTTTCTCTGTAGTTGTGTATCCTGATCTTACCTTTTCTCTCGTATTGATTTTAATCTTCTCTAAGATTTTCTAGAGATTTATCTCCGATAGGTAAGATATAAAAATTAATCACAACAATTTCTTCGTCTTAGAATCTTGTGATTCCGCAATAACTACTTTTGTTAATCAGTTAGGTTATTTTGAGGTGACTTATATTTCTAGGTTTCTCTTCCGGAGTATAAGACCGGATTATTAGTTGAGTTTCATGTTCACCTTGATCTTTATCTTATGACAGAAACTACAAGTATAATAGACTTATCTGTGGGAGACATATTTGTTTATAAGTCTTCGACTTTGGGTCGTAGAAACTTCTAGGCGGTAAAGGACGTCATCTAGGGGAATCCAGTACGCAGTGTCTTGCAAGATTCAAGAGGCGTAAGGAACTCGATTGTATCTTAATCGATGTGAGATTTGGTTAGGGATCAACTACATTCCAGTCCGAAGTTAACTTGTAGTAGACTAGATTCTGTAGTGGCTTAATACGGTGTGGTATTCAAGTCTGGACTAGGTCCCGAGGTTTTTCTGCATTTGCGTTTTCCTCGTTATTATTTATTTTACGCATTATATTTCTTTATATAATTGAAATATCACAGGTTATGCATAGTTCAATCACAATTGATAAATCCGACCTTATTTGTTGGATATGACTTGATTGCCACTCGACCATTGGTCTTTGGTACCATCTGAGTAATTCTCATAACAATCAGGTTCACAAATTTCTATCTGTTTGATTTACTGATTGTGTTGAGAAAGAGATAAATCTCTTTGATATATATCCTGATTGAGACTCAGTAACTTGGTGCATTATATTTGAGTTTAATCCATACAGATTTTTGAACGAAATAGTTATGTGTGGTTGTTGTACCCCCGCGTTTTCAAAACTTGACATACCGACTCTTGGTGGGTTCAACCGAGCAATGCTTTAATACTCATCCATGGGAAACTTTACTCCAACACCATGTTTTCGATGATATCTCATCAGTAATCTCTTTTAGTCAAAATTATTTACTAATTTTTATTAAACACGTTTGTCTTCCGGAGGCTGCATTGCTCTCAAAATACCTGCAAAAATGAAAACATCAAAATGAAATTCAAAACATATAAAACAATTCAAATATTTAAAAATTCAAGTGTATCATCTCAGGTCTATGTATTACTGCTATCTTAAATGGAAAGACAAACAAAGGTTATTACTTCTCATTTGACACTTAAGTCGGTGTTTTCATGTTAATACGGTTTTACAACGGTTATGGCATGCATACTCAAAAATAAACGCTACAGCATAAAGTAAACTTATAACCCGATATTTATTACAACATTATCTTATGCTTGAATAAATTTATATCAGTCTTTATTTGAACCTCTTTTCTGTGCTCTAAATGTTTTTTCTTTTTATGTGTGTGTATGGTAGTCTTACCAAGTTTTTACTGTCCTATAATGCTTCCTGCCAAGGAAGATAAGTAACTCTTATATTCATAAAATGGTTGGAGTATACTCATTTAATGTAAAACATAGTAGCAACTTGAAGGATCAAAACTTACATTATGTGTTAGATCACCTTAGATAACACAGTAGCGTAGGATCAAAAATTAAAATAATTGATTTATAAGTCAAATAATACCACAAAGTGGGTTAATATATATAAAATGGTAACATTATGATCTGAACAAATGAATGCATACATTTTATGAATCAAAAAAGTTTTGAAGATGCACAACATACTAAAGGTTTGCCTCAAAAATATTAGAGGCAGTAAATTAAAATATACCACATATAGTTGAATGACATCAACAAATGCAAATTCCAAATGAATCATCAAATCCTCGATTATATTCACATGCACAGTTATAAAACCTCAAAAACCATGTTCCTTATAACTAAGCATGGGCTCTCACGGGAAGATGGGAATGTCCTACTAATACTTCTATGGTTATTTTAGATACAGTTAAGAAATTGTTGGTGCTACTAATTTGAATGTCTTATAATTACAATTATTTACCTCTTTTATTCCTTATAGTATAAGCTTTTAGTTCAAAAATGTAACAAACACACATATATACATACATACATATATATATATATATATATATATATATCACACAACACTTTCACGTGAAATATCAGCCTCTTTACATTTTGAGCACTCATCAATCAACAATGTCCATGGGAAAAAAAATCTTGTCATTCATTTCATCAAACAACTTCTGAGCTAGTTCAATTTTTCCACAAACTACAATTAACATACTCATTGTCCATAGATGAAAGAGTTCCAAGAATCGTGTTTGCATTTTCTATCATATCAGACATATTTTAAATAAGAACTATATCAAATATTTTGGTTACAAGCCTTGGAATTACGTGACACGCAAATCAGTCTTTTGTACCCGACATTGAAAAAATGTTTTTTCGGCTGATTGATGATGCACCATTCTTATTGAATTTCTTTAATTTGATTGTGTTTCGTGGTACAAATCAGTGGTTCCTTTGAAATTAGACGAAGTATGATTGTCTTGATTGACTGGATTTCAAACCTAACATTAGTTTATTTATTAATTTATTATTTGTTTTGTATTTTAAATGAATATGGTCATGAAATTGATTGATAGCAATGGAGTTAATATATTTTCTTGATGTACTTTGAACTAAAAATGTGATTGACCGAAATCCTCTCAATTTGTTTATGAAAATTCCAGAAATTGAAATTTTTTCTGATTTTTTATTATACGGAAATGTGACGCACACCAATTATCATCACTAAAGAACTCCTCCCTTCAGTCCAAGATTTATAAAGGGGGATACCATTATTAGCGAGGGTGATACACACCATTACAGACAAACAAATACTAACTAATGTTGACCATCGGATCACTCAAATGGTGCCAACGGCAACCCTGTATAAATCATGCTTTTATCTTCGTCCAATAAATAAAATACTCCATCAGTCCATTATATAAAGGTGAGAGTTTTTTTCACGTATTCCCTTATTTGTTATGCATGGATATTATAATAAACAAGTAAATGTTTCCTTCCATGTGATCTTTATTTTATCATGAGTAAAACTTTAAGAGATTTATCAAAAAAAAAAAAATTCTTATTTTGGAAATAAGATAAAGAATAAAACAGAAAAAATAACGGATATGTTACAGGGCCTACGGCCCTTGGATGTGCGGTCCAACTAGATTCCTAGGTTTGTATATAAAGGAAACTATATAATGCTTATACTTTAATCTCCTAATATGATTATCCTTCTCCTTCCTCTTATCTCTGCTTGTTTCATCTATATTTCTCTTTAAACACGTTATCAGCATGAAGCTATACCGCAGAGCTAAATTGGATCGGTTGATTTATTTTTCTAGATGGATGATTTACACCAACGCAGTTATGCAATTATCGTCAAGCTAATGTTGAAATCGCTAGAATCGAATCAGGTAAGTTGGATCTATTTTTTTTTTTATACATTTAATTTTTTGTCGTCCCTGATTCTGATTTTGGCATATCAAATATAATTGTGAATCAATATATATATATATCGATCCGATTCGATCGTACGTGATTACTAACACGTTTTTATATATATATAAAACCTTTTCGTTCGTGGGAAAGAAAACCTTCTGTATGTTTTATGCTTTCGTTCGTGGGAAGGAAAACCTTATGTATGTTGTATGCTTTCGTTCGTGGGAAGGAAAACCTTTTGTATGTTGTTATGCTTCCGTAGGTGGGAAATAAAACGAAGGAGAAAGTAAATCTTACGAGAACTTAACCCGGTCCGGTCCAACTCCACCCGGCTCGGTCGTGGGCTGTCCTATTATGTTCCATTTTTTATGAGTGGTGCACAAATAAGTCAGCTTCGCTTTTATGTATATTTAGTGCGGACCAATATTTTGAGGTATGTAAATAATATGGGTCTTTAAAATGGTTTTTTTTCTCCCACTAATTTAAGAAATATACACTAGTTGTTCAACTAGTTCCTTATAATGTGACTAGGATGATTGGATCATCGAGCGAGGCACTACTCAAATTTTGTTTCCAAGAAGAAAGTCACAAAAGATCTATATGTACCGAGAGCTAATCACCTTGTTAAATTCCAAAGAAACCCATGCAAGTGGATATCATATGGTAACTCACACTGATGAGAATGTAATTGATCGCATCTATTATATCTCTAATGCATGTGAAAGGAAACATATTTTAGAGGAACTAATAAGTCAATCTAGTGAAATGTAAATCACTATAGTATTTGGATTATTGAATCCATATTGACTCCAACGATGAAATATTTGGAACTGACTCATACATGCTGTGACATAACCATAAAGACACTTTGGTTGTGACATGATGTTTCATTTTTTAAAGGACTCATACGTACATCACTTTATTTGAGTGAACGAGACAACGAGAAAAATATTGGCAGAATGCGAAGTGATGGCATATATATCTCTCAATAAGTGTTTTATAAAGTTCTGCACAACCCCCACCCACCCACCCACCCCCCAAAACCACACACAGATACACATACACACACACCAGCACCACCACCACCACACACACACACCCTTCCCGTTATACTTTTAAGTAAGAGAGCATATCATTTTACAAAGTCTTCAATAAAACAGGATCGAGACCATCCTAAGATGGAAATGGTAAACAATCCATATTACAAAGAAGACGAGGTGATATTTAGAAAAACATCCATGAAGAATGCGGACCATTAAAGTGACTTATGGCTCTCGTGATTTTTTTTTTTTTTTTTTACATTTTGGATTAGTTATACTTCTGAAGTAATGTTGCGTTTGGAAAACTACTAGCACATATTATACATGTAAGGACTCACCACCCCTTGTAAATGCTAGAGAGTATACATCAAAAGGACTTGATGGTTATTGCATGTTTAATAGGATCAATGTAGATCCTATACCCCATGGTATCGTAAAGGCTATCATCAAAGGTTGCATATGGTGCCTAAGGCATGGTTATGCGTACAAACCTACCTTTAACTGCCTGGGGAATATGCAATATTACACGCATATTCACTTATTCGTTTTAGACTCACAATTGGTCAACCATTATTTGCTACCGGTTGGTAACTGGATATAAGCTTAACATTTTTTGTTCTTACGCATTTTTGGTTGCATTATATATGTGCCCTTACGAATACACATCGTACCATGTCATCAAAATGATTAAGTGACTATGTTGGACAAGATTTCCAACAATTATCCGCAGTTTTAAACCTTTTGACAGGCGATCTCTCAACCGCTGATTTGCGGATAGTCACTGTAATAGGATATTCTTTCCGTTGTTAGGGGAGACAGGAAAAAGTATTTTCTGAGGGAACGACAAGGAATGTCGTGGTGTGTTCCCATTTTTTCTCATATAGACTCCTATATTCCACAAATGTAAATGCGAGTGAATTTTTTTTTATCGATTTTCGGAATGTACACTGATATCGCTAACTGACGGGATCACACATACCAACTACAAACGTGCCTGTAAGATTAAAAATCCTTAGTAAAGGACATGCACCGTAAACTATGGTGGTACAACTACACTTGGTGGAAGTGTGGTTGAGGCCGTGGCTCCGTAAAGGAAGATGGAGAGACCACTAGGTTTGATCAGTATTCACCTAGAAACGAAATAGGTGAGTTAGGCACAACCTAATTATATCATCTGAAATAATCTCATAAGATTGTCTCTAAATATGTCCATGAATCAAACGGGAGGACGCTCTGAAGTTTTAAATGATTCAAGAGAACAGTGAAATCCTGACGGATTATGAAAATGAAATGAGTTAATGGAAGGATCATGCGTGCATAGTGATGATATAATCCATAAATAGTTGCTCCAGAAGTAGCGCACAATGATATCTAACCATGCTTTATTTTGATTAATTTCAAATAAATAACATATTTGGCCTATGCAATCCAGGTAGAACTTAGTTCTTTGACAAATATACGGGTATTTGGTATGGTAGTGCTAACCAACCAAGTGTAAAGCATGTGTGACATATGTGGTTATTTGTCACAAAGTGTACTGAGAATAATGAGGTCTTAAAGTATAAAGAATCACCTTGTGGTGCGAGGTTTCTCACAAACCCATGGATCACATACTCTTTTGAACATCATGATCTTCAATTAATTAGTTTGCTTGGTAGTTTTCAAAGAACTTGAAACATAATAGATTTGGTTATATCTCTGGAGATTTAGACTCAAAGATATTTTCAAAAGTGCATGATGGCCTTTTGCTTTCCAAGTCGAATGACTCTAAACCACGGAGTGCGTTTGTAGTTACACTGGAACACTCACTTATTGATTTAAACAATCAGGCGGATGTGGTATACCCGTCTAACTGACTATTTGATTGGGAAAGGATAAACAAGTAAGGTTTTGTGCCATGCGTATTAGATAAGTTCCTGATTCATAATTATATCTATCTATGTCGACGGTATGGACACGATAAGTACTCTTAATGGAATAAGAGATCTTACAAGCTATTTAAAACATGAATTTGAAATGAAAATACTGGGAAATATCGATCTTATCTATGTTCTGAACTAGAAGACCGAGCTTGTGGTATATTATTCCACCAGTTTGCAAATGTCCATTATCAGGCAATTTAACAAGGACATGCATCCTGCTAGCACTCCCACGATTAGTCGAGTTTCAAATGTACATTAATGACCAATTCGTCTAAAGGAAGATAACGAAGTTGTGTCGGGAGATGAAATTTTCGTATCTAAGTATAATAGACGCATTATTGTACTTAGCATAATGTACTCGACCAAATGTTACATCCTCAATGAACTTGTTAGATAGATATAGCTCGGCGCCAACGCAAGGTCATTGGAATGGTATAGTGAATGAAATCATGTACTTAAAAGTAACCATTGACATAAATTTGTTTTATCCATGCAAAGACATAAAAAAGAATGCTAACGAAAGTGCAATCCAAAGGTTTTCGATTATGAAAGAACAATAATCTTTTCTCCAATGAAAGTAATCTGGAGGAGATATGGTAGACTATTTTCTAAGTCATTACCGATATTAAAATCGAAAAGTATATGACTAAAGGAACTGTATGGAACAACTCTAAAAGTAATCAGGGGGAGATGCCGACATCAGGAGGAGGATCCAAGGATATGATGTCGACATATTTTACTTCGAAATTGAAGTTGTGTTGTACTCTTTTTCCCTTCGATCGAGAATAGTTTTTCCCAAAGGGTTTTGTTACTCGACAAGGTTTTTAGCGAGACTACTCTAAAAACATCAAGTATGTTGAACATTGAAGACATAAAGATCGCGTTGATATTACTGAAAAATATATGGATCAAAGAAATGAAACGCGGTAGTCTGTTAAGCAATGTAACTTCCAGAATCAACAACAAGGCCTTATAAACATTCAAGTCACCAAAGTAAAGTGTGATAAACTCCTTTTGATTGCATTAGACTAATGAAAATTGTCTTACATCAGGGGAGCATCTAATGGTGTGTTGAACTATTTTCCTTCACCGATGTTGTTTTTTCCCACAGGTTTTTTTTACTCGACAAGGTTTTAATAAGGAAACATATTCGAGTCCAGTTATGTTCTGAGTTTGCTTAATATTGTACTCTTTTTCTTTAGTTCAGGTTTTATTCCTCTGGGTTGTTCCCGACGAAGTTTTAACGAGGCAATTAACTTAGACTCATCGGTCTTTGAAGATCATATTGCATGTGATGAACTTCATGTAAATTACGAAACAACATTTACTACATGTGAAGAGTTGTATCAAGGTTTTGTCCCACTGGGTTTTTCCTTATCAAAGTTTTAATGAGGCAATGGACTTCGGCACAAGTCATCAAGAAGAACGACATTTGAAGAACTATATGTGAAGCACTATGTATAAATTTTGTTATTGATCCCGCACAAGGGAGAGTGTTACAGGGCTTACGGCCCATGGATTGTCCTTCTCCTTCCTTTTACTCTGCTTGTTTCATCTATATTTCTCCTTAAACAGGAAATTCAAATTACATATTTTTTCTCATTTTCAAAACAATTAGCAAATTTCACGGTACACGGGATTGTGGGAATAGAAAGTAATTTTAATACGTCAAATTTAAAATGAGAATGATTAAGCTACCGTGAGTTAGGTACCGCGGTTTATCCCGTGTGAGGATGGGAGTGGCCCCCATTTCCCAACTCTGACCCGTTACCAATCTTAGTGCTAGAATCGCTCCCCTCCCTACCGTTGGATTTGATCCGCGGAATAACCCGCAGGAGTGGCCCGCGTCATCTCCGAACTTAAAATAGATGAACCCGACTCATCTCGATGAACCTAAAGTCAAACAAGACTAATCACACATGCCGATAAACGAAAATGGTTTAAAATCATATTGAATGTGAATGATAATAGGAGTCGGTGGTGGATACGCGCATCTTACTCCCTTCCTATCAAAGTTTTCAGAGAATATAATAGAGAGACAACAAATCTCGATACAAGTCAAAAGTGTAACTGAAAAGTTAAAACTATTGTATATACTCTTATTATATGGTTATACAGTATAATTTTGTTCACGTTTTGTGAATCGAAGGTCGAAAGATATATATATATATATCTGGCCGGTGGTCACTGTTCAGAGCTCATCCTTCCAAGAACAAAGGTTCTTTCGATATGAATTAGTAATATAATACGGTGTATAACATAATAGTACATTCTTTCTGCCAAGAACAAAGATTCTTCTGAAATGGATTAGTTTGTTACTAGTAATTCAAAGTTTATTGAAAAAAAAGAAAGAAAAAGACAACCTACCTACTAGTAGTATATAAACAAACGTTACTCTAGTTATTAACTCAAGTCTCCAAAATGAAGAACTCATTATCATTAACATTTCTCTTCCTCTGTTTTTTAATCAACATCACCCTAGTAGTTGAAGGTTTAGTTCCTCTCTCTAAAACTTTCAAGTTTGTAAATCAAGGCGAGCTTTCAAATGGAATCTCAACAGAAAATAATGCACAATTTCTTTCAGTTCCACAACTTGCAAATTATCCTTTCCAACTTTGTTTCTTCACCACCGGCAAATCCGTATTTACTCTTGGCTTGTCTATGGGTTTTGGCAGCAGTGGTGCTCAAGCAAGAAAAGATCTGCGGCGTTGGGTGTGGGCAGCAAACACAAACAGACCAGTTGGAGAAAATGCTACCTTGACATTCGGCCGCAATGGGAACCTTTTCTTAGCCAACACTGATGGGCGAGTCGTTTGGCAAACTCAAACTGCCAACAAAAACGTAACTGATATCAAATTACTTTCAGATGGAAACTTAGTCCTGCTCGACAAAAATGTTGGATTTGTTTGGCATAGCTTTGATTACCCTACTGATACACTCTTGAATGGTCAGGCAATCAATGGCGATGGTTCAAACAAACTAGTTAGCGGATCCTATAGTATGGTTGTGGATTGGCAGTATTATCTAACTCTTTCCTTCAAGTATAAGAAAGAACCACTTGTCATTTACCATACCTCAACCTATTTCTTTGGCGACTTTGCAAAAGTAAGCTTTTTCACCAACAGCAAGGGCTTTGGTCTCTTTTATGAAACTACTAGTGATACAGTTAGAAGTGAAAAGCACGTATGGGCACAACCAGGTTACGCCACCACTTTGTCGATGCTTCGGCTAGACAAAGATGGTAATCTTCGTGCTTACACTTACAATTGGTATGCGAACACTTGGGAGGATACATTCTCATATTTCCCTTCGATGCAGAGCGAGTGCAACTTGCCCGAGAAATGTGGTGTTTTTGGACTTTGTAAGAACTCCAAATGCGTTTCTTGTCCTTCGTCTAAAGGATTAATGGATAGTTGGAGCAAGGAGTGTAAACGGGAAAAGATACCTCTTTGCGATTCTTCGAAGCTGGCAGATTACTACAAACTGGAAGATGTGTCAAGCGCCATGCGAAGTTTTAAGGACCGAGATTATAAGAAAATGACTATCGATGAGTGTAAGATGATATGTAGCAAGGATTACAAGTGTACCGGTTTCTTCTACAGAAAAAATGAAGATTCTTGCTTGGTCGCTACTACTGAAATCTTTACCCTGACCAGTGACTACAACGGTCGCCATGAAATCGGCATAATAGATCCTGAGTTTGATACCTATATCAAGTACGCTAAATAAGTAGAAAGCAGGCTTGTGTGTGCAAAGTTAATTAGTAATCAGCTTGTACAAGTTCGTTTGTATCATGTAATATTGAGCCTGGATTTGAATCCCTAACTGATTTTCCTTGTGCTATGAATGATTTCTGCATTGGTAACAAATCAACCAACTCTGCTTATGTTCTTTCAAGGTGTTTAATTTGGCTTTGGAATCTGTATTCCTTCGGTAACTTTTAGACTCAGATTAATGATACGATGTATCAGCGCGCTTGCCTAAGTGTGGAAATGCTAGTAATATGATAATACTAGTGATACCCTTTCTCTTGAAGGGAACCTAAAGTACTTGTATAGTGTGCAACAGGATTATTATGTGCAGAGAGGGTCTTCAGTATTGGTACTATGTGTTCGCGTTTGGATTTTGTAATTTCGTCCAATTCAGTATTTGGGTCGGCGACCCGTTAGCTGTTCGGAAGTGAAAACTACTATAACCCTCTACTATATGGGTTCAATATAGAGAAGCCCTACAAAATGGATCATTCGCTATCAACTCCGTATTTTTACTTTTTGATGTTTCTAGGCCCAAAAGTTTTAATTTGAGGGCCAGATTTTAAATTCATCCGGATTGCTGACGTCATCAGAAAATAGTAAAAAATACCAGAACTAGTCCTTCCCATATATACCTTTTTAGAGCCGAGTCAGAAACCAGATTCATTTCTTCGTTCCTCTTTGATAAACTTCCAGAGCTCCTGCGATATTTTTTAGGATTTTTCTTCTCCTTCATCTAAATTGAAACAATTTACAGATCCATATTGATTTGAGGTGAATAGGTTTAGCAACTACGAATCCAATATTAATCATTGATTAGTCTACTAATTCGATTCAATCAATCGATTTTTAATCTAGGTTTCATTTGCTCAAAGCTATTTTAGGTAAGGTTTTCGATTTGAAATAGGTTTTCATCATTCTTTGTTCTCCATTCTTAGTTTGATTAGGTTTTGATTCTTTGTTTTTGATTATATCTATTCAGATCTGGTGAGAAGAACTTAAATCAGTCGATTCTCGTATTTTGAATCTAGGTGCATTTTGATTATGTTGTTTTAGTTGTTTGATTTTTTATTTCCATTTTGATTTTCTAGATTTAATTTTCGATAATTCATTTTTGTTGTTGTCCTTTGCTATCTTTTTATTTTTCGATTCAGTTTTTGTACATTTGGTTAGGTGATTTTGATTTGATTGATGAAGATTCTCGAATTAGGTTGATTCAATTTGATAAAACAAGTATGTTTGTAGGAATTTGATGATTTTTTTGTATGTGTGAATATTTCGTGGTAGAAGTAAGATCCTTGTTCCATCCATATGTATGTATGATAGTGGTTATAAATTACTATCAAAAATAAGGAATCCGTGGTGGCCTACTGATGTTGAGTTTGATTAACGAATCTGTGGTGGTATTGGCAGTGGAGGTGTAGGTTGTGGAGGAGGATGAGGAGGCGGTGGTGGTAAAGGTGGTGATGTTGGAGCAGGTTTGGAAGAAGATTTGAAATCAGATGGTGAGAAGAAGGAGGATGAACCATTTTTAAGTTTCTGTTGCTGGTGCTAATGGTGGTGGTGGTCGTCACAAGTAATTAGCTGATTTCAGTTGTTGATTTGCTAGGTTATTTTTACGGGGGTTTATGTGATTTGAAAGTTATTACAGTTGTGGCTTCATACTAATTTGATTTAAAATGCTGCAAATTTAAAATCAGTTTGAGTTGAGCCCGAGCCACTTGCTTTTACTGTTCACTAAACTTGCATAGTGCAGGCATTTCTATATGGTGAACTAATGGTCATGTTGGTTTGGGAGTAAAATGTAGTAAATAAGTTGCTACTGCTATTCATGGTGAGATTATTCTTGCTAAGTTGTCGGTGGACCTGTTAGAAGAGGTTATTGGGGTAACCAGATTGGTAAACCATATACTGCTCCTTGTAAGGATACTGGGAATGTGGTTTTGATACTGGAAGAATGGTTCCTGCTCCTCGTGGTTCTGGTATTGTTGCTGCTAGAGTTCCTAAGAAGGTTTTTTGGTTTTCCGGTTACTGGGAAATGTGGTTATGTTACTATAAGAATGGTTCTTGCTCCTCGTGGTGCTGGTATTGTTGCTACTAGAGTTCCTAAGAAGGTCTTGTAGTTTGCCGGTTACTGGGAAATGTGGTTCTGTTAATGTAAGAATGGTTCATGCTCTTCGTGGTGCTGGTATTGTTGGTGCTAGAGTTCCTAAGAAGGTTTGCGGTTTTCCGGTATTAATGATATTTTCACTTCTTCTCGTGGATCTACCAAAACCCTTGGAAACTTCGTCAAGGTTTGCATCTATCTTACACTATTTATATTAGTTTGATGTAGAAGTTGTGTTTGCTTAGAGAATGAATGCCCACTTTGTATGTTGATTGAATACTGGTTATTGTTAGCTTGAACCTTATAGCGTGACTGCCAATTTTATTGTTGAATTGGTCGTGTAACTGCCGGCTACACAAGGCATATGGATTTGTAAGCTCCGATTACACAAGGCATATGATTGGCGAATCATCCAAATTGTTCTCATTTTATTTTTCTTTTTCTTTTTGTTGTTTCGTAGTAATACTGGTAACTCTTCTTTCATATCTTGTAATATCGATCCCTAATTAATGAATTATCAACATCTCACTCAATAGACCTGCAACAGTGTGCGTATGAGCTGCAAGCAGTGCTGAGCTTTGATGTTCGTGCTGTTGGAAGTATACTGCCATTAGACGCAAGATGTGTAGACATTGAGGTGAAATTTTATCTCAAGTTTTTACTTTTCATTCTCTATGAAACAAAAATTTATTAATTTCAAGTGTCTTTTTCATCTTTGCTTTGTGTCTTTGTTTGTCTCCTGATTTATGCTACTTGACATATAATTCGGGATGATATTAAAGAGGTTGTTGCTTCTGCAATTTCATAAAATGGTAGTATTGTACTTTCAATTTCAATCTAAAATTGTATTGTGGTAGTATTGTTTCTGTTACAGTTTTGTCATTTTATTAAGAAGTTGGGCTTGCTAGGATTGTGCCCGAGATTGCTACGGAAGATTATAAGATGTTAAAATCATTAGTTATCTTGCCTAATGTGTGTAACTTCTAGTCACACATTCTATATGCATGTGTAAATCCAAATTACACAAGTCAGATGCATGTATAACTCCTAGTTACGCATGCATATATCATATGTAACTGTTAGTTACACAATAATATGATTTTTGAGTAACTTAATGATTTTCAAACTACTCTTAAATATCAATGAAACAACAAATAACATGCCATATATGTGTGCACATAATGCATCTATTTCATGAAAATGCTGAAAAATAAAGCTCGTCTACCAGCATATGTAATTTGTTTTGTTACAAGGTTTGTACGGCGTGTGTAATCAAGAGTTACACTTACATATGTAACTTTTAATTACACGTGCTAAAGAGTTGTTCGTGCCATTTTTAGAAAAATAAACATTGTCTATTTTCTTCAGGAATCAAGTGAGGAACATTCAGGGCCACCATTATTTCCAACATCAATACACATAGTGTAGGTACCACAGGAACTTTTTTTGTTGATGTGATATCATCTGATGAGTCGTTTATCTAACCCATCGAGTACTTGTTGATGTTGTTGCAAGTAGTTTATAGATGGAGAATTCAGAATAAAAATTGAGACTCTTGCTTCTTCGCTGACACTATTTGTTGCTTGTATCTTATCTTTATGCATTATTTTTCTGAAGGAGCACTGTTACATTAAGAATAGTTTGATTGTAAACAAATTACTTTTGTTAATATGTTGTCTTTATATTATGAGTCATTTTAATATGTGTAGGAGCTATTAAAGATGTAAATGGATGCAAGGAGGTCCATTTAGGTTTCATTGAGAAGTGCTAAATCTTGTGATTTGGACATGAAGAAAAATTAACATGCAGTAACACGCCAACCAGTACAAGGTGAAGGTAAGTTCTTTGTCCTCAACCTCGTAGTGCTGTTAGAACTCCTTATACGATAGATAGTCTTACAAGACTCTGCCTCACTCTGACAGGGTAAGCAATCGAGTTAATCAATTTTTTTTGTTAATTCTTTTGGTTGTGGTTCTCCTTGGATTTTTGTTTGGCTTCATCCTATGATAGATTGTTCGTGGATGTGTAACTGCAGAGTACACAAGATAAATGCATGTGTAAATCCTGATTACATAAGATATACGCATGTGTAACTCCTGGTGACACTAGTCAGATGCATGTGTAACTGATGGTTACACGTGTATTTTGCATATGTACCAGCAGATTACACACGTATTTTGTATGCGTATTGGCACGTTGGTAATCGTAGTGTTGTTGGAGTATGTGATTCATGTTTTTTGGTTTGTGATTGAATATTACATAGTTAACATAGTTTACATGCCAGGTACACTAGTCGTATGCATTGTAACTCCTAGATACACTAGACAGATGCATATATAACTCCTAATTACACTAGACAGGTGCATGTGTAACTTACACTTGACAGGTGCATGTGTAACTTACACATGCTAAGATGAGTTATTAGATTCTTTTCTATGATCTTTTTATTCGCTTTTAAATTGTTCTATAATTTTGTCTCTTTCTTTTCATTCATCTAACCTAATCCCACAAATGTTTATTTTGTTGCAGATATGCAAGCATTTTGGTATTGAGGAAGGCAAGAATGGATGAGAATAGTTCTATTATAGGATGTGGTGGCTCATTTCTAGGATTTTTGTTTTGCATATCAAGTGCTTTAACTCGTGTATTGTTATCAATAATAACTGATTACTGTAATTGATAGACGGAGAAACTATTGTAAATAAATATTAAGGATAATACATGTAACTTTTGTATGTTTCTTTTGATGTGCAACTGTTATGGCATGTGTAAATGTGGACTACACATGGCATATGCATGTGTAAATTATCATTACACATGCATATAATTAATGACTACATATCCATATGTATGTGTAACTTTGCATTACACATGTCATATGAATGTGAAACTTATGGATACACATGCCATAAGCATTTGTAACTTCTGTGTACACATCAATTTGTTGATGGTGGTTAGCGGCGACGTCGGGTGGTGGATGGCGGTAGTAGGTGGAGGTGGGTGGAGGTGGTGGTTGGCTGGAGGGTGGTGGTGGTACTTGAAGGTGGTTGGTGGTGGTGGTCGGAGGGGGTTGGTGACAGTGGTGGTCGGAGGTGGTGGTTAGTGAGGGTGGTGGTCGGAGGTGGTTGGCGGTGGATGTTGTGGGCGGAGGTGGTTGGTCATCACACTATATTTTAATAATTTTGGGCCTAAATTTAAATTTTATTTAATTATGGGCTTGACAATATGCATAAGGGTATCAAGGTCTTTAAATATTTCGGAGCCTAGATTTAAACTTCTTTCAATTATGGGCTTGGTATTATGGGTAACCCATGGGTCTAGCCTTAGCCTAATTTTTCCTATTCAAAAATATGGACAAACGAGGAAACCTGTGCAAAATAGGGAGGAAAATAATATCAATAAAATAATAAGAGGCGCCTAAGGGGACCGGGCCCACCGGCTGGTCATGCCGTCGTGGCCGGTCCCGCACCTCTTTCCATTATTTTATATTATTTTGTTATTTTTCCTCATCTCATGAAGACTCGTTCATTTGTGAAAACTCTTTGGTTTGAGCAAAACTCTTAGTTTCTCCGTATTTTCCTTTAAACTATGAAAAAATAGTAAAAAAATAGGAAAAGGTGTCACGGGATCGGGCCACCTAGCCGTCCGACCATGCCCTAGCCATGACCGGTCCCACACCTTACAATTCCTTTTGCATAATCGTTCGTGCATTCGGGTGTTCTTTGTGCATTATTGCTAAATACACTCGCCCCATTTTCTCGGGGCTTACTCGGTGGTGGCCCAGTGCCCGATTGGTGAACATTTATTACTAATTCATGAAATTCAGCTGAGAATCATTCATGAAACAGAGTAATAATTATTTGAGTATTTATTACTAATTCACGAAATTCAGCTGAGAATAATTCATGAAACAGAGTAAATGAGTTGAGTATCTATTACTAATCCATGGAATCCAGTTGAGGATTAGCCAAGAAACGGAGTAATGAATAACATGACATCCCGAAGGAGTTAGGCTCTATACTATCATACAATATGTCTAGGAGCTGCCCAATTATTAAGAGATTCTATACACGGCATCTCTACGTAGTCAGGGAACAACGAGCAGCGTGACGTATGTCCTGAAGGCGTTAGGCTCTATACTAACATGAAATATGTCTAGGAGCCGCCTAATCATTTTGATTCTATGTAGAACTGATGATGAAATGTGTGAAGCATCGAAAGCTCAGCTGAAAGGCCTTTCGATAAACATATTCATCATAGCTCTGAGAGGAACGTTCACTCGGTTAGAGATCGTGAAATGGTTCATAGATCATATAATATGAATTGTCACATACATTCCTGAAGGCGGGCCAGAAACATGCAGTGTCATGATTTTACGATTTTAGCCCTTGCTGAAAAACCACCATCAACACCTACTCAAGTATGCAAAGGGGTACACATACCTAAGTGGTCGTACTATGTTTGGGTTCGCTAGTATGTGAACGGGTATGCATACCTTCCAAACTCAGTTGAATTTCCGGACATGAACTTTACGTCAATACGCATACGGGTGTTTATGGGTAAAAATTGTTTCTGCTAGTTTTGGTAAATTTGGGTGTGTTGGATGAGAAACGAATCTAAACCTAAAACAAATGCACTGCACAGGAGTACTTTCGATTCGAGAGATCAATATGTACAATCCTGGACTAAATCAAGAAATGGTCGTTCTAGTCTTGCTTCAGTCACAAAGTGAAGGAGAAGGGTTGGTCTTGCGAAGAAGGTGTTGAGAACAGAATGGTTAATTTTGAAGGTGTGGCTATTTTATGACTTGTATCAGAATATGGAACTATCTTGCGGAATGTAAGCTATCAGTTCTTTGGTATTTTCTGGACACTGTGTTGTTGTTCTAACCAAAACTTGTTGTCTGGTTGAAATAGGTAAAACCTATTTATACAAGTCATATTAAACGCGCTTGATCTCGTAGAAAGTGGGAATGACGGAGTGATGGAGAACTGGGGTCATGTGTAAAAGCCAGAAACCATGTTCCCACTATGAAGGAGCCGGGTTAGTTTTCACCCACTACTTCTTGCCGCCACCAACTGCCATGCTTTATGACACTTTTTTATTATGGGCGTGTTGCACGCTGTAAACCGCCAGACCAATACCCCGATGAGCATCCCCCAGTTTGTGACATGTTTGATGTCTCGAGTGTTTTCGTGGAAAACGTGTAGCAGATTTCTATGTATGGCATGTCAAAGTCAGAAGACTTGCCGTAGGAAAATAACACGTGATGCTATTTAGGCTTGCCTTGGTTGGTCGCCTAAGACTTGCCACATGCCTGTCAATTCGGTAGCGAATTTGGACGGCTGAGATTGTAACTCATGAGAAAGGATGGCCACTGATTATGGCCACATTATATTGGCATATTTTAATAGCATAGTGGAGCCATTGGCACATGCCAGTGACATGGTGGCATGACCAAAAC
This sequence comes from Papaver somniferum, assembly GCF_003573695.1. Taxonomy (NCBI): domain Eukaryota; kingdom Viridiplantae; phylum Streptophyta; class Magnoliopsida; order Ranunculales; family Papaveraceae; genus Papaver; species Papaver somniferum. The sequence continues at coordinate 108,263,470 of NC_039368.1, forward strand.
TAGGATTTGGCGTCGTGGCCAAAGTTAGGGCTTGGCGGCATGGCCAAGGCTAGAATTTAGCGTCGTGTCCAAAATTAGGGCTTGGCGGCATGGCCAGGCTAGGATTTGGCGTCGTGGCCAAAATTAGGGCTTGGCGGCATGGCCAAGCTAGGATTTGGCGATGTGGCCAAACTTAGGGTTTGGTGGCATGGCCAAGCTAGGATTTGGCGTCGTGGCCAAAATTAGGGCTTGGCGCATGGCCAAGGCTAGAATTTGGAGTCGTGGCCAAAACTAGGGCTTGACGGCATGGCCAAGCTAGGATTTGGCGCCGTGGCCAAAATTAGGGCTCGACAGCATGGCCAAGCTAGGATTTGGCGATGGTTTGGCGACATGGTGACGTTTTTTGTGCAAACGGAGCCATGGCCACGCCAAAGGAATTATGACAGAGCCATAACATGGGGATGGCCACAGGAACAAGGGTGGCTATGAGTGGACATAGCATGGAGCCACTTTTAGGGTCTCTTGGGTTCCACATGGCTCGTGGAATGTTGTGGGTCCCGAAGTGGCGTAATTTGGGCTACGACTGGAAATTAGGGTTTCGACTAACGCCACTAAATCAAGGTCATTTTTCTGATTAGGATACCCTAATTGGAGTACGTTATGGCGTTGGCCACGAACAGAAGGTGAGTTAGCACGTATGCGCACTATTTATGGCACGTTGGAACGTTCAGTATGCTGCTGTGGTAAAGTGGCACGTTTGGCATGCACGTTTAGTGTATTGACGCGGCATGGCATGTTTGACATGCCATTAGCATGTGGAGCGGGATGGTACGTTTGGCATGCCATTGGCACGTCAGCGCGGTTTTGGAGTGTCAATTTTCCATTGTGACCATCTGACGTAATTTTGCCTCTTTTAATACTGTGACAGGTTTAGAGCCACCTGATTGGTCGATAAAAAGGGGACGGCCAAGCATGGGCGCGACCACACTTCCGGTGCGTGTGACAGGTTTAAAGTGACCTGATTGGTCGATGGGGAATAGAGCCGGCAAGTATGGGCCCAGCCACAACTCATGTGTATGGCAGGTTTAAAACGACCTGATTGGTCGACGGGAAATAGGAGCCGGTGGGGAAACATGGGGTGTGGACACTTGCAAGTGGCGCCGTCTGGCCTATGGCATGGTCACACCTCCCTTTGTTGAAGATCCTACTCCGCGTCTCCTTTTATTCCTTGTTTTTTGATTTTTGGTAGGATTTTTCACCTACTAATTCATGGCAGATCAATTGACTAGTTTTCCTACGCTTAATTTCGACCGTCGGGGTCTAATATACTGCGGAGAGCGCAAAACCCTAATATTTGCAAATTATTCAGGTTAATATTTGAATCTTGTGAATTATCACAAAATTAATTGAATTCTATGTGTTAACACAGAGTTCTTTAAGTTTATTGCCAGAGAGCAGTATGCTTTTCGATTGAGTACTTTTATGCAAGGACCTTAACCTTGATATTTATAAATTCGTGCTACTCTGCTGCGAGTGAACGCAAATTTTCATGCAATATCAATATTAAGGGTTCGGCCAGGGAACATATCACAGAAAGTATTCAAAGAAAGTTATATTATTTGAATAATACAAGCAGGGTGCCGAAATTTACAAAGTATTCTGGATTTTTGCTACATGCACCAGTCTGGATAAATTTCAGGTGAATATATTGAGCTGCTCAATAAATGCGCCAGTGGACAATAAATGCGCCAGTGGAGAGGTTGGACACTCATCACTTTTGCATGGCTCCGTTTCTTTGCAGAGTGACAACACATTAAATGCATGGTTTTACAAATTTATCCCTTAACTAAAAACCACCATCAACATTAAGTCCCCTGCTTAGCACGTAATAGTGGCACTGTTTCGGGGTAAGCATGAGATGGTGACATATAAGGATAAAAAATCGAAAAGAGAAATACATGCATAGATTGCCGGGAAAAAATTCGACTGACCTTGGAAAGAGGCATGAGTAGTCTATGATCTTTGCATTGGCGGCCTTGGCCACAAGGTGATGGCGCTTGGCGTACCTCTGGATTTGCTATGGTATTGGCTATGAAGATATTACCTAGGTTTGCCAGATGTAATATTTGACTGCTCCAAGTCCATTTGATATCCTCCCGTGTTTTATCAACACAGGTGGAATGCAGCTAGTGAGAATATAGTTAAAACTTTATTCAATTATGGATATCTTCTAGTACCCTTAGGACAACTTATGGCTTCAAACTTGCTAGTTTTAGCATATTATGTTGTGTATTTCTCATGATTCTAGAATAAATCATTAATGGAGTTTATATGCATGACTGACTCTTAGAAAGAACAAAAGGTCTCCATAAAATGTCACATTCATGTAAACTAACTCAATTTGGGAAGTTAGGAAAGGGAATAATAACATTCATGTTTTGTAGGACGGCTGTAACAATAAAAACCAACTAGTCACAGATAAATATATTTTTAATGCCAGTGGATATTTGTATGTCAGCACTATAAACAACCTATTTAGCCATTCCCTCATAATATTATTTCAAAAATTTAATGCATTTAACCAGACTTAGGGAGATAGGATATATTAAGATGAAACCACACTTTGACAGGATAGTTCAAAAGCAAATCCTTGCACTAAGAATACCAATTCGTCCAATAGTAGGTTATGGGAGGTAGTGTGGTCTCTAGATGTTGAGCCAAGAGTTAAAATATTCGTCAATAAATTCCTTAATAACATGCCTCATAAGTGATAAAATAACACCGATCCTGAACACGTGCCCTGCAGTGAAAACTCCAACGCATATGTTAATCACCTTCCTTTTGCTGGCAGTGTCCGATTAAATTTTCCTTATAATCTGTTTCCTTAAACCCACCAAACCTAAATGACTAGGTGTGAAGATGGAAAATAAAATCCATAGGGAGAAATGTAAAGATTTAGGAGCAACATATGCACAACTAATATGACACACTTGGAAACCTAGGTTTTCAAAATAAAAATAAAAATAGAGACCGAATCCAAACCCCAAACAAGTTGCTTTTAAAATCAATCTTACATTAGAAACATGCACAAGGAAGAACCTTTCAAATCACACTAATCATCCTGTAACTAATGTTTTTGCGAACTATGTAATATGACATCGACCACCGGTTCATATGTTGAAAATAAATTTTAAAGGGGCGTTAAATAGACAAACCAATATTGTTATCATTGAATTAATTATGCGCGATTGGTTTGGAAATTACATGGAAGGCAAGTGTTGATGGTGGGGTTTTCTAAAATTATAAAATCATGATTTTGTATATTTATGACATAGCTTCAGACAAATATATGAAATTCATATTTTATGATCTAGACATGAAATCTCATGTCATGATGATCTTTGAACGATCGTGTAGCCTCTTCATATCATGCATGAATATGCAATTATTGAAGTCTCTCAGCTACACTGAGCAATTTCAATTATAGTATACACTTATGTATAGAATCGAAAACGATCGAACGACTCCTAGACAGATTACATACCAGTGTATAGCGATAACTTCTTGAAGATGTCGCAAATATTCCTGACTATATAGAATACATATGTATATAATCTTAATGATTGGACGGCTCCTAGACAGATTGAATGCTAGTATAGAGCGATAACATCTTCAGGATGTCGCAATGTTCCCTGACTATACATAATAAATGTTTAAAACGAGTACGACACTTCTACCGTCTTATACCTAGATTCTTGAATAAATATAATGTTCATAGACAAATTATCTGCTAGTATAGAGCCATCAATTAATTAATTCTTGCATGGTATACTTATCTAATTGAGTTCCTAGAAAATATTTAATTTTAACCACAATATTCTATTACTTCAATTCACGGTTTTTCTTAGTTGAATTCCATGGATTAGTAATAAATATTCACCTTTCGGGCATATGAGCCACCATCGAGTATGCCCCGAGAAAATGGTGCGAGTACGAACACTCAAAATATGGGCGAATGAGGATATTGAGAGCTAAGCAAAAAAAAGAAAAGGAAAAGAAAAGGAAGAGAGAAGAGGTGCAGGCCCGGGACCACCAGACGTTCCTACACTTCTTATATTTCATATTATTATTTTAGTATTTCCATAATCCATAGTTTCCTCATTCGAGCAAACTCTTGTTTCTCCATATTTTGTCAAATATCTCTCAATTCTCCGAAAGGCCTACAAACCAAATGGTCCCACAACCATTTGGTTTTTTTCACCGATAAATATTAAAATATCAAAAACATTCTCAAATATTGGACGTTTGAGGACAAAACCCTACTTTCTCATTGAAGAAAAATTGAGAGTTTCAATCAAGATCAAACTCATCTATAAATACAAAATATTGCACAAATGTCTAACAAAATATTGCACAAATATTGATCAAACTTATCAGGAATGGACGAACGTTGACATGGTGATCCATGCACCACATGGCCGTCCGTTCCCACATTCTTTAATCCATATTTTAGATAATCCTCCACTTTGATAATCCTTCATATTTTGGTGAATACTCTTTCCACCAATTGGAAAATCCTCCAGACACGGCCTATTTGGTCTCTCCACCATCAATGTCCGGTTCTCATACCCATTGGTTGTTCGATCTCACTACTCATGTTGGACAGTCATTCATCTCTGGAGATCTAGAGCTTCCTAAAATTTGGGTTTCAAACTTATTCTGATCTAGTCTGAGCACCAATAATTTTTATATTGATCCAACTATCAATATTTTAATTAATATTTAATTTTCAGTCCATGCTACTAATATTTTTGTTGCTCAATTTTCTAAGAATCAATATTTCATTGGAAGACCATCTACTTGGTCGATCATCCAATATTTCATTGGATTGAAATCTACTTGGTTGATCATCCAATATTTACCAATACTCTAATTCTTACTTTTTCCTCCGACGACTCATGACATGGTAGATCAAGAAATAGTATTATATAATAACTTGGAAATATCTGACTTATTTTCATTTACTTGACATATCATAATGGGTCATGATCTAGCAATCTCATTTGACCAACGTTCGTCAATCCAAATCATTTGAGTATTATTGATACCTCTACTAGCACAATAATATGCTTTTAATTCATCATACTCGACGTCTAAGCACTATTGATGTCCCAGCAGATACCTTATTGCTCAATCCATCATGATGGTGAATCACATAGAATATTACACTCGACAATCATGCTCAACTCATCAAGGATAAGATTCAAAGTCTAGCAAAGTCAATAATTTACCAATTAAATACACGTTTGCCTTGCAAACTTCATGAGACATCAATTATGCCACATGGGGGATATTCATTATGGTTTTGTTCAGGCGACCTACAATACGTTCGATATAACAATACATCCATGATGAGAAATGTGAGTAAGTCATGTTGACAGTTGAAGGAGTAAGTGAAGTAATGGATGGAACATCAACCAAGTCTCCTATGCAATGTGGAACTGGTTCAACCACGACTTCTCACTTCCTCATTCTGCTACTTCTCTTCAACCGTTGCACTTACTAGAGATCAACGTGTTAACTACTTCTACAATATAAATATCTAGGTTCATCAACCCATGACTTGATAATTTAACTTATCTCGACTAAAGTGAACAGAACTCAATCAATCTGATAGGAACTCACCAACAAGTAGAAATCAACACATCCACAATCCATAATCCAATTTTTGACAGTCTCTCATTATCAAATTTGTAGAACTCTCCAACAGGTAGAACTCGACACATCCACAATCCATCAATTACCATTGATCTCATACAATTCTTAGCTTTCGTTCTACTGATCACTCCCCATCCATCTTTATGGCCCAACTGACTCTGGGACGACCATTGTCTTGGTTTATGACGGATACCGATCGATATCTCAAACTCAAAGCACTTTTGTGTCGTGCATCTGTTAAAGGTTTATGCAATTTGCTTAATTGAGGATCCCCTTGCTGCATAATTCTTTACTTTTCCTCAAAAACTAGCAAATCGTTTTTACCATCAACAACAAGATACATAAAATAAAATCAAAGGGAAACAATCAAGTGAGAACCCAAGATTTGAAGAAAGTAGTATTGTGAATTTTTTATATATATGGCTTAATCAAGTGGATCCAGAAGAAGAATCCATAGCACAAGTATCAATTGGTAAATACAAACCATTTTACAAAATATGTTAACTTATGTAACCTGGCTAGTTTCGGGTCTAGAATAATTATTTGACGCCTATCGCTAGATGATAAAATCGAGTCATTATGAAGTAAAATAAGAAACCCTTTATTCATTAGTGTTAATTCGGGTGGTTAATTTATGTTTAATCTTGTTATCTTGGAAATCAATTAATGTTAATTCATTATCAAAACATGAATTTTTTTCTGATTTATTTGATCAAACATCAACTTAGAATCCATGAATGTTTATGCACTCATAGACCGACTTTGAGTTGATGTTCTTCATTCACGAAGAAAACGAGGATTCGGTGTACATAACCTATTACATAGACCATTTGTCAATTAATTAGTGTTGATTGATCATTAAAACATGAAAATTTTAATTTTTTTTATTTGAAAGTTATTAAAATTTTGGGTTCAAGAATAATCGGTGTATGTTCGTCATTTTTATGGCCGATTGTTCTGAATGTTCTTGATCCGTGAAGAATATCAACCTAGAATTAACATATATTTTTATTTTATGGTCGATTGATCGCCAGTCTGTTGATACAATCCCCCACAAGTGCCATTTTAGAAAAAAAAGAAAACTCAAAAATGATAAATCTTTACACAAAAATATGTCTATAATCGGTGGATATAGTCTAGGTGTACCGATTGTAAAAAAACGAAAATTCAAAAGTTTTCTGCAAAATTTTCTTGCTAGAATCAGTTTATATAAATGCCCTTATCAACTGATTTTAATTTCTTCGACTGTTTTTCTCATAAACTTCTTCGTCAGATGTCGGAATGATCTCATTCATTTTTGTGTTGAACTCGTGTTTTCATTTTTTTATATCAGGTAAAAAATTACGAATTTGAACTCGTATTTTATACCACTTGTTGTTGACGTTCATGATACACGAAGAACATCAAACCGGAATCGGTTGATGTGTGTACTCTGTCTACCAATTATGGGCAATGTTTTTCGTGTTTGATGCAAATTAACCACAATTGTTATATGTAGTAGATCTACATAAACCTTTTTTGATTGATTTTCATAGTTCATATATTGATGAATCCTTTTAAAGGAAAAAATTCAAGGGATTTAACTCAATACTCGAATGTTTTTCACCGAAAATATTGTTTGTAACTAAAGAAAGGAAAATTGAATTGTTTTCAAAATGATGTTTTAGTTTTTGATTTTCATGGAAACTGAAACAAAAATTAACTTTCAATATTTTGATTAAAGATTATTATTATGAATGAATTATGTTTTTGTGTTTTCTTTAGATAAGTAGAATTATTAAGGTTAATTTAGAGGATAGTGTAGTATACTCCTACACTTTAAACACGTCATATCTCCTCTCTAGGTTGAAGAAGAAAACAATAGGCCTGAAATATTCCTTCTAGGAATAATTGAGATGCGATAATTGAAACAAAATTTTTCGAGGGAATCACTTTGAATACCACATTGTATAATTGGGATGCGATAATGCATTAGATCTTTTTTATATTTCTTTTTCAGGGTTTATTTTCGTATAAGAGTTGTACTTAGGTTTTGTTTCATTTATTATGTATTTTTAGCTCAACCATTTTGTGAGTCTTTTTTTTTTTTTTTTGATAAACAAGGAACCTTTTCATTAATGAGATTTCAAGGTTACAATGAGTTTAAGATCGGAAATAAGAGAATACAAAGTAACAAGAACATATTTTAAGTGTACAATACCGAGAAATCCGACAAGAGAAAGAGAAGGATTACCGGAGTAAGAAAAATACAAGTGCGAATAAGATCCGATTAAATCGGAAGAAGGATGGTTTTTCTCGAAATTAAATTCCAACCATTTAGTTTGTTTTTCTTCTTTAGAAAGAAATGCTTCCAAAGTAGGAGTGATTTACTCAAATCTCTTGTAACTAGTGATGACGCTTCCGCCGTCAAAAAGACCATCAATGAAGATTTCGTCGCCGGATAAGTTGATGATGAAGATTCAGATGAAGAGTTCGTCGCCGAAGATAACAAAGATGGAGATTTCGTCGTTGGAGAGCATCACTATTGATCTTAAACCCAACCCAATAACCCAGAATCACCATTAAAGCGAAGATAAACCTCAAAAGAGTAGATAAATCCACCAAAACGGTATAGATAAGTTGAAAACGTAATAAAAACTAAACTAATCTACTAACTATCCTAGAAAGCAAAGAATAATGAAGAAATCTGCTCAGATCTAGTCAAAAACTGGACTAGATCTTAGTAGAAAAGGGTTGTTTTTGATGGTTTTGTTACAGAAGAAGAAGGAGTGAGAGAGAAGAGAGAGGAGAGGGGAAATAGGAAGAAAGAAGAAAGTGTCTGCCCCTTAATGATACTATATGTTGTCCACTTTTTTTATAAGAAAATATATTGCTAAAAGGAAACATACTTCTAACCAGAAGTATAATGCTTGTACAGTTCTGTAATTAAATCATTTCTCATGCTGAGATGATTAATCAGTTGTATTACATGAGTCCCTTCCCATCTTCCTATAGTAATTGACTTATTACAGAACACTGAAATGTTTGCAGTAGTAGTGTTCCGAATTCTGTTTACTAAAATAAACGAAGTTGCTTTAAAATTTGAGAGTTTATAGGTAGAATCTCAAAAGAAATTGTTGTTTTTGAATCTTTCAGTTTTGGACGTGGCATACATTCCAATGAGCAGCAGCATAATTGGTTCGGAATCGCATTGGAGTTCGATGTTGTGACCGCTTAACTCCAATGCTCACTGGAAAGTCGCCTCATCACCGTTTAGTTCTAGCAAATCTTTAGTCCTCCATCCTGATGATTCTCCTCCTGCCTCCTTATAGTTTCCTGCATCATCAATTAGTGTCAGTGCAAAAGCAGAATCACTAACGTCAGGAAGCATTGATATTGCAATATTAATCATACAGTTCATAAAACCTGGTTTCTTCCATAAAGGGAGTTTGGTGATGTGGAGAGAGGTATCTTGGAGAGGATTATAGTATAGGTTATGAGTAATATTATAGTTCTTTTGGTCGACAGTCAAGGTGGAGTTTATGTATTTGAAAATTTTCATGGCCGTAGTTTAGTTATTTTGTTCTTTTTTTTTAGAACTTTGTTACATCTGGCCTTCCATATATGCCAGGCAACAGTACTACAGAGTTCAGCCCATTTAATTTTTGAACCATCTTTTTGAAGGCTGTTTTAGGGCATACATAAATCTTTTAGGGCATACTGAATGAAGACAAAATAGGGATGTAAATATCAAATTCAATAACCCCTTAGCCAAATATTTTTTGTAATGGAAAATCTGCACTTTTAGGATTAGTGTTAACTAATGATTAGTTATAATAATTCTGATTAATGAGTAATGATTAATGATTAATGATTAAGATAATTTAGTTATATATGTTTGAGTAGATGAAAACTTTTGAGGAAGAAAAAAAAAGTTAGGTTTTTTTTGGAGGGGAAGGGGTAAGTGAGAAAAAAGCTTGTATTTTGATTCAATGGATGAGGAGGGTCAATCTTCACCAAAAAAACCTAGGAAAATACACATCAACTACAACAATGATTCCCAAATGGCTCATTTCTTATATTATGAGAATGATTTTACACAAACTCAAACTCAAACTCAAGAACAAACTCAAGGTGATAATTTTTATGAGCCAAACGAGTACATATATGAGGAACCCAATGCTTCTAATACACAGGTACACTTCTATCTTATGCTCAATCTCACTTCTATAGCTCCAAATTATCAAAAGTTTGGATTTTTGCTTCATGGTTCGACGAACCAGGATCAGGTTCGGCTGACATCTATCAGCCGAATCAACCAAATGTTGAACGGTTCGGCTCATTGAATGTGGTTACAGCATGCGCGGAACCTATATTTTCCACTTTCAACCCAAATGATGAACGGTTCGGCTCACTGAATCTGTTTACAACATGCGCCGAACCTATAATTTTCAATTCCAACCCTTTTGCTAGACACTAGTTCGGCTTATATGAAAGTTTCATAGTAAGCCGAACAACATCCTGAACAACCCGGAATAAAAATTATTACAAGTTCGGCTTATATATTCAAAATCTTATAAGCCGAACATGATCTTGTAAATTTTTGGGTTAAAAATAATTTTATTGGTTCGACATATATGGAGAACTTCGTATAAGCCGAAACCTCCTAATGTTCAAGGTTCGGCACATAATATTGTTATTCTATGAGCCGAACATTAATTTGTTATTTGTTGGGTTAAAATTTTGTTCCATGTTCGGCACATATTCAAAATGTCGAATAAGCCGAAACCTTTAAATGTTCATGGTTCGGCACAGAATATGATTGTCGAATGAGCCGAACATTGATATTATATTCCTTCTCTAGTATTTAACCTTGTGATATTCTTTGTAGATCGCGCTTGCCGGACCTGTAACCATGGAAAATCAACCTGTTCCAGTAGAGATAATTCACGAGGATACCAAGGATCACTTCCAAAATGATTTGGTATGTAAGAACTTTGTGTTTACCTTAATGTTGTAGGAATATTCCGAAGTTTTTCTTACTAATTATTTGTTTTTGAATGAATGTAGAGATGAAAAACTAAACCCGAAGCTCTGGCTTGGGCTGAGGAACACGCGATGAAGATAAATTGCGTACTAGTTAAAGGACGACAAAGCGGAGGGAATCAGTTTGAATTTATTTGTGAACGAAGTGGAACTGGCGATAGCAAGGCTAAAACAGGTTCTGTATATGTTGGGAAGACCGGGAGAAAGAATAGGACAAAGACGAAGAAAACAAGGTGCCCTTTCAAGATCGTTTTCAACCTCAAGAACAAGAATAAGTCTTTGAACGAAGATGATGAATATTGGGTTATGAATAAAGAAATGGATTGTCGTCATAACCACCCACGTCCACGTGATCTTCATAGACATGCAAAAGTAGCGCGACTCAAACCCAACGAGATTCTAGAAGTGGATAAAATGACACAAGCACGTTTTCCACCGTCTAGGATTCTTAGTAAATTGAAGGTGGACGACAAGAATAACAAGTCGACTATGAAAACTATCTACAATGCAAGAAATAAGATTAGAAGACTTAATTTTCAAGGTAGGATGGTGATGCAACAAGTGATGTGGTTAGGGGTGAAGCATAACTATGCTTTCCAAAAGAATTTGGATGAGTTTGGTCAAGTCACACACCTTTTTCTTGCCCACCCGGAATGCGTCCAATTGGCTCTATGCTTCCCACAAGTTCTTATATTGGATTGCACGTATAAGACTAACAAATATGAGATGGCGTTGTTGAACATTGTGGGGCATACATCGACAAAGGCACCGTTCACCGTGGCTTTTTGTTTCTTGAAAGACGAAAAGAAAGAAAGTTATGTTTGGGGGTTAGAACAATTGAAGTTAATCTTCCCGGAGGGTTCTCTTCCTAAAGTGTTCGTTTCCGATCAAGATTCATCGTTGATGTATGCTATTAACAAGGTATTTCCGGAAGCATTCAACTTTCTTTGTACGTTTCATATATGGTGCAATGTTAGGAAAAAATGCCAACCGTTAATTCAACCACTTAAGATGAAAGAATTAGAGATTATTGCTAAACTACCGGTGGAGACACGAGTAAAGAAAAAGAAGGAATTCTTGGAACAATATGAACATAATGAGATGTTGTGGGCTTCTTTCCAAGGCAAATGGGACGCTTTGGTATGGTCAATCACCGAGGATGTTTAGGAAGAAAATGTAAAAATGCTTATTAACCATTAGAGGACCGACTACCCTGACGTCATTACTTACTTGCTGAAAGATGTGTTGGAACCTAATAAAGAAAGGTTTGTGTCTTGTTTCACAAATCGACACAAACACTTCGACAACCAAGCCACAAGTACGGTGGAGTCGGCTCATTATCGGTTGAAGAAGAACCTTTTTGGATGTGTTGACACGTTTGCCACGGTATTTAACGCAATTGATGAATATTTCAAAAGTGATGTTGTTAGAACTAAAGCGGATTTCGAACATAACCTTATGTTCAAACACAAGAATTATAATAGTAAATGGATATGGGGATTAAGTCATAGAGTCTCCCATCTATGCATTGACAAATTGATGAAAGAAGTAAAGTTGATTGAGATGTTAGGCGCCAACTTGAAGGAAGAATGTGTTTGTAAAATGAAAACATATATGGGACTTCCATGCCGCCACGACATACTTCGGAACAAGGATGGTATTATACCATTAGAGGATATTGATCATTTTTGGAAACAATTAAGCTTCGATCCTCTCCCAACGGAAGACGACGAGGATGATCTAGAAATTTGGGACACGATAAATGGGAAAAAGTTGGCGGAGATGTATAGGAAGATGTTCCGAGCTCAAAAACAAATCTTTTGGGACAACATGATGCCGGTCATGATTCCTGTAGATCTCGATCTTCGATCTCAGAGTTTGTTTCACCCTTGAGACGATATGACTCACAATCCGAACTAAAGCCATAAAGTCTTTGATCGTCTTTTTAATAGTTTCAATTCGGAAAAACAAGGCCGCATTATCCCGGTTGTGAGGATTACCCGTTTCGGTGCTGAAGGCTTCATGAATTCTAACTAAGTAGTACATACTCATCAAACCCTTCACTCGTCGTTATTCACCCTTCTTTGGATAGTATGCTACGTAATTAGTGCAAAGAGACAAATCTTCTTCTAAAGTAAACTCATGAGTTGGGGGTGCCATTTTTTTAGGTATATGCTCTGAAGATACATCCTACTCATGTATGTCTATATATAATACAGGTTCCAACGGCTATATATTTCAAACGAGAGTCGTTCATAGATTTTTGTGCAAATACAGGATCATGTTCGGCTCATAATAAGGTCTAGAATATAAGCCGAATCTGTTTAAATAACGGCTAGAATTTCAAATTTTGAAACTTCTAATAGGTTCGGCGCATATTAATTTGGAGATCTAAGCCGAATCATATTAACGTTCATGAATGAAAAGGGTATATTCTGCACAACCTTGTAATGAAGGGCATATCATTAATATTACTAACGAATAAACTGTCATATTTATAGGTTCGGCGCAAAACTAATACTATCGAATAAGCCGAACCTATAGGACAATGTTCGGCTCATAATAAGGTTATGAACATAAGCCGAATTTGTAAAAGTAACGGCTTGCATTTCAATTTTTAAAACTTCTAACAGGTTCGGCGCATATTAATTTGGAGATCTAAGCCGAATCATATTAACGTTCATGAATGAAAAGGGTATATTCTGCACAATCTTGTAATGAAGGGCATATCATTAATATTACTAACGAATAAACTGTCATATGTATAGGTTCGGCGCAAAACTAATACTTTCGAATAAGCCGAACCTATAGGACAATGTTCGGATCATAATAAGGTTATGGACATAAGCTGAATTTGTAAAAGTAACGGCTTGCATTTCAATTTTTAAAACTTCGAACTGGTTCGACGCATACAAGTTTGCAGATCTAAGCCGAATCATATTAATATTCAAAGAAGTACCCTTTTCATATATTATAGGTTCGGCGCAAAACTAATACTACCGAATAAGACGAACCATATGATTCGGCGTGTAACTAACAGTACAGGATAAGCCGAATCAGAGTTTTTCATATTAGGCGCATAACTCAAATTACAGGATAAGCCGAACTTTATAATTTCCAGGTAATGAGTAACTAATTAGCTGGTAAGATATTGATTAAAACATGAAATTCAAGGTGTCCATAACACAATCCCAGCATCATTAAAAACAAAGTTCAGCATCTAAAAGGCTAGGTGTTTGCGACACCATAAAAGTGTACATAAAAGTTAAGAAAACATTAAAAGGAACTTGGAAACATAAAAGGGCACTTAACCACGACCCCTCTTCCTTGTTCCACGACCACCTCTTCTTCCACATTGGTCTTCATATTCCGACGCATCATTACCGGGTTGGCCGGTAGCACCATCTCCACTTGTACCTTCACTAACTTGTCGAGACCTCTTAGCGGTAGGCCTTTGTGTGGGTTCCCCGGGTCCATGTCCTTTGTTGATGATTTCATCCCACTTGTTGTAGATGTTTTTTTTGTTCTTCCACGGTCATTGGTGTTTTGCAACTTAGTTTGGCCTTCATTTTTTTCAACATCTCCCTACCCGCGGCAACCTATTTATTCATTTACCAACAACTTATAATCGTGAGGTTGAAGACATTTTTACCATAACAAATATATGAAAATAATGAAAAGTGAAGTCATTCTTACCATTATCTTGAAAGCGTTGACTACATCTTCGGAAGTAGACTTGTTGGTGATCTTGATTTCCTTGGCCTTCCCCTTATGAGCTATCTTCTGAATCTCCTTGTTGATAATGAAGGGATGAGAAATTTGGTTATACCAATCCATATAGCCCGGATCCTCTTCACATGGATCATCAAGTAAAGGTGCTAACTTAGACACATCTAATGTGTGACGGTCTAAGTTATTACAAAACTCAAGGGTGGGACGAGGATCATACTCTGGTTCCCAAGATGAACTGGTGCTTTTAGTTCCAGTACCACTCTTGGTAACAACCTGAATTTCTCATCAAACAAAAGAACCTTTTGGACGCATCCTATTTGACGGAGTACTCGCCGAGGATCGTATATAACATAACCACTGGGATAAAACAATGGCCCATGATACATACCTACCGGCATATTCTCATCTTCAACAACTTCATCTTCTTCATCTTCCTTCTCATATGGTTGAAAAACGACATCATCAACACCCAATTTGTCTAACGTCTCTCTCAAACTTGCCATAAACTGTTTCTTGTTCCTTTTCTTGGAGTCCTCGTACGTGTACCGTGCTGCAGTTGGCTCTGTATCAACATAATCGACGTCCTTCTCAAATACTTTGGCCAAGTTCAAAATTGGGAAATGGTCATATATCCACACCTACATCCAAAGAACCACATTGAAAAATCAAAGGAATTGAAGTGATAGAAATAATTTTTACTTGCAAACATCAAAGTAACATTAAAGTTTGCAAACTCAGAGAAATGGTCGGCTTATATGGATCAAGTATTATAAGCCGAACCATGTAAATAATAAGTTCGGCTTATACGATATTATGGTTATAAGCCGAACCATACTCTGAACTCCCAAAAGTTACCTGGAGCAAAGTGAAGTTTCCTCCGATGTTTGTACTTGTCAACCTAGACGCGGTGGCAAGTTGGTCCAGCAGGTAAGCGAGCGTAGCCGTTCCCCAAGCATACTTGTTACAAGTTACAAGATTCTTTACCAATTGGAGATAATTAACATTTACCTTGTTTCCGGTAAGGTCGGGAAAGCTGTCTCTACCAAGAATGTAAACCAAGTAGGCAGTTCCGGTTTGCCTCACTTTGACGGGATCCATTACCAACGAACCTTCCCTTACTCTCTCCTTTGTGTTCTCAAATTCCTTTTTCAAGTTAGTCAGCTTGATCTTCTTATTCTTCTTATTTCTTCCACTAGGTGTGAAAACGGAATCGACATCTCTAACGGACCGACAAAACTCCAACTCAGTTTTGTATGCATCCCAACCAAGAAATTCCTCGTACAACTTGTAGAGCTCATCCCAACTCATGTCATAAAAATCAGCTTTCACACTTCTACCCCTTGCTTTAAGGCCTGTAATCTTACTAGCCTCATCAGGAGTGATTGTCATCTCTCCAAAAGGTAATTGGAATGTGTAGGTTTCTGGACAGAATCTCTCGGTAAAGGCAGAGGCTGACACATTATCATATTCCTTGTGTGCATAATTTATAGTAGGCCATAAAGCACGGGCTTGTACATAAGCAATCACAGCAGGAACCTCTTCATCAAGATTCCATTCCGCTGACCTCTGGTGCCTTAATACTCGGACTGCACGATTGTGATCAGGAGTCTCGTATATTCTCTTCGCCCAATATTCGGCATAACCAATCAAAACATTTCCTCCATCTTCCGGAAGACCATGAGGCAAACCATCTGATCGAGGTGTAATTACGTCATCTTCATCAGGAATATGAAAACCAGTGATCATCATCATCCTTATCTTTCTCGGGTTCTGCCACCTTCTTACCTTTACTGTCTTTCTTAGGTTTTCCTTTGGGTTGTGTCTGTTGATGGACTTCTTGATGTTCTTCTTGATTAACCTCAACTTCTTCTTGTCTTTCAACTCTTGCTTGTTCAGCTTCTTCTTCTAAAATGTCTCCTCTACCTCCCGCTCCCAATCTTTTCCTACCTCCTCCTCGAGGATCGGGAGTTTTAGAAGTATAAGGTGTTATCTCCATCTTCTTCCTCTTATTAGCTGCATTAGTCCTGAAACAAGTATGAAAGTTATAAGTATGCTTCGAACAACAAAGGGATACAAACTATATAAAATATGGATTTGAAATGCCAAAAAATTGTTAACAAATAATAAGTTTCGGCTTACCCTCAATAACACATATGAGCCGAACCAGGTCTTGAGATTTTCATTAGCTTACACAGAGAATGGTTCGGCTCATATTACAAAATAATTATATGCCGATCCTCAATATTCGGCACACAACCTATGCTTTCTAATAATCCGAACCTATGATTATGAACTCAAACACATATTCGGCGCAACATGATATCAGAGAGATAAGCCGATCCTATACAGTTGTAAAATTTATGGAATTTTAACAATGATATTCGGTGCAAACCTAATACTATCGAATAAGCCGAATCTGTACTTATGAATTGAATGATAGGTTCGGCGCAAAATGGTATCATACAAATAAGCCGAACCTACACATGCAGAATTCAAACATGAAATCAAACAACACTTATTCGGTGCAAAACTAACACAACCATACAAGCCGAACCTAAGAACATGCAAAATTTCTGAAATTCAAACAACAGTTATTCGACGCAAAACTAATACAACCATACAAGCCGAACCTATCATGAAGCAAAATTTCTGAAATTCACAAAACATATTCGGCACAAAACTAACACCCTCGAATAAGCCGATCCTAAAATTATGGCACTGTGTTATTAGGTTCGGCTCACAACTGATTTCAGATTTAAGCCGAACCGTTCAAATGCACTTTCAGGGTTCAGTTTCAGGAACAGTTCGGCGCACATCTAATTGTTTTTGTAAGCCGAACCACACACTGTAACCGCCGCACACACATGTTTTTGACCTAAAAAATCTATCATACCAATCAAAAAAGCATCAAAAACATCAAATACGAGATGGGTTTGTAGAACTAACCTTCTTATTCTCATTAACGGATTTGGTTCTTCTTCAATCTCTTCTCCCGGTTGATTTTGTGGTTGATTTTGAGTTTGTTCTTCTTCTTCAACAGGTTGTTTCAATTGATCGGTTAGAACGAGATACTTGCTTACAACGAGCCATTATATAGATGAGTTTAATCGTCGATCAATTTTTCACGAGTGAACGATCAAATTCGGCGATGAGGCGATGAAAAAAAAAGAGAAGAGGGGTTTGGGTTTGGCTCGGCTATGTAGGAGGAAGAATAAGAAGGGGGAGTTATGAAACTGATTTTAGGTTTATTGACTATAGGTTTTTTTATTAGGGTTAGGGAAAGATTAGTAATTTAAAGAATTTAAGGGCATCTAGGTAATTTAACATCCATATAGGGTACCCCTTATCAGGTCACCCTAGTTAGCACTAGTATTTGGTATGCCCTAAAATTATTGGGTATGCCTAAAAACATGCTTCATCTTTTTCATTTGAAGTAAACCACCCATTTATCCAGTCATGGAAACTCGTTGTTGTACCTTTGACATAATTCATGTTGAAGTTTAAGTGGTTCGACACATGAGAGACGAAGTTACAATCCAAAGATATGTGAGTTAGATTTTCATTATTCTCATTACAAATTAGACAAGTAGTGAAAACGTACGGCAGTATCACAGATACTCTCATGTTGTTTGGTAGAAAAGTGTGAACAAGTTTATAGACAAACATTTTTATAGAAAGGGAAACTTTCATGTTCCAAATGTTAACCCACTTTTGTCTTCTGGTTGTTTATTATTAAGATTATTGTATAAAGATTTGACACTGAATTTTTCGTCTTTTGTTAAGTTCCAATAGGGTTTGTCTTCTCTGTTATCAATTGGAATGGGTATTGATTGAATCTTAGATATTGTTTCGGAGTCAAAACACATATTAAGTTTTTGTATGTCCCGAGTGTTGTTCTGATTCATCAGGTCTTTTACAGACTTTAATGTGTTAGTTCCTAAATTGGGTTTTTGGATTGGTGGGTTTTTCCCTGGTATCCAGAAGTCAGTCCATAGATTGATTTTGTCCCCTTCCCAATTTCACAGAAACAGTTGTTTTGAATTTGGTTAATGCCACTTTTAATCCCCTTCCATATCCAGCTATCTGTTTGCTTAGGTTTCGAGTCTAAATGCATTACATCTGCGTTTGGGTAGTATTTGGCTTTTAGTAGTTTCCCACATAGAGAAACTGGGTTTATTTATTATTCTCCAGCCATTTTAGCAATTATAGCTGTGTTAAAGTGATGTATATTTTGAAGACCGAGTCCTCCGTTTTCTATTGGTAAGCTTAAAAAATGCCAGTCTTTTAAATATATCCCTTTTTGTGTTTCTATATATATTTTTCCCACCAGAAATCACGTTGTATTTTGTTTATTTATTTGCAAGTTTTCTTTGCTAATCTAAAACAGTTAATTTGGTATATACTCATGGTAGAAGTAACATGTTTTATCATAACAGTTTTTCCGGCAATTGATAAATTTTTTCTTCTCCAACCTATGAGTCTGTTTTTCATGTGTTTTGACCATTGGTTCAAAACTTTTTATTTTGGATCTATTTGTGAATAAGGGGAGCCTAGGTATTTGTCTTCTAGAGGGATAGGTTTTACATTAAGTATATTTTGAATTTCAGTTGGTAAAGTCCGGATATATTTTAGAGCTGTAAAATATTCCATATTTTCTAAGTTGATAAGTTGTCCAGAGGTTTCTCCAAATTCATGCAAAATCTTTAAAAGGTTGTGGCTGGATTGGGTATTTGCATCATAAAAGATGATGCAATCATCTGTGAACATCAGATGGTTAACAGATGGAGCCTCATTTGTGATTTTGTGGCCTTTTAACATACCTATATTTTCAGCATGAGAGATGGTTCTCGACAGAGTTTCCAGACACATAAGGAACAAATAAGGAGACAAAGGATCTCCCTGTCTGAGTCATCTAGATGGTTTGAAAAAACCGCAGGGAGAACCGTTTAAAAGAATGGCTAAATTGGTTGTTGATATACATTGGAAAATGATATCACACAATTTTTTTTGAAAATCCCATTTTTCTCATAGTTTTTATTTAAAAATTTCCATTCAACCCGGTCAAAAGCCTTGGACATATCAATCTTTATGCCCATTAGGTTATTTTTCTTTCTCATATTGTGAATTAGTTCGTGAGAAATAGTTATGTTATCGGAAATCTGCCTTACATGAATGAAGGAAGATTGGTAGGGTGAAATTATTTTATTTAAGAGGGGTTTGATCCTATCAGCTATTAGTTTCGATATAACTTTGTAAGATGGGTTACATAGAGCAATGGGCTAAATTCGGCAACAGTTTAAGGTTTTTCGGTTTAAGGAAATGAACGAAGAGTTTATTTCTTTTAAGATGTGACCTGAGGTGAAAAAATATTGTATCACACTAACAAGTTCTTGAACTACAGTTGCTTAAATTTTCTGGAAAAAGTTGTGTGGGAAGCCATCTGGCCCCGGACACTTATTAGGTTCCGTAGAAAAGAGAGTGTTTTTGACTTCCTCATAAGTAGGTATAGCTTATAAGATGATGTTGTCGTATTATGTTATGCATTCAGGGATTAAGTTAAGCATATCTTCATCTATTTGAGGATTAACAGTTGTAGCGATATGTTTAAAATGGTCCGTGAGACAGTCAGCAATATCCTTCTTAGAGTTTATCCAGTTATTATTCGAAGTTTTCAGGGTGTCGATTATGTTTCTTCTATATCTATGTCTTTTCGTATCGTGAAAGTATTGGTTGTTTCTATCTCCTAAATCTATGTTTTGATCTTTGCTCTTAACTTTCCAAAATTCTTCCTTTATGTTGTACCAATTAGATAATTCAGTGGTAAGCTTATCTATTTATCTAGCTTTGATGTGGGATGGTAGGTTTTTATTGGATGTATCATGTTTGTTTTTAGTGTTGTTTATGTTTCCAAAGACTTATTTATTTTAATTTTTCATAATATGTTTTACATTCACTAATTTTTTTGTAAAGCAATAGGCATGAGAGCCCTCTATGTTGATATTCTAAGCCGTTTCTATAAGCGGTTTGCATTGAGGATGTTCTATCCAAGGGCCAAAAAATTTAAAGAGCTTGGACCCATCATTACAAGCAATGAAATTGTTAAGAAAAATTGGGACATGGTCAGAGATAATAGGTGGTAAATGAGTTATACTGTTAGAATGGAAAATTTTAAACCATTCATTGTTTCCTAAAACACTATCCAGTCTTTGTTCGGTAAATCAGGTCAATTTATTTTATTATTCCATGTAAATGGATATCTTGTGAATCCCAAGTCTTGAAGGTCTAAGTTATCTAGTATGTCATTGAATGTGTCAGCTTCATTGTCATTGAAAGTGAATATACTTTTCTTTTCATATTCACGAAGGACTACATTACAGTCTCATATAATTACCCAGGGTTCCTTAATGTGGTCCGCCATATTTCTTATCATATTCCAAGACTCATATTTAGTTTCTCTATAGGGACTACCATAGAAGCATGATAATATCCAAGTAGAGTTGATAGTTTGGTCGTATATCCTAGCATTTATTTGATTATGCTTATAGTCTAAGATTGTTAGTTTAAAATTATCTTTCCAAGCAAGAAATAGAGCACCTGCAGTACCTCTAGGAGGTACAATCCAGAAATTATGAAGGTTTAAACTTAGTAGAGTATGTTCTACATTTTCTGTTTGTTGTTTAGTTTCAGAAACAAAGAGAATGTCTGGATTTCATGGTTTAACATATCCTTTAGGCTGTTGAGATTTTCCGGTTTATTGTGATTTCCTAAGCCCTGACAGTTCCAGACTATAATCTTAATGAACTGCCAGAAGTATGATACCTGAGGGTAATGGAATATTTCTAGATTAATCGTGTTTGTGTTGAAAAAACTTACCTTAGTTTTTGTGTGAGTTTGTTCCATAAAAGTTTTCTGAGGAAATTCAATGGGCATAAGGTTTTGATTCTTATATCCAAAAAAATAATAAACGACAATGTGCAGGTTAAAAATGATTAATCTAGTTTTTATGTTTTATAGAAATGCATAGAACATAATTAAAGCTAGTGAATTGTAAAATATAACATAACTTTGATGTGTTAGAGACAAGCATTTGGTATCATGTTGTATTCTGGAATAAAAGAATTGAGGTTTTAGTGTTACCTCTCTGTATCAAGTGCCTGCTACCACGATACCGATAAAAATTCATTGAAATGTTATTATACCACAGTAATTAAAGAAATTGTAGTGGCAATCAGTAGTCTTGTCGGAATTGTTCACATCAGTTACCAAAATGATAAGAGTAATTTTGGTAATTAGGGTTACCTCATTTGCAGCAATATAATCTTGTCTTAGATTGGGAGAGAACTAATTCACCAGCAGAGTAAATTGTATTTGTGTAATTGACATCATTATCTAAGTCCTCAAAGGTCAAAAGTTTTACCTGATTTCTGTTGTAACTAGCAATTCCTTCGCCAAAATTTTCCTTTGTAGTATCTTTTACCAATGTTTTAGTCTCTGGATTCTTGTTAATAATGTAACCACTTTGGCCCATCGTATCATCCGGATTAGCTTTAATTTCTTCCAGCTCCAACACAAACCACTTAAAATTCAAGGATATAAAGATCTTGGGAGGATGTAGAGTATCATCGTCAAATACTCTTTCTTCTGCTTTTCGGAATTTAAGTAAAATTATTTTGGAAGTTAAACTTTTAGGATCAGTAATTTGCCTAATAGAAGTAGAGATATAGAGATTAGGCTGAAAATTAGGATTTTTTCTTTGTTTGGATAAGGGTGGGTAATGAAATCGATGATAAAGGTCTAATATTTTGATGTAAACTAATATCTGACGGGTGTTTTCCTTCTCAACATTGTGACTCTTAAACCGGTTCCTATGGGTGTGGTAAATCAATAGATTTGCCAGTTTTGCGCCCACTATGGAACTGGGAAACAAGCAAACTGGCTTGGCTAGGTGGCAAATTTTCCACTTAGCCAGGCGAGACCAAATTTCTACCGAGCGGTCGAGACTACACCGAATGGTGTAGTTTAGATCGGTTATTACTTGTTTAGTTATTTTTTTTCTCTTCTCTCATATTTTTTAGTTATTATAACAAATTTTTATTACAAGAGGACCCCACAAAATGTTATATAATCCCTAAAATTTAATAAAGATCCCATCAAACACAAATAACTAATTTTTTAATTGATAAGGGTCCCACGAAACACAATATAATATACTACTTTAATAAAATTTGTCAATTTTACCATAATGGGAAAACTAATTTGACATGCCATGTGGCATGGCAAAACAACTTTTATACTACCTCTCATACGAACCGGCCTTAGTTGCCCCAATTTAATCCAATTTTTGATGGAGTTGGAGAAGTTGCTTAGAAGAGTCATAAATCTTATAGGGGGGGAGACCAGAAAACATATGATCCAATTTCAAAATTCAACAAAAAAAAAACAACCAATAAAGCTAAATGCCCTAGGCTACAAAGAGATAAGATAGCAGATGATTAAGGAAGCTCCAATTGAGCTAATGCCGGAGAATTGAGATAATGCCGGAGAAATCACAATGCAGACTTGTTGGTGAAAAGGAGTTTCGATTAGCGAATGAGGATCAAAACTTGTAATGTTGTATTTGTTCGAAGGAGTCGAACATTGACTTGGATCTTTGAGCCTTCAAGAATTTGAAACTTCTGGTCTTGGAATTAATCTCAGTCGCTCAGAGTCTTTAGTATTCAAGAGTCTGACATAAAGAATTGGAAGGAATAATCTATTGGCTTAGTGTCTTGGTATCTCAGAGGCTTAGTGTCTTGGTATCTCAGTGGCTTGGTGTCTTGGTATCAAAGGTGTCTTAGTGTCTTCAGTAACTAGAATAGATTAATCGAGTCTATGAGACTTTGGGAATTTCCTGTGTCTTCGTTTAAGATTCCAGTTGAATTAAAGAGTAGTAAAACTAGTAAACATAAGATCTTTGATTAGATGAATTGGGTTCAAACCATACGTGAGATTTTCTTGTGAACTCCGGTTAGGTTCCGATCAAAAAGAGGCGTTGAAAGAATCTAACGGAAAGAAAAAGAGTCGTTGAGAATAGTTTTCTATGTTGCCCATTTTGAGCTTACTGCTCTAACACATTTTTGGTGTTTGAACTGTTTTCACTTTCCTAATACATTATTTTTTTCGGTAAAAAAAAACAAAATCTCTTGGTCCCAAACTAGTCGGATTTTGTAATTTTAAGCATTATATATTAGAGCAACTCCAGTGGTGCGACTATTCTCAAAGAGCAAAGACTAAAATGGGCGACCAAAGTTGAGTTTAGTCCGTGTTGTGACGCAGTGGGTGACGATTATATTTAGTCAGGCGGAGTTATAATCAACGTTTTGTTGCGGAGCGGATGTATAAAGTGTGCCTGGATGAGGCGTTGATATAGATTACGCTCAGTGAGAGGCGTTTGTATAGATAACGCCCGATGTGGGGCGGAATTAAAGTTTACGCTTGATGAACGGGCGGTTGTATAATCAACGCATCATGGAGCGTACGTAAAGTTACCGCCTGAATCCAGGCGTGTGTATAATCTCCGCCTCATGGGGCGTACGTAAACTTACCGCCTGAATCCGGGCGTGTGTATAATCTCCGCCTCATGGTGCGTGCGTATAATCTCCGCTTGATTCCATGCGTTTGTATAATCTCCGCCTGATGCCAGACGTTTATATAGTCTCCGCCTGATGCCAAACGTTGATATAGTCTCCGCCTGATGCGTGCGAACACTTTAGAAAACGCTTGAATGAAGCGTACACTTTATCTCCGCCCGTCTACACAATTACCACTCACGAACCTCCACGTATTGCGTTTAACCCACGTGTCCCGTTAAACCCTAATTTCCTCCGTCGACTTCTTCTCTTTTTCTACATCTTTCTCTATTATTCCATACACTATCACGAGCAGGAGGAAAAGAAAAAAAAACCAAGATACTTGTTACCTACCTCAGCATCCGGGTTACACAACATGTATGTTTCTTAATCTTTTCTGTTGAATAACTAATTTAGGGTTTTAGTTTGTTAATATTAGGTTATTTGATAATTTTTTAATTGAGTTGATATATACACGGCAGTTTTAATTTGTGGGTTTTAACTTATTTAAAAAAAAATTCATACACGGCCGTGGGTTTAATTCGTTTGCTAAAACTAGGTTATAGAATAGTCAATTTTTTTTGAAATTTTGAGAAACAGTATTTAATTTATGGGTTCTATGGATTATAATATGTGGTTATATGAAAAATTGTGGTAATGTAAAATTTGTGTGGTTAAGTTTCAAAATTAAATCCTGTCAATTTGGTGCAGTTCTATTTGAAAATTGTTATGTGCGGTTATGTTTGAAAATTTTGGTTCTGTCAAATTTTGTGTGTTACATATATAAAAGAGCTAATTTATATGAATGTAAATGGGGTTACAATCAATTCACTTTGTAGTGATGGTTTATGAATTGTTAAATTGAGTTGCTTTAAATTGTGCATAGATGTTGAAATATGTTGAGTTGCTTTGAGGTATTTTATTTTTGAGGTATTTTATTTTTGTTTTATTTGTTGAAATACATCTGTGACTATCTAAATTGTGTCTGTGTAATAATAGAATTGAGAATTCTTATAGTTTCTGTTAATGAGTGATGGTATTTGGAATATAAATGGTGCTGGACTTATAATTTGGGAATAATGAGGATTAGTGATTTAATAATGAAATTGTATCTATCTTATGTGTGCATAGATGTGCATAGATGTTGAACCGATTAACATCGCGGTTTAACGATCGCGTCAAGACGAACAAGAAACAGAAATGTGTAGCTGAAGAGGATTACAACTTAATCTCTACTGGTAAAATTAAGGAGGTTGATATTCCCCGGTTAGGGACGTTTCCTATACTGCAAGATGATAAACAGCATGCTACTATGGACATCACATTTACAGGCGAGCATAAATTGAAGTATCAACATCGTGGAAGTTTGGCATCGGTAATTCATAACTATCAAACTATTTCACAACACTGTCCTAGAGTTAAATACATTATAGAAAAAGCGGGATGGCAAAGTTTATTGAGCATACAATGTAGTGAAACCCAACATTCGATGGTTGATTATATTGTTGAGCGGTTTTGGGATACAACAAACACTTTTCACTTCCCATTTGGTGAGATGGGATTCACCCCAAAGATTGGCTCATGTTGACTGGACTGAGTATTGGTGATGGGCCTGACGTTCCATACAATTTTGGGAAGTACCAATTTGAATATGTTCGTGAGCATCTCTTTCCGGATATCCAAGACGTCACGATGAGTCCAAAAGATCCGTCGTGGGTTTCAAATTCAATTACAATTAAATATTTAAGCTCCTATTTCTCAGAAGACAAGTTGGTTGCGGCTGAAAATGATAGAACCCTTGCTTATAGAGTAGCCATTGCCTTTTTCATGTATGTGTTGGGACACTTTTTCTTTTCTAATGCAAAGACCTATATAGATGCTGGATGGTTAGCTGCTTTTGAAAATCTTGATGTAGTGTCCACGTATGACTGGGGTGGTGCGGCTTTTTCGAAATTATATGCGTCACTCCGTTTAGCTGGGAGGAGACAGAAGGCACTATGCGGTCCATTCCAAATCTTAGAGGTATTCTCTTTATCCAGTGATTTATTCCTTTCATTCTTTATTTTGTTGCGAAGTTATTTACTTGGCTAATTTTATTCATGGAGTAGTTCTGGGGGTATGAATACCTGGGCATATGTCGACCAGACATTTCACGCTCGAAAGAAGAACAAAAATAGCCCGTATCCTCTAAATGGAATGTACCGAAGAATACAAATGATATTTTCCGTTGTAGGGATTTACTGAGTAAGCTTACTGCTGAACAAGTGACATGGCGCCCATGAGAATCATACAGAGAAGTGCTTGGATCTGATATGGGAGGCACGGCTACGAGGCTATCAGACTCGAGATATATATTTTCTTACATGGGCATTGTGAGTTAATAATTAAAATTTATTTTGTTACGAAGGCTTATTTAGTATATAACATACTTAATTCATTCGTATTCCCTTTCCAATTGTACAACATAACATGTATCTCGGAGAAAGGTGTTGGAGGCAAAACCATCATACTTTTGCTGTTCCCAAAAAACTACACACCATTATTGGGGATATCAGCAATATTCAAGCAGAACGTCTAAAGAGGGAAGGTTTGGTCGATGCAACAGAGATAGTGCATGTTGTCAAAGATTATGATACATATTTACAGTACTGGAGAAAGGTAACTAACTACAGAGAATATGTGACTCATCCTATTTGGGAAGCCCAAACATATGGGTATGTTGGTGACGTGTATACGGACCCAATTGAACAACCGGCTGAACATGTACCTGTCCCTCCTCCACATCTATTATCCCACGTAAGTGTACTAATTTTCTTTTTGTTGTGCATTATACTTTTTGTTGTACAATTGTGCTTAAGTATTTTAATTTTTATTCACAGCATGAAGCTTACACATTATTTCAAGAATATGCCGATTTTAATCAACAATTCCGCGATTTTACCTTAAAACAAACTAAGGAGAGGGTGGACGTTATTATGTCGAAAGAAGCAGAAATAGAAAGGCTGAGAACTTCAAACACGGATTTGCAGCAACAACTCTCTCTGTTCCGTACGCCGTATGCTGGCCGACCTACCAGTTCCTTTCCCCAAACAATGCCACCACCAGTTTGGAGTTGTATGAGTCAAGGATCAGCTTCAACAATGTCCTCAGTGAATACCACTCCGAGAATGCACATGCCTTTTATGCCACCACGTTCGGATAAGGATAATACAGATGGTTAACTTTTCTTTCACCGAGTAGTCATTTCTAGTCTACTCTCTTCTCTCTTCTTTATCCATTTAGTAGTCCTCTCAGTGAGTTGTCAGTGTGTATAGAGTATAGTCATATAAGGTCACTGACAAACACCTTATCTTTTTTCTTTGAAAACACTTTGCTTCACGTGACAAACACTTTATCTTCTTTCTTACATGACACTTTATTTTCTTTCTGAAATAGAGTATCAATTTATTATTTTTTTAATGCTATTGGAAATGTGTTATAAATTAAAGATATGAGCATCCAATGTATGAATAACAATAGCTCTCTTCTGCTTCAGATAGTAATGGAAAACTATGAGAATACACTTCATTATTGCTCCTGTATTTCTTATTCTTCTTCTTCTAATAGTAGTTTTTATTCATCAGATGATGATGCAGTAGCAATTATGAAAAATAACATGGCTGTTAGTTTGGGAGTCCTTGTTACAAATTCAAAATGGCCTCAAAATCGTATGAAAATACCTAGAGACCGTGAGGCCGGAGCAGAACTTCTTTGGAACGACTATTTTTCTCCCTACACAAACCAACCACCCAATGTTTTCCGCAGAAGATTTAGGATGCGTCGACAATTATTTCACCAAATAGTAGATGGTGTTACCAATGCCGAAGCATATTTTTTCAAAAGTCGGATGCTTGTGGAGTTCTAGGATTAAACCCTCATCAAAAAGTAACAGCAGCAGTACGAATGTTAGCTTATGGATGTGCGACAAATGCGATAGACGAGTACTTACGTATAGAAGAAACCACGGTTTTGGAAGCTACTCGTACGTTCTGTCAAACGATTATTAATGTATGGGAAAGAGTATTTGTGTGAACCAACGGTTGGTGATGTTGAATTGTTTCTTAAGCAAAACAAAGACCGGGGATTCCCAGGGATGCTGGGTAGTCTAGATTGCATGCATTGGAAATGGGATAAATGTCCGTCGGCAGAATCCGGGGCTTACACCGCGTATAAAGGGAGCGAAAGTATTGTGTTGGAGGCTATGGTGTGGTATGATATATGGTTTTGGCATGCATTTTTTGGTATACCCGGCTCTAACAACGATATTAATGTTATGAATCGTTCATATGTTTTTCGAAGTCTTGTAACAGGAAAAGCACCACCAGTGAGCTACGAGGTAAATGGACATTCATATGATATGCCGTATTATCTAGGTGATGGCATCTACCCAGAGATTCCTACTATTATTATGGCCATTAAACATCCGGTCGGTAGGAAAAAAGAAATATTTACATCGATGCAAGAGGGTGCAAGAAAAGATATCGAACGGGGATTTGGTGTACTTCAACAACAATTTGGAATCATCAAACAACCCGCAAGAATGTGGAATCCAAATGTGCTTGCCTATATCATGAAAACCTGTATAATCTTACATAATATGATAGTCGAGGATGAGCGTCTAACCGGTGATTGGCCACATGTTTATGAACAACGAAGAAACCCGGCACCGGTTAATATATTAAGAGGAAATAGTGAAGAGTTTTCCCAAATTAGAACTCAGCAACGCCGACGTGCAATGTATAACAAAGATGCGCATATTCTTCTGCGCGATGACTTGATCGAACATATATGGTCAGAATATGGAAATTAAAAATTGTAGTTTGCATTTTTTTGGTATCTTAACTTTGGATAATAATAAAAGAATAGATTCATTATATGGTCAGAGTAGGATGGGAATGATTGATATCTATTATTTTTTTTTATCCTATAAAAAGAATTAAATACGATTTTACTATTGTCCAAGGATGGATCGACCTTACAACAATTCCACTTTATTCATGGCATCAACAAGATTACAACTAATAATCACTAAATAGGAGAAATAATTATTGTTTCTACTAATTCTCCTTTGTGTTAAGATTGGTTTCTTCTGTTACGAACTATGTCCTCCCTACGAAGTTGGAAGTACTCTCGTTGTACAGGATCCAATTTTTCAAGATCCATCATAATGATGCGAAATTCGTCGTCTTCAACTTGCTTTGCTATTTTTGCCGCTTGTTCTGTTTGTTTAGCTGCAAACTCGGCTGCTCTTTGTTCCATCTTGAATCTTGATTGTGCTTGGTAATGAGTATTGAAATTTTGTTGTTCTTTAATAATTATCCCCATCAATTCTTCTTGTGCAGTGGATTTTTCTCTCCCCGTTTTCTTCAATCGTTTTGCTTCTTTTTTCCCCAACTGACGGTGATATGTGTTCTCTATGTCTCCCATATCCGTGTTGTTACCGGTCTCGTCTTGAATTGTTGTTTGCGGTCCATCCTCATCTACCTCGTTATTCTCATAACTGTCCAAATCGTGCATCGTATCGAATACAAAAGTCGATCGCCGATTATATTTAATATTTTCTATGAAAATTGGGTAGCACTCTTCGTGCCTACATTTTTTTCCATCATTACATTCCTTGAACCGATTTTTTACTTCTTCAAGCTGTTAATTTTTTTTAAAACAGTTAAGTTCAGGGGAATTTAAATATGAGGAAAAGATTGTTCAAAAAATCAAGAATACTTACCTTCATTTCAGGACCCCATCCAGTATGATATTCGCCTTCCACTTCTGCCTCTTTTGCGGAAAACAGCGACACTTCTTTACTTATTCTCTGATATCGTTTTTGCCAAGAACTCCAAGTTCGCACTGGAGCTTTAGGTAAATGAACTTCAATATCATACTTGATACGAGTCCACAACGCCTCCTCTGATTGATCAGCTCCAACACCAGGATCTTGAGATATTGATAAATAAATTTTACACATCGTTACATCTTCAATTGTCACATCTTCAATTGTCGTAAAATTTGGACCTCGTGTTGCTCGTGGTGCCATTGTTAGCAACTCGTGAAAATTTTGTAGAAGATTTGAAAGAAGAAATACTGCTTTCTTTTGCTTGTTCTGAACAGAGAGTTTGAAGTAGTTGTGAGAAAATGTTAAATGAAATCATCTGTATATATATATATAAATCTCCAACGGTTCGAAAAATATCTTTCCAACCCAGCGTTCCAAAATATCCAACGTTACATTTTCTTCAACGTTCGAAAAATTAACAACGGTATAAAACCAGATTCAAATTACTCATGGAGCGTAGTTTATATGTCCGCCTGGCATCAGGCGGAAATTTTATCAACGCCTAACAGAGGCGTATGACTGGCGTAATCTTAATTTTCCAAAGAAACCAGGAGGTTTAGTTTACTGCTGAAAATGGTCCATACATTTATCTAGAAAAATCTATTTTACGTCTATTTTACCATCGGGCGTATTCTATTTTACGGCTGAAACCAGGAGGTGAAGCATTGACTAAACCTCCATCGGGCATATTCAGTATTTTACCATTGGGCGTAATCTTAACAATAGAATAATGTACGCCACATGAGTATGAAGGAACCAAAGAAGAAGACAAAAATGGAGCGTTTGATGAAAAGAAGACAAAATGGTTCTAAATGCTTCAGCCAAGCGTTTGCTGAAAATGGAGCGTTTTCTTAACCTCCGCCTGGTATATAGGCCAAGCGTAATCTTTAGCCCCACCTGACTCGGACGTTTTCTTAATATCCCCCTCATGCGGAGCGTAAATTATATCAACGCCTGAGTCTGGGCGGAAACTTTATTACCGCCTGATACCGGACGGAAACTTTACGTCCGTTTGAGTGGGGCGGTTGGTATGTCAACGCCTGATTCCAGGCGGACACTTCAGCAAACGCTCCATCGGGCGTACATTTTATCAACGCGTCGTTGGTGCATATTTTATATGCCCACCTGATCGTGGGACGAACACTATACAAACGCTTCATGGCAAGCGTAAATTATATAACCGTTTGTTGAGAAACGAAGATTGTATAAACGCTGGATTATATCTGTGTTTAGAGCGTCCACGTTGGTACGATCAAAACCAAAGATCAAAGACCAAAACAAACGATCAAATTTGAGTTTAGTCTGTAGTGTTACGTTAAGGCAGTGGAGTATATTTAGTCGGACGGATGTATAATCTACGCTTGCATGTGGAGCGTGCGTATAATCTTCGTCTGGGCCAGGCGGGGATATAATTTACGCTGGTTGTGGGGCGTTGGTAAAGAATACGCTGGTTGTGGGGCGTACATATAGTTCACGCTCGGAGAAGGGACGTAGGTATAATCAACGCCTCATTCAGGCGTACGTATAATCAACGCCTCCTACTCAATTAATGCTCTCCTAGCTTTTATCCCCTACAACTGCTCTAAAAAACGGCATGCAAACTTGGGGAAATCACATGCTTACAGAATGATAAGATCGTGTGCAGATGTACAAAAGCATTCTAATCGTGCTTTTCATGTAGCAGTTTTTGAACGAGGAAGAACACATGAATTCAAAGGTCATTGTTTTGAGTGGGGACATGATACATGTTCGATGATTAGAAGGCTATTGTTAACTGGGTTTCCTTGTGATAATCCTGTTTGTGTTGAAAATCTCTTGCACATGCATGCATTGATGAATTTGGGGTTTAATCTATGTTTTTTTTCTTTCTCTTTTGGTGTAATGTCCAGATACCAATTATTTGTTTATGGGAGACTATGTGGATCGTGGTTATTATTCAGTGGAAACAGTAACTGTAAGTAAATAACTCCGTTTCTATTTTTTCAATAAGAAGAGTTCAGTGAGAAAAGACCAAATTTTTGTTAGCCAAGTGGTTTCCTACTCAAGCTTTGTAGTTGTTGGCAATAAAAGCTGTGGTTAGAATTCTCAACGTTGATCTTCTGTTCTATGCACATGTAAATGTGGCGGATCTATTAAGTCCGCTCAACAACAGGCGTTAACTATATATATGCCGGGCTGGGGCGTTAACTATATAAACGCCTGGCGTGGGGCGTTAATTATATAAACGCCGGGCTGGGACGTATGTATAATTTTCGTTTCAATGGGGCGTTAATTTTATGAACGCCTAGCATGGGGCGTAAACTTTAGCAACGTCCCAACGGGCGAACATTTCAGCAACGCCTCAACCAGGCGTAACTTATATACACGCCTCTTTATGGGGCGGTGACTTTACGTGCGTTTCACAACAGGCGTAGATTATATACACGCCCGATAACAAACGGTGATTATACATCCGCTCCACTATATATAGTTTTGGTCTTGGTCCCAGACCAAATATGGTCCTGAATATGGTTTTGGTCCAGATTTAAATCTTTACTCCGTCCCATTGCGTCTCGTCCATGGACCATAATTATAGGTTTGGTCGTCCACTGCAGTTGCTCTTAGTCTTGGTCCCGGACCAAATATACTCTGGGATTTAATCGATGGTCTGGATTTAGTCGATACTCCGTAACACTGTGTTTGGTTTTTTTACCAAAATTTTGGTTATACTCGCCCACTGTGGATGCTCTTAGATCACTAAAACGAGACTACATGTGGAAAAGTTATTCTCCTGGTATCATTTAATACTTGCAAAAAATCTGGGATGAAATATTCCCATATATAGGTTTGGAATACTCCCTGTTGGATGTTATCTGCCGCATAATTAGCGAGAGCGTCAGCTGCTTGATTAGGTTTCCTGTAGTTGTGATGAATTTTGTATCGGGGAATTGTTTCCAGTCTTCCTTTGATCTCCCTGATCATGTCTTTTAGGTACCAAAGCGGTTCAGTTAAATGGGTGATAAAATGAACTAGTGTCTGTGAGATAGTGACCATTCTCAGAGCCATGATCAGAGCCCAAGTTTCTGATACCAAAGTTGTTGTGATCCCTAACGGTTGGGCCATTGCGACAATAACTGAGGTTGTTGAATCTCTGCAAATAAATGCTCCTCCTGCTGGTCCAGGGTGTCCACGTGCAGCTCCGTTGGTGTTGATTTTTATCTGGTATAGTTCCGGTGATTTCCATCCAACCTGAATGATTTTAGACTCTCTGGTTTGTCATATAGCGTTTGTCACAGGATGCGGGTCGGGCATCGGTGGAGGTAGTACTGAATTTGCCCAGGTGTACTCATGATGCATATGTACTGCTAATTTGACTGTGTCTGCTGGAGGCTTATGCTTCCTTCTGTAAATTAAGTCATTCCATACTATCCAGAGTGTCCAAATGATGAAACAGAATGAAGTTGTAGCCATTGTGGATTGTTGGAACTGGAGTAGCTGATTAATGGTGGTTGATGGAGTTATCCTTTGTGGTCTTCGATGATGGAAGGTAGGTGTCGCATTATAGTGGTTGAAAAGGAGTTCCCAAGCTTCTTGAGCATATAGGCATCTGAGGAGAATGTGCTCAGTTGTTTCTGGAACTGAATTATATCTAGGACATAGATTTGAGGGGTGACGTTGATTTTATGTAGAAGGGTGAAGGTCGATAAACCTTCATTTATAGCTTTCCACAAGAAAAGATGTATTTTTGGGGGGCAATTTAATGTCCAGAAGTGTTTAGTGGGTTGTAGCTAGAGGTGTAAAACGTGCCGGCCGGCACAGCCCGACACACGAAGTCGCGTGCTTCACGTGCCATGTGTCGTGTTGTGCTGTGCCAACGATTTAAACGTGTTGTGCCGTGCTGTGCTTTACTAGTCAAAAGCTAGGCACAACACATCCCACGGGCATATTACACGGATAAACGTGACCTGTGCCGTGCTGGCACACATGCTATAAACAATTTGAAATCACTTAATGTATATATTAAGTCGGACATTATCACCAGAATTTAAATAGACAACGTATTATTTGAAAGTATTTCAAGTAAAATTAACAAGTTTATTCAATAAAAAAAATAGCCCATCAAATATAAAATTGGATTATTGTCATGTAAATTAATATTCTAGTTAAATATAGGTGATGACATTATAACAACGATATTGAAATATATTTTCCAAATATTAAGGTATTATATGTGTTGTTATAAATAAGTCAGCATAAAATGTTAAAAACTAGTTAGAATAGTGACTATTTTGTGAAATATACAAAATATGTGATGTATTATGTCTTGTTATAGGTGAAATTGTACATGTTATGTCGTGCTTTCTTAACGTGTTGTATTGTGCTATGCCACATGCTTATCTGTACCGCGTACTGTGTTATGCTACCGTGCCGATTAAACAACCCAACATAGCCCACAAAACTAACGTGCTTGGCTAAATCACATGCTGAACTATGCTGGGCTTAGATTTTAGCGTGACGTGTTGGGTTGTGCTCGTGCTGGCACAACCCAATTTACACCTCAAGTTGTAGCTGAATGGGTTTGTGGTAGAGGTTTGATGGGTAATCATGCAGTATCCAGATCTTGTAAATACATTATATAAGCTCACACGTAGGAAGATTTAATTAAGTCAACGGAAAAATGCAAACCTGGTGGTTTTTGCTTTGGCGTCTCAATGCATTGCAACAACGTCTTGTTTAGTACTCCTCTTCTTATGATGCCGGCACAAACTAAACACTTTCCTCCTGTTTTCTTAAATCTTAACTAAACATCTTTCTTATGATGCCGGCACAAACTATGTGACCATGTGCGGCCTTGATGCCAGCTCTGTAAACCCGTAATAAATTATCTTTTCCGATATAAAAAAGAGAGTGGAGGACAGAAAATTTATTGCTGGTCTAACTTCACCAAAATCAAGAGTGTACATGTAGCGATCAAAAGGTCTGGGTAATGAATTGACTTCGACCAACCACCTTCCTGTATGGAAACAGAAATACCCAGTTACATTGATCCTATTGTCAAGGGAACCAATAGAGGAGCTCTACGTTCACTTAGATACCTACTAAGCTATGAAGACATTTCTGGGAAGAAGCTTGTTGTATCACCATTATCGCAGTGGGTGTGCCTTTCCATACAATACAAGAGTTAATGCATTTATCCTCTATGTGGAACCATAATGCCATTCTCGTGACAAAATAAAAAGGACAACCCAGTTCCCAAGTCCCAACTAAGAAACAAAAGAGGTAAAAGAAAACAAAAAAAAAATCGAACAAATAGCACCGGTACTTCTCCCATTCGGATTGATTTCGTTTGAATCATTTTCATATTTAGGCGTATTAAGTCATTTTAATCTCTGTTTTTCTTAATTTGTGCGGATGTAAGAAGACAGTATCCCCGTGCTTTAATTTTATTTTGGCACAAAAACCTTTTTTAGGCAGGTAATTTGTTACGATTTGCAACAAATTGTGGCGAGTTCTATCAAGAAACAGCAAATTGTGGTGTAGGTTAACAGACTAGCATTCCAAAATGATGCACCATCCATGCATATGTGCGAAGAGGCTAAAAAAAACAGTTTTATACTGTACTATACCTTTTTGTAGTACACACTTGCGTCGTATATACCGATACTCGTACGTATTTTCCCAACGTCCCATAAATACTTAATTTCTCTTCTGCGTCTCTCCTTGACAGAAACATAAAAAACCAGCGAGAAAAAGAGAAGAGAAAGAAATAAATGGATGGCGGTATGAACCATGGGGGTATGCAAATGAATCAAACAATGGGTATGAGCAAGAAGAAGATGATGATGCATATGTCATTTTATTGGGGTGATAGCGCAACAGTTTTATTCCATCATTGGCCAGGGGATAGTACTGGTATGTACATCTTGTCTTTGATTTTGGTGTTTGTATTGTCTGTGTTTGTAGAATGGCTTGGTGTTTGTAGAATGGCTTGGTCATTGTTCAATTGCTAGAGCTGATTCTAATCATGTTGCTGCTGGAATTGTAAGGAGTATAGTGCATACAGTTAGGGTTGGGTTAGCTTACTTGGTTATGCTTGCTGTTATGTCTTTTAATGGCGGTATTTTCATTGTTGCTGTTCTTGGACATGGTTTAGGGTATTTTGTATTTGGGACACAGGTTTTTATGAAGACTGATAAGAACAAAACTCTTCCTGATTTGGGTTGTTAGATGAATTGGGGATCATTGGGATGGGTTTTTGGGTTGAATTTTAGTTAGAAAATATTTGTAATTGAGTGATGATGATAAATTAATAAGAACTGTTATAATTTTCTACAAGTTAATTGAACGTACACCTTTCATCATTCACCACGTGTACAGGAAGGAACACGTGGAAGACATGCAAAACAAGACATCAAAACATGATAGCAAGCATCTCATCAGAAGATGCCACCGGTCAGCAGATTCGACGGTCAGGGACAGAGGATCACAGAGGTATGATGGCTCAGAGGAGCACCAGATAATACCCCTTGGGTGTTAATAAACCCAATCCCGAGGAAGATCCCAGATCAACGGCTGAGAGGAAGTTTGGCTGACACAGATGTGACCAGACAAAGAGACACTTGCCTGACACGAGCAAACATTCATCTACCCGCATTAAATACCAAAGAGGTATACACGTGTCAATCAGCTCGTGGAAGAGGCGAGGGTAACCCTTCGTGTTCAAGCTCAGGCCGCAGATATGCCGAAGACCCCTGCGTAATGGGCACAAAGCACAAGAAGATAAGATTACAACGGCACCTCAGAAGTAGGACCCACGTTCCAACCCTATAAATACCCCTCTCTACTAAGAGAGAAGGGGTCGACCAGTTTTTAGCAATTAGAGAAGAACATAGGAAAGAGAAATAGGAAGAGTAAGTATGATTCCCCTTTCCCCATTTCCCCTTAGCATCGTTGTTCACTTAAAGTCATTTGACTACCTTTGTAATCCTTCAATACATAGTGAAAACACCAACCCCGTGGATATAGGCCTTAGTGCTGAACCACGTAAATCATCGTCTTATTTACATTCATCCCTTTACATTATGTTCTTATGTTTATGCTTCTATTCTTTATTTATCCTGTCATATGATTAGTAATATTGATATCATACGACTAGACAAGGACGAGCCCGAAGGCTCTGAGTCAACATCTTCTCGTAGCTTTATGCATACCGTGCTCAGTTTTCTGATGAATGATTGTATGCGAATATTGTTTGTGAACACGAAGATGGCTTCGTAATTTATGTGTTCACAATCTGGCGCTAGAAACAGGGACTTTGTCCCGGTAAAAGATTTATCTTATCTGTGATTTCACCTTAAACGCGCATTATGGTTGTACCCTATTCTGGGTTCAGCGTGCTTTCAAAATCTTTTTTATTCTGGGTTCACGGTCTTCATTTTCACAAACACCATTTCAAAACAGACAAATCCACGTCTATCTATTACAGATTTGCACGTGAGGCGTTTTTCTTTTAAAACTAAGACTTAGTAATCCAGATTCGTGAGTTCTCGCTACGGATATGCCTTTTCAAGAGTTTTCCTTTTCAAAAAGTAGTCTGAAAACAAGGTCCATGATTGTTTATTAGAGGACTTGTATTGCGAAAACTAGACCGATGAAATCTTTATGTTTCTCTTTTATTAAGGCCCCTAGGCAGCTCATTTCCTTTTATTCCACAAATTCTGTGGATACGGATAGCACTAACCCGATCCTCGTGGATATCTTTGGTTTTCTTTATTTATTCCCCTATGCAGAAAAAGGACTAAAAATGGAAAAGATACTAGGGGCAGAAAAAACCAAAGCCTCATCAAAGGAGACATCGAGGATTACCCCGGTCATGACCCGAAGCAAGCAGAAAGCAGACAAAGCTAAGACAGCTACTCAGAGGCAGGATGCTGCGGAAATCACCTCACCTATGAACGCTAACTCCATTGCAGCCACGGCTCTCAAAGCAGCAGCCACAAAAAACAACTCAACTGTTGCGGCTCTCCAGGCTACAGAAGCTAACAAGACTTTGGTTTCAAACCAAATCCATTAACAAAGAGAAGGGGTGGCAGAATCTATGACACGTCAGCCCGCACATCCACCAGTCTTCGGAATGCCGTCAACCAACGATCAGAATCAAACCATACCAGTGGTTTTAGTACCGCGGGTGGAAGCTCAACCGAGGGGACCAAACGTGGAGATACCAACAATTGAAACTGATCCTCTTCCACCCTTAATACACACAGTAGACGAAGGGGGAACTATGGCCGTATGAGTACAAGCCGGAACTCCCAATTAGGGATCAAACCAATCCCACCGACTGATGGTAGAGCTCGAAGAATTGAAAAGGAGCCATCAGGTCTACGCAGATGTCATAGCCTTTTTGTCCAGGGAGAACCAAGACTTGAAAGATAGGATTTCCCAAAGCACGAAGACTAGCCAACAACAGGACGAAGCAAATTCTAAGGCACCAGAGCCTAATCGAGACCGAAGAATTATCCGAGCAAGCATCGTTAGGGAAAGCAGTGTATCCGATCCAGAATATGCCGCCGAAGACTCATACTATTATGACAGTGAAGGTCGAACAAAGAAACGCTCAGCCGAGCATAAGAACGTGGGACATTACCGCGCAATGGAAGAGCTGCGTGAAGAGATGATGACTGAGATCAAGCAGTTAAAATCCAGACAAGGTGGAGGAAGGCTTGAAGAGGTGATGAAAGAAGCTAACTCCACGCCCCTAACTCATCGCCTGGAAAATACCCCCATTCCGTTAAAGTGCCCTGTCCCAACTTTTGAATGCTTTGACGGATCCAGTGATCCCGCAACACATATCCGGTATTATAATCATACCTTAGCCCGACGGAGTCAAAACGACGCCGTCCTCTGTAGGTATTTCCCATCAAGTCTGAAGGGATCGGCTTTGTCTTGGTTTGACAACCTGCCACCTGATTCCATCAACTCCTACGATCAACTCGCAGAAAAATTCTTGAGAACCTACATGTACAACAAAGCTGTCAACACCGGAATGGATAAAATTTTTTCTCTAGCAATTGGTTACAAGGAGAACACGAGGGAATACACCAACAGATGGCACAAGATCTTCCAAGCCATAGGGAGTGTGGATCCCGTGGTAAGCATCAACTGCTACAAGTGGGGATTAGACCGAATGAGTCCACTATTTGTTGAGATCCACGGAAGCGTACCTAAGACAGAAGGAGATCTTCGAATAATTATTGAGAAATATGCTCGTCTTGAAGAAATCCAGCGTGAGAACCCGAGGGCGCAAACGCAGAGGTCTCACCGTACCAATTCCGCAGAACAAACCAGCGGGGCCAAAAGAAATAGCTCAGTGGAACGACCGCACGAAGATAGGAAGGAACGGAGAGATGAACGACGAAGAGACGATCGAAAATTCTAAGATCAGGTTTACACGAAGCTCAATGCTAGCTACGCTCGGATCTTGCGAGAGATCAAAGGAAGGGAAAATTTGGAGTGGCCGTGGTCTAAGGGAAAACAGCCCCCACGGACCGAGAAGTCTAAAGATTACTGTGAGTATCATTGCTTCAATGGACACCAGACCGAGAAATGCAAAAACCTCAAAATAATGATCCAAAAATTGATTGATAATGGCGAACTCAAGCAATACATACGAAAGGAAGTCACCGAGGACAGATCCAAACGAACCAAGCAAGTCCAACTTACAGAGGGAAACCGCACAATCAACACCATCTCGTGTTCCGAAGCCGCGGGGCCCTCACTTATAGCGCAGATAAGAAAGAGGCTACGAAAGCAATTCGAATACCACTACGAATTATATAAGATTGATGGCGTAGAGGTGGACGAGCACGAAGAGTGGATGGACGCACCTATCATCTTCGATATTGAAGATGTTGAAGAAGATATGGAAGACCATAACGATCCCTTGGTCCTCACACTACCAGTGGCCGGATGTAACCTCAAAAAGATCCTCATCGACGGGGGAAGCTCAGTGAACGTTCTATTCTACGACGCCTTCAAACGGATGAAGCTTCATGATGAACAACTGATGACCTCTTATTACACCATCTACGGGTTCAACGGAGCGCCCACAAAGCCATTGGGAGACATCATGTTACAGGTGAACGCCGGGCCCATGAAAGTAGAAACACGATTCAGCGTGGTAGACGCCTCATCCCCTATAACACCATTATTGGACGAAAATGGGTACATAAACTCAAGGGAGTGGCAGCAACTTACTACCAATATCTCAGGTTCCCTACACCCGAGGGAGTAATGGAAATCAAGGGAGATTGGATCTCTTCAAAAGAGTGCCAGGCCACTCAGGATCGTATCAACGACGAACAGGAAGAACAACGAAAAACCCGAAGGATCAAAAATAAAGAAGCTGCGAAAGAAAAGGCCATAGACCTGTTCCTCAAGAAAACCGCAGGGAAGGGCTTGACAAAAGATGATAATGTCCTTAACACAGAGGCAAGTACTTCAGCAGCCAACGAAGGACAGACACATACCAAATAACAATTAAAGAGCGTCCCAGTCCTTGGGGACCCGAAGCCGGTGTTCACACCAGTGGATCCCGTAAAAGAAATCAACATAGGAACGGAAGAAAACCCGAAGATGGTCAAAATAGGGACCATAATGGACGAAAAAAGAAAAGATTCCTTGACCAAATTACTTAAAGAATACGCGGATGTATTCTCCTGGAAGTTAGGAGACATGTTGGGGATCGATCCAAAAATAATCCAACACGAGTTGCGCATCAAACCAGGCACGCCACCTTTCAGGCAGAAAATAAGAAAAGTTGCACCAGAGTATCATAAGGCAGTAGAAAAAGAACTCCGGAAACTACTAGAAGCAGGCTTCATCAAGGAAGTCAAGTACCCTACATGGATCTCCAACATGGTCGTCGTTCCTAAGAAAAATGGAGGGGTTAGGATATGCATCGACTTACTAACCCCAACAAGGCATGTCCAAAAGACAACTATCCCCTACCGAGCATAGATCAACTGGTTGAAGCAGTGCAAGGGTACGAAGAGCTGTCATTCATGGACGGATATTCTGGTTACAACCAAGTAGCCTTGGCAGAAGAAGATCAACTACACACAACATTCTACACCCCGCATGGCCTTTATTGCTACACTAGAATACCCTTTGGACTTCGAAACGCAGGGGAAACTTACCAAAGAATGGTCGATGTTATCTTCAGGCCATGGATTGGTAGTACCCTAGAAGTCTACGTTGATGACATGCTCGTCAAAAGTAGGCTGCGCAAAGATCACCACCAGGACCTCAGAGATATTTTCGAAGCAATGAGGAAATATCACATGAAAGTAAATCCAGAAAAATGCACTTTCGGTGTCACCTCAGGGAAATTCCTCGGATATCTGGTAACAAAAAGGGGTATTGAGGTAGACCCCGCGAAGATTCAGGCCATAGTGGAAATGCCATCTCCTAAGAATTTAAAAGAAGTGCAAAAGCTCAATGGGTCCTTAGCATCCTTGGCAGATTTATTGCCCGATCCTCGGACAAATGCAGACATTTTTTCAATATTCTCAAAAAAGGGAGTAAGTTTGAATGGACCGCAGAATGCGAAGAAGCCTTCCAAAAATCAAGGAACACCTGGATTCAATTCCAATCTTGCAGAAGCCTGATCCTGATGAGGTTTTGGCATTGTACATAAATACAACGAAAGACGCAGTTAGCGCAGTGTTGGTCAAAACCAATACAAAGATAGAACAACCTATCTATTATGTCAGCAAGACCCTCAATTCTGCGGAAAGAAATTACACGAAGATCGAACAACTCATCCTGTCATTAGTATAGGCTACTCAAAAACTGAGAACCTATTTCCTAACACATTTCATCCGCGTCCCATGCAAAGCACCACTGGAAGCAGTCCTCAAAAGCACGGGAAAAGTAGGTAGAATAGCCAAGTGGAACACCCACCTGGACTAATTCAACATTCCCAAAAATCCCAAGTTTTGGCGGATTTCTTAGCAGACCTCCCCCTGGACAACGATGAAGAGATTAGGGGAATACCAGAAGCCGACGAGGAAAGCAAGGATCCAGTTGATGTCCTCGAACCCGTGAGTCAAAGACAATGGGAAGTCTTCGTTGATGGTTCCAAAAATAAGGAAAGGGCAGGAATAGGCATTGTCATCACCACCCCAACTGGAGAAAGGATCGTACATGCACTCAGGTTAGAATTCAAAGAGCATACTAACAACATCGTTGAATACGAGGCAGTCGTACATGCCCTCCGCTTAATAATAGAGATGGGGGTAACTGATGTAAGACTGACAAGTGATTCGCAGCTTGTCATACGGAAAATAGGGCTCGAATACAATGTGTACGACGACACCCTCTCAGCTTACATGGCCTTGGTCCAAACATTGGCATCACAGATCCCGAACATCAAGTTCCGGCACTTATGCAGAAGGGACCTCAGGCACGCGGATGCCCTAGCATATATATCATCCATTCTGAAGGACAAGAGTATCGAAGCTATCAAAATAACGAGGGTATACGAGCCTTCGATTGCATCACAATTTTCCTTCGCTATAAATCAAGATACAATGGGAGAAAATATAGAAGATCAGGTGGGAGAAGACATCCGTAACGACTTTGACGAAGAAGATATCCTGTCAAGAGCAAAGCAAGACGAACATTTCAACAACGAAGATGATTGGAGAATGATGATACATGCGTTTCTTAAGGATGGAACCTTACCCGCGGATCACAAACAAACCAGGAAAATACTCAAAGTAGGAAGATATGATCTTCGGGATGGGATCCTGTACAATAAATCTTTCCTCGGACCATTACTACGTTGTTTAT
Source organism: Papaver somniferum (assembly GCF_003573695.1). Lineage (NCBI taxonomy): Eukaryota > Viridiplantae > Streptophyta > Magnoliopsida > Ranunculales > Papaveraceae > Papaver > Papaver somniferum. Next base: position 108,306,238 of record NC_039368.1, read on the forward strand.
CCAGGAAAGAGGGGCATCGAATTCTAAACGACAGCCATTATGGTGATGCAGGGAATCATCGCGGCATGAGATCACTAGCCGAAAAAGAAAAAATGCAAGGATATTACTGGCCCACAATGATACAAGATGCTGCGAGAATGTCCCGACGATGTGAAGAATGTCAGCGTTTCGCCAAAAAGATACACGCACCAGCAACAACGTTGAATTCTGTGGATAGCCGTGGCCATTTGTAAAATGGGGCATAGATATCGTTGGACCTTTCATCGAAGGATCAGGGAAAAGACGATTTTTGATAGTAGCCACGGACTACTTCAGTAAATGGGTGGAATCCAAAGCCTTAGCCAGGATCAGAGACGTGAACGTGTTTACTTTCATATTCCAAAACATTATTTGCAGGTTCGGCATACCAGCAGAAATCGTGTCCGATAATGGTAAACAATTACAGGGGAAAACCATAGACATGCTTTTCGACACTTTCAAAATAAGGAAAAAAAGTCCACCCCCATATACCCTCAAAGCAACGGACAAGCGTAATCTACTAACAAGACCCTCGCCCTTATCCTCAAAAAGCAATTAGACGAACACAAGGGGCGATGGTGTGAACAGCTGCACAATGTATTATGGGCATACAGGACAACACGAAGATCTGCCACTAGGGAGTCCCCATTTCTCCTCACTTATGGAGCTGAAGCAGTCATCCCAACAGAGATCCTCATGCCAACCACAAAAACCGAAGCATGGGAGAAAAATCTCACAACAGACATGATGTTAGAGAGACTGGACGACCTAGAAGAACGGAGGGAAGCAGCATTGCAAAAGATGGAAAATTATCAAAGGAGACTAGCGAGAGAGTACAACAAAAAGTTTAAGCTTCGAAATTTTGTAGAAGGGAAGTATGTGCTAAGAACAATCCCGGAGTATCAACGAGAGAAGAAATGGGGAAAGTTAGCACCTACATGGGGAGGACCTTTTATAATACACGACATTGCAGGATACGGTTCCTACTATCTTCGCAATCTGAAAGGCGAGGTCCTCCGACACCCTTGGAATGCTAAATGGCTCAAACCGTACTACCCATAGGAACAGCGCAGCTTTGCATCTGCGTGAAGAATACCAGAAGAAGAAGGCAGCGTAACCGCTTTACATGTTTCTATCTCTGGACGAGGAGTAGCATGCCTCAACCTATCAATCAAACAAACTTTTTGGGAAATATTCAAGCAAACGAAATGGTCAAAAGACCCGCTGGGTGAACGCATGTACATTACATAATAAATTAACAATATTAGGGAAAATAGTTAATCTACAATCTCTCAGGGCTCCCCTATCAGTGTTTATGAGTGTAAGACCAGGGGGAAGGCACCCAGCAGAAAGAGATACCCAACCAACTTTAAGGCAGCGGGTCGACGGAATGGGTGTATGCAAATATTTCAAATAAGCATTCCATATCCTAGAACGCCGCCTCGGCCCCCACCGTTTGGGAATCCTCTGGCCCAGGATTCGCCAGCGGGGTGACAGGTCTCAAGACGATCACGAAGGTATTTACCTTCGGTGTCGCACCCAAACACTCAAATTTTTACAAAACAAGTTATTTCTAGTTTTACACTTCACAATACTTGAAATAAAGATGAATTGATAACGAAGGTATGCCAAAAGGATGATCCATTTCATAAAAAGTTGATTACAAGATTCAGCAAATAAGATAAAGCAGTAAACATATCAAAAAATGATCCGAAATTATATAATCAACAAGGATCAACTTCATATGACTAATAGAAGAAATCTACTTGGACGATACCGCTCCATCAACAGGGTTGTCTCTGCGAGATGAAGGTACGCTACCACCTGAAGAAGGCCCTGAAGAACCAGGCAAGGGCACGGGAAGAGGACGACGCGTATAGTTCTTGACAAGACCATGTTCGACTTTAAAATCAAGTTCAATCTTATCTAGGACTTTGTTGGTTTCTTCAGCCAACTGACATCGAGCTTTATAAGTGATTACAGCGGTCCGCTGGTTGGCCTGAGACAACAATGCAGATAGGCGTTCCGCCTCTTTGGAGGCAATCTCCGCTGCTTCCTCACGAGACGCGGCCAACCCTTTGAAATAGTTGGCTTGTCCTTCCTGCTGCACTAAGGCAGATTGAGTTTTTTTAAGCTCATCATTTGCCGCGTGAAGCTGTCCCTCGAGTGCTGAAAACAAGAAATACCAAGGGGTTAAAACAAAGAAATAACAGAATCACACTCGATAAAACGAGGTTATACCTTCGACATTAGCCGAAGCCTCTTCATACTCATTAACAACTGCATCCGAGCTTCATCAAGAAAGCCATATTCGTCGGATAGTTTCTTATAATCCATTTGAAGATTAGTAAAAGCATATTGACTCGCGTCTAAGTCTACCTGCTTCATTGAATCCAAGTGACGAAGATGGTTGACTTTGTCATTTATCTCCCCCATCCTTTTATGGAGTCGATACACATTCACTTCAAGATCTCTTTCAGATTCCACTTGGCGAGCAACATCAGCTCGGGACGCTTCTAGGGCTTTACTAAGAGCACCAACCTCAGCCCTAGCATTATCACTTTCCTCGGAAAGACGCAGCATACTATCTCTAACCCCAAGGCCTAAGAGAGAACGAGCATGTTGTAACTCTCCTTCCAAAAAGCGCACTCTAGCCTCTAATTCCGAAGCATGTCCTCGAGCATCACGCAGGTTGTCACGCGTCCATAGCAGCGTACCATTAAACAAACAACGGTTATGATTGTACTTATTTTGCATATCAACCATCAGTGTTCGCTTTTCACACCACTCAGCTGCTAAGGCGTTGTGCTCATCAGCACGAGCATTCCACTTTACGGCTTCGCTTTTCAACTTACCCACCAACTCTGCAATGCGGGATTTCTGTCGTTCCCTTTCTTTCCGAAGCCATATGAGCTCGGGGACTCCACCCACTGAAGATAAGGCGGGGAGACTGAGACAACACCGAAGTACATATAGGGAATCACGAGGAGAAAAAGACCAATAAAAAATACAAACTTGTGAGGGACGATACATTTCTGCGAGCTTGCTCCAATACGTTGCGGACTATAGCAAGTTCCGAACGAAGACTCTCCTCGGCATTACCCAGCCGCTCCTTTTCCTTCAGGCGACCCTTTAGTTCACTTATTTCCATCTCGGCCGAAGATAGTTCTTCTTCTCTATGATGAAGCTTAGCCTCCAACTTTAAAGACTTTGCTTTAAAGAATTGGTATAGAACATGGTTACAATGTTCGCTCCTCATCATCTATGTCACAAACGACAAACATTATTATACCCAAGGGATCGGATATCGCGAAGAATACAATGTTCGTACATCATGAGGGAATCAGTACAAGGATTTACCTCTAAGACACGCTGCTGGGGAAAACCGTATTGGTACCCATCAGCTATGGCCATCATATCAGCAACAGAGGAGGGAGGGTCAACCACTAGGTTAGCTTCTGAAGCTCTCACATTCTTCTCCCACATCTCTGCAACGCGGACTTCCGAAGACACTTGCATCATCCGACGAGTATAAGCGTCAGAACTCTTCTCACCGGGGACCACTGGGGCAGGGTTGGAGACGAACATCAGATTTTTCTTCTTGAGACAAGCCAAAATGGCATCTTCACCTTCAAGCATTAGCGAATAAGGGAAATCCTCTGAAAGAGATTCAACCGCAGACTTCCCTTTGGCTTCTCTCCCCTCACTCGCGCAAGTCTCGACATCACAAGCCTCAGTATGACCACCGACGTTTTCAGTCTGCTGACCGGTGGAATCTTCTTTACCAGTATCCCCAAGCACATCCCAATCATAATTTGTGGAAAGCAATGAGAATTCTTCGGCAAGACCCATGGCGGCATTCACGTCAAAGGATTCCCACGCGGAATATATCCTACCGAAAGAAAATTCAGGGGAAATAACGGGCAAAGTACCCACACCAACAATATTATCGCCAACAGGGGCAGATCCACCCCTGCCAGTACCACCAACGGTAATATTACCCTCAGACTCACCGTCACCACCCGAGGCAATTTCTTCTTCACCATTACCACCTTCGTCATCACGGTGAGAAGTGTCGGTACGCTCTTCTCCATCGGACTTTTGTTCATCCTCAGCATACCCTTCGTTTACAGAACTCGTAACCTCCTCATAAACCTCAGCCTCACCGGCAACCACAGTAGAAGATTGTTTGGGTCCAAGTTTCTTCTTCTTCGACACCTACAAACCAGTACACATCCCCACAAAGGCTCATTTTTTCCCTCACTTCAAAAATGAAAATCATTTCAAGCAAGGAAAAAGGGGAAAATAGAATAAAGAATATAAGAAAAAACTATACCTTGGCAGCAACAATACTCTTCGTTGGATGGGTAGCACCAGAACCCTCCTCCTCATCTCCATCAACGACATCAAGAGCGTAAGGAAAATTCATGCCCGCGAAACCGGACGCCAAGGACTGAAATCTCCATAACGAGCAGGAGGAGTTTCACGAGGCTTGCTGTTTTCAGAAGGATGCCAACCGCGCGGACCCGATATCCAACCATCATCCCAAGGACCAACTACCTCAATAACAGTAGCATGCCATTCATAATCATGGTCACGCTTAATCCTTTCACGAGCAGGAAAGAGTTTCTGTTTAGCAGATCCCTCAGTACCAGGAACATACTTCAGCTTGGCATCACTCACCTCACTCAAAAGACGAATTTCACCACGAGGAGCAGCAATGTTACAAAGACTAACACTCCACGGCTCACGGTTTCTACTGTTGACATAATCCCCAAAAGAACTTTTAAAATTCTTAGGAGTGTACCACTCTCTCTCAGCAGGATTTGGAACATAGCAGGTCATCATAGTCTCTCCCTTGCTTCGCAGGTAACATTCCCTCAGTGAACGAAGATAATTCCCAGACAGTTGTGACACAGAACGATTATGAGTGTTCGTGGAAGAGCCTTCGCGACTAGCTAACCCGTCATAATAAAAGGAGTCACCCGACTTATAACATAAGACCCGCCTCGAAATCTCCAACCGTAGTCAACAGATGAAACTCGTCAAACTGATACTTAGCCAGGAGCTCGTAGGTGATATCATCGTCAGGGGCATAGAAGCGAACCTCAAAAGCTTAAAGTTCATGTTTTTCCTTGAACATCTCAAGATCAATATTCTTGAAAGTGACTTTCTTCTTACCAACTGAAATGCTGCGTATCACGGGGACAGTTTCTTCTTCGTCCGCGGAATCAGAAATAGGACTCAATTCCGAAGCTTTCCTTTTAGAAGGAAGATTTTTAGACGGATCAGCTCTCGATTTGGTACCCTTGGAGTACTTCCCTTTGAAAGAAACCGCGGGAGGAGGCGGCAAAGATTTCTGTGGAGACACTAAAGGAGGAGCCATTGAACGAAGGGGCGGAACATCCAGTGTTTCATCACGAGGAGGAGGAGCTCGCGTACTCCTAGAGTCATCACGAGGAGGAGTCTGCGTACTCCTAGAATCTTCACGAGGACGAGAAGGGGCGCGGTTAACAGCATACTTAGATCCAGAAGGACCCTTCGGCACATCCCCTTTCTTAGTAGGCACAACCTTCGCACCGGAGGAAGATGAAACCCTATGACCCCGAGGATCCGATTGCGAAGACTTGTAAGGACCTTCCCCAAGTTGAGATCTGTTAGCATCTCGACGCGGAGGGGATCTTGGCGGACTAGACGGCGGGGTTTGGTAAGAAGCCCGCGGACGATCAGACATATCTACAAGGAAACACAAACAGTTTAGAGAAGAGTATGAGGAGATCACTAAAGATCAAAAAACCCATAATTGATGGTTCATCCGGATAAACATTAAAAACCCTAAGAACTAAAAATAACCAGAAATACTCCATCCAAATCCAGGGATAATACTTAGATACAGACTCACAGACTTTGTAACAACAGGGGAAGGCATATATGCTTCGAGATGTGTGTTCTTCATCACAAATCCAACAATACAGCAGCAGGAAACAAACAGGGAGATACATAGATAATTCAATGATGAGAAGCTAATGAAAAACCTCATACCTGTATAGAAGAGGACGACAAGCACCAACCACAGTCGAAGAACGGAGGATCGGAGATATCAAAAGCTGGTTGTCTGCGATACATGGACAAAAACAATCGAGAGCAAAAGAGACGGATAATTGAATGCTGTTATCTTCCTCACAAGAATGACGATGATAAATGACTAGAAAACAAGAATATAAAACAAGAAGAGGATGAACACTTACGAGAAGAGGATAAAAGTTTTTTTCACATTCTCTTTCCTATTTATGAAGCTAGAGAAGAAAATAACTGTTCCTCGTACCAAGGAGCAGTTATGGGGAAAGTTAATGCAAAGTGGGAAACGTGTAGGACGACTTTTGTTCTTCTAAATTACAAAATACGCCCAAGTCAAAAGAAGAGGGGCAAATTGCATGTACACCTTTCATCATCCACCACGTGTACAGGAAGGGACATGTGGAAGACATGCAAAACAAGACATCAAAACATGATAGCAAGCATCTCATCAGAAGATGCCACCGGTCAGCAGATCCGACGGTCAGGGACAGAGGATCACAGAGGTATGATGGCTCAGAGGAGCACCAGATAATACCCCTTGGGTGTTAATACACCCAATCCCGAGGAAGATCCCAGATCAACGGCTGAGAGGAAGTTCGGCTGACACAGATGTGACCAGACAAAGAGACACTTGCCTGACTCGAGTAGACATTCATCTACCCGCATTAAATACCAAAGAGGTATACACGTGTCAATCAGCTCGTGGAAGAGGCGAGGATAACCCTTCGTGTTCAAGCTCAGGCCGCAGATATGCCGAAGACCCCTGCGTAATGGGCACAAAGCACAAGAAGATAAGATTACAACGACACCTCAGAAGTAGGACCCACGTTCCAACCCTATAAATACCCCTCTCCACTAAGAGAGAAGGGGTCGACCAGTTTTTAGCAATTAGAGAAGATCATAGGAAAGAGAAATAGGAAGAGTAAGTATGATTTCCCTTTCCCCATTTCCCCTTAGCATCGTTGTTCACTTAAAGTCATTTGACTACCTTTGTAATCCTTCAATACATAGTGAGAACACCAACCCCGTGGATGTAGGCCTTAGTGCTGAACCACGTAAATCATCGTCTCATTTACATTCATCCCTTTACATTATGTTCTTATGTTTATGCTTCTATTCTTTATTTATCCTGTCATATGATTAGTAATATTGATATCATACGACTAGACAAGGACGAGCCCGAAGACTCTGAGTCAACATCTTCTCGTAGCTTTATGCATACCGTGCTCAGTTTTCTGATGAATGATTGTATGCGAATATTGTTTGTGAACACGCAGATGGCTTCGTAATTTGTGTGTTCACATTAATTTAATTAAACCCCATTTTACATTTTGAGTTTTATTATTCTTTTCTGTAAATATATTTTAGGTTTTTGGACTTTTTTTTAAGAGAGATGAAAATCATGAAAAGGGGTTCATTTTAAATATCCATGAAAATCAAAATGATGGATGAAGATGATTCCATATACTCAGTGAACTTGAATTGCAAGGTTTTGTTGGATGGTGTCAATTACCAATCTGTTGGGACATACAATTAGATACCTGTGGCTGTGATGACAAGTTAGAGTTTTGCATTTTTTTAGTTTTGGGTATTGGAATCATGTAGAGCTTTGTTCTGGAATTTGCTTAATCTCCCAAAGATGACTAAAATCTTGTTATTTGCCTAGCACAGGGAGTTGAGAAGTACTCTTCATTTCTAGGATCCTTCAAATTATCCAAATGGCTGATTGTTTATGTTTTGGTTCTCATTTTTGTATCACATATGACATTGCAATAAATCAACTTTCTTTTACAAAGGAAGGAAAATGAAGGATCTTGCTCTCTGGGTCTCGTCATGTATTTAATATTAGGTAAAAATTGAAATCCACATTGTGATGTAAAGACAAGAAAGATGGCGATAGAAACAAAAGAAAGTTGAGTTCCAATGTACGCAAAATGCTGAATGAGAAAGTTGAGAACTAAATTCCATATGTTATAAAACTCAGTTCTACTCCTATATTCGCTCATCATACGACTCTGATTACCCTCTTCATCGTTGGTTCCTTCACGACTCGAAAATTACAATCGAGAAGAGTAGAAGGAAAAAGAAAAGATATGGATGGAATGGGTGGTGGTAACAGTACAAAAGAATATATGAATATGTCGATGCAAATGACATTCTACTGGGGTATGGCTTCGGAAATTTTGTTTAAAGGATGGTCAGGCCATCAAACAGGTATGTACGTATTAGCTTTGGTAATCATTTTTGCGCTTGCAATGCTTGTTGAGTTTCTTGCATACACGGATTTCGTTAAATTTGGGTTGACGCCTATCGCGCTAAGGATACTGCTAGCGATGAAGCATGGTATTCGTGTTGGATTACTTTACTTGGTCATGCTTGCTGTCATGACCTTCAATGTTGGTGTCCTCATAGCAGCAGTGTCTGGTCATGCGCTTGGGTTCTTTTTTTCCGGCAGTCGGACGATTTCACCGGTTAATCCTGAAGTATAGAGAAGACTGATACCGTGTGTTCCTCAATATAAGGGTGCTGGTGCTTATGTTTCATTTAACTGCAATGATCATGCTTGTTCAGTTTTTTGTTTCTCAATATGTAGGGTGCTGGTGCATAACTGCATATGTTTCATTTAGCAGCAGTAATCATGCTTGTTCAGTATATTTATTTTTTTTTTGTCAATTTTGTTATATATTCATTTGTGGGGTAAGAACTCGTTATATATTTTGGAAATTCAATTTAGATATTAGAATTGTTAAACCATTATTCAAGATATCTATCGGTAAACCATAATGCAGTTTCGGTGGTTTATCTACTCTTTTAAAGTTTATCTTCGCTTTAATGGCGATTTTGGGTTACTGGGTTGGGTTCTAAGATCAATAGTGATGCTCTCCAACGACGAAATCTCCATCTTTATTGTCTCCGGAGACGAACTCTTCATCGGAATCTTCATCATCAACTTATCCGGCGATGAAATCTTCATTGGTGGTCTTTTTTACGACGAAAGCTTCATCACTATTTACAAGAGATTTGAGCAAATCACTCCTACTTTGGGAGCATTTCTTTCTAAAGAAGAAAAACGAACTAAATGGTTGGAATTTAATTCCGAGAAAAACCATCTTCTTTCCGATTTAATCGGATCTTATTCATACTTGTATTTGTCTTACTCCGATAATCCTTCTCTTTCTCTTGTCGGATTTCTCGGTATTGTACTCGTACGGTATGTTTTTATAACTTTGTATTCTCTTATTTTCGATCTTAAACTCATTATAACCTTGAAATCCCATTAATGAAAAGGTTCCTTGTTAAAAAAAAATATATATATATGCAGTCATCCATGTACATTTGCATTATTCTCAATCCTTCTTCTCCTTAACAATTGAAATTTTATGTCAACCTCCTAAAATTCCATATACACGAGTGTGGGAGTTTAATAAAGCGGCTAATGATGAGACTGCTTCTTCTAATTCTCCATCTTCATCCGATTCAATTTCTAGGGATTCTAATGGTGTTAATCGATCATAAAATTTTATCTTGGAATATTAGTGGTTTGGAGATGAAGCTAAGGTAACCACAATTAAGAATGCAATTATAAAAAATAAACCATCAATTGCTACCATTCAAGAATCTAAGAAAGAGCATGTGGATGACTCTTTAATAAGATCATTGTGGGGGTAACAATGGGTGTGATTTTTTTTAATTTCCTTCAGAAGGAAAGTATGGTGGTATAATTGTAACATGGAATCCGTCAGTGCTGTTAAAGGAAGAGCATTTTTTAGGTGCTTTTTCAGTTACTCTAAAATTCAGAAATGTTCATAGTATTTTCGACTGGCTCTTTACTTCAATTTATGGTGCATCTGACGTAGCAGATAATGGGCAGTTCTGGCAAGAACTTTATGATAACATAATTATTATGGATGGTCCTTGGTGATAGGAGTACAATTTTGTATCAGGCATAAAGGAATCAAAGTGGTGGTTCTAAGAAGAATATAAGGAATTTCAAAAAGTACATTAACTCTCACAACTTAATGGAGATTCCAGTGTCTGTTGGTTCTTTCACATGGATAAATTTCCAAAATCCGTCACTTCTGAGAAGACTAGAATTTTTTTTTCCATAGCCAATTGAGAGGAGAAATGCATTTTATTTGTTCAGTTCAGATTGAGAAGGCCTATTTCAGATCACACTCTAATCTCGTTGGAATGAAATGTGGGTAATCCTACAAAACCTCCTTTTAGATTTGATAATTACTACTTATCCCATCCTGATTTTTTAGTTCAAATGTAACTTTGGTGGTCAAATTTAAAGTTTTTTGGTAGACCTGGCTATGTCTGAGCTAAGAAACTACAAGGGATAAAAATGTTCATTAAAAAATAAGGAAGGGAGGACTTTGGTCTTTGCAAAAAAGAGGTTGATAAATTAGAATATCATATTTGATGTTATTTACAGTCTTGAAGAGATTAATGCTCTTTCTCGAGATGATTATGTGGAAAGGGAGGTTTCAGAAGTGAACCATAAAAAGGATACATTGAATCTGGGAAGCAACTGGTTCTCTAGAGCAAAAGGGTAGTGGCTGGAAGATGGGGAAAGGAACTCAATTTTTTTCATAATAATGCTTCATACAATTAAAAAGTAAATACCATTAGTTCTTTTGTGATAAATAAAGAAGAAAAGAAATTTATTACATGAATCTTTTCCATGAGAATGCGTCTTGCAGGCCAAAACTTGATGTTCTTGAATTGTCATCCTTAAGTTTGCAGTATGCTATTGCTCTTGAGAAGTCATTTGATGAAGAAAAAAAAAGAGTCAAGAAAGTGATCTGGATTTTGGCACCAACAAGTTTCCTGGTCCAGGTGGCTACTGTTAGATCATTGCTCGGTCGAACTATCTCAAGCTTGTTGTCCAAACTATATCTTGATTTCTAGTCTACATTTAGTCAAGTCTCGGATTAGGATAAAAGTGTGTAGTTGAGATTAGGATATTACTGTGTTCTACCATTTGAAGGCGAAGATCAAAAGGAACTCTGGAGAAATTCTTCAATAAATGTAAGTGAAGACTGAACCACCTATTTTCAAGTTTTCACCTTTCGATCTATGAGACATTGTCGCATGACTAAATTAGACAGTACATGCATAATAGTAATTTCGAGGCAAGTTTATCTTGAATATCGTTCTCGAAGTATATTAAGCTTAAGAACATTTGTTCATACTTGATGAATTTATTTAAGAACAATTTATTGTTCATGACCTAAATTGTGATTCAAGATTTAATCATTTAAAAAAAGTCTGAAACAGTGATATGCGTCATTGATGTTATTCGGGAATGCTTCATATTGATTAATATATATATATATATATATATATAACTATTGTAAATCTGGATACAGGACAATATGCATACCAGTTCACATACTAGGAGAACTGTTATAAGTCCAGAGCCGTAGTACATGTACTCAGTATACGTACTGACATAGTTATAGTTTGGCAGCGAGTTTTTGGTACGCATACCCGGTATCCATACCATAAAAATTCGGTGAACTCGTGAATCAGGAAAGGTACACATACCTAGTATGCAAACCGGAAAAGATCTGTTGGTTGCAAAACCAGAAAGGTATGCATACCATAAAAGATGTGTGAGTTCCTGAACTTGTTTTTATCTTAAAGGTACACGTACTATGACAAGAATATTCACGAACAGGTATAGTACACCTACCCGGTACACATACTACCCTGTCGAATATTTTTAGATGCATCAGAATTATTTCTATGAGATAATCAACATTTGAATAACTCTCTAAGAATACATCTAGACATGATTGTTCACATTTGTGACTCATGAAAATTCTTAAAGTTTTATATGAAAATGGTTAAGGTTATTGTTCAATTGGCTAGTTTCGGCTAACATTTATGAACCAATCATTATACACGGTTCAGTTAAGGTTCATCCTAACTAAAGTGTATATTCTATTATGTTAATATCAAGTCAAGTTTTTCATCTAACGTTGATTATTTCTTGCTTGATTCCAAAGCTACCTTAGCTTAAATCTAAAGCAACCTAGATCTTCAAAGTGTATAAAAGGAGAACCTCAAACAACTGGGATCTTTGAATCCCTAACACTATTCTTTTGTGTCCTAGTTGTAAACTAGATTCTCCCTCTCCTTTAAACCATTCTAGGGTTTAGCGACTAAAAAGACTTCACCTAGGGATTCATGAAGCCAGGTCCAACTATCGTTATCTTGGTAGTTCGTGTATCCTCTATTTCTTGTTGCTTGAAACTTCTTTATATATTCTCCTTCCCACGACTTATTAAATAAGTAAAAACCAAAACCAAAATGACAAAGTTTTTCTTGTCTTTTTTTTTATTTTTTTTATTTTTTTGTTTTTGAAGACAAGAAAAATAAAATGCAAAACTAACAATGAAATGATATGGCCGTGGGAGAAGTACTTTACCACTTGATTCTTCACAACTTGTATTGTCTTCGTATCATAAACTTCGGTAACTCTCATATTTTTATTTTTTTCTTCCCTCTTGTAAATAAGTCTTCAACTTTGATATAAAAATTCCGCTCCTTATATTGTAAGTCTTCAACATGTGTATAAAAATCTGCTCATTGTATGTTTCTTTACTTGAATATGAATTTTGATCTTCCTTTTGTTGCTGCTTGTAAACCTTGAACATCTTCAACTTCACTTGTAGATTTTGATGTCGCTCCGCTTGTTGATGATGTGTTTCTATGGACCTGTTATTGGTGAGAGAGAATTGTGCTAACTGCAAATCAAACTACAAGAAGGTGATTTTCATCTATAGACGTCACCCTCATGATTGACAAAATTAGCACTCATGAGATCAAAAAGTAGTGTTGAAAATGGTTTGAAGTTGGATAGCTCACCAATCTACCCAGAATTAATGTACGTTGACACACGCTCAAAAGAAAGCTCTTTAGTCATCTACAAATAATTTTCTGTCTGATGCATCTGTTGATTTGAAAATAGGTAGTCTCCACTAATGATTGATCAGCAACTCTAATAATGCATTCCCCCTGCACCTCATTTTCCACCGGCATGATTAAATCCATTATTTAACACTCTAACAAGTAAGAAATCTTAATGTAGTTCTATAACACTTCCAAGTTCAGATATGTCGGTCATAAATCTCTATGTAAACGTACCTAGAAGTATGCTAGTGACTCTAAAATTTCTACAAGTTGAAGGTTTTTTTATGAAAATATTTACAAAATTTTGAAAAATCGACTATATGCAAAATATCCAAACACGCCCCCACACTTAAATTCTACATTGTCCTCAATGTAAGTGAATTATCCTAAGTAAAATCAATGTGGGAAATCAAAATATGATATGAAAAACTAATAAAAACAAAAGATAGAGATAAAAATACAAAACCGATAGGTTGCCTCCCACGTAGCGCTTAGTTTAACGTCCTCGGCCCGAATTGGCATTCTCTAAACTATTCTTCTAGAGGGAGTACATCACGAAGCTCAATCACGTCCACATTCTCCTTAAGGAAGTTTTCGTAATATGGCTTTAATATATGGCCATTTACTTTGAAAATAGTCCCTTTCGTGAGACTAGTAACTTCAACTGCACCATAAGGAAAAACATTAGTAACAATAAAAGGTCCACTCCAACGTGACCTTAGCTTACCGGAAATAACTTAAGACGCGAATTAAATAGAAGAAATTTTTGTCCCACAACAAAAATCTTTCTAGAAATCATCTTGTCATGGTCTGCAGTAGCTGCGATTAGCTGGACTGCAGGAGCGCAAGCAGAGCTGGACTGCAGCAGCTTCGATCAGCTGAACTGCAGCAGCTGCTCAGGGATTAGACTTAAACAGTTCGATAAACCTGAGTGTAACAGTTATAAATAAAACCAGACTGCATCAGCTGCGTCCAACTGAGTACAGAATGGATGAGCAAAACTGGACTGCATCAGTTGCGTCCAACTGAGTGCAACAATTGCTTAGGAACTGGATTACAGATGCTCGATCAACTTAGTTGTAATAGTTTAACATTGCTGATTGCAATAATTGCGTCAAAATATTAGGGTGAATGCTCACCCCCTCTTAATCCTGTAACTCGTTGGAGGATTAAGAAGTTTAGGTTACCTTTTGTTTCGATTTTCAGAAGAAGAATTCGGCATTGCATTTAGGTGCTATGTAACTAGCCACCAAGCGTATGGAGCATTACGCAGCTTGCCCCAAGAGAGTTATTTTAGACAATGAGGTGTTACATATTTCTCCCCCAAGTGATGGTCAGTCACATTGAAGTGATATGCAACTCCCCCCCAGAAGATAGTGATTGTCATGCTGCTCAATGCTCGCACAAAGTTGCACTGCCTTGCTGCATTTTTCCCGTGCATGAAATTTTGAAGTTGTCTGCTATCTGGAATTCACGCGGGGGGGGGGGGGGGGGGGGGGGGGGGTGAAATCCCACTATTCCAGATGCCGCAGAATTGAAATGTGTGCATCTCCTCGTGAGAAAATGATCGCCACATTGTAGGTGTCCCATTGAATAAAATTATGAATGATTATATGAAAAGATGCGAAAATATGTAAATCGTATACGTACCATATTAAAAGTGTTATTGCGATTTCGTTTATGAGGTGATTAGGATGACCACTGGCTATGTTGATGTTTTCCAGCGACGATGACTAGAGTTGCTGCCTTAGCGTCTCAGCTTGACTCGGCAACTAGATTTGTCTGCAGGACTGGAAAGCACCAGTTGAATTAGAACTGGATTGAAGACAGTTCCCATGGAACTACAGAAGTTCGATCATATTGGACTGAAGCAGTTGTGAGGAAAACTGTACTAAAACAGTCTTGAGGAAAACCGGACTACAGTAGTTCGATCACTGGACTGTAGTAATTATACGAAAAAGGACTGCGGCAGTTCGATCAACTGGACTGTAGTATTTGCTGAGGAACTGGACTACAACAGCTTGATGAACTGGACTGTAGTAATTATGCGAAAAAGGACTGCAGCAGTTCGATCAACTGAACTGCAGTATTTGCTGCGGAGCTGGACTACAACAGCTCGATCAACTACACTGTAGCAGCTATGATCATCACCGAACATAAGTTTCTTGAGATTTGAAAATCTACACAACAGGCACGAACATTTCGTGTTGTGGACTTAAATCGACACAACATCAATCTTTGAGGATTTCATTATGACTTTCGTATGGTGATAAAAATGCGCCACTCTTCGATGTCGCCACTCCAATCTCAAAAAATAATTTTTCTTCGAACGTTGAAAATGTGCCCACATGTTGTTCGTAATTGACACGCGACGGCAACGAGTCGAAAATCGCTCAATTTGGACGTACGATGAAGAAGTTATCAAACAAACAAATTTGCATGTGGAGTAAGACGGGAAATAGATTGTTGTCGGGCAGGAACAACTGATGTGGCGCAACTTCTTATAATATGATGGGAAGTTTCTCATATGGCAACTTATAGGGAAAGAAGTTAGCTGACGTGTCACCCGGTTGACGACGCGGTATTAACATGTTGATGACGTGATCCATCTTCTAATGACTTTGTTCGGTGAGCACCTTGCTCAAAAAATGTTAATGATGTATTTACTCCAAAAATATTCTCCTCAAATTGTAGAAATTTTACCTTCATGTTGTAGGATATCGAAATACGATCACAACGAGCCAAAAATCATCCAATTCGGACGTGGGATGAAGAAGATATCGAGGAAACAAAATTTAAGACCAAGCCCAAATGGGACGTATAAATCCGCTAGGTAAAATAGTATGGGGAGGAAATATCATGTGAGCCATTGGCTCGGCTCAGCCAGCGAGTTAACTCGGCTGAGTTGCGTAGGTTAGCTCAGCGGGCTGAAACATCTTCAAGTGTAACATAGTGGGGCGTGAATATCCGGGGCTACTCAGCTAAGTTGCTTCATGCTGCACTGAATCGGGTCTACGCTATTAAGTTACGATGTGCTATATCGAAACTGATCCATGGAATTAGGTTACATCGAGCTGCACCATATCAGATCTGCTGACGGAAGAATGCGGCTGTCGACTTGTTACTACACAACCAAAACTCTTTTGTTCAGCTTACAATCAGTAAAGTAAGACCCTGGCTTCGACTTTAACACCCACCAAGTCCCTGTGGAATGACCTGTTCTTGCACACTATACACAACTCGACATTGTGCACTTGCAGTTATAATTGTAGGTATCTCTAAGAGCCTACCAATTCCTTTGCCCAAAGGTTATACCTATTCAACGTTCACCCTTTATGATGGAACATGCAATGTTCAAGAGCATGTTTCTCTATTTCTGAAATCACTGGGTGAACATGAGCACAACCATGTCGTCTGTTTGAAGGAATTTTCAAACTCTCTGACAGTCAGAGCATACACCTGGTACAACAACATCGCACCAAGAAGTATCGTCAGTTGGGGAGAGATGATTAATGATTTCTACAGAAAATACTTCTTCATTTCAGAGCAACTCACTCTCTCTGATCTAGGAAGGATGTATTAAAGGAGCAATGAGTATCCCAGTGACTATGTGAAAAGGAGCCTTGGATTTCCACGACCCAGATGTCACAGAGCAGCAACTTGTAGACATGCATCTACGGAACGATCCCGGTCTACATAGTTTTACTGGAAAATCTCCGGTTCCAGACTTTTTCAGAACTTCATGAAGCAGCTAAGCGATCAGCAACTACCGCACCTTCTTTACTGGAAAGATCGAACTACAAAAACTGAGGAACCAAGAGAAAATCGAGGTAACAGACATTTGATCAACAAATAGTACAACCTCCAACCTTCCGCAAATGTTGTTGCAGAAGGGAGCAAATGGAAAGCTGAGACACAACGCAAGCACGCTTATCCAGCTCCTCTGAAAGCACCAAAGAAAGATAACCAAATGCACAAATCTTGACTCGGCATCAACGAACGGGGAAATGATCGGACATACTCAAACTTCTCTCTTCTCATGAAGGAGCGATAGAGTTACTGGAAGTCTGGGTTCAAGATGGTGCAATCAAATTGTCGTTCATCAGGAGAGAGTCAACTGAAGAAGAAATGGATAATCCCAGGTACTGTCACCTTCATAGTTTCATCAATCATCCAACAAGAAACTACAATATTTTGAAGCACATTTTCAAAGAGAATGTTGATCCACAATAGCTTCACAAGAATCCTCTCCTAATCAAAACCTTTACACTCTCTGAACAACCTATCAAAGAGGCAGTTCAATCCTTGGTCGAAAGTGAATTGCTCTATCTGTCGAAGGCACAAAGGAGAGACATGTTCACAACACTAACCACATCGTGTCAAGAAGTCCATTACGGAAATACTTCTTGAGCCTTCAGCCACAGACCAAGAGATGTACGACTGGGGAATGCTTACCACAGTTAATCTCAGAAGAAACGAATTCGGAAGAACATCAATCGATGCTGGCACCGCTATCAACAACATTCCACTGAAAACCATCGGATCCACATGCATCACTCGAAAAGAATATACTCATGCTCCCATCTCAATCAGAGACCTTGGAGGAACGCTCGTAAATACTTATGGCTACATTACTCTCAAAGTGAACATAAGTTCAACCTGGACAGAAACCAAGTTTCACGTAATTAGGAAGATCCAGGATATGACATGTCCTTTAGACGAGCGTGGATCCATGCTAAAAAGATAGGTACTTACAAAGCGCCTTTGGTTACACATCTCTCCAACGAAGAAAATTATGATCCTGAAGATTTGGCGGACGTTCCATCATCAGAGCAGTTGGAGGAATTTCGAAATTTGACGAGGTTGATACAAGAACCTGCAAAAGATGCATAGACATTCATCAAAAGTTCCTGCACTCAGACAAGTCTCCTTCCTCGCATGTCTATGTCATTTATTTCCTCGTATGTTATTCTAGCATGGGGACTCAATTTTTCTAGCTTCTCTGCTATTGCAAGACGCTATAAGTGGCTCACTTCAGCAATATTTTACCAAGTGGTTGAATCTGACATTTCTCTGAATCGAGCATCTCACTGAGACATTCATTACTGGGGTGATGCTCAAGCACGGTAAAGAAAAATTTTGGCATTTCTCCATAGCCTTGCAGGAGGTTCATGTGCGCCACAAAATCAGAAAGCTCTGATGTCTGCACAAGTGTTGAATCCCACTACCGTGACTAAAGGAACGCTGAAGAAACAGAAGATAGTTGGGACCCAAACGATCAAACTTGAGACATGCTCAAGGGATTGACGCTTCAACGCTCAAGAAGCCTTCACATTGTACTCCCAATCAAAGAGTACACCTCCTATAATGTCACATCTAGATTCAGCACAAATATCTCGATGATGACACACTGATTTAACACCAGCGCAATCAAAGTGTAACTAAATTACAATCACTAATTCTTCATTATATCTTTCGTCGAGAAACGAAAGATATAATAACATGCCTCTGCCTTTTTTTTTTCAAGAAACAGAGATATGGAGGAGAAAGATTGGTTGTTAAACGTAATCGAGGGTTCGTCAAAAAGAGAGGTTGGATTAATGTCGGTTGTATTTGTGCAAGAAGCAAACATTGCTAGTTGTATTGCAGGTCCAATGGTTGTTGTTACCTTATCATTGTATCTGCTGCAAGTTGGTCATCTTGGTGTACTTTCTTTATGTAGTGCTACTCAGGCTATGTTCCTTTTATGGTGTTACTGGTTTCAGCCTTATGGTAATTCTAAATCTTGTGTTTCTTTGTCAATGTAACTGTTGTTACCTCAAAGGTGGTGCATATTGCATATACATTTTTTACCTACGTAAAGAAATTGAAGTATGTTGGCTTTCTCTGAATTTTATATTCATGATGTTTTTCACATTAAGCAGTAATTTTTAATACTCTTATATTAAAAATAAACACAAGAAAAACATGTTTACGTGATATATTGTATTATCATGGGGACATCGGAGAGCATTGGATCCATATCGGTGGAGATATCGAATCCAATAGTTATGAATGTCTCTTGTGTTGTTGTGATAGATACATCATCATGATTTTCCTAATTGGTGATTAAAATCCTTTTCAAAATGATGCTCTTATTATATTTGGATCAACCTCAACTATTTTGATGTCATCCTGCGTCAAGAAAGGACAAGTAAACTTGATAAAATTCTCCACCATTTCATAGCATTTTCCCTTATAATATCACCTTTCCTATGGAACTATCTTCCCAGTTAATTTCATTATCTTCTCCCTAAGTAGTTTCTTGATTAAAAACAATCACTTCATTCGTATCTCCTAAGTATAAAGTGGCTTGTCTGAACTTGTTAACAAGATATCCCATTTGGCTTGTGCTTCCAGACTCCATTTGTTTGAGATTATGTATTGTAGGTTTTTTGTTTATGTTTGAAGAAAGGTTGCTAGTAGAGTAATTATATGAAGAATTATCAAGATTAGGGTTTCTCGAATATACTTTTTTTGCAGGAATATGGCTTGATACGCGATAACAAATTGATTGACTGGGTTTTGAAGTTTGGAAAGTATAGTATAGTATCTTAACCAACTGAGAAGAATAAGGTAACCGACTTTCTGTTTCTGATTGTAGCAATAATTACGATTTTTGAAAAAAATTTGAATTCCTTTGATGGCGGGATGCATTGGATGTTTGACTCAGCATGTTGAACCGATCCAAAACTTATTCCATTGAAAACCACTGATACTTCCAAAGATGATCCTAAATTTTAAATGATTAGCAAACTTCTCAGCAAACACATTGATCACTGACACAAACATAAAAGCAAAAGCCATGATAGATAATCCAAACTGTACACACATGATGCAGAGAAACATGATTAAATTAGTTATGCATGGTAAAATTTGAAGAAGAATAAACTTTGAACTTAAAAGACAATAAAGATAACAGAATGATTTGAGAACAGAATTTTGATAATTTAACAATAAAAAAAATTAGAGTAAAATCTGCAAAAACATTCTGTAAATCGTTAGATGTTGATGCAACATATGATGAAAGATCAATGAAATATGAAAGACCAGGGTTATATTAGAATTCAAGATTAGATAACTTGAGAATAAAGCAAACAAATTAGGTCTTCAAACTACAAAAGAAGGATATACACATTGGCTCAACCGTGTATAAAGACTGTTCGATTTGGAAACTTAGCCAAATAACTAAAAGCTATTTGATGTTCATTTAAACACCTAAGAAATTAATCATGATTTACAAATATATATTTTTTAAGTGATCAATAAAGTTTTAGAATTGTTTAATAGATTTCTAGCAATGTTAAACATATCAAAATAATAAGTCTAAACATTATCGGGATAGTTGGTACAACGGTTTGCCAATCGTAGGTCTTGTTCACGAGTCATGGTTTTACGGTTCGTGAACCAGGTTCGCCAACCCTACTAGACTATCGAACTTAGTTGACCAAGGTTCGTGAACCAGGTTCGTGAACCAGGTTCGTGAACCAGGTTCGTCAATTTCTAGCCAGTTTATCCAACTTATAAAATTCAGTTCACCTTGGTTCGTTAACCAGGTTCGTGAACTGTTCCTAACTGAACTTGCGGTTAGTGAACTGGTTCACCAACCTTCCTGTATTTATATATCTCAGAAATCTATGGTTTTCGAACTAGTTCGCCAACCTACCATGAGTAAAAATTTCAGTAAGTTCACATTTCTCTCTTTTGATGTTTGAAATCTTTCCAAGTGATATAATCATTTGCATGGGCAATTTTAAATTGATCCATAAATTAATTCACAAAACTAATATTGTTAAAGATCTTTTGAACATATAATTGCTAAATCATATTTCAAGATTTTTAAGAAGACAAGCTTGACTCGGAACATCTTCTTTGTAAATCTACTATAAGTCATACGAAATAGTCTCAATAGATAGAATGATGGTATAGTGAGTAAAATAGAATAATTCAGTCTTCACATACCTGATACAGAAGTTCTCCAAATGTCTTCGTCGATTTTTAGTCTTCAAGGGTGATCTTTGATACTCAACTATAATTCTAACATATCTGAAACTTGACTTAGTATACTAGAAATAAAGATATATTTTTGATCAACTAACATTGACAACAATCTTGAGATAGCAAAAATTTTGGGTTCCACCGAGAAATGCTCTAACATCAAGTATTCATTTGTAAGCACGTGACGACTGAGACCCAATTAGTTTTCCCTCCTTGCAACTATTTGGACATGGGAAAACTCTTCTTTGTTACGGTATGAAATTCAAGGTCTTAACTCAATTGATAGCTTCTGATGTTGAACTCAGGTCTTTCACGTCTATCTGCGTCTCTTCTTCAATTGAAGACTTGTTGTTTGAGTCTTTGACATATGACCTTGAGTCTTATTTCAAATCTCAGATGTGTTACTCTTCATCTTCCATGTTATATTTTTCCATCAACATATTTTCCCCCAGTTTAATTTTAGTGGAGCTTTTGACTTATTTTATTAAACTTAGTTCATTTTGATTTAATAGCTTAGATTATATATGCACCAACCTCACCATCTTATATATGATGATGTTTATTTGGGTACCTGGATATTTATCTCAGGTGTTTTAGTAACCTTCATGTTTTATTATGGTCTTTTAGGATTTTCCAGGTTCGGCACATGCAACTATTTCTTTCCTAAAAGCGAAGTATCTTTACAAAGATATTATCTACCAGATATTGATCTAGTGGTTTTCATTATCTTTTCAGACTAGGTATTTATACCGCTTGTAGTTACCTAAAATCGATGAGAGGCTAAAAGTGGGATTTTGGGGTTTCTGAAAGTAATTTATGGTAGGCTGAGTACAACCAATCCTTTCCTAAACTAAGAAAATGGTCGTTCAAGGGCTGCTTCAGTTACACGAGAGATTATGGCTGGTCTTTGGGAGGGAAGCATGGATAAGAAAGAGATCAAAGAATAAAAGAATTATTTTGAGAGGTTATGTGAAAGTTTTGTTTAGCTTTGAGAATATATGACCTATTTATAGCTGGATTCTCTAATCTCGGGGCGGTGAAAATAGTGATTACTTGACATGCAGAGCACTTTTCCCGTATTTTCAGGAATGGACAGGGATAAACATGGATGATTTTATCCCCTTATTTCATCACCTTTACTTTATTTTGCGGTGAAAAATAAGCCGGGTATTTCTCATATGTGTTGCAGGCCGCCAGACCAAAACCTAATTGATATCTCTGCATTCGTGTGCGACTTTGTCAGCCTTTGTGATGATGTGTTGCGAGAGAGAAATATTCTCTATAAATGACATTGTCCAAGAGAAACAAATATTCTCTGATATGTGAGCATGAATAGAACGAGTCACGTGAAAAGGCAAGGAATACCTCAGAAATCGTGTATAGAGCCCGGGAGGTGTTGAGATTGGGCTCTATGTCTTTATGGACAGTCACATATGTCATATGGAGTCCAAACTATTTCTTATGAGTTTATTTTTTGAGCATGAGGTGTTCAATGGAATTACATTTTTGGATAAGCATATACAATTCAGACTGATTTTACTAGCCGTGAGAGTACGTTTGAGAAGCTGAAAAAGAGACATGTGCCCTAGGTGAGGCTTGTGCCTGAGTCTTGGATTGTACAAGACTCTTCTAGTGATATGGTTCATCTTAGACTATCATGAGGCTGGTTGTGGCTTAGCTCATGAGATTGAGTCTCTTCAAAGTCACCTAGGACATATTCGAGAGGGGGATGGAAGCTTATATTCCTCATAATGTCTCTATGAGACCTTGGTTCACTTTCCTTTCACCAAGATATATTGGAAGGATGTTCTAGGCCTCGGTAAGTCGAGTCAGGGCCTATAGTAGACATGACTAATAAGTATCTCGTGAGGATATACTAGGTATCAATATCTGATCTAAAATAAAGCTGATTCATGCTTAAAATAGACAGATGTCTCCTCTCATGCTCATAAAACAGTCGTGGATGCTTTAAGAGTTCCAGAACCAGAAGTGTCTTGTCGGGGAAGTATACTAGGAATCATGGCATCACGACCAGCTGTGTCTCGCGAGGATGTGCTGAAATCATGACCGTTGATCATGCTCAATCATGAGTTAACTTGGGACGTTCTATGAGGCTTTTGATCCTCCGTTACTAGCAGTATCTCGCTGGGATGTATGATAGGAATCACGACATCACGACCAGCAGTGTATCGCGGGGAAGTATACTAGAATTCATGGTTGTAAGTGCCTTAAATACCAAGAGATGAGTCTGAGTTGAGTTTTGACCTATGTGGCTGAGCTTATCTTTTGACAATGACGATCGGTTATATCTTCAGAGTTCTCATTTATACGTTCAGTTTCTTCTTATTTTAGTTCTAAACCTTAAAGACAACTATTGTCTCGAATGATAATTTACCCCTAATTATAAAATTACCATTTTACCCCTGGTCTTGAAATGACCATTTTGTCATTCATCTAAATTTCACCATCTATATTAAGTCCCCTACTCAGAATAAAACCCTAATTTTTATATGATGAGTATATCAATGGTGTTGAATTATTCTGACTCATAACAGATGCAAAATTACAATCACCTTTTCCTTTTAGACTTGTACAGTCCACGTTTATGCGAATTGATGCTTGGTTTTTGGTTGTTTTGACTTTGAACTTGGGATCCGTTTGAACTTTTATGTTGTGAAAAGCCATATTCATATGAGTAGAGTCTTGATGAGAAAAAATCACCATATTGAGAGACTGGATTTGCTAATTAGATTTACTTTATCAGAAACCCTAATTTCTTATTTTGTGCAACCTTGAGCTTTCAATTTTGTGCAAGCGATTATTTGGGAAAGAGAGGGCTATGAACGGTCTCTGGATGGTCGTGAGGTTGGTGAATACCATGACAAATATTCTCTTCTAATTTACACAGTCCTTATCTCGTATAAGTTTTTTTGAATTCAGTCTTGTATTGAACCTAAACCCTAATTTCTCTTTTGTGTGTGTCCAACTTCTTCAAACACTCTAGAGAGGCTTGATGAACACAGTTCTCAATTTTGGGAGTGTTTTTCACTATTTTTGGAATACCAATTGTTTGGTAATTTGATTTTTTTTTTTGTTATTTACTTTCAATAGTGCACTTTATTGACCTGTAATAGTAGGTTACCACTATACATGTCCTCGGTGCGTTGAGAGACGTGGAAGTTATAGTATTACTGGCGATCACCATTTTATTTTCTCTTTCTCTTACTTAGTATGTAGAAAGCTATGTTATTTCAATCTTTAACGGTCACCTGAAGAAACTGTGTTGAGATTTGAGTAAATACAATGACTTTATAGCGCAATCGGAATATTTTTGGGACAACTCGAATAAAACTGATTTATATTTGTGGACGGAGGCGAATAGTAGAAACAAAACTGCACTTCATCATATACTTTTTCCGTGCTTAGTTATTGTCTAACGTTAGCATAATATTTTGGCCAAGGGGCTAAAGGAAGTTAAAAATAGTGTTACTAGTATTAATTTGGATTATATGAATATCTAAACCATAAGTTTTTTAAATGGTTACACAACCGGTTTCTTGAAAATCTTACAATGCTTCAATCGTACGATAACGACTA
The DNA here is from genome assembly GCF_003573695.1 of Papaver somniferum. Classification (NCBI taxonomy): domain Eukaryota; kingdom Viridiplantae; phylum Streptophyta; class Magnoliopsida; order Ranunculales; family Papaveraceae; genus Papaver; species Papaver somniferum. The sequence goes on from NC_039368.1 coordinate 108,330,892, forward strand.
AAAAGTCGTCCCGGTTCTAACAGTAACAATCACACGGCGACAATCATCGGAAAGTAAGAACCTAAATACTTTGAGATGCATTTCTCCTTTTAATGAATAATTCACTTTTTTTTATTATCTATGTTGGCTATATATATATATATATATAGGAGTGAGGACTACCAGTTTGGGAATAACGTTTCTTTTCTATTCTTGTCTCGTATGGATAACCAACAAAAAAAGGTTGTCTATATAATATAATATTGAGAAGTAAATCTAATCACTAAATTTTGTTCATATCACCTTCTTCCTTTTTGTCTTAACGTCTTTCATCTCATAATAGATAATATTTGAAAAAGCGGGGGTATAACAACCACGCCCAATAATTCGTTCGACAATATATATGGACTAACTCCAATATAATTCCGAGAACACCAGCTCATAAAGCGAGCTCAATCAAAAAATATACCAAAGAGTTATATCTCAATTTCTCAATACAATCTGCAATCGAACAGATAGAAATCTGTGAGCTCGATTGATATGAGAAATAACTTGGACGGTACCAAAGACCAATACCCAAGTGCCAATCAATTACACCCAAACAAACAAGGTCGAATTTACCAATTGATTGAACAACGCACAATCTGTGATATTTCAATTATATAAACAAATATAATGCGGAAAAGAAATAACACAGACACCAGAAGTTTTATTAACGAGGAAACCACAAATGCATAAAAACCCAGGGACCTAGTCCAGATTTGAACACCACACTGTATTTTGCCGTTATAGACACTAGCCTACTACAAGTTAACGTCGGAATGGAATGTAGTTCAGCCCTACCCAAGTCTCACACCGATTAAGGTATAGTCGCGTTCCTTACGCCTCTTGAACCATATCGGATTCCACGCACTTGATTTTCTTAGATGATCTCACCCACAACTAAGAGTTTCTAAGACCCAAAGTCGAAGACTGATAAACAAATCTGTCTTCCACTGATAAGTCTATTCTAATAGATAAATCTGTCTTCCACAGAAGTACCTATGAAATTTTTGTTCCATCTTTTGATAAATCAAGGTGAACAGGAACCAATTGATAATACGGTCTTATACTGCCGAAGAGCAGCCTAGAAATATCAATAACCTCACAATAACTTAACTATATGGTAGTAGAAGAAGTTATTGTAGAATCACGAAGAATGAGACGAAGAGCTTTGTGATTACTTTTTATATCTTACCTATCAGAGATAAATCTCAAGTTAATCTTAAAGAATATAGTACTCAATAAGATAAAACAAGTAAGATCAGACCACGCAACTACAGATAAAATAGTTGGGTCTGGCTTCACGAATCCCAAATGAAGTCTTTAAGTCGTTAACCTATAATGGTTTTGGAAAAACCTAAGTTAAAGTAGAATCGACTCTAGTCGCAACTAGGACACATGAAAGTTCCGGGATTAGGTTTTCCAGTTGCTAGAGTTCTCCCTTATATAGTCTTTCAAATCAGGGTTTGATTTCAATCAAAGCTAAGATAGCTTAGTAACAAAGCATTCAATATTCATCGTTAGAGAAAAACTTGATTTAAGATTCAAGATAAGTCTGCTTAAAACCAAAGCAATATATCTCCATCGTTAAATGTTCTTAGATTTTTACACACAAATTAAATATACTTTCAATTGGATATGGGTAACCGTACCTAAACGTGTATATTGAGTTGGCGCAATAATAATTAACCGAAGTTAGCCATAAGAACACTTTTGCCTTAACCACATTCATTTAACACTTCTAGATCAACTATGATGATCAATCAACCATGAAATATAATCAAATGAATCTAATTGTGTTTCAAATATAGTTGTTCAATTGTTCACCATTTCACAGAAACATATATCAACCAATTGAATCAAAACCGGATTGATTCATGAGAATCAATTCATGAACATTAAGCCACAGTTTGCAAAGGTTGCATTCCTTAATTCATAAATGCATTTGTTCATGAGTATGAAAATATACTTAACCGATTTTAGAACTTTAACCACTAAGTTTGCAAACAGGTACGCAAACTGTAGCTTCTGGAATTTGGTCTTGTCCAGCAGTTTGCAAACCAGTATGCATACTTTTGTCCCGGACCTTAAATCAGGTAGAACCGTTTTCCTACTGGTATGCAAACTTGGTTCCCGTAATTTAACAGTCAAAACCGCTCGCATACTGGTATGCAAACAAGGTTTCCGGACCTGAATCATACCACAACAGTTTGCATACTGGTATGCATACTGTGTTGTATCCATACAAAGGTTAATTATTCTAAACTCCCATTTCAATCATTGAAACATCCTTAAAAGGAAACAATAGCTGTCTCACACAAACTATTATCTTATAAGTAATTTTCAAGTGATTGAACTATCAATATGAAACTTTGCGAGTTAACATCAAATGATTGTCTCACACAGATCATGTATGATGTTTCAAGCCGATTTCACTTGATCATCTTTTGACTTATTAATTTAGTTTCCAACAAATAAATTGTTTCCAACTAAACTCGTCAAGAATATGATGAACGTAGCTAAAGCAAAAATCTTCCAACATATATTTCGAGAAATAGATAACCGAGTTAAACTCAATTCGAAATATTAGATATGTATAATATAAAAGTGTATATAACTATACGACTTAGTCTCATTAGGAGATAGAATATAATAGACTTCCGAGTGATAGATAAGTTTTAGTTTCACATACCTTTTTTTGATGAAGTTCCTCAAAGCTCTCCTCAGTAGATCTTCATCTTCAATCAATGAACTCCGTGAAGTCTAAAGATCAACTACACATTCTATCCTAATATGAGACATAGCTATAAGTAGACTAGAAATCAAGACTTATAGTTTTGATCAACTAAACTTGACAAACAAGCTTGAGATAGTAACACTTACGAGTTCGACCGAGCAATGCTCTAACAACATTGATACTCTGTGGGGATATGACAGGTGGGGAGATTCATGTAAATGCCGGTGGCCAATGTTCTTAGATATTTTTTATTGCAGTGAACACATCTTTGAGTTGTTTTCTCTTTCTGTATGAGAAACAGGATTCCCACATACTGCAGCAACATAAAGTTTCTTGTTTTTGAATAGCTTAGATATCAGTTGTTTTGTCTATTGCATTTTAAATCTTAATAATAAATTTGGAATAACCTCATTGGCAATGGAAACAACTTTTAACATCATCGTGGTTAATAATTTAAATAAATGACAGATCATAGTCGTGATGATTGGAAAAACCCATAAGTGGGAGAAAAACTATTTTCATGAACAGTCTTTATCTCTACATGATTTATTGATCTAAACTCCTTATTGAGATGTTACAAGTTCCTTGAAATGGTCCACGAAGGAAATCACTACAGTGTTGTCACTTTGAACCAATAAAGACTGTTATGTTAGTTTAAATACTTGTCAATTCAAGAAACTACTGACCTCAAACAACTTTAGTTTTAATGTTAGGCCCATCCAAAATATCCTCACCCCAAGAAAAGTAAAAATAAAAATAAATAAATGACAATATATATTTTTTGAAGATTGTTTATTTTTATTTTTGATATCAAAGGTTAATTTTACTTAGTTCTCGCAACTTTTACTTAGTTTTCTCAATTTTGTGTTATCTTGCTTGTACTTCTTGCGTACTTTTCGCAATGATGATTTTTATTTCTGATATTACAATGAGACAACGATTGAACAAACACATTAAGGAAGTACACACATGATTCATACAGATATGGTAAAAATAGGGTAGGTACACCATTATCATCGAGAAAATGAGCAAGTGGCTGGTTCGTGAAGTATGAGTTGTTGGCATTTAGTTTTGGTTTACAGCGTACACAAGAATCTGAAAAAAGGGATCAAAATAGTATCATTTATAAAAATAAAAAAGAGGGAAACAAATATGGATACCAGAGACTTTTATCCACTTACCCATGCATTCAAGTGTTCCTTTATGAAAGTAATGGAAATCAACTCGGGCTGAGTTTTGTTCTACTTATCTTTGAACCGGAAAAGGTTTCATAGCCAGATCATATTCATGAGTACTTAGTGAATCTAACTGATAAATACAAAGATTCATCTAAACTAAATGGGTGTACTATTCATATGATGGCGAGTTGGTTATGCTCCTTTGTTCTTCAATTTTTTCGTT